>NW_024347791.1:12261791-12956462 GCF_902729225.1 Pteropus medius | reverse complement strand
AGATAGATGATAGATAGATAGATGATAGATGATAGATAGATAGATAGATAGATAGATAGATAGATAGATAGATAGATGATAGATAGATAGATAGATAATGTTATAATGGCCTAGGTCATTCAGTGATGAGCTCATTGGAATCATATTATTATTTTTTAATTGAGGAGGCCTGTTAATTTACACATTTAACAAATATTTATTTCACTCTTACAACATGTCAGGTAATATGTTAAGTAAGTGAGAAAGAGAAAATAGTTTCTGCCTTCAAGGAAGTGAGATAAATATTAACAAAATAAATTCATAAATATAAAATTGCAAATTGGGAAAAGAGCAAAACAAAACACTATGAAAGAGAATGTTACTAGTGATTTGTTATAAAATGTATAAGACTTCTCTGAAGATATGATATGTAAGCCGAACCTTTATAATGAGAAGTTACTGGCCATTTGGAAAAAGGAGAGTCTAAGTCTAGGGAAGAGCAAGCACAAAGTTGCTAGGAGAGAAACCAATTTGGAATATTCAAGAAATGAAAAAAGGCCGGTGAGACAAGAATCATGGTTGTGGAGTGGGGTGGGAAGGACAGGAGGGTAGAAGGGAGGGTCACAAGATGACACTGGAAGTGTTAGACCATACATGGCCTGCTGGAGGCCAAGGATGGGGTTTAAAAATAAGGCCACTGAAAAGTTTTAAGCACGAAAATGACTTGATTTAATTTTCATTTAAAATTATCATTCTGAAGTTATATGGAAATTGGGTTGGAGGAGGCCAAGAATGGAAGCTGGGAGACCATCTGAGAAGTTATTGCAGTAGCATAGTTGATTAGGGATGATGATTAGCACTGAGGGGTGAACTTGGATAGAAGATGAGTTTGTAATATGTAATATGTGATTTGGAGAAGGTTGGGGTAAAGAAAAAGGAAGTTTCAAGAATTGTAGGTTTCCGGCTTTAGAAAATGAGTGGATAGTGCGGCCATTCTTTTTTTTTTTACTATGGGGAAACTTAAGGAAGAAACATGTATGTGGGAAAGATCTTTATATCAGTTTTTTTAAAGTCATCGTACGAAATATAGTTTACACACATTAAAATTCACTGTGTTTTAGAAACATGAAGTTGTGAAACCATCACCACCACAATCATCTCAAAAAATTCCTTGATGCCTTTCATAGTTAATCCCCTCACCCTCATCCCCACCCCCCAGCAACCACTGATCTGTTTTCTGTCCCTATAGTTTTGTCTTTTTCAGAATGTCATATAAATTAAATTATACACTATATAGCCTTTTGAGTCTTGTTTCTCCCATTTAGCATAATGCATTTGAGATTCATCCAAGTGGTTGCTATTGACCAGTAAATTAGACCTCCTATTGCTGAGTAGAATTCCTTGTATAGATGTAACATAGTTTATCCACTCCCCAGTAGAAGGGTATTTGGATTACTTCTAGTTTTGGACAATTTTGAAAAAAAAGCTGATACAAACATTTGCATAGTTTCTTGTGTGAGCATGTTTTCATTTCTCTTGGTAAATATCTAGAAGTGGGATGATATGTCATATGATTAATTTATAAGAAACTACCAAACCGTTTTCCAAAGTGGTTGTACCATTTTATTTTCATTTCCACCAGCAATATATAAGAGTTCCAGTTGCTCTCTACCCTTACCAGAACTTGTTAATGTCATATTAAAAAAAAATATCCAGCCATTCTAGTAGGTATATAATAGTATCTCATTATGATTTTAATTTGAATCCTCCAAAAACCAAGATTATTGAGTGTTTTTGTGTTATTTATTTGTACATTTAGATGTATATTCACTTTGGTGAAATGTCTCTTCATATCTTTTGTTCCTTTTTTAAAAAGAAAAATATTGTTCTTTTTTTCTCATTGATTTGTGAGAGTTCTTTATATCTTTTGGATGCTAACCCATTATCAAATATATGGTTTGCAAATATTTTCATTCATTCTTTGGCTTTTCATTTTCTTAAAAGTGTCTTTAAAAGATCAGAAGTATTTAATTTTGATAAATTCAATTAATCAATTTTTATCTCTTATAGGTTGAGCTTTTTGTGTTCTAGCTAAGAAATCTTTGACTAATCCAAGTAACAAAGACTTTCTCTGATCTTTTCTTTTTAAAGTTTATAATTTCAAGTTTTACTTTTATGTCTTTGATTCATTTATTTTGAGTTATAGTTTGTACATAGCATGAGGTAAGGGTTGAGGTTCATCTTTTTTGCATTTAGATGTCCAATTATTTTGACATAATTTATTGAAAAGATTATTCTTTCACCATAGAATTACCTTTCATCTTTGTCAAACATCAACTGGCCAAATATGTATGGGATCACTCTATCTATCTATCTATCTATCTATCTATCTATCTATCTATCTATCCATCCATCCATCCATCCATCCATCCATCTATATAATTGCTAAGGCTCCACTGCCTTAATTGCTGTAGCTTTATATTAAGTCTTTATATTAAGACAATGCTTGGCACATTGGAAGTACTCAATAAATGGTCTCTTACTGATCTGGGAATGGTTCCAGGAGCCCTGAGTACATGGATCAGTTCTAATCTAGGAGTGAGTGCTTGACATAAAAATATGGATTTCAGAAAAGAGCTCTGAACTAAAGCTGTAAGTTTAGGAATTGTCGACTTGTAGATTGTATTTGAAGTTAAGGAAATCAATGTAATCACCTGTATAAATAGCGCAGAGAGAGAAAAGAGAACCTAGGGCCAAGCCCTGATAAATTCTTGCATTTAGACATTAACAGAATGTAGAAGAGCCAAGAAATGAGAGTAAAATAGATTGAAAATTGAAATTGGAGAAAACCCAAGAGCATCTTTGACATCACAGGGACTAAGAAAGAGGTGGTTCAAGAAGGAGAGAGTGGTCAGCTATACTGATAGCTACTGAGAGATTTAATTAGATGTTCATTAGATTAAGTGACACTGACAAAAATAGTTTTGGTGAAATGGTAGGTGTTGAAGCCAGATTAGTATGGTATAAGGTGGCGATAACAATGATCACCTGCATTGGTAATCTGTAAATCGTCAATTAAAATAATGGATGCTATGTTATAGTTTATTACATTAATAAAGATACAAAAGATGATAGCACATATGTTGACAAACATGTAGGGAAATGCTTTCACACTCTCAAAGGAACATTAATGGGCATGCCTGGGACAGTTATATCAAAAGCTTAAAACTTCCTTTAACTCAGGAAGTCCACCTCCAGGATAGACTAATTCTGGACCTTTAGGCTCAGAGCTGTGGTTCACATAAGGCCTCAAATTCAGACTTTGGATATTATCTCCAAACTTTTTTTTGAGGTTATATATTCAAAGAAGTAACTGATGAGAAAGAAGACATTTTCATGTTACAGAATTGTGCATGGTTCACATGATCTATAATACACTTGAAATGAAGAGACTTTTTCCTAATTCTGTAAGAGTCTTCAAAATAATCTAGTTATAGTGTGTTTTATTTTATATTTTTGCCTTAGAAGGATTAGTTAAGGAATACGTTTAAAACATATCTCAATTTAAAAATTTATATATTGGCATTTATTATTTTTTACTATAGAGTCTCAAAAAAACTGTCTGATTTCTTTTTGCCCTCAGAGAGTCATTTATATTACTGAAAAACTGAAAAATATTTGCATATCTAATAGAAGAATTTTAAGCTGTGTTACCTCCACATCATACAGACATTGAAAATGATGTTGTTTAAGAATGTTCACTTACATGGAAAGATTTTTTTTAAAGTTTATAGGAGAAAGTATGAATTGCATAAACTTATATTTCTAAAAAACATATATTATGATACATATTGGAAAATAAGATCCAAATTATCAGAGTCAAACTTGACATAGCTAATCTCAGCTGTCATAAATCAATTGGAGAAAGGAAATTTTTTAGTTTAGATCCTAACTCCTAGGATAAGAAATAGTTTTATGAGTGGTACCTGGCAAATATTTCAAAAACAAAACAAAATTGTGAACCAGATAATTGGTGGTACTTTTACCCATTTTGTGGATAGATAAATAGAGAAAAGGAGAAGGTAAGTGCTTGAAGGCGGGTCTCCTAATTTGGAAACTCTAGAAGATTACAAGCATCTTGCATCCTTTCTTTTGAATTTTCATGTCTTCTGCCTTTTGGACAATGCTTGGCACATCGGAAGTACTCAGTAAATGGTCTCTGATTGATCTGAGAATGGCTCCAGGAGCCCTAAGTACATGGATGAGAACTACTGCCATCTAATAAATAGAAACTGTTTATGGTTAATGAAATCCTGCTGTTGGTCAGTTTTACCCTCTTGGTCTCTGTGGAGATAGCTGAGGGATGAGTTTTCTCTCCTTTGGATTATGTGGTAGACACTTTTAGGAGAAGTCACATACATCACTACGTGGCTAAACAGAGGGAATCGACATAGCCTACAGACAAGAAAAATAAGTCAGGCTAACATTAAACTTGGGACCAGAGAAGTCCATTAGAGGAAAAACCAATGCCATGGCAACTGAAAACCAATGTAATTTCATTTGCTATTTAATGGGCTCTTTGTGGAAAAGTGCTCTTTGTGGAAAAGGCTAATTGAGGCCAAAAAAGTGCATGCAATTTTCTCTTAAAGGATTTGCCTCTGTTTTTTTTCAATGTTGCAGAGCCTGCTTTGTCCGCATGCTGGATTGTGTCTGCTAATTTTCTGTTGGCCTTTCTACTTAATGCCCCCCATCCTCTGGCCTTTGTTTTCTTTATTAGAATAATAGTGTTCATCAGTTGAGACGGCTTATTTACCTCAATGAAAATGTCCTCTCTGTGAATCCTGCATTTTCCTACAAATAAAAAGAGTCAGGTCAGGTTTAGCTGGCTGAAAAGCAGCATATTATTTCTACTTATTTCCTTTCGACAGAGGAAAATAAAAGCTGCTTGCTTTACTCTGTATGAAGCAAAGCCTGACAGTTGGAGGAAAATCTGTTACTGTAGGAAAACCGTAAAAATTCAAATGTTTCCTAGCCGACTGTAGCATGAGGGCAATGTAAAGGAGACCATGCCTTTTGAAAAACTGTCCCCAGCTTCTTGCTGTGACAGTGATACAAGTTACCCACATGTTAGGAAAGTTTCTATTCCATGATGCAAGATGTCCCTGGACTTCGTGTTAGTCAGGATATAGATGTGCTTGCTCGACAGACACCTGTCTTACCAGCCCATTACTTTCCATCTTTCCAGCTGTATGTTATACATTGTAAAAGCACAAATCTAATCGTCCTAGTCATTTGCAAACCACTTGGGGATATTTGCCCCATCTGACATACTCTTAGCACCACCTGTACAATGCAAAATTAATTTTCTTCAAATTGGCATTACTTACTAAATTTAATTTTAAAGGAAACTTTATATCACTATAAAATTGATTTGTCACTATAAAATATGGCAAAATCATTTGTTGTGCATAAAAAGTAATAATAACCGTAAATAATGAGCAAATTCTTGACCTCCATCTGCCCAGAGACCCTCTTCGCTCAAATGGCACAGAATGACTCTAAAAGGTCCTGTCTTCTGGTCGCTGCTTCCAGAAGCATTGTCTCCAATCATTTTGCCGTAAATGAGTGGACTTGAAGTTCATTTGTAGGTCACTTCTTACATCCAGTCAGGCATCATTTACTCCAGTGTGGTAAAGAATGCCCCATGTGAAATCATAGTATACTTTGGGAGGCATTGCTTTAAGCAGTGCTTTGTAAAGTTGATGCTCCACTTGATGGTAAAATTTTAGAAACATCCCCTTTAGAATTAGAAGTGAAACAAGTTTGCTGCCCTTGCCACATCTCTTCAGTTCTGTCCTGGAGGTCCTAGCCAGCACAAAGAGAAAATAAGAATAAATAAGGTGTATGAAGATTGGAAAGAAGGAAGTAACACTGCCATTATTTCACGCAATATGTTTATCTGCATAAAAACCTCCAGAAAATCTAAGGTCATATGTTTAGAATTTGTAATTGAGTTCAGCAGAGGTAAAGCACTTGGAATCAATATACAAAAATCAATTGCATTTCTGTATATCAGAAACAAGTGGTGAGAAATTATAATGTAACAAAAGATATATTTATAATATCACAAGAAATTTAAGGAGCCTACAAAATATATTCAACAAAAGGGTGGAAGAAATATAAAAATTGATTAAAAGACATTAAGAAGATACCATATTCAAGATTTATTATGAAATATGCAGTTCTTGATTACTCCCTCCTCAAAGGCAATCACTTTCATTTATTTTAGCTGATTAGTTTGATATTTATCTCCATATTGCTAAATAAATACCATTTCTTTATGCATAAAATTGAAGAGAATAAGTAGCAACATAAGCAGTTTTCTAACCATCTATTGATTCATCGTAATGGAAGGCGAAAAGCTGGCTCCTCTTCCTCCCGCCGCCTGTTCCCATACAGATACCTCTCTGACCTCCATTCTCACAATGCAGTTACATTACCACTGTTAACTAGGGTACTTTTCCTTCTTTGTACAATCTTTGTTTTCCCCAGAGTTAATTGTCTTTTTTTTTTTTTTTTGCTTTAATTTTCTACATAGCCGCCCCCACTCCAACTTTTAATCTTTTCTGAAAATATTTCAACAGGTATTTCATCAGTTTTATTTTCTTATGTAAGTCCCTCTGGACCTACTCAAAAGCCTCCAGACCTGCTCCAACCACTGTCACCCTGGAATCTCCACTCCCCACCAAACTGGAGCTTCCCTTTGTCTGTCCTCCATGTTGGATTCCCCACTTCCTGGATCCTAGGTTTTCATATATCTCAGTTTCTTGCCTGTTTGGGTTCAGTGCATTCTTTTTCTGAAAAAAGGTGTAAGAAAGTACACATGCCCCAGAGAGCGTTTATGTTCTACCCTGACTTGGCATAGAATTCTAGATCGATAATCATTTTCCTTTAGAATGATGAAGGCATTGCTCCATTGTCTGCCAGTTTTCAGCACTGCTGCTGAAAAATCAGAAGCCATTTTATTTCCTCATTCTTCCTAAGTGACCGATCATCTTTCCCTGGGGCAGGGTTGGGGAAAGTTAGAATTTTCATTTTGTCTTTGGTGTTCTGAAAATTCCATGGTGATCTGCCTTGGTGGGCTTATTTACACCCATTGTACTGGGTCCTTTTAACCCCCAAATGTGCATGTCTATCAGTTCTAGGAAATGTTACTGAATTATTTCCTGTATGAATTCTTTTCTTCTGTTTTCTGTATGCCCTCTTTCTTGAATTGCTATTATTTAGATATTATACCTTCTACACTGCTCCTCTAAATCCTTATAATGTTTCTTCTATTTTACATTTTCTTTACACTTTACTTTCTGGGAAATTTGCTCTAGATTGTTTCTCTCTCTCTCTCTCTCTCTCTCTCTCTCTCTCGTCTCTCTCTACTATCTAAGATTTCCTTTGCTGTTTTATGATTCTTGGCTATTTACTGATATTTAAGACTGGGTGACTAAAAGCTGATTTGTATGGGCGGGGTTAGCTGAGTACTAGCTTCACTATAGTGGATCTGGCTGGACCTTAGCTCGAGGTATCCCTGACATAGTACCCTTAAATCTTTTTTCTTACACTGGTGAGATTCTCCAAAGAAAAGTTTACCAGGCCTTTTTTCTGGAGAGTCAAAGCCCAATTGCTAGTATTCTCGGTGCCAAGTTGGGGGAAAGGGCTGGGAAGGCAAATGTAGTGTAAATGCTGTCTAGAATGCTCTGCCCACCCCTCTTGGCTGAGCTAACTTCTATTCCTACTTAAGGCCTTAGTCTAGACATCAGTTCCAAAGATCTGTCTTTTTGAATTCCCTTAAACTAAGTTAGGGCCTTAAGTTATTCTGTATTCTCATAGCACGTTGTACTTTTCCTGTGTGGCACTTACTATTTTCTTTGTTTAATTTTTTGATTACTGTTGCCTTTCTTGCTGAACTATAAATTTCATGAGAGCAGAGTTTGCTAAACAAAGTCCAGTACATAGTACATAGTATTGGTTGTTGACTGTTGAACATTTATGTATGTATGTATGTATGTATGTATGTATGTATGTATGTATGTATGTATTTTCACATCAAATGTATTTTTATAAGAAAGCAACATTAATCATTGAACCGATCCTGTAAGAAATTAACATTGCTCACTCCCACCAGCCTTTGTCACTATTGTTGAAAATTTATTAAAAGTTCAATTGAACACACGTGCTAGAGCTAGGGAGGAGATGTTAAACCAGAGCAATTCCGTCACCGTCACTGGAAAATGACTCTCAGTTTATGGTTTATTGCACTCATTGTCTCTTTTATCATACAAAGAGAATATGTCAGGAAGGAGGAAGAAGTCAGACGTGTCAAATACTACTGAGAAATTTAGTAAGTTGAGATTTAAAAAGTTTCCATTAGATTTAGTGACGTGGAAGGACTTGGAGATTGTAGCAATCAGTTGCATGATGAATATGGAAATCAGAAAGGAGGGGATGGCTAATTAAAAATAAGGTCGTTTAGGAATGTAAACAAGCCTTTTAAAGAGTATTCGTGAAGAGGAGGCAAGAGGGTTGATGAAGAGAGAGAATTTTTTTTTCTACTAGATAACAGAAACTGGTGGCCAAATCTACTAGTGGAGTAGACATTGACGATAGAGGATAGAGGAAGGAAAATTTATAGTGTGAGGATTATGAGAAGTTTATAGAGGGACCGACTCTACAGAGGAGAATATCTGTTCTAGTGAATGTACTTGGAGGCAGAAGAGGATGAGAGTTAATATGTGTGGTAGTAAAACTTTAAGGACGTTTCCATCCGAAAGATATTGTCTATATAAAATTAGAAGTGATTTGAGCATAAAGAGAGAGGGAAAGGGGTTTAAGAATTCAGATATGAAAAGGGTTCGCGATAATTATTATGAAGAGTGGGACAATAAGTTAAGCAGAGAAACAGTGGATTGCTGAGCAGCTGAGTTTTTGTGTTTGACTTTGTGGTGGTACCAGTCTTCTACAGATGGCACCTCACTTATCGTGTGATTGTCGCCATACAGCTAGCTCCCAGATGCTTGGGTGCAGGCACTGAGACAGTAGATCATTGGGTTCATTCATAACACCAGGTAAGTGAAATGAAGAGTTGGAGGTCATTTAAGGTTTTGGCAAAAGATTTATTGAAATGATAGAGTATGAAGCTAAGCTAGATAAAGAGGGAAGGAAAGTAAGGTACATCTAATGGAAAAAGAGAACACAGAGAGGGGTTCCAATGGAAGCAAGATGCAAAGATAGGCAGTTACGTTCAGAGAATCGAACGCAGGAGTCATAATTTCTAGAGACAGATCAATTAAAGGTAAGGACTCAGTTCAGGTATGACTGTGGGTGGCACTCACCAGGTCAGAGAGGAGGAGAAAGTCACTGGAGAAAATGACATCCAGACATTGAGTGACCAGAGCACTGGGTGGTTGGTTGACTCTGTGTTTGTTAAAGTCACCTAGAATTTGCATAGCGAAGGGTAATGCGAGCCAGGTGCCAAAATCTTCAGAAACTGATGGGGAAATAAATGTATTCAGGAAAGATGCTAGGCGGTACAGATGAAAAAGCAAAGCCCCAAAGAAGCAAGGATGTTCTTTTTCTTTTTTTCAAGAGAATTAGGGAGTAATTGGAAGCAGCAATGGGGAGTTGGTTATATGAAAAAGAACACCCAGCTATATATACTGCGGGCCACAGTTAAGCATCCCGCATTCGCATTGGTTCTTTGAGCTTGGAACAGGGCAAAGCTAGTTTGGTTGCCATGGTGACGAACACCCTGTCTCCAGTCTCATTAATCCTGTGTTCCAAACTAAGCACTTAGTGATAGCTTCTGAATAAATGCAACAAAGCTCTGCATACTGAAAAGGGCACATTCATGTTAAGCAGGGAAAAAAGGTTTTCAATTTCATTCATTAAACTTGAGTAAATAATTTAATATCTTTGTGTGTCAGTCCTCCTAGCTAATGAATAAGGATAAATGCTTAATGGAAAATCTAGCCTAATAAAGTTAACGGCATCGGCTTTCCATACAAAAGAAATTGATGTTGCCAGTATATATGCATATGAAGGGGAAAATCGAAAGGAAAATAATGTATAATAAGCATCTATGATGTGAAGTGTCAGGTATTTTAAAATAAAATGTCTCATTTGATCCTTGCAACAACCATGTGAGGTACATATTATTCTCTTTATTTTATAGATGAGGAATCAGAAGCCTCAGAGTAGTTAAATAAGGCCCCAGTTCACACATTTGGTGGCATTCAAGCAGATCCAATTCTATCTGGTTTGAGTTCATGATGGTCCCACTGTGGCTTGCTGAATATTGTACACTGCTTAACCCTCTGAGACATTTGGCTAATTAAAAAAATTAGGTAAAAAGTTTGTGCTAAGATAATAGTGGCTGTAGAGGAAAGAAGTTTAAATGCTGTATTAGAATTCCATTGGCTTAAAAAAAAATTCACTATCATAAAATGTTTTGAAAGGTTTTTCTTAAAAAAATTATGAGAAGACTTCTGGGTGTATTAGAATTATGTTTAATTAAAATATGAGAAAAGCTGTCAATGCTTCCTTCAAAATGGGTGCCCCCCAAAGCAATCATTTATTCCCACTTTGCCATTTCCTAGTACATAGAAGGTTTGGAGTTGCAAAGCAGACCCTCAACACAGAAGCCGACATTTTCCTTCTAAGTATAATACCTTTATCTGGGCTTTTTGGATTTGCTCTAACAAAGGTGTCACTAAGTGATTGAAAATGATATATTAAAAATCCATTAATTCATTTCCCTTAAAATTAAACTCTTTAATTAAAAGCAACACTTTGATCAATTTCTAATTTCTACCTTTAACAACGTGATATAACAAGGTTTAAAATAAATAGAAGCCATTAGGTGAAAGTTAAATATCTTTGTCACTAAACGTAGTTGTTAGCAATTTTTTAAAATCCAAATACTAATTGTTTTGGTCTCATCTATATGACTATCTTAGGTCTATTTTTTAAAATTTGAGTTGCTTACTGCAGACAATTCCCAAGTGCTCCTCCAGCAGGAAAGTGTTAATTACAGCCTTCTCTTCCTCTGTTAATATCCGTTTCCTTCTCCAATTGGCTCTCTCTGCTTTAAATTCTATGATCAAAGGCCATATGTGACTTGCCCTGTGAGTTTTCAGTCTGGGTGTGTTATCTTTGTTTTAGAACTAGAAGCCTCTGAAACCAGAAATTGAAGGATGAAATTTCCTTGAGCCTACACTACTTTTTTTTTTCCTATCAGCATCTATCAAATTTGTTTCTTACTCAGAGGAGCCTGGGTCTTATTATCCCTTGAACAATTTAAACACCATTTAGCAAAAGATATCAGATTTATAAACAGAAATGCAAGTGCTTTCTTTGTAATCTCCATAAGTAATAACTTATGGAAGATAATCTAAACAATTTTAGAGGGAGACTCAAGGGCCCAGATTTAGAGGTAATATGGGTAAATCCAACAAGCGCCTGAGGCCCCCATCTCCATTTTCCATTAAACTAACAAAGAAAACCCACAAATCAGGGACATGGCAAAAGCACCAGAATTGGAGGCTAAGAATCAAGCATAATCCAGCTTCCTGAAGTTTCTACTAATTAGAAAACAAATGGGAACAGAAGCAGAGTGGACCTATCTCTTTTCTGAGCTAAAACATCTCTCTAGCAGTCAGAAGAGGTATTAGTCCAGCCCACTTAGAGCCACGGAGAGCTAAGTACTTCTGGGAAGGCTCCAGAACATACTTTTGCTTTTGTCACCAGCAGCCTTAGAAGTCCGGCAGCCCTCAAAGACATTCTAGTTAAGAAAGAAGCAGCAACTAAAGAACTGCGTAATAGAGGCAGGAAGAAAATTCATTTCTTAAAGCAAAGTTGAATTAACATGAGTCGGGGCAAGAGGAAAAAATCGAATAAGAGCCCTAGAAAAGGTTTGCTTGTTCTTAATTTAAAATAATAACAACCGGATATGGTATTTCTATTGCATGCCTGGCACTTTATCCATATTCTCTTTTAATACTCTCAACTATCTTATGAAGTTAATACTTCAATGTTATTCTCATTTGCAGATTAAAAAACACTGAACCGTAGACGAATTGCCTGATAGTAAGACCCGTTTTGAATAGATGGACCTCGATGCAGAGCTTAGCTTTTCCCACTAGGTGGTGCTGCCTCTCATTGCTCCTTAGAATCCTGACGGTTATGTAACTTGTCTTCAGACTACCCTGTTGCCTTGTTCTGCTTATCTCGTCTCCATTGTAGACTGGGTATATCAGTCAATAAACCTGCCATTCACTCAGCTCCTTCTAGAACTGCATCTGATGAAAGGAAAGTTCAGGTTGTTGTGTTCTTTAACACTGGATCGAGCCTTCTTCACCACAGCCTATTAGACCAGCAGTGGTATTTGACCCAAGGGTTCAAATATAGATGAAAGAAGAATTCAAGTTTAGTGCTTAACAGCATAAGGTAATTGAGTAAGATTGTCTGAGTTCAAATTCTGACCACTCTCCTTCCCCATTCACTATCTACATGAGTGAGGGCAAGATTTAACCTCTTTGAATCTCAGCCTTATTTACTTAATGGGAATATTGATAATAATCCAAGCTGATTTTAGGGAACTCAAACAAGGGCTCATGGATCTTCATGTGTGGTTCTTTCCCCACGGCCAATGTTTGGATTGTCTAGATATGCATTTCCCAACATCCATTATATTAAACGCTGATTCTGGTATAAAAAGAGAGTACTTCTTTGGTCAAATAAGTTTGGGAAAACGCATGTTAAATTAGACAGATTTCTGCACCGTAGGACTTCTCAGAATGTTTCATATGTTCATGTGAATCGTAAATATACAAAGGTACCCAGACTCCACAAATTTATTTAACCACAGTGCCTTTATTTTTGAAACATCTTACAGTACTAATGTGCGCAGAACAGACTTTGGGAAATATTGGTTTAGAATAATGAAATTGGGGCTTATAGCTAGAAATGGAATTCACATTTGGTCCAGCAAGAACTACATTTAACTCTGTGTACGTCAATCATTCCTCCAGCTCCCCATCTGAGGGCAAATTCTATCTCACTATAGTAGGCAGAATATCAACCCTCCAAAAATGCCCACATCTTAACCGAAATCTATGAATACGTTGCCTTATATGGCAAAAGGGATTTTACACATGTAATTAAATTAAGGACCTTGAGATGTGGAGATGATCTTAGATTATCCAAGTTGGCCCATTTCCTTAAAATTGGAGAATTTTTTTTTTTTCGTCTGTAGTCAGAGGAAATATAACTATGGAAAAAAGTCAGAAAGATTTTATATGAAAAAGACTCTACCCACCATTGCTGGCTCTAAAGGTGGAAGAAGGAGGCAATGAGCCAAGAAATGTGGATAGCCTCTAGAAGCTGAACAATGCAAAGAAACAGATTCTTCTAAAGAGATTCTAGAAGGATCACAGTCTCCCTGACTCTTGATCTTAGGTCACTGTATTAGTGTTTTCCAAAAACACTGAACCAGCAGAGAGAGACAGAGAGACAGAGAGCTGTTTTAAGGAATTGTCTCATGAGATAATAGAGGTACAAGTCCAAAATCTGTAGCATAAACGAGTAGGCTACCCAGGGAAGAGTTTGCAGTTCAAGTCAAAGACAGTCTGCTGGCAGAATTCTTTCTTGTTCAGCGGCGGTCCATCTTCATTTCATTCAGACCCTCAACTGATTACATGAGGCCCACCTACATTTTGGAGAGTAACCTGCTTTACTCAAGTCCACTGACTTAAATATTAATCTCACCTAAACCAAACCAAAACAAAACAAAAAACACCTTCACAGAAATATTCAGAATAATGTTTGACCAAATATCTGGGCACCATGGCCCAACCAAGTTGTCATATAAAATTAACCATCAGACTCACCAAGACCTGTGTTGGACTTCTGACCTAAAAAACTATAAGATAATAAATTTGTGTTGTTTTAGGTCACTAAATTTGTGGTAATTTGTTACAACAGCAATAAGAAACTAATACACTCACTTTCTTCCCATTATAAGCATAGTCATCTACTGTAATTCAAGTCATTTCCTGCTAGGGACTTGGTCATCTATCTCCTGAATTTGGTTTATTTCCCTATGTCCATCATCCAGGATGGATTTCAATTTGACATAGATTACTAATCCAAACTTAACCTCACAGCTCCTGACCTCCTTAGCTCTAACAGCTTTCCGGTCAACCATCAACTCATGCGATTACATCTTGGTCCTTTAGATTGGTCTAATATTTTCACTTCCTATCTTTTCAACCATGATTCCCCCAGTTGCACCTGACCACTTCTTTGATGTCTTAGTGTCTCTTGTTCCTTATACCTCTTTATATCCAGGTCTTCCAACCTCTCCTACTTTCATTTCTTTTCCTCCTCCATCTAGGCTTCCTGGTTGATGACTTGAATGACTGTCTCACCAATATTATGACTTCTTTGTCATAACAGGATTCTTCCAGGCTAGTATAGACCTACTTATTGTTAAATATCTAGAAAAATACATTAAAACTTACCAAAAAAAAGAAAAAAAAAAACCTTTTGCAACAGCTATGCAAACTATATGAACAAACTATAAACCAAAGAATGTGTGAAATTTCTATTCATTACATCATCGAAGGGGAAGAATTGAGATATGCATTTCTGGTGAGATGCCACATACTATACCCTCTTCAAACAGGACAGATGCCCTCCCCAAGAGTTAGTGAAAGAGGTTGCTTTCAATGTTCAGTGTTGAGCTTCAGCATGCACAAATTCTCTCTCCTCTTAACTGCTTTATCAATCTATATCCATGGAAAATACAATTCACAGCATGCAACATGTCAGGAATTAGAGAAGATCCTGTATTCTCAGGTGATTAGTCACTACCTGTCTTACAGAGCTCTCAAGTATGAAAATGATAAAAGGAACTCCAACTGGGAGGCTATGAAAAACACACTGGCCCACAGGGAAGAAACGTTGCCCAGGCAACTCAGGAGAGGATAATTCTGAGGCTGCCTTTCTGCAAGAAACAGACAAAAAATTTTTAAGCCCTCTGCTTAATTCCATCCAAAGTTTGAAGGGGACATGGCCTCTATGAAACCTAAGCAAATTATGGGTTGAGATAAAGGCAGAAATGCAAAGGGAGCCAAAGGAAATAATTTCCCTCTTCCATTTAGGGACTATCCTAAACCTTTATGTAGTTACAGCTCTAGTTTCACCAGCTCGGATATAGACAATATCACACATGTACCCTTGGGTTAAACAATGCTAATCCTCTACAGATTGTATTAACAGGAAGTCTTTCCCCCACAAGTCTACTTTCATGATGTGAATCCCCAGCAAGGACTTACCTCAATTAGAGCAATAGTTTTTTCGATAAGCCACTAGATATAGAAAGAATCCAGGTGTTCCCTCTGGACTAAAGGAATCCTCACTCATGGTCCAGAATGCTGGTGGCCCCAGAGATGGGCTTCATCACCATTGCTTTGTGGTGCTGCCACCACTGAAAAGGGCAGGCCAACTCTGGCTTGACTAATTTCTCCTCATGTAATTGATTTCTGCTAACTTACTGCCCCCCTCTCATTTTGCCTCAAGAATGGGAATATCTCTCCCATTTATACCTCATCATCTTCCTGTCTTATTCCAGTCCTGCCTCCACCAGGCTAGGACCATTCACCTCCGCCTCTAGGCCATCTAGGCTTCCTCTTGTTCTGAGTCTGGAGAAGATGGAATTTTGCTCCTAGGTAGACCAAATTTGCGGTCTTAAAAACAAGAAACTTCTCAGGGTTAATTTTTTTTTTCAATTGAATGACAATAGCAGCATTCTTTTCCTTCAGCGCAAATGCCACCCCAATCGTAAGATGTGGTCTGACTTTATGAACCCAACAAGATTAGCACAAAAAAGTATAATAGTACATTTTCCAAAGTCTGAATTATTCAGTCTTATCTATGGTTACTTTACTAAATTTTAATCAGTGTTTTTTTGGAATGAAAAAGATAAAAAATAAAATAAGTATAAGGTGACTGAGTTCAGTGCCGGCATTGGAATTGTTCACATCTAGAAAGATAGTTTTACTAAATTAAAAATAAACATAAAAATAAACATGGATTCTATGAGAAAAAAGGCTGTATCCCAATGGATAAGAAGCAATATTCTGTGGAGTTGACAGACAAGCTTTGATAGAAAAAATATTTGCTTCAGGAGACAGAAAGAAATAGTTTGTGATATTTACTTCATGTTTTCAATGTGTTTTAAAAAATACAGGTAGCTGTTAAAGAAGAAATTTGTTATGAGAATAGACTATATGAAAAATGGCTTGGTTTAATAAGCATTTATAGCCAAGCTATTCTTCTATTCCTTCACGGCCCTTTCTAAAGTCTTGTTTCCTGAATTTATTTCTCTTTTCCCTGTTTAAACACTGGCAGGCCCCAGGCCTCAGTTGAAGACACACTTTTCCCTTCTAAAATCCCCTTGATAATCTTATCTGGTGCCATAGCTTCAACCATCACCAAATGGTGCTCAGTCCCAGATTTGTGTCTCCCAGCCTGACCCTCTCCTCCGAACTCCAGCTTATCTATCTTACTACATATAACCCATCTTCACTCAAACTTACCATGTTCAAACTGGAACTGTGTTTCCTGTCTCCGCTTGCATGTTCCTCATCTTAATAAATGACAATTCTGTTTTTCCCGTTGCTCAAACCAAAAACCTAGGAGACATCCGTATTTCCTCACCTTCCCTCACACCCCACACCCCACAATATCTTTTGGTGCCACCGCTCCAGTTGGACCACTCAAACAGCCTACACTGACCCTCCTTCACTGAAGACACATTACTTCCTCCTGGACTCCAATAGTAGACTTCCAATAATTTTTCTGCTTTCATACTTGCCTTTTTTACAGTCTACCCTCCACACAGCCAGCATGAAGGATCTCTACCAAAAAAATGCTAAATTCGATTATTTCCCTCCTCTGTGTTTCTTCTCTCACTTAGAATGCGGTCTAAAGTCTTTCCGTGACCTCTGAGCCCGACGTCTGATCCCTGCTTGCTCTTCCAGTGCTATTTCCTACCACTCCTTCTGTTACTCACCTCTTTTGATGCTGGCCTTCTTTGCGTTTTCTGAACACATCCAGCTTGTTCTTACCTACCTCCAGGTCTTTTCTCTTGCTGTTTCTTTTGCCAGGAAAGTCTTTCCCCTGCTGTTCAGACGGTTTACTTCCTTGTTGCACACACGTCACATTCTCAAAAAACCTTTACATTAAAAGTGTCATTTTCTTCCTTCATTATTCTCCATCACTTTACCCAACTTTATTTTTCTCCATAACCCATCATGATCTGTAAATTTTGTATATATATGAATTAACTTTTTCATCGATCTTCTTTATTAGCATGTAAATTCCATGAAGTTAGGGATATTTGTTGTCTTATTTACTATTGTATTCCCAGGGCTTAGAACAGTAGTGGCAAATAGTAGAATCTCAATATATATATGTTAAATGAATAAATGTACCAAGCACCAGGAACACTAATACAAATAGAAAAGGCCTTTGTTCTCAAAGATTTTAAAATGAGAAAGCAGACACCCAAATATGTTATTTATTAGAGTGAGATAATAAAATTTTTACAGTGGAGAGACAAGTAGCACAGTCTCAGGGTAAAGGAAGGTTTTCTGGAAGACAGGGCACTGGACCTTGAAAATGAGTGAAGTTAAGCAGCCAAAGAAGAAATTAAGGTCATAGCAGGTCAAGAAAACAACATAAGCAAAGGCACGTAGGTGTTCGCACAGAACTACGGGATGCTCAGTAATTAAAGCAAAATGTTAGACAAAAGACAGCAGGATAGAAGCCCTGGTGTCCTTGTCTCTTACGATATAAAGCTTAGACTATATCATACAGAAAATGGAAAGGTCTCACAGGATTTTAAGAGAGATAATATGGTCAGATATGCATTTAAATATATTACTCTTAGAATTATAGATAATGAATTGGAGAGTCTAAGAGCCTATGACAGAAATGCAAATGTACGAACTAGGTAGAATAGGAAGTAATAGTGCCAAGACTCGGTGATTGATGAGAAGGGACCAGGAAGAAGTAGAAATGAAAGTTGAATTTTTTTTACTTTCAGTTTGATTTGCTCAGGCCATAATGGTGCTATTTATTGAAATACAGCTTATATGAGTGACAGGATTAAGAAAGAAAAGAGTTTAGTTAAGGACATGTTAAGTTTTAGTGCTCAATAGACCCCCAGATGGATTTGATGGGAATGTAGTTGTACGTATAGGTCTGAAGCCCAGGGAGTCAGCTCAAGGCCGGTTATATATTCCTTAGCAGCTTTATCATGATATAATTCACTTATATATAATTCACTGATTTAAAGTGTGCAATTCAATGGTTTTTAATATTTTCACAGTGTTATGCAACTATCACCACAATTAATTTGAAAACATTTTATCCCCAACAAGAAATATATATCACCCTCCATTTTCCTCCAGCCTCTGCTCCCTAGCCCCGTAGCCCTGGGCAACCACTAACCTTCTTTCTGTCTCTGTGGACTCGCCTATTCTGGACTTTTCTATAAATGGAATCTTACAAGATGTATCCTTCAGTATCTGACTTTTTTCACTTAACATATTTTCAATGTTTTTTAAAATGATGACATGAAATAATGTGTTTATACTTCACTCAGTTTTATTGCTGAATAATATTTCATTGTATTGACACACGCATTGTTCATTCAGTTAATGAGTGTTCGGATTGTTTTCTTATTTTGGTTATTACAAATAATGCTGCTATGAACATGCCTGTACAAATGTTTGTATGTACATAGGTTTTCATTTCTATTGGATATATACCCAGGAGTGGAATTGCTGGGTCATGTAGTAACCCTGTGTTTAACTTACTGAGGAACTGCCATAATGTTTCCAAAGTGACTGCACCATTTTACGTTCCCACAATTAGTGTAGAAGGATTCCTATTTCTCCACATCCTTGTTATAATCTATTTTTTTGATCATTGCCATCCTAGTGGGTATAAGGTGGTATCAAACTATGTTCTTTTTTTCCCCCCATTTCTCTAATGGCTAATAATATTGAGCACCTTTTCATATGACTGTTAATATATCTTCTTTGTAGAGATGTCTATTCATATACTATGCTCGTGTTAAAACTGGGTTATTTATTTTTATTATTGAGTTTTAACAGTTACGTATTCCAGATACAAGTCTCTTACCAGATATATAATCATTCATATAATGAGGTTTAGCTAAAAAACATCAAAAGAAATTGGAGGATAGTTAAAAAGGAAAATAGTTGTTAAAAGTTGGAAGAAGCGCATGTATCTTATAACATGAGAGCGAAAAGTTGATGAGAAGAGAAAAGGTGGATATATAGTAAAGATAATATTTGTGGAGCAACATTCAACGGCTGGGCATGTGATCAATTACAAAGATGGAGGTATTGGCCTTAAATTCAGGGAGAGACCCCTCTTCTCTAAAAAAAAAGGGAGAAGGGAAAGGTAAACATTGAATCAGTCTGCATTTTTGTTTGTTTTACTGCAACCCACAGAAACTCAATTCAGCTGTGGTAGAAATAAGTAGTGTTCATCAATATCTAATTGTTTTCCTCTCCAGGCTCATGAAAGACCAACCACACTTTCTAGTCTAGAATCCTTGCGGTTCAGCGGGATCATATGACTCTTCTGCCTGATATCATGTGAACAAAAGAAATAAGAGTCACTTCCAGACTTAGGCAATGAAAACCCATGTAGGATTTTTAAAGTATGTTTTCTCAATGGTGTTGTGATAGTGGAGGAAAATTCAGATAGAGGTGGTGAAGCCACAGACCAAGGTAGCTTGGATTTCTGAGAGATCAAATAGAGGACATTGGTTCTGGAACTACAGTGGACTATGAGGTGAGAAATAAGCTTATTGCATTAAACCACTGACAATTGAGTGTTCTTATAACAGCATAATTTAGTCTATACTGATTAAATCTTAGCTTAAGGAAAATTAAGAATATATTGGCAATCAAGGAAGAGTTCCGTAATCTCGCTAAGGGAAGGCTAGAGATACAACTGGGCAACTAGAACCAGTAATTCCAACTGAGTTTAACAGGGTGAAGATGTATAAGCCTTCGACAGGAAAGCCACTGCAAGGATTGTAAGAGCAGAACCAGCTCACACTGGTCCTATTCTGTTTCTAACAGACATGAACCAAAGTTTAAACCTTGGATACACCACTTAGGAGTAATACTTGTGAACCCTTAACTACTCCCCATCATGGAACCAAAGATCGGGGGCATGACTGGAACCTGAACATGGGAACCCTTTCAAAAGAGAAGGATCCACTGTCCAGGAAGATCTGGTGCTGAAACCCCTTATAAATCTTGCCCTGATCCCTGGATAGGGGAGAAAAATTTGTGCCTTGTCTCCTGTCTCCTTGCCGGTGGACCTCACAATATAAGCTATTTTTATTTTCTCCAAGGCTGGTGCCATAGTATTGGTTTCTACACACGTCAGGCAGTGAGCCCTTGCTTGTAGCAGCATCAAGATATTTGGTAATGGTAGTGCATTCTGCCCCAGAAGATTTAGGAATTTGGAGTGCAAATATGTTAGATAGGTCATTCGCAGGTATTGCAAGATGATGTCAGGATGGAAATAAAAACAAAAGAGACTGAGCCGCACACCTATGTCTTCAGTGAAAGCAGGAGAATGACTGGGAGTTTGAGATCGTAGATAAGAAGGGATAAAGAGTAACCCCAATGGGTGACACAAACCTTAACGAATGTGGGATTGTAACAAAGGGTGAAAATGTAATGGTTCAGATGCACGATTGTTGATCTAGAAGAAGGTAGTTCTCAACTCCAGACCCAGGAGAATGTGAGTATTAGAGAAATGGGGCCTTAGAGGAAATGGTATTTAATTTAAGATTTCATTTAAGACAAGACTATAAAAGATACAGGAAAAGATATTTGCCATAGATTGCAGATTGAAAGGGCAAAATTGAAACTAGAACAAAGCAGCCAACTGAAAATACGCTTTGGTGACAGTTAATAACAAACTTGACACTGCACAAAATTGCATCCTTGACAAAGAAGCAGACTTGAGAAACAATCCCAGAACAGACAGAAAATGAAAAGGCCTGAATATGAAAAAAAATCTAATCCTTGAATAATAGATGTTCCTAAAGAATGCTCACTGTTAATAAAAACTGAGACAATATGTGTAAAACTCCTAGTGAACACTTGAAAAATAGCAGACATTATTAATATTTTCACAAAAAAAAAAAAACACTGAACAAATGTGCTGTCTTTTACGTGCACAAAAGCCTATACAAGCATGGTTTTGAACTGAGGCAGGTGAAGTTCAAACCGATGAGGATGAAGACATTTCTGACAAAACAAACAGCTAACAAGGATTCTAAACTTCTACCTGAAGTTAATAAATTGAGCCAAATTCCTTCTCAAATTCTTACTATTATAACCCATGATAATAATGCATGTTTCCTTATGTTCTCACACATATTGGGGGCCACTATAACCAAGGAGACTAAAAACTCTTCAGCTGTCTTGTGTTTTATCTAAGAAAAGTGTAATTTTTTAAGGTGGTGTTAAAAAGGAAGCAATGAGTATTTTTACACATGCATTTGAGAATTGGGGTTTAAAAAATTGTGAGAGGAAATTGCTTATCAATGACCATAACTCGATAATTGGTGGGCGATGAACATTTTAATCAAAAAGAAGTTTTGTAGTTTTCAATATATAAAAAAATTGCTTTCTTTCAAAATAGGACCAATATTTTAAAACAGGGTAGAAGAAAAGATATTTTGTCTAAAAAGAAAATACATTTATGTGGAGAAAGAATGGGTAGGCTTTGTTCCTGGCAAAAATAAATATATATATAAGCGTAGAGATTTCTTTAATTACATATCAAATTTCAGCAATAAAAGTAGTAAAAGTATACAAACAAGTGAACAAATAATAAGCAGATTACCTGTAAAAGAACTCAAAATTTGGTGAGCTTCCCTTTCTTTATAATGTTCAGTATTAGAAAAGAGTAGAACAAACTTAACAGATTATCATGGAGAAAACTACCCAAGAATTCTACACTCTAAATATTATTTTTAACGTAGAACGACAATGGAAAAATAGTCTCAGATATTTGCTTTCTTAGGAAATTTCCCAAAAGGTGGCCTGACTAAAAAATTTACCGGTCACAGGTAATTGTTAACTGGATCATGCAAAATACATGAAATGTATTCATAAAACAATTTATTTTTATTTTCCGTGTTTTTTAAAATTATTCAGAGGATCTAGTTTCTCCCCTACAATGGGAGGAAAACTCAGGTGGGTCCATATTTTCTCAAGTAACTCTTAGGTAAGAAAAGATATATAGTCACTTTAAGTCTCTCAGGTCAGTCTCAGTTCAAAAGGTGGTTATCCGGGGCTAATAATTCAAGCTAATAATTAAAACTGAGGATCCTCCCCTCTCCTCTTGCTGGTCTGCTGCAGACTGACAGTGTACAGCTGCGGAAGGGTGCATACTCCCCTTCTGCTCTCAGCACTTCTGCTACTTCTTATCCGTCTTATTGATGTTGGTCTCCAACCTCTGCAGAGTTGATGCAAGGGAAAGGGAGAAGAAAGAAGAAAAGCAGGAAAGGTCCTTCTTCTAGAATCTAGCTTGGCCACCTTCTGAAGATGGCAGATGTTTATAGCACTGCAACCCGATTAGCGCCTAGAAATAAACGAAAATAACCGTAGTTTAGAAAATCGAATGCAGTAGTCAAAATTGTTTCAGAAAGATCCCTTTTATTATTTTTGGAAGTAAACACAAAAAGATTAACAACCCTAGATTAAATTAATAAATTTGGGAAAGTAGGGAGCAAATGGTAAGTAAGAGAAACAATGGGATGAGTTTCTGATTTTCCACTAAGTGCTACAGGGACACACACTGTCCACGTATTCAGCCAAGCTTCCCACTCTGAGCACTGGATCAGCTCACTACTTCAGCACCCCACCTTGCTCTAACTGAGACAACATCTTTTAGGCAACAGGTAGACTTTTCACTGTAGCTACAAATGCACTATTTCTCCTTTCTTTGGTGGTGGATAGTCAATTAAAACAACTTGAGCAGAGAATTCATAATATATCATGCACTGGCTGCCAGGATTCAATTTAGTCTTTCCTATGTAGGTTGGGGGAAGAATAGGCCGCTTAATTCATGGGGTCCAGTGCAAAATGAAAACGTGGGGCTTCTTGTTAAAATATATTCTTAGAAATTTCAAGATGGCAACGCAAAGCATTGATCTAAGTGTAGCGCCCTTCTAGGTGAGGAGTCATGTGTGAAGCCAACCTGACCAAAAATTGCTGCCTCACAGGATGGCCCATATTTCTGCATTTGTAGTTAGAGGCCAAAATGACCTTCACTTCCAAGTTTAATAATTTAAATACTGTTTATTGGTTGAAAAACTTTTATAATTAACCTTGACAAACCATAGAAGACTAGATTGAGGTTACAGGACTAAACATAACGATTTTAACTTTGACAATGTAAATTTCAGTTGTCAGAAATGAGATGTGTAAATAAGTAAATGAGAAAAATAGCTTGGAGATGTCCTTATTTTATAAGACTGCTGGCAAGAGATGATATAATAAATTCATGGATAGAGACTTAAGTATAAGAAAGTTTTAATTTAATATTTCAACAGAAAAATTGAAACATGAAGCTATGAAATATTAAAAGGAAGAAAGATTAGGAAAAATAAAAACTTATCTTTGATATCAGAAAGTAAAAAAATACTATCTAAATTTAATAATAAATAGTTTAATAAGCAAATTAGCTGGAACGGAGGTAACTGCCAAAGGATCTAAAATAAACATAGTTAAAAGAGGTGTCTTTGTAAATACATCTATTCTAGAAAATTATCAATCAAGTTCTTTTATACTTTTTATTATTTTAACATTTGCCTTATTATTTAATAAAAATAATTTCAAAGTATCAATGTAAGTTAATCCAAGAGGAAAATATGGTATAAAAATGGTTATTCAAGAAAATAGATAATGTAATTTCCCTTATATTTTGGTTCCTAGTGCTGGGCACTCATGTGGGCAGTGCTGTTTAAAGACACATAGCTGCTCAATTGCAAAAGTTTACTTCAACTAATTTTAAGGTGAAAGAATAAAACCCAAACTTCTTGTATGGCCTAAAACGTCCAACATTATGTTTGTAGCTTCGACTTTATGTTCTATCTTTCTTCCTCTCTCTTTCTTTCTGTTCCTTGAACATGCCAAGCTTATTTCCCCATTTGGGCCTTCGGACTTGCCGTTCCCTCTGCTTTAATGCTTTTCTTCCAAATATTTCATGGCTCCCCAGGTCAGAAGTCAGTTACTCAGTAGCCAGCCCTAATGGTCACTATCATTATGACCTGTTTTATTTTCTTCATGATATCTATCACTATCTGAAATTATCTTGTCACATATTTACTCATGTGTTTATTTTGTCTTTCAACTTGTATGCAAATTATTTGATAGCAGGGATCTTGTTCATTTTATATACTGTCGTCTCTATATACCTAACACAGTATAGAAACAGAATAAATATTTGCAGAGAAAATGCATGAGTCTTGAGATGAGAGCATTTCAAAGAATGAATGAAATGTTCGATGTTGGGCTAGTTGGGACCAAAGGTGTAGGGAAAGGTTAAACCCCTAGAGAACCCAGAAAATGTGGTAAGAGTCCTCATTTTTCCCCTTCTAATCTACAAGAAGGTGAAAGGGGCTGGACTGAAGATAAGAGATAAAGGAACACTTTAAATGTAGAACTGCGACAACCCAATCCCCAGTGACATTTATGCTGGGACATTAGGTCGAAGACAAAGTGCATTCCTGAGTCAAGGAATAATTTAAATCTAGAGAGTGTCTCCCTGACAGAAGTGGTGGGCTCTGAAATGCAGAATGTTTATGGAAGATATACACAAAGAAAGCAGAAACAGAAAACATTAGCAGCTGTTCAGCAGATCTCTGCCTTTTCCAGCCTCTGAAAGACTGAGCACAGTGAAAAATAGCAACATCGTCTACACACTGGGGTAGAGGTACAAATGAGATAAATTAGTGGAGAGAAAGTCCAAGAAGTGGGAGATTCAAGAAGATAGCATCCTATTGTTTTAGATCTAATAGAAGGTTTGGATCTAAGGGATCTAGTAGAAGTCCTGGATAAAACTTCCTCCATCAAAAGTTAGTAAACTGAGAGGGTATTCTGTAAACATGGTGACTGAATATGGATGACTGCCCATTCTCCTCCAATCCCAACTCCTACACTTTTATTTTGGAAGTTCATTATTTAGCTTTTCATTTGCCTTTTATTTATGTGAAATTTAACACACGCGCGCGCGCGCGCACGCACACACACACACGCACAATCTAATTTGTACTTTTACCACACTGCCAGTCTTTGGTTCCAATACTTTTATTAAGTACTTTTATTAAACAGATGGTACTGCCCCATCTGTCATTACAGATGCTTTTTGTAAGTAAGTTTGTTTCGAGGCTCTCCAGTGCATGTCTTGGTCTAGTTGTCTCTCCATGCATCGGTACCACAATGCTTCGATTACAGTTTACTTGGCTAACTACCCCTTCTTCATCACCTCTTCTTTCCTTCTCATTCTTTTCACTATTTTTTCCCCTAGATTGATTTGCTCTTTAATTTCTGAAAATTCTGTGAAAATAATGTTTTAATTGAATTAAATTTATAGATTAATTCCGGAAAAATTGCCATCCTTGCAATATTGAATCTTTCTATCCATGAATATAACAAAACTTGCCATTTATTTAAATTTAAGTTCTTTGCCTTTAATAAAGTTTTTATCATTTTCTCCATAATGATTTTATTTATATCCCAAAAAGTAAATGAGAAAAACACAAATAACCCAATGAAATATGGGCAGAGGTTATGAACAGACAATTCATACAAGTAGAAATCTTATTGCATGTAAACATATGAGAAGACACTCAAATTCACTGGGAACCAGAGGAATGCAAACAATCAGAATACCATTTTCATATCATCTAATTGGCAAACATTAACTGTTTGGCAGCACCAAGCATTGGAAATAATGTTGAATCTTTAAACTGTACTGATGGACATATAAATTGATATAACCGCTGATGAATATAATTTAATATAATTGAAAATGTTCATAGACTACTACCCAGTAATTCTATTTCTCTCTTTTAAGAAATGCCTACACAATTTAAAAGGTATTTGTTAGTATGAAAAAACTAAAATAACTATCTTTAGTAAAGAAATGGCTAAACTATAGTTTAATTACAATTTGTTAGTATGAAAAAACTAAAATAACTATCTTTAGTAAAGAAATGGCTAAACTATAGTTTAATTACAATGTAATTCTATTCAGCAGTTAAAATGGAAAAAAAAAATCAACTCTCCATTCAAAACCATAATGACTGATCAAAATAGGTTGTAAAAGTGAGATACCACTTATATAGTTTTTAAGAACACAAAATAATCATATATATGTTGTTTATGGATGAACATATGAGTAATAAAAGAACAAAGGTTTATGAGAAATGGCAAAAATCAACTTAGTAATTATCTCTGTGGAGAATGAAAGGAAGGGAAGAACGGAGAAAAGGGCAAGGTTTTTACTGTAAAATCTTATCTTGGAAAAAAGAAAACTAAAGCACATATGGCAAAAAATAATATCTGTCAAATATGGGTAGTGGTATATAGATGTCTGTTATAATATTTTCTGAGATTTTCTATATGTTTAAATTATTTCATCATTTGTAAAAAGTCAAAGATTTCATGCTAATGTAATAATAAATATTCAGATGTAGAAACAGTAGATTTCTAAACTATCTCCATTTTAAATATAAACAAAATACTTTTGAATTGTAAATAAATATGGGAATTTCTAGAAATGCAACTATGGTATAAATCAAGGCAAATTAGACTTGGATTTACCGAGAATTTACCAAATTTTTTCTCATTGCAGAGTATCATATATATGGCAATGATGTTTGTAGTATTCGAATTACAATACAAAATATCTATATAAGTTCAAATATGTAGCTGTTAGGATTTTACACATGGCTCAAGCAAATCACTACATTATGTCATGTAGGATAGTCATTAACATATTGAATTTTACACTGCATCAATGTAATTTATTTATGTTACTTGTAGCAATCATAACTATGCAGTGATAATTATTAGAAATTATTTTCGTTTGCCTATATTTGTTAGCTAAGCACTATATTTGTTTTTAAAAGATCATGTGCGAAGGTAGATGATATTACCTATGGATTTTACTGCAGAATAGGAAAGGCATGTCTGAAAGAGTTGAGAAGCGCTGGTCTGGCCTCATCCTCTACCTCTCCACTGATCTCCCCACTCACACCCAAGATCTTCAAGAAATCAAGTGCATTTGGACAGGGAGGAAGGCCGGGGCTGGTTCAGAGATATGCAATGGGGGATGTAGAGTCCCTCACCATCTGGGAAGATGGAGAGATGACAGTTTCTGCAGTAGCAGAGACCTCTTCCTGCTCCCACTATCGTGGAGCTTTTGAGGTGATAGAACTTGGGGGAGATGTGGATGGCTCTGAGGGCCAGCTGGTAGCCTGTAGAGAGTAGAAAAGCCCAGCAGATGGAGCCACAACAATGACTGAGCACCGATGATCAGTCAACCTAAGCATGGACGACGTTTGGAGGCAGTTCGATTTCATTTGGAAAAAAATAAAGAAATGTGAGTTCTCATAACTAGGATTCATGAAATTGATTCTATCTGTTTGGGAGGAAGTGAAAGGATATTATCACACACTATGGGAGGACAGAAAACATTTAATATTGACTGGTCCTATGTCCCTCAGTAATCCTGGTTTCAGGATTACCTTTTCCCTTGGGCCTGGCCTGGCTGGCGAGGCACCACTTCTTATGGCCAGCTCCCATTTTCTTCTGTTCAAATTCTCATCCTATCTCCCATCTTTGTCCCATTCTAAGTGCATGCAAATCTCTGTCTCTTTTGTCCGCAGATGAAATCTGAAAAGTCCTTGGTCTTTATCAAGCAGTGCAAATTTTTATCTGTCCCATTCGCTATCATTCCAGACTACTTCTGGAGATGTCTTGCATAAATTAGAAGGTTTGTGAAAGCCTTCTCTTATTAAAAGTTACGTAACCTCAGAAATAATTTACCCTGCTCCTGTAGAATGAGAATTTGTTGCATATTTTCGGGGACTACAGTTTATAGAATACAGAGAAAAACTTTTAGAGAAAGAAACCCATTTTCTGCCTGGAAAGACTCTACATTGTAAGAATGTCAATTCTTCCTAAATTGATGTCTACACCAAAATAAGTTCCAGATAAATCAAATGTTAAACATTTTTCAAATCTATTAAAAAACTAAATTATGATTTATCTGCATAATTATGCAATCTCTGAGAGGAGCAGGTCATTCTAATACTTAAAAAAAAAACTCGTTTGTTTTGAATTTGACTTTCTAAAGTTAACATCAGTGTATTTAAGAAAAGTCAAAATAAACCGACTTAAAAATTTATAGCAATTATGATAGCATAGGCTTATACTATAGTTTAATAAAGGGCTCATAGAAATGTAAACAAAGCAGAAAGGCTTCAATGTATAAAAGGACAAATTTTGGGCAATTAACCAAAGAAGAAATACCACTAGTTAATAATAAAGAGAAAGTATTCAGATTCTAACAATCAAATGAATTCAGATATTTTTTAATTCTTTTTTTTAAGTTTAATTTTTTAAATTAAATTTATTGGGGTAACATTGGTTAATAAAATTGTATAGGTTTCAAATGTACAGTTCAATAATATGTCATATG
The DNA here is from genome assembly GCF_902729225.1 of Pteropus medius. Classification (NCBI taxonomy): domain Eukaryota; kingdom Metazoa; phylum Chordata; class Mammalia; order Chiroptera; family Pteropodidae; genus Pteropus; species Pteropus medius. Next base: position 12,927,587 of record NW_024347791.1, on the reverse strand, counting down.
TATATTGCATTTTGTTCACCACCTAAAGTTAAATTTCCTTCCATCACCATACATTTGACCCCGTTTAACTGTATTTATCTCCCCTCTTCCCCCTTTCCCTCTGGTAACCATTAAACTGTTGTCCGTGTCCATGAGTCTCTGTTGGAATTCAGATTTTTTTTAAAAGACCATTTTTTACTTCCAAATTAGCAAAAAAAAAATATTTTTTTAAAATATAACAACACACTGGTGAGTGAAATAGCACTCTTCCATGTCAATGAGAGATATAAATATAACTTTTGGTAATTATTCAAAAAGGCCCTTACTATAGTTTGTGTTTCAGCTTAATGACTATTTTAGGGGAATTCGTGGCAAGGAAATAAGCCTAAAATTTACATACAAATGTTATTAATTGTAGCATTAGTTATAAGATCAAAACTTTGGGAAAAAATCTTCACAAGCAACTACAGGGTAAACTCCCTCTATGGAATGGTATTAGTTATTTGAAAGTAGTATTTAAAATAATTATATAACAGCATGGAAGTGCTTATAATAGTTAAAAAAAAAAGGCAATGTTGGGCAATAAAAATATTAAAATGCAGCTAATCTAATTGTCAATTAAGAAAACAAAATTTTCAAACACAACGAAATCTCACTACACGCCCACTAAGTTGACTAAAATTAAATAGCCTGAAAATACCAAATGTTGTCTTAAATGTGACACCATAAGACCCTTCAAGCATGTTTTATGAGAGGGGAATCTGGTACAACACCTTCTGTTTGACACCGTCTATGGAGGTTGAAGATATGTAAACCCGATTACCTAGCAATTCCACTCATAGGTGTAGAACCCAGAGAAACCCCTTCACATGAGCACCAGGGTACAAGAATCTATAAGAATGCTCGCGGCAGCAATGTATAAAATAGCCTGAAACCGGAAATGCCAATCACCAGTAGGATGGATGAATTGTGGATTACTTATGCTGTGAGGCTGAATACAATAAAATGAACAAAGGAGAGCTAAATATCATAACATAGATTATTTTCACAAACATAATGTTGAATGAAAGAAGCAAGTTATAAAAGAATACATGTTTATTATTTCATTTATATAAAACTCAAAAGTAAATGATACTAAACTATCTTGTTTAGAGGTATATACAAAGGTGGTAAAACTATAAAGAAACGCAAGGACATAATTATAATAATCTGAATAATCGGCAGGATGGTGGAGTTGTGGTGGAGAAGAATACATAAGAAAGTGGAGGGCTTCTCTGGGTCAGGGGATGTTTGATTTCTTCACCTGGGATATGATTACGTGACTGATGGCTTTATAGTATTTTTTAAACTGCACATAGATATTTTTACATATCATGTAATGCATCTTATATAGTATGAGTTGAATTCTATCCTCTCCCTCGCCCCTCCAAAAAAGGAAATATGTTGAAGTCCTGATCCGCGATACTTCAGTATGTGACCTTGTTTGAAAATAAGGTTGTTGCAGGTGTAATTAGTTAAGATGAGTAGGAGCAAGATGGACCCCTATTACCAGTATGACCCGTGTCCTATATAAAGACACATAAGACAGCCATGTGAAGGCACAGAGACACAGATAGAACACAGTGTGAAGATGGAGGTCGACCTTGGAGTGACACATCTCCAACCTGAGGAACGCCAAGGATTGCCTACCACCACCAGCAACTAGGAGAGAGGCATGAGACAGTTTCTCCCTCAAAGCCCTTGAAAGGTGCCAACCCAACCACCATCTCAATTTCAAACTTCCAGTCTCCAGAACTGTGACGAAATTTCTGTTGTTTTAAGCCATCTGGTTTATAGTACTTTATTACGACAGCTCTAGGGAACGAATACATTGTATTTCTGTGTTAAAAAATATTTTAAAAAATTTCCTCAGTATTTATGTTATGATCTATAATTTCTTGAATAAATCACATAATCTAAAATAAAAAAGTAGTCAAATCATCCTATTTTATGTATTCCCTGGATATGTAACAGCGCTGAAAGACAACTACTATAAAAATCAGGATCTCCTATTCGGAAAAGGAAACTGCGCAGCATATATAGTTATATCAAGAGTTCAAGAGTCAATTGTAAATGTCCAAGTACATTAAAAAAATAAAGAATGTAGCTTGTTCCAAGTTGGCCTGTAAAATTTCATTCTGACCCTTTGGTTCCCTTTCTTACTGGAAACTCTCCAGCATTTGAAGTGACCCTGCCTGTGGCTTCCGGGGACACATTCTTATTCATTGTGTTTCACTCCAGGGAAAAGAAGGGCTGACCTGAAAGGAGACCTGACCCGGAACTTCTCCCGGGCAGAATGTTGACGAGCACAGCCGGCTCCGTGAATGACGGTCTTTCGTTATAATCCTGCTTTCTGCAAGTCGGAGAGTTTACAGAGCGATGTACTTGTGGAGATCTCACTGGGGTTGAGGGGTGGGAATGATTTTTGTATAGGATACGGAGTATGCTTGTAGGAGTGCTGCCGTTGACAAATACGTTCCATATGATCAGAGGATACCATAAAAAGGAGGCATAAAGAAGCAATACATGGTGAACAGATTTTTTGAATTGACAAAACGTAACATGGTTTCTGAACTACTTTCAGGTTTTCAAATATCAAAAGAGAGTAAAGCACAGAAAAATTTTCTTCTAGAAGACTAATGAGGTAGAGTAGCACAGTAGTAAGAGATTATGAAGCCAGGCCGTCTGCTTTCCAACCTTCGATCTATTACTTCTTAGCTTGGCATAGTTATTAGCCTAAGTGCAAATTTCATCTACGAAATTAGGGTAAAATTGCACGTCCTGTGAAGGAATACTAGGAAGATTCGATGAGGCAATGTATGAAAACCATTTAGTTCAGAATGTTGCACATGTTAAGTGAGTAATAAATATTTGTTACTGGCATCATCATCATCATAATTATCATCATCATTGTTATCATAATAAAGAGTCTCTAACAGATTTATACCTGAAGTAGCTATATAAATTTCAGTAGAATTGATAATAGAGTAGGACCCCCAGAGGTCATTTTGTTCATCATTAAATTCCACAGAGAAGGAAAATTTCAGCTTCTCAAGTTGACCATTCTAGTACTTAACATTCCCTATCAGAAATATAAAATTCACTTCAGTTTCTTGGTGTGTTAATTTTTAAGGAGTTTTCAAAGTACTAAAATTTTATATTCCTGATACCCATTGTCAACTGTAAATCAAATCTGTTACAGTCTCTAAATCATTGTCTTTCAATGGGTATTTATTTCTATTATACTAGCTTCCACCCCTTTCAATGCAAAACATGATACTTAGTCTAGTTTGGTGGTCAAAGTGTTTGTGATTTTTGCTTTTTCCATGTTTGTGTTCCAAGGGAGCCTCACAGACTTGTGTGGCTCTAATATTGTCAATTTTCAGAGGGCTGGGCAACTTCCATACCACTAAAGTTTGCTTTCGGGTTTTCCTGCTTTGAAAGAGAAGAAAAACATGATTTTTGTGACCAAAGAAACCGATGATATTTGCTATTTTATTGATAAAAACTATTAGTTATAAGAACCACTTTATATTTTCTGATCCACCTGGGAGAAAGGACTAAAATTCAACACTGCTGCAGCCTTCCAGCCTGCTCTTCCCCTCGCCCCCTATCCCCACCCACTCCCCACCCCGGTACATTTGCTGATTGTCCAGGAGATGGCACTGTTGTTTCAAAGGAGTGGCTTCAATGGGGACCACAAATGGAAACTGGAAGAAGAATAATGTATGACAATCAGAAGTTAAAAGGAGAAAGTCTTGTTTAATGAACCTTGGGTATAATGGCAAATTAAGTTGAAATAATTGACTTCCTCAATCTCCCTTTTTAGGAGCGAATGTGAACATGAAGACCAACAACCAGGATGAGGAGACGCCTTTGCACACAGCTGCCCACTTCGGGCTCTCGGAGCTGGTGGCCTTCTATGTAGAGCACGGAGCCATAGTGGACAGTGTGAACGCGCACATGGAGACCCCCTTGGCTATTGCAACCTACTGGGCCCTCCGCTTTAAAGAGCAGGAGTACAGCCGGGAACACCACCTCGTCTGCCGCATGCTGCTCGACTACCATGCTGAGGTCAACGCCAGGGATGATGACTTTAAATCTCCACTCCACAAGGCAGCCTGGAATTGTGACCATGTGCTTATGCACATGATGCTGGAAGCTGGCGCTGAAGCCAATCTCATGGATATCAATGGTTGTGCAGCCATCCAGTATGTGCTGAAGGTCACCTCTGTGCGACCTGCCGCCCAGCCTGAGATCTGCTACCAGCTACTGTTGAACCATGGGGCTGCTCGAATATACCCTCCACAGTTCCACAAGGTGAGGCTGTGTCCCAGGGTGCCAAGTGGAGAACTGCATAGACAGCAGAGTAATGGAGACTCAAAGGGTGGCTTGGTTTGAAATCTCCAAGTAGCTCAAGTTGTTTGAGGCTTGACTCTTTGGGCTAACTGCTTTTGATCCTCTGTGTGAGCTTCCATTTACACTTATAACTCTAGCTATCTTGTCCTGGTCCAAATTTGTTTGGAATCTGGGGCAGAGAGTGGGGAATGAGAACAAGAGTGGGTGGCAGATAATTTTCCATGCCCTGCATGAACACCAATGAACTAGGAGTGACTTCCTGAGGGACTGCATTGAGAAAGGTCAGAAGGTCACTTTTAGTCACTACCAGGTGAGGTGAATAGTGTCAGACAGGCACACACTTGCCATCTCTTGAGTAGAATATCTGATCTAAAGATGAGTGAGCTTGGTTTGGAATTAGATGATGCGAAAGTGCGACTCAATTTTCTAGTTTAGTGAAAGCTAATGTCAATGAAGTACTAATAATTATATTTATTATATGTAAGGAATTCTACTAATGAAGCACACTGTTATAAGCATTTCATATTTCTTAATTTAATTCATTTAATCCTTGTAATATTCCTATGAGGTAAATAATATTATTATCCCTATTCTACAGAGGAAGAAACCGAGACACACAGCAGTTAAGTAACTTGCTTGATCTCACACAGTGGCAGTGCCAACGTTCGACTTTAGATCATTTGGTACTAGTCTCTATTCTTGTAATATCACGCTGCACAGTCTTTATTTTTAACAGTATTTATTGACAATCTCTAATGGGCTATCAGAGAACAGATGCTACCAATACTGATATGACTAAGACGTGGTACCTGCCCTTGAGTAGCTTAGACTCTAGTAGAAGAGATAAACACATACAAAGATAAGTTAAATATGCCGTGGTAAATGACAGGTAGAAAAATAAAGGGTGTATAGGCACATGAAAGAGAGTTTTGCATTAGGTTGATGATGATGATTAATTTGGAAACCAAAATGCATTTCACCTTAAAATAAATCAAATAACACCATACCTAGGATCCTACTCACTCCAAAAATATTAATTAATGTGAAGTAAAGGAGTTTCAGGTATACACCAGCTAACTAATGGAGGGCCACAGATAGTTTTCCTAAATTCACAGCTACATTCTACCTTTTACTTTGGTAAAATATCAGAGACTAGTCTGAAGTCCTGACAGTGTGAGGCTCAGTTGGAAGAAAAGTTCTACTAAAGAATTTAAGGGGTGTGCACTCAGTCAGGGCAAATTCCAGATGGATAACCCAGAGACCATTTAGATATGAATATGATGAGTTCAATGAATCCTGTGATCTCAGTAAGGGGTCTTCTTTTGGCTGTCAGTGTTTTCATGGAAGATTATCAAATTCCTCCTTAGAATTATATGTAATACTCATAATATCCTGGAAATTTATAAAATTTTTATAGAGAATTCCAAATGATTATGATGAGGAGGACTAGGATAATAAGTTATAATGTTACAATAATGTACTTTGTTGAGCTCTAAATAGGCTTTATACAGATTATTTCATTTTGCTTTTAGAATAACTTCTGAGGTAAGCACTGGCATTATCATCATTTAAAAGATAATAGCATTAAGATATTTTCCTAAAGTCACAGAGAGTAAATGGTCAAGTTCATTCATTTATTTATTTATAAAATATTTACTGAGCACCTACTATGAGCCAGGCACTGTTCTAGCTGGAGCTAGAGCAATGAACAACAACAACAACAAAGGCCTTCTGGGAATGTACTCTCTAGTGGGAGACGGGAAAAAAAACATAATAAACAAATAAATATACTCTGATCTGCTAGGTGCTGTGGAGAAAAGTAAAGCAAGGTAAATAAAATAAGAGAATGTCCTTTTTTTGGTGTTTGTATATTTGCTATTTTACAAAAGTTGATTAGAGAAAATAAGGACACGAAGGAACAAGTCATGTGAATGAAAATCTGAATGGGGGAGAGAGCATTCTAATATTAAGGAAAAACAGGTGCAAAGATCCTGAGGTAGGAGAGAGCTAAGCGTATTTGAGGAAGAGCGGGAAGCCAGAGTGGCTTAGTGGAGTAAGGAGAAAGAGAAGTCAGAGAGGTGTATATGAGGGTGGTTTGCAGACCATATATAACCTTGCAGGCCATGGTCATATCTTTGGTTTTTTACTCAGAATGACAGAGGAAGTCACTGAAGGATTTTGAGTTGGGAAATAAAAGTCTGATTTATATTCCTAAAAGACACTTTTGACAGTCTTGGAAAATAACTCTAGTGGGGCAAAGGTATTGCAATAATCTAGACATAAAATGAGGGTGGCTTAGACCGACAGTGGAAATGGTAGGTGGTAAGTGGTCAGATTTGGGGCATATTCTGAAGAGGGAGTCAGTGAGTTTTGCTGATAGATTATTTATGGGCCGTAAGAGGAGACGAATCAAGGATAACTTTAAGGATTTTTGTCCAAGGAATGGAAAGAATCAGGGGCCCTTTCCTGAGATAGGCACAAGGCAGGTGACACTGATTTTACAGAGAATATCAGGGGTTTCGTTATGCTTAACATGCCTACTAGTCATCCGGGCGGAGGTATCAAATAGGCAGTCTGACATGAATCCGGTGTTCTGGGAAAGGTCCTGGCCGGAGAGACAAATGCGGGGATCTCCACCGTGGTATGCAAAGCCAGATGCATTAAACACGTGGTGGCTCTACTAGTGTTCTTATCTACATCTGCTGAGTGGCAGAGTCAGTGCTCCTGGGTTTTACTTACCATAGGGACCTTTCCAGACAGGAGAGACAATGTGTGAGGCTGTCTGGAGACTAACTGCTGAGTTTTATTCTGAAACTCATTTCCAATTGACTGTGGGTGAAATGTCTCTGCAAAAGTAACTGAAAAGACCTCTCCTCATTCCCCTCTAAGAGCCTTTAAACAGAATTGCTATTTTCCAGTAAGAAGTTCTATGACTCTGAGGAAGGTCCCAGGTCCTTTCCACAAAAGCAGTCCCCTGAGAGGAAGCAGCGAGGAGGGTTAGGGGTGGTCGCTTAAGAACCAGGCTATGAGTTCTAGATTGGCCATTTACTGTGTGATTTTTGAACAAGTTCCTTGATCTCTCACATCCCAACTGCCTCATCTGAAAAATGAAAGTAAAAAAAAAAAAAAAACTTTTAAGGAATATGTGAATAAGGCATGTCAAGCATTGAGCCCAGTAGGGCTGCTCAACAAAAGTTTCTCCTTCCCTTCTACCAGAATGTACTCTTGGTCCACAGTAAGAGTGTTTCCTGCTAGCCGGTAAAATAGGCTGACAATTATGTGTTCCAAGGAATACTTTATCCACCACTAGGCGGTAAAATATGCTGACAGTTATGTGTTCCAAGGAATACTTTACCCACCGTTAGCATGTTCCTATTCAGTTCTGTTTTGCTTCTCTGAGTTCCTCCTGTTTGGCCACATGCTAAAGAAAGTAGCCATGGTGGATGGCTGGTATTATCAACATTTGTTGCTGCCCAATGGACAAAGTAAGAGAACTGGTCTCCTTCCAAAGGAAAACTGAAGAAAAACTATTCAATTTACTATGCAGATGCGTCACAGCGATTTAAAGCAACTACTCCACAACCAGACTTTTCCTAAAGGAAAGTCATCTTTACGACAAGTAAATGACTGCCTCATTTATCCAGAAGATAAAGTGATTTGTTCTCTTACGGATGGGGAATTCGGTTTCCTTATTTACAAAGAACAAGGTCAGAGCTGAAGATGCTGTCTTCCAAATACAAAGCACATTTGTAGAGGATGTATTTCACCGAAAGCCAATGTATAAGTTACATAAGGGGAGAAAAAGAATTATAGGGTCTGAAATTGCTTTCTGGGGTCCAAAAGGACATTTGATTTTTTTTTTTCTCTCTCAGCATAATTCAGAAGGAAGTGACACTCCAGGGAGCCAAGACTGGGTTTTCTTGTAGGACAAGAAAGACATTTTTCTAGGGAAGGGAAAGGTATGTGAGGGGTTGGGGATAGTGATGATGATGTCTGCTGTTGAACAAGGCAGTATATGAGGCCTAAGGTACAAGAAGTCTCTTTGATTATTAAGTACCTTTCTACACACAAACATATCAGTATAAAAGGGCAGAGGTAGCTTTAGAATTTCTCTGCTGAAGTGGCTTACAGGTGCCACTTGCTTTGGAAGGGTGGCAAAGAGATTTATCTTGAATCTGTTTTATAATCTATGTTTTTAGGGAGTCGAATGATGAGGGAAAGTATCTCAGGGTCTCTCCAGTTGCCACCACTGTAGAAAGAGCTTTTTTTGTTTAATTGTTCTTCCATAAAGGGAGTATAGAGGCCCAAGAGTCACATAGCAAGTGAAGTTCACAGGCATCTTCAGTCTCTCAGGCCAACCAAAAGAAGCAGAAGTTTCTCCCTTCTGAGTTCATACCAGTCCTTTCTCCTTTGATGGTCAGAGGTCCTGTAGTCAGCATCTAGTGATGATTCAGAGTTTGCTATTTCTTAAGGGTCTTGTTGTTGTTGTCGTTATTGCCTTGTGAAAGAATTACCGACACCTGAAGAAGATGTGTCCAGCGGTTTTAGTTCCGGAAGAAGCCCAACACACCAGTGAAGGTAACTGGGAAGTTGTCAGGATAAAGGAGCTTTCACGCTGTAAGACCTGTTTTCTGTCAGCAGAAAGCTTAGTAATCAGTGTCAGCAAAACCTCATGACGGCAGTGGAAGCTTTGCATTTTGTACATGTAAAGACTGCAGGTTACTTGATTTTTTTTTTTACCCTAATGAAAGTTGAGAAGTTATCTTCCTGTGATATATGGGAGTATACCAGGTACAAATTGAAGTGCCAAGTGTGAAGTTAGGCTACTAAACTAGGAATGAGTTATTTCCTGTATCTGTAACTTAATCTGAACTGTTTCTGAGTAAGGGCTGGGAATAGAATTGCCAGATAAAATACAGAATGCTCAGTTAAATCTAAATTTCAGATAAATTATAGGTAATTTTTAGTATAAATATGTCCCATGCAATATTTGGGACATACCCATACTAAAAATAGTTTGTTGTCTATCTGAAATTCAAATTTAACCTGGCAACTTGTGTTATTATTTGCTAAATCTGGAAACCCTAGTTGAGAAGTAGGAAATATATTGTAAGAGAAGAGCAACTTTTAGGTACATCTCTTCTGTGTCTGAGGTGTTGGCAAGAAAGGGTGGTAAGGAATACCTAGAGACAAATTACCTGTGCTGTCAGTTTCCTAGCAGACACCTAAACCATGTGCCCAGCCTCGAATCCTCTGAGTTACACTTTCTGTAGATTCAGAAATGCTGACTCTTCAGAGATCTCACAGCAGGAGGTAGGGAAAACCAGTTTTTGACAGTTTGCCCAACGACAATAGGTTGAACTTGAGAAGGACTGGAAATCAGGAAGAAAATTTCTTTGGAGAAAGTTAAATGCAGACGCATGTCTTCCTTCTAAAGGTTGGTGAGAGGGGGGTGCTTCCTCCTTATCTGATGCCCAGTGAGAGAGGCTTTTAGAGAATTCTGCAGAGAGCTTGATATGTTTTCTGAAGTTTCAAGGGAAAGATGGAACTGATGTGTAACTCGTGACAAGAAAGTTTAAAGAAGCAAGTCTGTAGCTGGAGCTGCTTGTCTGGTAGCAAAGAAAAGAAAGCTGACTAAGCAGGAATCCAAGAGTGCTTTTGCTGATGATGGGATAAAGGTTCAGGTTCCCTGTGGACTAGTTGTGGGTCAATTGGAGAGCCAGCCGAGTCACTTTGAAATGAAAATAGGCCACACTCAAAGAACTTCTAGAAATAGGGCCATCTTACAGAGAGAAGCTGGAGGTGTTCTGGTGGACAATGAAGCTGCTGGAGAAGTGTGAAGGCTCTACGGTCGGGGCATGCATTTCATCTGGCTCCCACCTTCTTCGTTAGCATCTTTTTTTCACTTGCTCCTGGATGGTGATGGAAATTAGTCTGATTTTATTAATCCTCCCAATCCCCATCGGGGCCAGCAGTGTGTTTGAATACTCAAAGGCACTGAGACTTCTCAAAAGCATTTCTGGGCTCTAATGAGCCTAATAGGTCCATACATTCTTGATGTCTCTGTGAATGGAATTAATACATCATATATGTGCATTAAACAAATGAAACCCTGTGCTTTCTCTGCAGGTGATTCAGGCTTGCCATTCTTGTCCCAAAGCAATCGAAGTTGTAGTCAATGCCTATGAACACATCAGGTGGAACGTGAAGTGGAAAAGGGCTATCCCGGATGATGACTTGGAGGTAAAGAATCCATTCTCTTTGTCTGGTTTTCACTATAACATATTTCCAGACTGCAATGGAAGTACAGAAAATTCTAATTTAAAAATCTGGTTTTGATGAAAGTGCAGGCATGAGAGTATACAGACGCACCAAGTACATAACGCTTGAAAGTATCTTAGGGGATTTCTCCATTTAAGGGCAAGTCAAACAATTACATAGAGCTGGCAGCTTTACTTTCTCCCCATCAATTTAGATGAATTAAACAACAGTAATATTTGGGATTGCTCATATAGCAATTTTACCAGAAGATTAAAGTGTTTCATGAAGATTATTTTATTCACTTTTAAATATCGTGAAGCTGTTAGCAGAATATTGAGTACAATTGACCCTTTAACAGCATAGGTTGAACTGCAAGGGCCCATTTATACACAGATTACTTTCATCTTGTAAACAGATGATATAAACTTATGGATCAATGAATACAGTACAGTACTATAAATGCATTTTTTTATCCTATGATTTTCTTAATAATATTTTCTTTTTTCTAGTTTACTGTATTGTAATAACGTGGTATGTAATACATATAACATACAGAATACGCGTTAATCGACTGTTTATGTTATCACTAAGGCTTCCAGCAAATAGTAGGCTTTAAGTAGTTAAGTTTTGGGGAGGTCAAGAGTTGTACGCAGATTTTTGACTGCACAGGGGGTCAGCGCTTCTAACCCCTGTATTGTTCAGGGTCAACTGCATTAAAAACTTTGTGATGGGTCACACAGAAAAGCTGATGACAAAGCTGAGTCCTCACTCTACGTATGGACTTTGCTGCCTTTGTAAAGCAGTTCTTCTGCCGAGCCTCCTGTTCTTGGTCTTAGCAGTTACAGGCTGTGGAGAGATATCAGGTACAGAGTGCAAAGCTCATTAGGCTTGGAGGACAACGGTTTAGGTACAATTTCATTCTGCTACTTATTAGCTACCTTACCTTTTAAAGGTTACTTAACTTGCTGTAGCTTCATTAATTGTTAAAATATCTAAACGTATGGGTCACATCAGGCACATAAAAGACTTACAATAATATTTAGATTAATTTAAAATTGCTGCCTTGGTTTACACTGGTCCAGGCAGTTCACATAAGTGTGTCTTATCTCGTTTCCTGGGTTCTGAATTATAGCGTAGACTATTCTATCTTCTCCTGTCTCTTCTCTCCTTACATACCATCCCCTCAGTTCCCCATCTCAATTTCAAGTTTAATTTGTCTTACTGTCAGAGATCCTAGAAAGCTGCCATTATGTATAAAATTGGGCCTAAATTTATCATTGTAGATTTCTACAGATGTAAACAATGAGGCTTTTCTCACTTTAACCAGTCTTCTCTGCCTTTTCAGAGACACTGGGATTTCTACCACTCCCTCTTCACCGTCTGCAGTGACTCTCCAAGGACTCTCATGCATTTATCGAGATGCGCCATTCGAAGAACGTTACACAACAGATGTCACAGAGCAATTCCTTTGCTTTCCCTCCCACTGTCACTGAAAAAGTACTTGCTTTTAGAGCCAGAGGGAATCATTTATTAAGCCTTACGAGACAGAAGTTCCTAATCCCAGATATTTAAACAACCTCTTTGGGTAGACACGGTTTGCATAAAAAAAAAAAAAAATGGTACTTGGGTTGATTATAACACTTCAGGGATTTCAAAACACTTCACAAACACTGTGCCAATAATTCTAGGGTTTTGTGGTAAGGGGAAATAAACACAAAGTAATGTGAACGTAGTCACAAAGACAAGAATATGTCCAGAAGGTACTGACATAACAGTAATAACTGTTATGTATAGTTCTCTTACTAGGTGCCTGTTATATTTTTGTAAACATTTTCATATATTATCTCATTTGAAATGGGACCCAGAGTTTCTCACAGACAATCTCCCCATCAGTGATAAGTTTACATTACCGTTCAGTGGGCAAAATAGTAAGCTTTGTGATTGGTCTCTTAATCTTGATATCTTCCCCCCATTCCTACTTAGCAAAAATTCCCGTTGGTAGTTTTGCAAACCCCCATCCCCACACAGAGCTCCTTGACATATTTTTAGTGAAGAAAGCTCACGAGCATAGTCAAAACAAGATCTTTGAGTCAACTTAGAAATGAAAAACTAAGACCAGTCCACTTAAGAGTCAAAAATGGACATTTCCACACACTCTCATTGAGCCAGAGACTGGAGATGCAACAGTGAGTCCAAAGCAAAGACTCCTGCACTCCAGGATCTCACTATCTAGCAGAGGATCCGGACATACAAGCAGGAAGCTGCCATGTCAACTGTCAGGGGCAAGAGTACAGGTGCAGACTCGTTCTTAGTGCTTGTCTTTCAAAGTCACATTTCTGACATGAAGTGTGGTTTTCTTTTAAGTATGAAGATAAAGAGTGAAGGGACTGCATGAGGTAGAGGGGTCTCCTGCTGCTGTGAGTGGAAATTTTGTCACTTTAAGTAAGTTTCTCCGCATATCTAGATATTGTTTTCTTTTAGTATGATTTCCTGTTTAGTGTGAAGGGAAAGACTTCAGTTGATCACGTTGGTCTTTCTAGTAACGAACTGACTGACGACACTTCAGAGCATTTTACCAAGAAAATGAGCGCTTTGCTAGCGATGGTTGGCTGCAGAGAGCAAATAAAAAGACCTTTTCGAAAATGGTAAAAGTTTTTAAAAAAATGGAAAGATATATGTGTTAGCTTTGTTAGGGTTTGCAAAAAGAAAAATATAGATGATTAACCACTGGACCTCGTGGTTTAGGAGGCCAACTTGCTTCACTTTTTAGTTCTTGCTAATCAATTAGTATTGTTTTTTAGATGTCAGAGCAGAAGTAATTAAGCACAAACAAATCTATTTGCCAGTTGTGAATAGGTTTCTTTTATTTGTGTGGTTCTCTAGCCTATTTAACTTTAGATGCCTGAATTTTGAGTAGAGATGATGTCCAGTTTTAAATATTCCACTTAAAATGTGTTTCTAAACTGGGATTCTCGTGTTCCTGGTGCCATGTAGGAAAAAATCATAGTTGGATACAATAATCTTTTCGAAGTATCAGTTTTACCCGAAATTTTCAGGAAAAGATTTTATATTAAAACAAGATCTATGTTATGGAATAGAATGCCGAATTTGTATGAACTGTTATATAAAACACGGTCTTTCAACAAAATAGGTTGCTTGCATCACTTTGTGAAAACACATACTGGAAAGCTGAGCAGAGGTGCATACTGCCCTCCACCTTCAGGAAAATTCTGGCAGGAAAATTCATGATGCAACAATTTAGGCAATAAAATCGATGCTGAGAACAAAGAGAGAGGATTTTCCATGCATGAGGAAATATTGTTTCTCAGTCTGCTTGCTTGTGTTTAAACATTTTGTGTTAATCTAGGATATAATACATGACTATTTGTTTTGAATTGTTTATTCATAGATTTAAGGTTATTTTTCCCCATCTTTGAACTTTTATTCAGATAACTTAAATAAAGCTCTTCTGTCGTCTTTAATCTTCCCGAGTTGTTTATTTACTGAGAAGACTTTTCCTTAACCGACTTTTCGGCAGTTAGGCTGACAAACTCTACACTTTGAATTGCTTTCTTCGACATTTATAAAGAAAAAGAGAATGAGGAGATGTGCCTGAAAATAAATAATATTTTCAAAAAAAGCAAAAGGTAAACACAGAATGCAGGCTATTGCAGTGGGAACAAGAGCGTTTTAATAACAATAAAGCAATTGTACTGAGTCATTATTCTCTTCTGCCTATCACCATCTCATTCCTCCTGGGTTTTTCATTTCCCTCCATTCTCACCATTCACACGATTCTGGGCAATAGCAACAGAGGAAATCATATCCTCATGATGCCTTTGTTACTTTCTATAGTCATTTAATGGCTGAAAAAAAAAAACCCTCTAAGTTATATGTGGAAGCATCTTTGATATGAGACGATCTATTCAGTTTTCTCCCCTTCTCAAGATCTAGACACACTTGTGTTCTATTTTTTAATCATCTAGCGTTGCATTGCCACTTTGTCCAGCCGTCCTGAACCCAGTGGCCTCTAATAAAAAACACGGCAGTCAAAAGCTGTTTGTAGGGATAAAGAAAACAACAAATCAGTTGCAGTGGGTTATCAATGTGGAAAAAAAACAAGTGAGCCTTACATTTTTGTTACTCAACCGACAGTGAAGACTTCACAAAGTTTTAAACTGACACACATTCAAAACTTTTTAAAAAGAATCCAGTTATTCACTCAGTTTCCTTGAAGCACAGACACTGTAGCTAATAGCTGTAAGGAATTCATTGTCACTTTCTTGAGGAGTCTAAACAGATGCTTTACAGTTAGATGTTAAGAATTTTTGCTCTAGTACCTGTCTATCTGGATTTATATCCTGACTCCCAACCTCATTTGACCTATTATCTAGGGAAAATAACACCTTTGCTTCATGCCTCAGTTTCTTTAGTTGTAAAATGGGAATAATAATGGTATCTACCTCAAGACTTTTATATGATTGTTTTGAGGTGTGGGGAAAAAAAACATTTTCCTTGACCCTCTTAGGATCCCTGGTCGGGTCTGAAAATTAAACTGACGAAGACCTTAAATGAGAAAAGCATACAAATTTATTTAATATAAATTTTTTATTTGACACAGGAGTCTTCATAGGGAAACAAAGACCTCAAAGAAATAGTTAGATTTGAGTCTTTTAATGCTAGGTTTGATAATGAGTGGGCAGTGATGTAGAAATGGGATAAGTTAAGGAGTACGAGGTAATTGTAGTAAACTGGGGGAAACTGGGGCCTGTTTGTTAGGATTTTTCTTGGTATCCCTTTGCCTTAGATGATAAAGATGCCCCTTTGCTCCAGGTACAGGGAAGGCAGAAAGGTGCTATGACCTGTTCCAGAGGATAAGGGGATGATGTCAGAGTGATCTTCTTGCTTCTGCTGCTTTCTCATACTCCTTCAGCTTAAAATAGTATGCCACGTGCCATGTGTGGAGGTAGTGTGTCCTGAACCCCTTTAGAGAGTTAAACTTTTAATATATTAAAGCACGTAGAACAGAGCATGACATTCAGTAAGTATTTTTATTATTATTATTATTATTATTATTATTATTATATTATTATTATTATCCTTGTTATCGTCATAATCATTATTATTTAGGAAGAGGTTTCTACCCGTGGGGTAATATATTTGTAGCATGAAGCTATAGCTGAAGGTGAGACACGATCAATTTCTGTTCACTTTTGGAAATATTTGTTAAATTCCTGTCATGTGCCAGGTACTTTGCTAACAGCTAAGAATCAATAGAAGAACAAATCAAACCAGGTCCCTGACCTTGGGCTTTTTGAAATAGAGGATGGAGGTGGAAATAACATTGATGTTGAAGAAATAGCAAACAGGCAAATTGATTAATTTTTGCAATTTGCCCTCTTATAAGTGGGCTTATCAAGGATGCAGTGACTCCTTTTACTATTTCTTGAAGGCTATGGAGTCACTTGAAAATTTATCATGTGGACAGAGAGGGCTGATCAGTTGTTTCCATCTTCAATGAGAGACAGAATAGGAAGAGCTTAACTTTGTAGCAAGAGGAGTATAAACAATGAGATTCTTAGCAGTGAGGGTTATTTCACATTAGAATGAATGAATAGGGAGGGTTGGGGAATTTCATTCAATTATTCTTTCATTTTCAAGAATTTATTCAGTACTAATAAATGTGTAGTTCTCTGCAAAATGTGGAAGGAAGAAATATTGATACCAAGTCATTTCAAGATTCACTTTCAGTAGATGAAAGATTTTGTTTATTTGTTTTACTAAGAAGTAAGAAAGTATACAGTGTTTATTTTTTTAAATTAGATACAATCTAACTGAGCTATTTTTCTGTCAACCTGTTATAAATTTTTTGATTAAAAATGACTTTCAAAACCTATATTTCAGTGATAATTCCCCTTCTTGATATTTTTGGTCACACCTGTCACCAGTGAAAAGCAATGCATGAAATATGCAAAAACATCTGCCAAGAAGCAGTTGATTTCTTTCTTTTTTCTTTTAACAACACCAACTGGATCAGGTGTGCTTAAATTTCTTTTGAGTAATTGTTTTTCTCAGATATAGGTATGCCTCAAAGATAATGGATAACAACTATGCAAATATATGCTAATCCAGCCAAGGAAATAAAATAATGATGCCACCATATACTTCCTAAATTAAAGACACTAGTGGATTTATTCTCAGTGCATATGAAGCACAGAAGAATCAGCAAAACAGAATGATCATCATGGAACTTTCAAGGCAATCTTAGAACAAAGTAGAAGATAAGTACTAGGGGGCCTTTTCAAAGTCAAGGAGTCCAGACACTGCCCAGAGTCACAAGGGAAGACGTTTACTCACTGCCCTATTCCAGGTTTGGGGAAACCTGAAAGTCAGTGTTTGGTGGACGAGAGGTGGGAAACAATGGAGATTACAATTAATTTGATTCAGAAAGCAAACCATACACTTTGAGCTGCCCTTCTAAACACAAACTCTCTCCCCTGCCCTGGATCCTGGCAGGATGACTTCCATGGGCTGCATCAGCCGAACTCCTGCCCTCAGGCTCCCTGGTGGGTTCAGTCTTTGTAAGATCAGCTGGAACTGAAGGACAGGAGACAGAGACTGAGATACTTCTCGGCTACTTCCCAGCTGGGCCTCCTCTTGATAGTGTCTGAATTCTTTTCTCAAGGCCACAGCTCCTATTAGGAGCCCTTCTCCTATGCTGCTTATTCTTCCTGGGTTATAGTAACTGCTTCCTCCATTTGTTCCCTCAGACCTACGGGTAGTCAAGGCTTCCTCCTGTTACCTTTGTCCCAGGTATTTTATCATTCCTTGCTACCTATATTTCTATAAGTACTCTGTGATAAAATTCTCTTCAATCACCCCTATTGAGCATGCAATTCATTTTCTCTAGGGATCTTGACAGATGCACAAACACACGTTGAGACAGTACCAAGTCAGTGAGAGCCTGGGTAATGGTAAGAGCCATTGGCATTGAAGGAAGATAAAGGTCACTGTGGACCAGTGATCAGGCAGGCAGACTTGAGCTGTGACCTGAAGAAGGGTAGGGTTTGGGTTATAATTTGAGTAAGAGTAGGACAGTGGAGGGGGTGGCATTTAAGGTAAATGCGTAGCCTCAGTGAAAGGTTGTAGCTAGAATATACAAATATTCACCATCACCAATTAGACATGCTTGATTGAAGCAGAAGATGAAGTAGAAGGTGAACATTTGTTGTAGAGAATAGAAGATAAGGGCAGGGCTGGGAAGCGCCATGGGGAACCAATGGAATATTATTATTATCATCATCATAATTACTCTTTTTCCAAGCCTATAACTTTTACAGTAGTAAAAATGATGCAACTACATAATGCACTTCATACAGTACTATGTAATTTTTAGAGTATATTCATGATGCTTAATACAGATAATGGCCTTTACCATTGCCCTCAACTTTTCTTCCGTGCAAAAAAAAAAAAAAAAAAAATTCTGAATACAAAATACAATTACAAAAGAAATCTTTCTTCCAGGCATTAGGGGATGAAGGAACAGAGGCAAAATCTGGAGTTCCAAGACTACTCACAAGTCTCGCCAGGGCGATGTTCAAGTGATAAACTGTTTACACAAGCATTGACGTAATAGCAGTCTTACAGGGGCTTGGGCACCCCAAGACCGCTGAAGTCAGAGAGACAATGATATGCCTCTTCCTAGGATGGTCCATTAGGGAAAGTTTAGGCAGCAGCAGTAAATTGTTTCTAAATAACCTTTGGCTAGTACTCCAATAAAGATACATCATGGAGAAACTGCAAAACAATGCAGTGTGGCGTGGGGGAAAAATATGGATTTGGAATTCGATCGTTTGGATTTTAATCCCGATTGTGCCACTTAATGTCTATGTGAACTTGGGCCAATTTCTTAACCCAAATGTCATTTTATTTATTTGGATAGTAGTGATTAACTATCTGGTTTACAGGGTCTTTGAGGAACTAAATGAATGACACTAAAGCATCTAAAGCAGTGTCTTGTATGTAGTTGAACCTCAATAAATGCTCAGATGGTACAGATGTCTGCTTTGTGGAGGATTATGTAAACATATAGAGTTTCTAAGACATTCGTGTGCACGGGACAGAGAAGTGTCTTGTTTTTGATTGCATTTTAACTGCAAGAATTTTTCTGTGGCACAAACTCTGAGGCAAACTGTTCCAAGCTGACTTCATTAATGGTTCTCCACTCTTAGCAGTTTAGCCTGAAGGAGATAGTATAGGACAACTTTCTGCCAGCCATGAATCATAGCTGTGGAACTGCTACTGGCAGCTCTCAATTCTAAAATGCAGTCCTGAAAGGAATTAAGCTGGAAAGCTCAAGGAAGGCAAAAACGTATTCTGTGGGCTACTTTCATCAACTTCCTGGTTTCACCTTCAAACGATCTGCTGTTACCTTCATCAGAAAGAGATCCAGGAATCAGGAAGAGATATTAGAACCACAGGTTTCTATCCTATGGTTACACAATCTGGAAGAAAAAAAAATGTAGTTAGTTTCTTTCTGGGTCCTATACTGTCTCCTTCATGGTCACACAGATGAACAAGCAGAGTCAGCTATGCCAGAATTCCACTTCCTCTCTGACACTTAGTTCCTCTGAGATAGTTTCCCCCTGTGTGACAAGGGGCAATAACTGCCTCATCGTAAAGTTGATGGCAGAGTAAATAAATATCTTGAGCATGCTGAGTACAATGTCAAGCATATGGCTAACTTTTAATAAATGGTGATTACTATTTAGTCCTACCTTGCTTGATTTTTCCAGCTGAATTCTAGAGTATACACATTCCAGAAAAGCTGAGACATGTACATATCTAGCAAACAGATGTCAGTAGAATGTATGGCTGTATCTGTTCAATGATATGCCATCAGTGCGTGTTTCAGCTCATAGGAGGAAATCTGCCATTCGTAAACACTGGACACATCAAAATAAATCAAGATAGGCGCTCTTGCAATGTGTTGATATTTTATTTTTCAATAATCCTTAAATATTTTTTTCTGCCTTGGGACAGGGATGACTGATACATTTAACATGTACTGCCTCTACATTTAGATATTACATGGTGCTTGAATTTAAACTCTCTTGGGGTGGCAAATGTGCAGCATCTCACTTTTCACACCTATGACAGGCAATACTAACCAATCAAGGTATTCCTTCCTGTTGGACTCAGACTCAGCCTCAGAATCCTTCTCAACACAGTGTCTAAACTGCCACTGTCAAGTGCTTAGAGTTGATAGGCAAGATTCAATCCATTTGTAATCTCTGGGATCTAGCCTCAAGGTTCTCACAAAAACTGCAAGAATTAAAAAGCAGGTGATGGCACAAGTTTCTTCTTTCTTCCCTCCCTCCTTCCCTTCCTCTATCCCTCTCTCTTTCTTTCTTTCAGAAAGCAAAGAATTATCCAACACATATTTGTTGAGCTGAACCCTGTACCAGAGCTAGGAATTCAAAGGTAAATAATAGCAAAGTCTCAGCCCTCATGTGGCACTGATAGGCACTGATTCTCACTCTGAACTACACATTAGCACATCTAGTATACTTTAAGATATAGATGGTGCTGTGAAGATATTTTTTTAGAAGTGATTAACATTTAAATCAATAGTCTTTGAGCTGATTCAAACTCATAATACCTTATATGATGGAGGCAGATTATTCTCCATAATATGAGTGGGCCTCACCCAATCAGTTGAAGGCCCTATGAGAGAAAAACTGAGGTTCCCAAAGGAAGAACAAGTCACACCTCCAGACTTCCTCTAGACTCATGACTGAAACATTAACTCTTCTCTGGGTCTCCAGTTTGCCCTGTAGATTTCAGAATTGCCAGCCCCTACAATCTCATGAGCCTTTTCCTAAAAATAAATCTTTCTCTCTATGTATACCTTTCTTTCTATGTATAATATACATACAGCTTACCAGTTACGTGTCTTTGGAGACCTGACTAAAACAATGGACAAACTTGTTATAAACATTCTTGCTTAAGTCTTGTTGTGGATGTGTTTCCATTTTGCTTGGGTAAATATCTAGGAACGGAATAGAAAAGTCCATCATTAGGCATACATTTAATGTTATAAAGGAGTGCCAGGTAGTTGACATCAAATCTTCAGCAGTTTTCCAAATTGCTGAACATTTTTCCCCTTCCATCAGCAATATATGAGAGTTGTGGTTGCCACACATTTTTGTCAATAATTTAGTGGTGTCAGTCTTTTGATTTTTAGCTATTTTGATGGGTGCATAGTGATATGTCTTTTGGGTTTTGATTTGCATTTCCCTGAGGACTAAAAAATTAAACAGCTTTTCATGTGCTTATTGGGTATTTCTATGTCTTTTTTGGTAGACTGCCTATTCAAATATTTTGCAATTTGTTCCATTTTACATCTCAACTCCTAGCATTTAGTAGTCACTTAAAACTAACTATTGAATGAATGAATAAATATTATATCATCTATCATAAATGATTAGTCTAACGTGATTATTAAATCTTTGTTTAATTATTTGTAATGCTTATAAAGTGCTGAGCATAATGCCTGACACATAGCAGCCAACAATTTGTAGCTACTAGTACCATCCCTATTTTATAGGTGAAGAAATGAGGATCAGAAAAGTTATTTGTCTTGACCAAGGTCACCTAGTTGCTGTCAAAATTGCCGGTCAATTCTGGGCTTCTCAAATTCTGTATTTTATGTTCTGACTACGATAATAGTAGGTTGACCAATTAAATATTGTACTCACCATTAAATGTGTTACATCATCCTTTTAACTATTATTTATGGCAAATGTAATGTGGCAGATATAATGGTGCTAATTATTTTACTGTTAACCCCATTTAATTTTCACTACAATCACATGAGGAAAATACTGTTATTTTTATTTTATTAATAATTAATCTGTAACCAGAGAGGTTATGCCCATGTCATAGATCACACAGCTAATTAAGAGGTATAGATAGAAATCAAACTCAATCTCTCCCATACAGAAACCCTTGTGTTTTGTTTTGTTGGGTTTTGAAACCACTACACTATACTGTCCTTATGAAAAGATTAATTTTGATAATGTTGAGTTTGCAGGGCTTATGGGACAGCAGGATGGAGAAGTCCAGTAAATTATAACATTCAGGAGAGAGATATTAGGGGTTAGGGGAATGTATAAGACTGCACATTCAGTAAACCACAGTGCAAGTCCATACTGAGAGAGATGTGTTAGGAGTGTTTAGAGAAAGTGCTGGATATATTTGAAGATGGAGAAAATGCTCTAGTTTAATTTCAGAAGGTTCTATGGTGGGCCCCATTTTTTAAATGTCTCTACTTTGTCCACAAAAATAGGTCTGTAATGATGAAATCTTATTATCTCTAAGTCTGTCACTAAGCTCTTCTGCAATATTTTGATTATTGGAGTCCAGATGAGCTGACCTAGGTTGCATGCCCAAAGGGCCTGGGAGCTCGTGGTCATTCTGATAACCCTTTTTCTGTTTACTGGAAACCTCAGCAGCTCCCACAAAGGCCTCTTGAACCAGGCTGACTAATCTCTTCTGCTGCTCTAATTTCACTCTCCTGAAAAGGTAGTGTAGGGAGCAGGGAGTGAGTCAGTCCCTTCAAGCTGGCAGTACCCAGAACTGATGTTAATCTGCGTTATCTTAGCTCCCACAAGTGAGTAATCAAGCTGAGCCAGAAGATCTAACCCTGGAAAACAGGTGCAAATTTCCAAAGAAGGTCTTTCTGACCATAGCAGGAGGTTAGCTGAAACTCAATCTATATTTACTCTTTGCAGCAGATATTTTTTTGGACAATGGTCTGCAGGAACATTCAAGTTTCCTAAAACTTGATCTCTGCATCGATTATAGGGGCATCACAGAAACACCGGCAATGGCCCAGTCTGGACTCTGGAGCCAGCCCAGCTTGTGAGGACTTACACAACAGGACTAAGCCAAAGACTTCCTCCTGACACTCCAGAGAGAGAGGCAGTAGGTGATAGGGAGTGACTAAGCCAGGCCCTGCCTACTGGGCTGCACACACAAACATGTTTTTGAAGCTCTTTAAAAAAGAACAGGGAACATGCTGTTCTTTCTGGGAGGTTGCCAGAAACTTATGAGAGAGTTAGACTGATGCCAAGAATAGACACCAAGGCCTCTCTTAGCCTCAGAAGGGAACACTGTGTGGTGCTGGGTTGCTATGGCCCCTCCTTACCCCACTAGCCTTCCAGACCGAGCATACAGACTTTTTCCTTGCACTTCTCAACTCCTCAGTTAGTTTTTAAATGATTTCTAGAGAACACTACATATTATGGACAACAGTAATCAAACTATCTAAATCCAAATGCAAATATGTTCCTTCTATGTTTATTTGTTTTGCATCTCAGAGACTCAGGCCATGGTCCTTAGAGGCAGCACCCAAGGAAAATAACCACTAAGCTTTCCCATTTCAAACAGGTCTAGGCAGAGTCTGAGTTCCTGCCCTTCCAAGTTAGCCCTCTGCTCTAGATTTGGCAAACCCTGTAACTCTACATTTTGGGGCTGCTTGATTTGGGAGCTGCTTGATTTGGGGTCTGCATACCCCTGTTAAGGTTAATTGGAATTCAGACAGTGCAGGCAAAGTGGAAAGAAAACTTTAATCCTCTCTCAGAGGTACTAGAGGTTTCTCCACTCTTTCCCCAAATCTTTGGTGTCTTCATCTGGGCCCAGCTCTAAAACCAAATATTTAAAAATATTTCTTCTTCTATAATAATACTTGTAAGAATCAAGCGTAAATTTTTAAATAAATATTTTAAGTGAGTCTTTCATATATTCCCTGTATTTGTATAGGGTACAGCTTCTTGTCTGAAAACTGTTTACATTAGTTCTTTAAGTTTCTAAGATTCAACCGCTTTTTTTGGTTTATGAAATTGACATTAACCAAGATGCATTCACATAGTGTCAACTACCTGAAATGTAATCATTTAGCCCATCCAACCATCCATCCATCCATCCATCCATCCATCCATCCATCCATCCATCCATCCATCTAATACTTGTTGAGTTTAAAGTCCCTATAAGTAACTAACCAGCCTTCGTAGCACTGAAGTTGAGAACCTACAGTAATTAAGAGATGTCACATAGATCCTTCTTGTTTATTAAGCAACTGAAAATAGAAAAGCTCAGGGGAGAATGATCAGTGTAAATGTTAAAAATTCTGCCATGGAGAGATTTCATCTACTATATGCAACTGCAAAATATAGAAAGCCAAGCCCAGGCAGGGTAAACTCATTCTGGGCTTGGGACCTCATAATTGGTTTCACATGTTTTCCTTGCAACCTCATGGAACTAGATGCTAATATGGGGAGAGAAATTAGATATTTCACTGAAAGATATGTCTGAGTCAGACTGAAGGAGCCGTTATGATGTTGGGTTGCGGCTATAATCAACGTTAGTGTGAGGATGACACTTCACTTTAGAGAGATATTGTTAGTCAAAGAGAATTGAATTTGAATGCTATTTCACATTTCCAAAGCATGGTCTTGGGCTCGTCATTCATATTATTTATTTATTCAATAAATATTTCTTAAGCCCTATTAGAGGCCAAACATGACATGACTTAATAGAAATTCTCCTGCCCTTATAAAATAACATTAATAGTTCTTTGTGCTTCACTTTCTTAAGTATAACAATATCTATCTTGCAGAGCGCTGTGGGGTACATATACACTGTACATGTGACAGGATTCAGAGTGGAACTTTTCTTATTGTCTCAGAATTGGCAACTTAGTCCTAAAGTCGAGGACAAATAGATGATTGGGATTTATTAAGAGGTAAATTCATTCTGCTGCCCCAGTTATCACTCTCTACTCACTAATTTAATCTTGAAGGAAAGATTGGATTGTAAATCTTCAGCCTCAGAAGGAGTTTCTGTCTTTTCCTCCACTCTTGGTGGGTGCTCCTTCTAAATTAAGCCAATGGCAAATCCCGAGAAAATTATTTTTAGAGATAGAGGGGGGCGTGGCAAGGAGTTGAGCCTGGAATTTCATTTTTCAGTTGGCTACCTATTTATGCAATGACCTTGCTGAACTGTGCTTTGTGCCGATTTGAGCAGTGGGAAAGAAAGAACTCAGGGTAGAGAAAATGAGCCATTGGGGAATAAGGCACACTCCATTATCTAGCAGGAAAAAAACATGAGTCTTCTGTAAGTCAAGTGGACATCACAGAACACTTAAATTATTGTGATAAAACCCCATCCTAACCTGTGACTCACTAAGAGAAGAGATCTCAGCAAGTCTGTAGGGTGGATTATATCTGGATGGGGGCTGAGAGAAATTGGAAAAGGTCCACTAGAGCTGATTTCCTATGAGAGGTGTCCACGTAGCAAACAGGCCTCTAAAAAGGCCTTCCAGAGGATCGTCAGCTGTCTCCCAAGAGGGGTGGCATTTGGATGACTGCCATGGGAGAGGTCAGAGATCGCAATAGCAGCTGATAAGTAAAAGCATTTCTGCTTCCTTAGTGAATTCTGTCTCTCTGTCCTCGTCATAGAAAGGAGTCCAGAAGATGCAGCAGGTAGGGGGAGCTTTAATAGAAGCCTCATCTCTTTGCCACGCCCATGCTCCAGTTTGTCCCTCGGTCTAGGGAAGGAGAAAGACATTTAAATTTGATGAAGAACTAGAGTGGATGGCACTGGAGTATATCTTTTACAACCCGAAAAGGTCAGAAAACTGGCACCTGTTGGAGATGCCATAAAGTCTCAGGAAGGGGAGATGTGATGGAGTATGTTTTTTAAAAACCCTATAAAGTTTGAACCCTGCTGGGTTCATAGTGTTCAATAAAATGCCAATAAATTGAAAATGCCTGTAAACACTTGGTGCTACACAAACAGAAGATATTATTCTTAGTCATCTAAAGAGAATAAATATTCAGATAATACATACACTACAATATAGAAGAACAAATAAGATGTTTTGTTTGTGTTTTTGGTTTAAGAAAAAGCATAATGTGTTCATTATGTCATCAAGTTTCTTTTTTTCCTCATGAAGGGCTTCTCAGAATTTTTTCTGAGCTGTTTCACCACACTCCTTTTGCCCTTATAGGTGTTTGCCTTTTTTTGTCATTTTGTAGACACCACCCCACCCCACCAACCCCCAATAGTGATTAAGAAGATCATAAAGGTCTTCTCTTTTCGCCTCCAATTTAATTGAAGATTAAGTACTATTTAATTATTGGAAGAATACTTTAAGTTCTTAAAAACAAAAAATCTTGTGTAGGTATGTAAACAAAGCAATTGCTGCAGGCTTAGTACACAGAGGAAACCAAGAGTCCTAGTGTCATGAAGTAGAAGGGAGAGGAGAGGGTACTAGTTGTGTCGGGGTGATCACTTCATAAGCTATATAAATGTTGTATAAATCACCATGTTATACACTAGAAACTAATATAATATTGTATGCCAACTGTAATTGAAAAATAAAATTATTAAAACCAAACAAATAAATAAATAAATAAAGGGAGAGGTTACCCAGCTTGACACAAAGGAGCCAGACACTCCCAGCAATGTAATAGTTCATGTGTTATTCAACCTGCTTAGTGTTTATTTCCTTAAGTGTAAAATGGGGATTTTGACAAATACTACACTGAATAATTGGGAAGATTAAACGAGATGATTATGAAAAGCATGTAGCACAGTGCTAGGCATCCAGCTGATGCTCAAGAAATACCTGTTTTCCCCTTTCCAAGGCTGCAGGGTCAGAAGACACCCCCAAGAAGAAGAGACGCATTGGAGAGGGAATATCAAAAAAAAAACACACTGAATATTCACACGCATATTAAGCCAACTAGAGCTGGTGGTCATTTATGCAGCATTATTAAGAAGAGCCATAGAAAATCATGACACTATTGGAGCAGAATGACATACTGGTATTTTTGTATTTATTTCATAATGTATTGCTATCCTGATATTAATACTCATAGTTTAAAACAGTGTTCGGATTCAAAATTTTAAATTATCGAAACTAAATATTTGGTATGTTTTGCATTTAAAATATATGAATGCATGTTACATAACACTGAATGAAACTTAAATTTTAAAAACATAAATACTAAACATACATTATAATTCTAATTTGAATTAATGGCAGGAAAAAATAATAAATATACAAAATAAGCTAAACATCACATAAAATGAAGAAAATCAATCTTAAAAATTGAAAACAAATTAAATTATTTGAGTTTTTTGCAAGTATGATCTTGTTAAGGGTGGAAAATTTTCAAGTGAGCAAACTAGCTAAGTCAGCTACAGGGAAGAAATATCTTTAGATATCAGAAGTTGTCCTACTTGCTTGTGTGTGGTTTAGGAAGTGTATTGCATAAAATATGTAGATGGCCAATGTCTGCTTCTGTAATCCGTTTACTTGATAATTAAGGGTGTTGTTCCGGGCAAAGATATGCTAAAAGCCAACTTCCACTTCTGTAATCTGCTGGCTTGTTCAGGAGACCACCAGGATATGGTCTTGAGCTTTATCAGCTGCCTGCTCTGAAAGCTCGGGGCTGATCTCCTCTAGCCCTGCGTGGTAGAGAGTCAGTCGCCGGCCGGCTAATAAAGGCTCGTAATTAATCTCAATTGGCTCCGTGGGTCTCAGAATTGTTCGCGCCATAACAATCTTAAGAAAAATGTATATCAATAGTGTGATCTTTGATGGTGAGTCTAGTGTTTGGGCAAATTTTTCCAGCCACTAGAAAAGCTTTTGCATATTTTATACTCAGAGAAATAATGAAGAGATAAATATAAACTGAACCCAAATATCTTTCTCTGAATCTTTTAACTACAAATCTCATGTCTCAGTGATAAAATAAAAGCAATCTTTTAGAAATTTTTATTTTTATTGAAGACTTCAATATTTTTATTGGTAGTTTTTGTTTTGAAGACCCAGCAGTCAATTTGCAAAATGCCTGTTTCTCAGTTTCTTCTATGAAAACAGCCTTTGTTCAAACACACAAAACAAATCAACCCTACAGATAAGAAGAAGTTTCTACCACTAGATACTGATTGTTTTCCCTATCAACCTGACCCTGTTAGAAATGCAGATATCTGGAGGGTAAGACTAAGCCTTTGTTCTTTAGCAGGCTCTTTTAGGGATGCTCTCCTTATTTCCATATTCAGGAACGCTAAAAAGAAAAGAGAAAAAAAAAACAACTTCTTTAACAAGCAGAATTGGAGTGAATCTGATTTGGGAAAATCTGGGTTAGTGTTCCAGTCTTTTTCATTTACTAGCACAGATACTTTGAGAGATTATAAAGCCTCCGTTAGAGGTTTAACTGTCTAAGTACTGCACAAAGAATAAATATTTCAGATTTCAGATTTTTAAAATATTGAAATAATGGTATCACACTGTGGGGGAGGGGAAGTTTCCCTTCCTTTCCCTCACAGTTCTTCAGGCTGGTCTAATAATCAAATCGACATGAGATAGATTAATTGTAGAAATAACCACATTTTTTTCCTCCCCTCTTTAATTCCACCTCCCTCACTTCCACCCCTGACTCAGGGATGTTGCCATTTCCCCTTAAGAACTGGATCTCTGAAGGTGGGGCGTCTCCTCCCACACGCTCGCAACGTGCACCCAGGGACTGGTGCACTCAGGGCCTTGCACACCCGGGGTATGGTCTGTGGGTCCTCCTGGGGCGCGAACCCAGGACCTTCTGCATGCAAAGCAGATGTGCTAATCACTACACTATGGAGCCATCCCCCAGAAATAACCAAATTTATTACAGGTGTTCATATGGGAGTTTCATAAAAATATGGGGCCTAGGACAAATCGGGCCATTGAGGCTTGTATGCCATCTTGAGCTAAGGTGAAAGGAAGGAGTGGTTTGGACTTCAAAGGAAAAGTAGGCAATTTACAGATAGATCAGAAGGAGGAAACATTTGGTGAACAACTTCTAGGTAAACGAATTCTTGCCAAGCATACAAGAAACAATGGGGACACAGAGAAGAATCTAACAAACAGACTTGCTAGGTTCCTCTCTGTCTGCCACACTTAGTTCATATTTAACTACAGTTATTATGGTAGCAAAAGGGGTTCAATGGAAAGTAGCCTCACAGAGTGATCTGATCATAAGTTCCTAACCGGGCAGGTCACCGTGGGTATTCATGCCCCAGACCTATAACTTCTTTAGTAAAATGCTTATCTTTACTTTAAGCAAGTGCTGTCCACATTGCTGTGCATTTAGATTAACAAATGTTTGAAACGCCTCCTTTCAGACCTCTCCTTCTAAAGCATGAGAACATACATAATCTTAACTATCCTGTAATCCAATACTCACCTTGCTTTCTCCCACCTTCATGTAATCTTCCTTACATTCCCCCCTTAATTTCAAATGCACAAAAGAAACCAAAACTGCTAGTCTCTGGAGCATTTGAGATCTTGCTTCCCAGCATATGTCATCAGTGTGGCTCAAATAAACTCTTATTAAAAAACCTCTATAGGTTGGGACAATTCTTAGATCAATGCATTATCTATGGCAATAACTTCCTTCCTGGAGCTGATTCTCTATCTAAATCCTCTTCGGCAGTTAGGGGGAGGGCCAAAGGTTCTTTCTGAGTCTATCCTTTCTTAAAAAATAACCAGCTTAAAATAATTAATATTCCAAACAAGCATATTTTAGAGTGGCAAACTGCTACTCCTCAATACCAACAAAAATATTGTTGCTCTGGTCCTTAACAATCAATGGTATATTGTACTGGAATTCTTCAATGTCGAAAACAGACACTGAACCACTAACTAAAATCGTCTTGCTCAGAAAGATTTTCTTCATTAAGCTACTATAGTGTCTAAATTCCATTTTTAGAGTAAGTCTATATTGATTTAAGGTGCTATTTATAGGATATCTTTAAATATATGAGTACACCCAAGGTATTCCCTCTTTAGTTACTAATGACTTGGCATAAATTGTTTATCAGCCAAGTAGTCAAGCATGGGACCCAGACCAAGTCCATTGTTTTGTGAGGCTGGACAGTGGAAAGAGAACTACATACAAGGAGAGAAAGTCTGATTGTAGGGAGGAGTCCCTGAGGGAGTTGCAGCACATTGGCCCTGGGAAGCCTGGGACTGCTTTAGTAAAGTGGGCTTGGAAGAAATGCTGATGGTGGCAATTGTTAAAATAAATAAATAAATAAATAATAAATAAATAACCAAGTAAATTTGGAGATCTAATTGGCTTTATTAAGTGATTCATGAATCAAGCAGCATCTCATTTGCCAAGGAGAGAGATAGTCCAAGGGATTGTCCAAAATGAAAAGTTTTTTATAGGGAAAAGGGTCAGGCAAAGAGCTATTAACAAATGAAAAGAAAGGATTTTTTCTTCCGGGTCACGTTATTTGCCGGGAAGGGGCTGGCAGAAGTCTTTACCATTCAGATTGCTTCCTCTTCCCCTGAGGTGATGGAGAGGGCCCATGTGACAGAGTACCTCACTGGTGTTGACCAGAAAATTCTACACTGGTAAGGAGTTGACAGTTAGGTTAAGTATTAAATCCAGGTTTTGTGTGTGGCCTTTAGCACGAGTGATGCCATTTGGAGCCTGTGGTTTTCTCTGGAACACAGGAAAGGGCCAGAGAGTGGACGTACATCTCATCTCCACCATCACGTCCATGCTGGACACTTTCTCATTGTAGAGCTCTGGTATTAAATGCAACTGAGAAAATATATCTTTAAAAAGAGACAGCTTGAGGAAGGGGGGGAAGAAGCCATACACAGTATGTGGAAAATAGGTGAAGAAAAGCACAGATTAGTATAGTCACAGAAAACATTCAGCAATCAATTGTCAATGAGGTTGGATAAGGAGTAATGAAATGATGAGTGAAGTATGGGTTTCTGTGGAGGGTGATATTTTGAGCCAGATTTTGAGGAGAAATGGGTGTGGGCTGATAAAGAGGAAATGTCTTTGGTTCCTCTTTTTGCAAGATCAATGTCAACTCTCATGCCTTCTTTTCTGGCAAAAAGACGAAAGTCGACTAAGTTCTGAAGAGTTTTCTTTAAGTAAATATATGAAGTTTTGTAAAACTTGTTAAAGAGTCCAATGTTTTCCTTGCTGTTGGGTGTTTCCTATAAATTAAGTTTAATTACATTATCTTCCTAGAAGCATAGCTTTGATAAATATAGTGATTTTCTTTCTCTTGCAGAGGATGAAAAAGAAAGCTAAAGCTTTAACAAGATTTTCTTTTAAAGCAACAGACTTTTTTTTTTTCAAGATAAACAAAATCTTATGTTGAATTAAGACCAATTTCCTCATATATATTTTAAATAAAGAATTTTTAAAAAGTCACATTTAGGGCTTGCAAAGAAAATGGGAACAGTACAAGAGAAGTATCGAAATAGCAGTCATAGTATTTTAGGTCTGTAGACTTCAGGTAAAATTTGGTGCACACTTTTCAAACTCGTGAGCTTTGACAGTTCATAGATACCCACCAAACAGTTTCAACTCACCTGTTTTTTTAAAAATTGAATTTGTTGTCAGCAACTTTCTGTTTCTGTTCCATCTAACACTTTCCCACACTTGAATTTGCTCTACCTAAGAAGCACCGGAACTCTCTTGGCGCCAAAGTTGCATTCTGGGGAGTGGTGAGGCAGAAGATGGTGGGTGTTACGGGTTGAACAGAGTGTTACGGAGTATCCCCTCCAAAAAATATTGAAGTCTTAACTCCCAGTACCTGTGCATGTCAACTTGTTTAGAAATGAAATCTTTGCAGATGATCAAGTTAAGATGAGGTCATTAGAGTGGGCCCTAATCCAATATGACTTGTCCATATAAAAGAGGAAACTGTGAACACAGGGAGAGAATGTGAAGACACAGGGAGAAGGTCATCTACCAGCCAAAGAATCTCCAGAAGCTAGGAGAGAGGCACAGAATAGATTCCCTCTCACATTTCTCAGAAGAATCAATTTTTTCAACACCTTAATTTTAGACTTCTGGCCTTCATAACTGTGAGACAATAAATTTCTGTGGCTGAAGCCACCCAGCTTGTGGTACTTTTTGACTGCCGCCCCTGGAAACACGCACGGGGAGGAGAGACCTTCATGGTTGTCTTCAACGGGAGTTCCAAAGCAGCACGCATGGGACCCAAGGCTTAAGAGTTAAAGTCGTAGCATATTAAGATATATATATATATATATATATATATATATATATATATATATATATATATATATATATATAAAGTTAAAGTCATAGCATTTTTTAATATTAATCTTCAAAAAATATATTTGGTGGGAATGGAGCCAGATATACAAATCAGAGTGACAGAAAACATCTCATACTCAAAATTTCAAAATTGTATTTTCTCCTGCCTGTGGGTCCTTACTCCTGAACTGACTTCATTACCTCTGGCTTCATCCTGTGAAATGTGTTTTTCTGATGTCCATCTCATCAAACGGTGAGTCATGCCTGGGTAAATTTGAGTCTCTTTTAATTGTAAAGGTTAATCACTTATTGTAAGAAAATTCTTTTTGGGTTCCCCTTGAAACCATAGTTCTAAACAAATATGTTTGTTCCTGCATTATCTTTAGTACAGATAAAAACTGTGTGACAAGATAAATCTCTGTCCATTGGGGAAAATGTTCTAAGTTATTCCCCAGTCTTCATTAATCCTCTAACCCTCTAATTTTACAGGTGTTGGCTTCAGCTTTTAGTCATTTGAATTCTTAGGGAGGGATCCCTCATCAATTTTTCCATGTTAAGATATAAACCAACAAATTGGAAATAAATTTTTGAAGCATCAAGTAAAAACTAGTATGCCCGTTGAGAGGAAAATTTCCCACGATAAAATTTCTAGACAGAAGTTAAAGTCCCTGTACACTGAGCTCTTCAAATAAAAAGAACATAAGCATTATATTCACATTCCTTTTTAAAAGAAAGTACAAAGACATGGTGAAACAATTTGCTCGCCAGGTCAGCATTTCTTAGGGAGAAAAAAAAGAAAATGATATGTTGCTGAGAGTTCTTCATTTTAGCTCTATAAAGACTTAAAAGTGTTTTGACTTGCAAAGATACTTTTATTGAGCTATAAAACTGCCTGTCTTCTCTCTAGAGTCTGGACTATCCTGTATATAAGTGCATTTCTAATTTTTATAGAATGTCACTTTAATCATTCTAAATTTTGATCATCACAATAGATTATGACTTCTTATTGTGTGTCAGATCATGTCTACACTTTCCAAGATCCTTGATAATCTCTACCTATCCTACCCATCCCGAATTTTAATTTCACATTTCCCCATCATAAAACTTAGTACCTTTATTTTACTGTCTTTCTCTCTCCCTGTCAACTCTAACACATATAGATTTACATATACATTACTCAAACACACAACACACATGCACACACACACACACACACACACACACACACATACCCAAATTTCATATTCTGGCCCTGGGACTATTATTTACTCTTCTTCCCTTTTCTGCAATCTGCTTATATGTTTTTCTCCTAGCCAGATTCTAAACTTCTCTAAAGTTCGATTTCCTTCTAGGAAGTCCCATTCCCCTCTAGGAAGCTGCCCTGATGACATCTATCTCCATTACATGTTCGCTTTCTTATTGTTACTACTTATTTAGCATGACACTATCCAGTACTAGTTAAGTACTATTATTATTGTGCTTTCTCATTTTTTGATATAAGCTATGTTATAATTTTTAAGCTTCCTTTATATCTCTCACAGTCCTGGGCCCATAATAAAGCATAATAAATCAACATTCAATTTTAGCAACCCCTTTTTCACTTTTCTGTAGAGTGCTGCAGCAAAGACTCAGCACAAAATATCCTTATATGAAGAACCCAAGCTGCCATGAATGCCCACCAATCCCTTCTCCTGGGTGGACAAAGGCAATCAGGCTATTTTGGGGGCTCTCTATTCTGATCCATTGATCTACATGTCTGTACTTTCTTTTCACCAATACCTCACTGTCTTGTTTACTATAGTTTTAGAGTCTTCAGAGTCTTGAAATCAGTTAGTTTGAGACCTTCAACTTTGTTCTTCCATCAGTTAGTATGATTACATAGTTATTCTTCTTTAGCTTGTTGGTATGGTAGAATATATTGATTTTTGAATATTGTACCAGCTTTGCATATCTGGAGTAATGTCACTTGACTGTGGTATGTAATTCTTTTTATGCATAACTGGATTCAGCTTGGTAATATTTTGTTGATTTTTGCATTTATGCTCATGAAAGATATGAGTCTTTTTTCTTTTCTTATAATGTCTTTATCTGGTTGGTTTTGTTTATAAGGCAATGCTGCCTTCACGGAATGAATTTGAAAGTGTTCCCTCTACTTCTATCTTCTGAAAGCTGTGTTTGACAATTGGTGTTATTTCTTTCTTAAATGTTTGGTAGAACGAACCAGTGCAGTCATCTGTACTTGGTACGTTCTTTTTGGAAGGTTATTGATAAGCAATTCTATTTCTTTATTGGATATAGGCTATCCAGGTTATCTATTCCTCCTCATGTGAGTTTTGGTAATTTTTGTTTTTCAAGGAATTGGTCAATTTCACCTAAGTTATCAAAAATTTGTGGGCATAGTGTGTTCCTTCCTCTTGTTTTTTGTTTAAGAAATATTTGACTATTGATTGGACTCCCCTGACACTGCACAAGAGTGGAGAGAATTGAAACAAGAAACAGAAATTTTTGAGATAGAAACAGCTGACTCCTTAGCCAGATTCGGTAGAGATGATGATTTCTTCAGTGATCCAAGTATCTATATACAGGAAATTTCTATGAGATCATCAACAAAGATCTACAGGTTCAAGCTTTGCACAGCAGGCACAGGTCTCTTCTATCCCCTGTCTGTCTTCTACAGTCATCATTCAGCTTTGGGGAACAGATACACAGTAGTTACCTGTGTAATCCAAAAGCCAAAGAACCATAGTTGACTGTTTTGGACTTCGAAAGACTCCTAGACCGTTTTACAGCCATCAAGGGAGAGGGAGTCATAATGATTTAGGGTAGGATTCTGACATGTGTAGATACTCAGAGCAGGTTAAATTGGACTTGGAAGAATAGAAGAATGTTATACTCTTTGAATTTCTTGTGGTGAAAATTTTGTATACACTCTACACTGGTCAAAGTATAATTATACTAATATTTGTATTATTTTTAAGTTAATCTCTGCCCACTAGACTCTAAGTCCTGTGAAGGCCTGTTTTGGTTACCATCATATCCCTAAAACTTAGCTTTGTGTTTGGCACAAGACAGACACCTAACCAACGTTAAATGAATTTATTTATAAGGAATGAATGATTGGGGACTTCGATGTCCAGTAGACTCTAACTTTTAATTATTTTGTTCATAATGCTCTAAACTTTATTATTTTTATATTCGTCTTACATATTGGACAGATCCATAAGCTTTGATGATTGTAACCATCCATGTTTTCTCTGCCTGTAGACCAAGGTTAGAAAACTACAGCCCAATTAGGAAGATAAGAATGGTTTACATTTTAAAAGAGCTGTTAAAAAAGAAGTAAGAAAAACATGTGAGAGAAATCATATGTGGTCCACAAAGCCTAAAATATTTGCTATCTGGCCCTTTATTAAAAAAAAAAAAAAGTTCGCTGACCCCTTAATCCAGACTATTCAATACATTTTGGGGAAAAAATCACACAATGACAGATTCCTTCCCGCTGACATTGCTACATCTTCTCTTACCACTTTACCCTCCTACTTTCTGCCATTGTTTCAAAGCTATTCTCTGTCCTCAAATCTCCGACCCTCTCATCTTTCTCCTTCTCTACAAATTAGCTTCACAACCAAAAATATGATGTACTGACAACTTACTCTGTTACCCTAGCACCTACCACTCCTCCCAGCGCCCACCCTCCTCCCTGCCCCCTGCTCTGACCTCAGCCTTTCCTGCTGTAGTGACATTCTTTTGGTTTGCCAACATCCTTTCCTTCTTGGAAAAAGTTTCTACCCATTTCATGTTATCCTGCTCAGTCTACATGGTTCAAACTGGGTCAACTGTTACCACACCTTATTCCTCTAGCCCTGTAGGTAGGCACATGGCTCAGCCTTGAACTGGAAATTTTCCACCTCCATGTTTACATTGACTGATTCTGAAGAAAGCATCTGAACAAAACTGGGCCTGGTCACTGTCCTGGGAAAAGTGGTGTTATCTTTTCCTCTTGAAGGGACTGCATGAAGAGCAGAGACTGAAGAAACATGCAAAGGTGGGAACAAACTTGGCCAACACAGGAACAGCAAGAAAGCCAGTGTGGCTGGAGTAGAAAGTCAGGGGAGAGTGGTAGGAGATCGATTTGAAGAGGAAGATAAGGACCAGATCTTGAAAACGCAGCAAATAGTTCTGATTTTATTCCAAAAAATTGGGAAAGAATTGCAGGGTTTTTGCGGGAAGAAAGGTGATCTGATTCACATCACTGACCCCACCTTCCTGCTTGAAACACTCTCTTCTTGTGGATCCTTCTGATTTTTCTCTTACCTCTTGCATAGCCTCTCATTCCTCCACTCAACTTGCTAAATACAAATTTTTTTGGTTCCTATATTTCCTTCTCTTTTCAACTCAAAGTCTTTCTTGGACCCATTGCCCTGGGCTTCTGTTACCATCTTTACGTCGACCATTCCCAAACTCAGATCCTACGTCAGATCTCTCTTCTGAATTTTACCTTTCACATATCTAATTGCCTCTTTGATTTGCCCATCTGGATGCTTCATAAGCACTTCAAGCCAATGTGAAAATAACCAACTTTATAACCTCCATCCTGAAACCTGCCTGTCCTCGAGGTATCTACTTCTCAGTGAATAGGACCACCATCCAGCCACATACTTCAACTTTGGATTATGGCAATACTCCATTTTTTCT
Organism: Pteropus medius; assembly: GCF_902729225.1. Lineage (NCBI taxonomy): Eukaryota > Metazoa > Chordata > Mammalia > Chiroptera > Pteropodidae > Pteropus > Pteropus medius. The sequence continues at coordinate 12,891,105 of NW_024347791.1, read as the reverse complement.
TTCTCATCGAATCAATTACCAAACTCTATTTACTTCAGTTCCCATACATTTCTCAAATCTGACTGCATTTCTTTATACTTACTGCCACAAATGTACTGCTGCTAATGGCCCCCATCTTGATTTTTCTGTTTGCTATCAAATTCATTCTACACAATGTAGCTCCAACTGATTTTTTAAAATGACCAGAAATCATGCCGCTATCTCTATCTAAAAACTTTTCATGAATTCTTATTGCCATGAATGAAAAAGGAATGTGCAAAGTTTACTAAACCTTTCATGGTTTGGTTTCTACTTACATCTCTGATTTCATTAGCTACCAGTTTCACTTCTACTCCAGATTTCAGTCACACAGCCTTTCTTTCATGTCGCTGAAACACCATTCAGTTACCTGCCTTAATCATCCCACAGGCTGCCCTCTCTGCTGCACTCCACTTATCCCATCACCACTAGCCCTGGATTTTGCTGACTAACTCTGATTTCCTCTCCATGCCTCAGGTTAGATGTCACTCTTCAGGGATATCTTTTATGGCACACCTCCCTACTACAGAGCAGATTAAATCTTATTTTACCCTTCCATAGCATTCTGAATGTTTCATTTGTCATGGTCATTATCTTTACAATTATGAATATTTTTATGTGCCTGCATAGTTTGATCTTCCAGGGCAAATTCTGTGGGCACCTGGGTTAAAGGACAGAGCTTTACATTTAAAGATAATTGAATAGATAGTAAGAGATTTGCCTCTCTGGAAGTATGTGTTTCAAGAGATGATAAGACCCTGAAGCCTGAAGATTTTCCAAGAGTTGTCAACTCAGAGGAACTTGTCTTATATTCCAAAGAGTAAGAATATAAGATCTTTCCTATTTTCTCCCAAAAGAGAGTTTGTGTATACTAGGGAACAATGTTTTCTCTCAGTGTCTCATGAAGGAAGAAAGGGATCCAGCCATCCCTCTTCTATACTAACTCTCAGATTTTGGGTGTGAGTTCTTTACCCGTAGTATAGAATTCAGTAAGTATAAGGTGACATCTGGCTCTCATTGCGTCACCCAAGAAGCAGAAAAAATTGGGGCCAAAGGAACTGATGCAGTTTTTACTATAAGTAAGTACAAAGAGTTTCTCTTTGTCCCAGAAATCTTGTAGCTAACTCCCAGGATAATGTGAATAAATATAGATATCAAAACATATCGATGTTTACAAATTTAATTTCTACATCCACAAATAGACTATAATGTCCTTGAATGTAGAAATCTTTGCAATTCATTACATTCCTGCAGCATGTGGTGCTTACGAAAGTTCTGTTGATTGCTTGTTGAATAAGTTAGTGAATTGCCTTATCAATGTAAGAAATGTCCAAACTTCTGGATAATTTCCATAAGAGTTTATTTGAACTAAACTGATGACATATGCCAGGGAGAAAAATCTCAAATGTTCCAAAGATTAACGGTCTTTCAGCTTCCTTTATGCATTTGAAATTAATGGAATGTAAGGAAGATTACACATGTAAGAAAGAGCAAAGCAAGGACTGGATTGCAGGATAGTTAATGAAATTCTGTGCTCTCTTAGGTGGTCGCCCTCCAGAAAAAAGATCCGAAAGGAGACATTTCAGAAGAATTAAACGAGATGCTCAGAAACAATGAATAAGTTTTGCCTAAGGCAAAGATACCACTTTTACTTAAAGTATGACTACCTATCATGATCCACCCAGTTACAATTTTCTGATCAGATCACCCAGTGAGGTTATTTTCCATAGAACCCTTTTTTCCATCCACAGCCTCAATGCCTGAAGAATAGTTAAGTACCAGTCAGTAGAAAGTGAGGGTTGGCCTAACAATGCAAGCTTCAGATGCCTCTGCAAGTAAATGGGCCTTCTGATAATATCATCTGAAAAAATCCAGGGGCCTGAAGCTGGTTGGTTAGGCTCAGTGCCAGTGAGGCCAGTGGCAGTGTCCCTCTCCCCTGCAGATGAGTTATGAGTTACTCATTTGCATGACCACAATTTGTTGCTGTCCTAAGTGCATTCCTCAAAAGACTGTTTCTATACTCCAGAACCTTTCCTAAAAGCAAAGGTTCTGGAGTATACAGTACCTTGAACTAAATCTCAGCTCTGTCTCTTGATAGAGGCAGCTTCCTAGATTCTTTATGGTTCAGTGTCCCACTTGTAAAACAGATGCAGAGGAATTTTTTACTCAAATGGCTAACCTTGTAATCAGCTCTTTGTTCTACTTCTATAGACATGCTTGCCTATATGCTAGGCAAAGGGCAGGGTGACCTCAAAATCAACTGAAGACTCACACTCCCCTTTGCTTGGTCCATCTAGATAACAGATGTATTGCCTTTGCTTGTTCTATCTACTTAACAGATGTATTGCTTAAATTCCTGTCTGAAAATCTCATGAGCCAGTCAGCCCATGCCAATTGTAACCGTGTGGATAAGCTCTATAAAAGTAAGGTTACCCCTGAGCTCGGGGCCCAGATCTTCAGAGTGCTAGCTCTTCTGGGACCACCGGCGTAATAAAACTGAGTTCTCCAACTCTCCAAGTGGCCCTTGGTTTCTTGCCAGTCTGATTTTTCTGCAACAGGATAGAATAACTATATCACAGATTTGAGAATAATGGTTCATTTATGCAGAGGAGTTGATAATATAATGTCTCATTTGTAAGGGAAAATGAATTAATTAGTGTTAAATCCTTAGAAAAATACCTGCCACATAATAAGTTTTATAGAATTGTTTTTTGCCTACTTAGTATTTGATTTTCAAAGGGTTCAGAAAGAGAAGTCTAGTGAAACCAATTTATATTCTAGTACATGACATAAATATTTTTGCCCAATGAAAACTATAGTTTAAAAAAATCAAGTTAACATTATAGCCTACATATTATCTTTATTTAAAAAATCATTTTTTCGAGTTCAGTGGAAGTTTTATCCCTAAAATAAGAATCACATCTGACTTTGTACAACTGAAAATACAGATATATTTTTAGTTACAAACAAAGAACTATTGTCAGGCATTCTTTAAAAAAAAAAAAATAAGTAAGAAAATATTCTCTACTTTTCAACAAGCCAGGAAACTGTTTTCAAAGGCTTTTAAAAATTCATGTTTTGTGCTTGTTTTTGTTATCATTTGGAGGCTGCTTTCACAAGATGAAATATGATATTTAGAAGGGCAAAGAGGCTGCCTAGGAAACAACTGAAACCTAATTGTTGCTTTAATGGCTTAAGTCTCTTTTCATCCATTCAGTAAACAAGTACTGAGAGCACACTTTGGGCAAAGTGCTGTATTGGGCCATCAGTGTATTGATTTATAATGTGTAGTGAGCTAGCTTTTCCTTGGTGTTCAGGGAAGTTCAGCCTTGTGCAGTGTCTTCAAAGGGACCTAAAAAGAGTTAATAAATCTCGTTAGATAACACATGGCACCACCATTCAGCCAGATTTTACTTGGAAAGTATTACCAAAGGGGTCAAGGGCTGGGTTTGATCTCTGACTAACCAGATTTCAGCCTTGCTCAGCAGTTTCAGGCCACAGACCGTACTTTGACTCTCTAAAAATCTAACCCTGGGGTCATAATTGAGTAATAGGGTATGCGAGAGCAATTTGTTATTATCATTGATATTTCATGCTCACACTGTATGAATTCATATCTGAAGAACGGTACTTTATTTTTATTTTTATCATCTTATTTATATAGAAACTTAATATAAGGATCCAGTACCTAATAGTTAAATAAGATTATTGATAAAATAGCCACTATCTATATAAATTTTATTATGTGTCAAGGACTATTATACATGCTTTATATATATTGACTCATTTTAATTTTTTCAGCATCCCTATAAGGAAAATGCTATAATATTATCCCCATTTCGGAGATCAGAAAACTAAAGTAGAGAAAAGTTATGTAACTTCCCATGGCTATTAAGTGGCAGAGCTGGGATGGACACCCAGTCAGTCTGGCTCCAGACTGATGACTGTGACGCTCAGGTAAAAACCCACTGTTTTCACTCATCAATCAACTTACCACTTTCTTTAGTTATTTGAATATTAAATTAATTTCTCATTTCAGAAAATTGTGCTGATTGCTGCACTGTATTTTATAAATAAACTGACAGTGAAGTACATGATCTTAAGATTTTAGCAAACTGTTTTGATCCTTTTAGTATCCTAGTAAAGGTTCTTTGGTACCCTAGATAACCACATCCAAACATTCTAACTACCTTCAGCTAAGCTCCAACTTGCCCTTCCCATCCTCTTCCCAGACACTTTCTTCATGATCTTCTTTCCATTTCTCCACATAAGCCATCCTTTTTCTATCTGTTAACTTCAACCTGAAGTCACTTTTCTTTCTTTAAATTTCTACAGCAATTATTGATAGTGTATTTGCCTGGCTATGTATATTAGAAATTATGGCATCTCCTACATTGTTAATTTGAACTGCTATTAAAATCTTTGGTCATGATTCAACTCTCATATGTTTGTGTCTCTTTAACCCTTCATTAGGACTCTAAGCTCCATGAGGGCAAGACTTAGTTTTAAGACAGAAAGAAAATATTTAATTTAGTTTGTATGTATTTGTTACAGCCATGATTAATTTGAAAATAAACATGACTCTTTCCCAGATTGAGAAGAAATGATGAGGGCAATTTAAAAAATATTAAAATAGATTGCTTTAGTTTTAGATCTATAGAATAATTTGCTCATTTAGAAATTATTCAACTGATGCTCTCTGTCTTCCTAACTCATCAAAAATATATTAATCGGGAAATGTTGTTAAGTGTCTACCATACAAGAGACAGGCTTAACATCATGATTTTTATATAAATATATATAATTCATGGTCATGGATTGCAGGGAACACAATCTAGTTGGGTTTCTGGACATTATATCTCTCCATAATATTTAACTAGCAACTTTAGGAATTATGTGACAAATACTAACATGGCCCTGACTGTGAGAGAGTTTAGAGTAGGAAGTTGGGAGAGAGATCACTTTGAAGTGGGGTGCCCAGTCCGTGGAGGTGGAACTTTACTTGAGTCTAGAAGGCCAAGCAGCGTATAGGGAGGGGAAAAAAAAAAAGAAAACAGAGAAAAGAGGAAGAGCATTTCAAGAAGGCATATGTACAGTAAGCAAAAGGAAACATATTTGTTCCAGACTTAGAAAACAACATACTGAACGGTTCAGTAATGAAAGATATAAGTTGTAAGGTTGATGATGTCAAAAACTGTAAATATTAGATTCTTAAACACCAGGAAGCCAGCAAAAGATTTTGAGCTGGATAGTGATATTATGACAAGCCTAGTTTGAACTGAAGAGAGATTGGAGGCTGGGTATTCAGTAAAGAATCATCAGATTCAAAAACTTTAGAAGTGCCTTCCTTAAACAACTAGATCTCATTTAGGTAGAAGAGAAAGCTGAAACTCAAACAAGTAAAGAGAATAGTCTAAAAATGTGGTATAAGGTTTTTCTTTTTCATTTTCAAATTTTTATTTTACTTTCAGATGACAAATTTATAATTTCATACAAATTTTGTTATCCTTTATTATTTTATTTTATTTTGTTATTATTTTTTAAAGCCTACAGAACCCAGAATTCCTAGGTGGTCTCCTATCCAAGTACTAACCAGACCTGACCCTGTTAAACTTCTGAGATCGGATGAGATCAGGCGTGTTCAGGGTGTCATGGCCGTAGACAAATTTTGTTATTCTTAAAAATGAATGTAAAAGACTGAGTTAAAGGCAACTCTATCAGGTATCGAAGTGTATTTTGGGGCTAGAAACACATTAAAATAAATAGTTTTAATGGAATTGATTTAAAAATTCAAGACTTTAACATTCAATTGGCTATTGCTGAGAGATTAAACCATCCTTTTACATTTATGAAAAACAGTATGCTAACAAATAATTTCTAGCTCTATTGCATCATTTGATAACCCATCTTGTGTTATTTTCATTATATTAAATGATAGCAGTAAATCTGAAAATGATGTCTCATAATTTGTTGAAAAATTTTATTACTTTGTTGCTGGATTTATCGCTAAGACAGCTCACATTATTTTCACATCATTTAATAAACTCAACATATTTTCAAGGTTACTGACATTTCTTTTGGTTTTAAGTGGCATTTAATGTTTATTTGCACTTGGGTAGGAACTGAAAAATCTCATCAAAAGACAGTTGCTCATTTCCATTAAGCAGCCATGAAATATGAATAGTAATATTTTTTTCATCTGAGTTCAAGGTAAACAAGAAGAATAGTCATAAAATCTGAAAAACTGACCTATTTGCTCAAGAAATTTTCTTACTTCTAATAACTTTTACCCATCATTTTATTTCTTTTGAAATATGTGATAATTTCCAATGGCCAAAGGCCACCAATGGAGAAGAAAAGATCAGTTGCAATCTAATTGGTTTGGAAAAATATTTCAGAGTTTCTACAATATTGTAAAACTCCTTGTATACCATTTAAAGCATAAAATCTTACAAAATTTGATGTTCATTGATTTAACACAAATCTGCCTTTAAATGCAAGGATTCTGTTCTATAGAAAATTTATGTGTTTATTCATGTATTTATCCAGGGACTATTTATTGAGTGCCTAAGTAACCATGATGTAAGGTAAAAAGTGAAAAATCCAAAAAAGCTATGTATAGTTGGAATGCTAATGGAGATAGAAGCATACTGCTCTAAGTGTTCATGTTGAGGGGCTTAGGGACTTCTTCCACAAACTTCTGTGAAATTATGAAAGTCCTTCAATTCTTTCAGGGGGACAGACCAAAGTGACCTGGAGATTCCATGTAATTTGTACGATTGTTACACAACTAAGTGTATGTACAGAACCAGAAAGTATAGTAAGGAAATATGTAAAGAGATTATCAAGGTCAATGCCCAAGCTATGAGCTCACAATGATCTCTACCTCTTTCCACATGTCATTGTAGCTAATATCAAATGCTTCTACCATTTCTAGCCAAGTTTGAGATTTAGGAGAAACCAGTACATGGATATTTTTGATGAATATTCAGCCTGCTTGACCTTGAAAATTAGTATCCTTTGGGGTACACACATTAACTTTGTCAAAAAGATGTATTTGTGGGATTTGAATGAAGTCTTGCAGTTTTTATAGAAATATGAAGGTTCTGAGCCAATGGAGTGCAGGAACGCCCTACCTTCCAAGCAGCTTAATCCAAGGAAATTAACAGCTAAGTCTCGTGTGAACGTACACGTTTACATGTGTGTGTACATGCGTGAAGGTAAAAAGTGTGTTTGTTTGCATGCGTGCACATAGACACATAGTACAGTACTTCCATGACAGGAAAAGAAATGAAGATTCAAATAAAAGTCCTTGATGAAAGCTTTAGCACAGGTTTGTTTAGGATTTAATGTCTTAGGTTTATGGCATATTTTTATTCAAATACGATATTCTGACAAGATGTTAGAATTCAGTTATGGCAAGTTCATTCTACTAATTTTATTCTAATTTCCCCTTTCTTCTTTCCTTCCAACCTCCCTTCCTCCTCCTTTTTTTATTTGCAAAATTTTACCAATAAGGGCATTATGAAGGTGGGAAAAAGGATGTTGTCTGAACATAAAGTAAGATTACTTTAGTAAAGAAAGTATTAAGATAGCAAAGATAAAACATGTCACCACTTAATTTCTATCCTATTTTTACTTTATTATTTTTCATATTATTTAATCCAGAAGTTGCCTGGGAACCTAAATTATCTAGGTAATTATTTTGGTACTCCATTGTATTGGTTATGTAAATAAAGTCCTTAAGTGAAACCTTAAAAAAAAGTACCAAAAAATATTGAGAATGTGCATTGTAAAAATGATTACTGAATATATTCATGTGGATAAACACACACTGTACTATGTAGTATTGGAGTATAGGAAGATTAGAAATTTATGGACCACCAGAAAGTACTTAAATTTTGTTTAAAAATTAAGATTTTAAGTTGCTTCCAACACTTTTTAAAGGTTATACCCAATACGTAGATAAATTAGGCTTGAATGTAAAGTGAGGAAAACTTTTACCTTAAATTCTTCTTAGTACTTTGTCATTAATTTGAGAAAAAAAATTTAAAAGACTATGTCTACTATTATAATAAAATATTTATTATAAAAATGATCACGTTTCTCTGTACAAAGCCTGGAGGCAAAAACACAATTTATACATTAATAATTTAAGTGGGTCTGAATGTTCAGTATCCATTCACTAGAATCATAAAGCTCTTTCACAAATTTCACAAATACCCATGTAGACTATTTTTATTTTACAGAACTCCATTTACACAGCTGATGCTATTGAGGTACCAACATTTCTTTTCCTCTAGTGTTTTAAAGATACTTCACAGTGTTGGGTTAATTAATCGACTGCTTTAAATCTTTGGTAAATACAATTATTTACACGAAAAAAATATTTAAATTTCAATAAAAACTGAAAAGTCAAATAACCTATTGCAAATCGTTTTGTATAATCAATAAATGCATAAGCCAGAATCCCACCATCAAGATGTCACTATCTAGGACTTCTGATGATAAAATCTGACAATGAAATTTACAAATAGTTTGAGATTTCTATGGCCACTCCCAGAAGCACCAAAACACTAGGCCATGAAAAAATTAAACAAAAATGTTAAGTTCAACGCATAAACAGTACTGATTATTTTCCAATGCAGAAAAGTCATTTTTTTCCTACATCCCAGTTTAAATGTCAATTTGACACAAATGAGTTTATTATCTCATTAAAGGCTAATATCTTATATGAGTGAGAGAGTCGTTTAAAGAAGTCATACTGTTTTGAAAGACACCAATTCGTCCTCTTGTTAATAAAATATCCATGAAAATGTGGATCATTTCTTGAAATAACTTGTGGGGAATATAGCAAGACCCCTGCCTTCTGCTTCCCTGCTTTTCTCTCTCCCTCCTCCAATCTTTCCTTCCTCCCATCTATCCTTCCTTCCTTCTCTCCTTTTTTTTTTTAATTCCTTCTCTACGAGTAATGTACTCGACTATCCTGTCAACATGCATATTATACCTGAACTCCCAAATGTTCCATATGCATTATAGTTTTCATTCATTAGCACTTAATCTCAATGATTCACAAATGAAAACATCCTGGCATGAAATCCTCTTACTCCTAGGCTACTTGTTAAAATTACTCCAAGAAGTATTTAAATTCTAGTGTTCTCGAGCAATTTGATAAACAGAATTTTTTACAGACATGTTAATGCTGGAGTGTAGAGAGTATAATTTAGCATATCAAATATACATCTTTTTAAACCTAGAAAATGGATGTCTTTGTATTACCGCCACTGCAGGGTAGAGAACAGCTCTTCCTACTGAGTTAGGTTCTGAGTGTATAATTTCTTGCTCAAACATTAGCTTTTCCAATCTACTGTTTCACTTACTCACAAAACAAGGTGAAAGATATTTTTGCTATCACTTTGGCATTCTCTCTAACCACCAACATCCTGAATTCAGTGCATATTTTAAAATTCGTCAGAGACTAGGCACCTGGCAGTAAGTGTTCACTTATTATGTGAAGTGGGAACAGGGAGCGCAGCATAATCAAGGCCCCGCATTTAACAGAAAAGGCTTTCTTCTGAGTTTTTACATAGGCTCAGTGCCTTGGCTGCAACTTTGAATAAAACGTTTGAACTCATTTCTCATTCAAAGTAAATGTTATTTTAGTCACCAGTTTTTCCTCTCTAGAGCACATAGATACATACAAAATGTACATTTACATCCATGTCTAATCATACAGTGTAAACTAAGCCTTACTCTTTTGAAAGGCAGGAAAATACTGGTATAATTGACACTCGATAATCAATAAATACTAATACCTTATAACGTCAACCGGAGGTCTAAAATATCAGTCTACTGCAACCGCTAGCCCATATCTTCACTTCACTCCCTTTCCCATTCTTGTTGATAAAGAGATAAAGAAGATATTGAAGCTTCTATTTTCTTTAGGATTTGATATAAACCCAAGCATTATTCTAAGCTAAAAGAATAAAGAGCTGGCTAGCTGTTAACTCCTATTGTCCTGCACTGTGCTTTCCTGGGTCACGGAAATGAGTTTTGTTCCTCTTCTTTTCAGTGTCCTGTCAAGGACTTTTTTTGTTGCTGTTGTTTGTTTTTGAGAGAACGAGAGTTCACATGCAAACATTCAAGAAGCAGCACTGCTGTAGACGCACTTTGATCCCTTAAAGTGTCCTGAGTGTCTCTCTTCACACGGCCACTTTTTCATTCGCCAGGTTCTTTGGTTCCTTACTTGGGACACACCAGTCATCAGCCTCATTGCTCATCTGATAATGTTTGAAAGCTGATTTATTAAAGACTGGGAGTTTTTCTATAGACTCAGAAGACAAAGCCTGAAAGGAGAAGGAGGAAAAAAGTCAAACCAAAGAAATTATTTATGATATAATTGATACTTGAAGAGATTATTCAATATATTATATTATTCAATATAAATTTAGAGCTAAGTAGTCAAACATTCAAATACATTCTTTTAATTGATTTAGTAATAAGAGCACACCAAAGCCCATAGTATGTTAGGCACTGTAAAAAAGAAAAATAAAAAATAAATATTATCTCTATCCTATAGGAGATGAAATAGTATATCTACAATTATAAGTTAGGGAATAGAATTTGTGTTCAATATTTACACATGTCCCTTGTTTGGATATTACTGATATGATAGAGTTGAATAGGAAAGTTATTTTTTCCAAGTAAAACTCTCGTGTCTGTGATAAAGTAAGATACCTAATCTGATACTACTAATCTATTAAAATCTGATACTATAAATACATAATCTATTAATCTTTCCCAATACTTTGAAGACTTTGGTTCATTTAAGAAATGAATGCATTAATTACTTCAGATGGCCAAAGACCATTTGACAAATAATTCCTTGGCACAGAATGGGAACCGAGAAGCTTAACATTTTAGTTGCTGATATCTGTAAATACATTTTCAGTCGAAATAGTTGGCAAATGATAAACAGAACCAGGACAGTGGCTTTAACGAATTGAAACTTTATCAGAAATAGAAAAAGCTTTAAAGTTTAAACAGAAAATGCTAAGCATCCCACTGACAACTTGTGAGCAGTCAGCTTTCCTTTACCTGAATTTCTAACAGGGTCAGCTAAAGTCTTGAGTATCTTGCTAGCAGTTGTTTTTGAGCCTAGAGTATTATTAGCATATATTTCCCACAAATTTAAGTAAAACAAAAGTATGGCTCTTCTCACGGACCCCAAAGGAGTTGTGTTTAAAAAAATTCACATGAGCATCTGAAACTAAAGTACTTATTGGACAACAATTTTGCTTCAGTGACACAGGCAGCCTGGCTCCACTTCCTTTTCAGTAAGTTACACATTAAATAGTATACCTACACACACCAAAGAGAAAGCAGAATGACTTGCATTTAACTCAATTTGGGGTATTCATCATAGACCAAAGAACTCGGGGCTGTAAAAGAAGCAAACTTTTCAGAAATATGATTTTTTCTATTGAATTCAAAGGATACCTTTAAGTAAATGATCGCATCTGTTCCATATCCTGATAAAGAGTAGAGATTCAGATCTCCCTGAAAGTACTTGGCATAGAGACGAGAAATCGGCAAGCCATAACCAAAACCAGCCTAGAGGGGAAAGATCAGTTATTGATAAAGAGACAACCAAGACTACTGGAATACAAAATGTAGGAGGGAGTTATTATCCTCCCTCATACTGATGTCCTAGAACCTAAGTAAACATCTTCTGCTTCCAATTAGAGACCCTTTAAATCGTTTCACCATTTTTAGCTTGCTTTATCATTCTTTCTCATATCCCTCATGTTGCCCAATTCAACTAAATTGAATAACTTGCTTAAATATTTCCTTGCAATTGTTGCTTCAGAACGAGGTGGCTGGGGTGTACTTAGCCCTACAATGCTTCTTACCAAAGGAGCATTCCGGGAATTATCCATCACAGGCGTCGGTGCAGTGGAATATGTATAACTAAAGAGGCGGTCGATGATCCTCAGGGGGACACCACCACCTCTGTCTGAAATCTAAACAAACAAACAAGTCATCAGAGCTACACATTATAAACAATGTACATTTGTCTACAGAAAAATGTCACCTGGTATATATGACTTTGAACTATTGCTCAAAGCTCAGAGAGCTTTCTTATTATTGACTCTTTAATTCTCTCAAGAGACACTCAAAAGAAAAATAAAGAATGGTTACCTTAATTGTAAGATCTTCTTTCCCCAAGACAACAATCACCTCAATTGGTGTAAGGGAAGGCTGGTTTTCCTGGTGTTCAACTGTTGCCCTCATTGCATTCTAAAGAAAACAAAACCGTAAGGAATTCAATGGCAGAAGAATGAAGGACAATAAATAACTAGTTTTTATGTTTAAAATAAAAGCAGCACAGAGGGCAATTCAAAATACTTATATACATTTTTAATTTAGTAGTTAAAACAGCTCTGTAAATAGTTATTTATGAATGTGTCATACAGGATGTATAATGAAAAATATTCATTTACCATGTAATGTAGCTCCTGGGAGTAATGTCTAATGGAAAAACAATTCTGCTAGTTGTCAAGTTCTCATTTGTAAGCTTAATTTAAATGTAGAAATTGGTTTTTATAGTCCATTTCCTGACACTCTCTTTTCTGTCTTTCCATTACATTTTATATCCAAACACCAAAGACTATCACATAACAAATGAACAGCGAATCATTGAACCAATTTATTGGCTTTTATAAAATTTGCTGGGAAAAAAGTTGTTACTATTTAGAAGGATACTACCTAATTCTAAATTAAATTTCAATTTGCATGTGATTATCATCTTAACTTTTACCAGTGATGGCAAAATAACTCTGTATGTTGAACCACTCAATTTAAAAATAAATCAAATTAACAAAAAAGTATTTTTTGTCCTTGAAAAGAGAAGAAACCCAAACAAGTTTTCAGGTAACTGGATGAATCTCATACAGATATAGTTTTAGTTTATTTTACCCATTTTCCTCTCTAACCTTCTTCTAGTAGGTTATCTGCTTTCTGGTTTTTATTAAATATTAAGTGAAATAAAACAGATCAGATGTTTGTAGTATAATCACTACCTCATTACACTAACATTAGAATAAGTTAGGAAACAGTATGTTTGGAGAAGAGTTACATCAGAATTAGAAGCAGATTTCACTTTTTTTAGACTTCTTCCTCCCCAGTCCAAGGGATTCTTGGGAGCATCACAAAGCTTCAGGCATTTCTCTATCTTTTGGTGTAAGTACAGAATTATAGTTTGGTCTTAGGACACAGAATAGGATTTGATTTTAACACCTGGCTACCCCAGACCACTAACATCTGCATCTTCTGATAGCTTGTTAGAAGTGAAAATTCTCAGACCTAGAAAATCAAAATCTCCTTGGCAGAGCCTAAGAATCTGTGTTTTAACAAGCCCTCCAGGTGATTCTAATGGACACATGGAAGTCTGAAAAACACTACCCTGCAGTCTCGCCATGGAATGTGGACTGGACTAGCAGCATCGCCTATTAGCTTATTAGAAATTCGAATCTCGGGTCTCACTCCAGACCCACTGAATCAGAATTTGCCTTTTAACAAAACACCCAGGTGATTCATAAGCACGTTAAAGTAGATCATTGAAGGAACAGACTGTCCTCTGAGTATATTCTAGACTCAGGTTGGGGCTCTGCCACCGATAGTAATTCTGGACCTGAATCTCTGGATTTGGAATTCAACCAGCCTGTAGGGGTGGAAGTAACGAACCCTCAATTCCTGAAGCATTCACTCATGACGTTCCCTAACAAATGAATGAATGAATAGTGCTTTGTTGGGCATCTGATAAAATAATGGGAATAGAGAGCATTGAGACATCATGAATCGGACTGTGCACTCTCAAATACATATTGATGCTACAAGGTACTCTATGTACCCTTTCGAACATAAATTCTACTCTCCTGTTAGGAGCACAGAAGCATGCTTGGGAGAAGATAGTGAGGCTTCTGTTTAGTCAGAATGTAACCAGTAGATTAAAAAAAAAAAATTGCAATTATTGCGAAGTGTCATACCTTGAATAGTTCAAAAAGCATATGATGAAGGTGAGAAGAAACATACACAATGTGGATCGGTTGCCCTGGAAATTTTTCTAGAAAAAATTCAACTCATTAGAATTGGTAAACAAATATTGAATTAAAATAAACTTCCACATCTATTTCATTAATATTTTGGACTTAAACAGGATTGGAATACTCCTCATCCTACTCACTCGAAAATCCTATCCTAGAACCTTCCCTCTTAAACAGCAAACACAACTGGTTTATTTTCAGAATGCTACTGCAGTTGCTAACTAGTGCATTATGATTAATTTTTGCCTTTCTCTACAAATCCATGAGCCAGATGAAGTGTGCAATGGGGGTGCTATAAATTTAATTACATAGATTATTTGTCTCTATTTCCAAAACTTTTGTACTGGACAACCTCGGAATTATAATTGTATGCATCGTAAGAAAGAAGAAAAATGTGTCTACAGTATAACATAAAAATTAATACTAGCTATAATTTTTATATTTTGAAACTGAGGTAGCACAGAGAAATTACACAATAAACATGGGAAAACAACACATCTGATTATTCTTGTTTTTATCACCTAAACATTAAATCTAATAGGCTAAATATACTTAAATTTCACCATGAGGCTAAAGAAAACAAAAACAAAAAACCCATAGTACTGTTTGAAAGGAAAAATAAAAGTATTATTCTTTGGTGCCCCAGGCCTTGGCAAAGTTGGAATCAGAAAATAACAAGGTCTGGCTTGATCCTCTCTTTATTTCATCAAACAGTTCAAACAGTTTATGTACTAGTATTAAGCAACAATGCTGTTAATGCTTAGAGATCTTTTTCAATATTTATTTGTACTCATTTTCAGTTTAGCAATCAACTACATTTGCACGTCTCCAATCCATGAGTTAGGCTACTCTTAGTTTGAACTTGATTTTAACTCTTGCCACCAACAAACATTGTTCATGTATAATGATTACTTGGAAAAGATGTTTACTTTGAAATGAAAGGAAAATATTATTTCAATTAAAGTATACTGTCTTAAGAAGCAACTATGGGATAAGATAAAAACAGTGCCTTGCATTTGTCATGCAATCACTTCAGGCAAAATGGGAAGACTATTTTTTCAGGTCAAGGCTGTTAGAATATGCTCTGCTTCCGAAAATGGTATATACTTATATAGTGGAATTTAAAGGAAGTTTTGGTAAGAACATTCAACATGAGATCTACCTTCTTATATATTTAAGTGTACAATACAGTATTGTTAACAATAGGCACGATGCTGTACCGCAGAACTCTAGAAGTTACTCATCTTGTGTAAGTGAAATTTTATACCCGTTGAATAGTGACTCCTTGTTTCCCCTCTCCCCGGACTCTGGCAACCACCATTCTACTCTCTGCTTCTATGAGTTTGACTATTTTAGCTGCCTTATATAAGTGGAATCATGCAGTATTTGTCCTTCTGTAACTGGCTTATTTCTTATAGTGCGATTTTTGTTTCCAGATCTTGTGGGTAACCTCTTTAGGATGGTATCTCCACTACCAAGAGGTTCCTCCTACTTCTGCCCTGCCTTCAATTCCCCCTACCCCCATATTCTGTAGTCAGCAATCTTTCTTTGATCTAAGATATCGTAACTTAGTTACTTACTCTAAATTCCAAATTATTTGTTCAAACTGTTCTTTATGAATTGTCAACTGAATATGCTCAATTGGACTTTCCAGTTGAGATAAAGAGAACTTGGCTTTAAAAGAAAAAAAGTGTACAAATTCTAGGCAAGTTCAGAAGGGGAAAATGAAACATAAAAATTGCATTGTATTTACAAGAAGTAATTATACCAGGAGAACACTCAATTTTTCATAGATTAAAATATATTTTATTTATAGCTTACCATTCACTTGTGTGAGCTTTAATTCTGGAGATGTTAAATAATACTGATCACAAAGCATCCTCGAACACTCAAAGGCATCTGGAATAGAAGTTTTTTCATAATAATGAAATAAAGTTGTACCAAGTGATCTTCAGTTTGTACATTACTCTTAATCTAAAATATGCATTAGAGTATAAGTTTACGTACATAAAAATATCCTTTCAATATTTTATAGAAGAAAAACTTATCACACTGTTTAAGTTATACCTATAGCAATAAGAATATGCATGCATACTTCAGAAATCAAATACAACATAGGAATATGGCACATTAGCTAAAGGTTTGGATTTTTTATAGTATTATAAATGTACGTGTAACCCTTTACCTTCATGACATTATTTAAAAAATATAAAGGGAACACTCTGAATATAAATTTATTCACAGAGTCACCCTGACTATATGTCAATCGCATAGTGTATATTCTCAATAAGGGAAATGTAAAAATCTAGAAATTACCTTGGACCACTGCTACTACATCACATTTTGGATCAATGCTTCCAATGTGGCTTGGGTTTCTTGTCTGTAAGTCACTAAATATAAGAACTGTTGAAAAATACAAAAAATATTGGTATAAAAATCAGAATAATAATGATCAGAACTACCATTGATAAAGAATGTGACCCAATAAATAGTGAAACATCTAGTTAGAGTATGGCTTATATTCTACACCCTTCTCTATATATTATGACCATGATGAACTAACTTACTGTGCTGGTTCATTAGCATCCGCGTAGAAATACGGTTCATGTAAAATCGATCCAAGAAATATTGAAGATTTTGGTTGGTGATTGGGTCAACTGTACAGCCATCTTTAAATTCTATGATTCCTTGTGCCATTGTAGGGACAACATTATGGTGTCTATTTCTAACTTCGATGAGAGTATCTACAAAACTAAGCCAAAATACATTTACAGTTAGTGAAAGTTCAAGTAAATTTCATTCGCTTATATTCCTTAGATTATAGGTGTATCATAAGCATATGTATCCCTTAATATAGAATTATGTCTGGAAAAAGTTTTAGATATTTATTCTAATGCATAGAACTTACTCTGATAACACTTTCTGGTCTTCTGGGTTTCTCTCGTGGAATTCCACCAAATCCATCAGGCTCTGGATATACCTATAGAGCAACAGGTGTGCTTTAAGTTTTAAAATTGAATAGTCAGATATAAGTGACTAAAAATAGAATGTCTTTTTCAAATGATTTGAAAACATAAAATAAGTATTATGTTTAAAATTAAAACTCCAAAACATTTGGAAAACAATCTTAAAAAAAAAAAGCTACAACTTTAATCTTTACCTTTCTAACTTAAAATTAATTTTTATATAACTATTTCAGATCGATATTTGGTTTTCTGTTTCATTTGTCAAATGTTTTTATTTTTTATAGCAAAAGCATTTAAAAACAACTTTTTAAGAACGGCTTTATATTTTTTCCTACTTCATTCATAGGTGAGTATAAGTCTTGAAAGCAGTAGTAAATACTATGGATTGAATATGTGTTTCAGATTATAATTACTTAATGGGTATGTAATACATATATTTCTTGAATCAATGAACAAAAAGCTGTACAGTCAATGGATTAGGGTGAAGCTCTGGTGCATATCCACTTCAGTGCATATCCTGGCTCTGTTCTCTGAAAATCTGCTCCTTTGGGTTATCTACTTTCTCGAAGCTTCAGTATCCTTATTTATAAAATGAGATTTTAATAAGTGACACTAAATGCTGGCTGTGTGCCAGGCACTTTTCTAAGTGCTCTTTAATAGATTACATCATATAATTTAATTACACTCAAATATTCCGTTGAGGCATATATTTCATTCTTTTCAGTATTAGATGGAGGAATTGAAGAATAGAGAATTTAAGATACTGATACTTGCCAAGGATTCCACAACTAGGAAGAGACAAAAGCAGGATTTGAACCCAGCACCTTCTCAGTTAATTGATTTGTATATAACAAAATCAGAATAATAGTCATTTATATCTATTTCTAAGATAGGATTCACTTAGCCATATCAAACTCTTTTATTATTAAAAATATAAAACTAAAATTGTAACTATATTATTTTTCATATTTCTTCTAACAGTAAAAATTATAACATGAAAGTATTTACTTTTTCAGGGTAAAAATGTCCATTTCTAGCTTAACGACTGCCCTTAAAATAACTTACCCTAAATTACTAAAGTTCTTTACACCTTTAAAAAGTATTTTCTATTCATATCGCCTGTTTTCTAATATTGATGGTAATATATTAGAAGAATTCATATTCAGATAACTGTCTGAAAATCAGAGGCCATTTCAGAATGCTTCACTACTTACCAGCTTTTAACTAACTGCACTGAAGCAGTATTTATTAATTGATCAGGGAGAATATCAATTTCCTTCAGAATATTGGCGAGCCTCACAGGCAATTCTTGTCGCAAAAATGCAAAAGAAGTTCTTTCACATGCGCTTTCTGAACCTATAATAAATAGAATTTGTTTAGTTTTTGGAAACATGTCTAAGTGATATATTTCAATAGCATTAACTATCTGATATTGAATACACACATTATTATAACATTATTTCCGCCCTCAGTTGGATTACTGTTTGTAGATAATTCAAGAATATCTTCTTCATTGCCTTTTTTTAAGTGATCAATATGGGACTTACTATTTTTTCTTTTTGAAAAAGATTCATTTCCAAGAAGTCAGAATGTCCCACAGCTCTTAGTAGTCATAAGGGTGCAGGGTTCAGTCAACACCACAATGTCAATGAGACATCTTTCAAAGAGTTCTAGATATGAATTTGGAGTGGAAGATAACCAGGGTGGGTGTTAGTCGTGATGTTTCCAGACTAGTGATAAATAACAGCGCATTTAAATCCTTGAAATTTTCCTTCTAAAGTTACTGCAGAAAGCTCGTAAATATTTTCAGCAGTAAATGCAAATATATGGAAAACTATAATGGTAAAGAAATTTGTTAGAAACGCAGAGATGTATCCTGTAGAGGGTGGATAACAGATAAAATCTCAATTAATTTGAGGCTACTTTTATATTAGAAATCTTCAAGAAGTACTATGCCACGAGGGGATAAAATTTCTTGTTTATTGTTAAATGCTGACTGAAAGCGAAAATGTTTTTTGATGGAAGCTTTGCACAGAAAAAAAGAGGAAAGATGAGCTCAAACCATCCAGTATCAGCAGAGCTGCAAGTGACTTCAACCTGTAGGCACAGACTGTCAGAAAGAAGGTAGATCTAGGAAAAGGCCAAGTGTGCTGGCATCGAGGCTCCAGGGTTTAGCAGGAAAGCATACTCTGGTTAGTTTTAAGCACTGAACCTAGCCCTCCCTGCACCGGGAATGAAAATTAAGGCAGTGCCCCAGCCCCAGCGCTCCCGCCCGGGCCCTACGTCCCGGCTCACCAAAGTCCAGCAGCTGCTTCATGGACAGCGGAGACGGGCTGTAGCGCGAGAAATGCTCGACCTCGCGGGGAATCAGGGAGCCCGCGCTGCGCATCACGAAGCGGGCCACCCTCATCTTGATGTCCACCGGCGGGGCAGCAGCTGGGGCTGTTTTGAGCACTAACGCTGCGAAGAGCAGAACCTGGGATCGAGGAGGAGCGGGGCGCGCCGGGGCGAGGAGGGCAGGTGTGCTGTAGGGCTCGCACACCCGGGTCTGGGCTGAAGTTCAGGGGTGCTTCGAAGTAGAGGAGTCCAGCAGTGAATCAGAAGAGCTATGAGTGGCTTGAGGCTCAAGTGCTCATCTTGCCACCACCAGCTGCCTCCTGCGGTTTTATGTGTTTCCCCGCAAGCCCCCGCCCCCCCCCATCTCCACCAGGGAGGAGTCACTGGGACTTGGAGACGCGTCCTGAGCCTGGGACCGCGCCGATTGGCTCAGATACAGAACTTTGGGGCCCGCCCTCCGGCGGCGGACCCTGCCCAGTGGCCTGGCGCAAGTGCCCGAGGCCGTGACAAGTAAAAAGCATAGGAGGAGGTCAATGCGGACATCTGGAGATAGGTGGGCTCCAGATCAGTCACTTGAGACAGCTCCCGGGACCGCGTGGGTTGGAGGCCAAGCCAAATTCTTCCGTTTTTACAAGTGTGAGGCTGTCTCAATGTCGCGCATTGCGGCCAGGAACTATTTCCAAGAATCTGCTTTCCGGGAGCTCATTGGTCCTCACTCAGAGCTGGGCTTTTACAGTAGCCAATCAGCTGTGTTCAAAAGTATGGGCTTCTCTGCCGTTGGACAGTCAAGAAGAATAAACAGCCTAAAGGAACAGCACAAGTTAAGAATTGCACACGTTAGGAATCACAAGTTCTCTGCTAAGTCTTGCGGAGCTGCCCCAAATACATAATTTTTTTCTTCCAACGATAAAAGGCCATCAATTTGTTTCTCTCCAGTAATACATTCTCTCCATTAGGTTTAACTCTGTTAATTAAAAACAAAATTAAAAAAGATAAATTTGACTCACCTTCTCCCACTCCATCACAGAATTTGCTTGCTCAGTTCCCCTGTGTGAAATGTCCTTAATATAAATCTTTGCCAAAGGCATTCTTTTCTATCCTTAAACGTTCAGCATAAACGATGTGCTGCAAGAGATCTTTCCTGATGCTTCTCTTCACTGAGACTTTCAAATATGGCCTTTGTCACTTATGACATTATATCATAGCTACTTATGTTCTTATATTGTCCTTCTCTGAAAACCTCCTACCCTGAAAGAGATCAGGGTTGGGACCATGTCTGATGCATCTTTGTGATTCCTATCCTGCTTTGTTGCCAAACTTAAGCAGTTGGGGAAGCACAGGGAAAGTTCCAAATTTCATCTCTATTTAGAGATGGGTCTTGATACCACTATGATTTATATTTTTGTATTCTGAATCCTTTGTTACAAATTCCCATAGCCCAATAAAGAAAAAAAATTAATGTGTTCCAGAAGCCAAAAGATTAAATAAAACTCTCTGATGAAGCAAATAAATTTAAGGTAAAAATCTCTTCCTTTTCCTGGATTAGATCCTAAGAACAGAAGTAATGGGAAAACATGTATTTGCTTTTTCTTACCATGTGTATGGGATCTGGAATAGGCAAAAAAATATGTATTATAAAGAATCGTACTCTTTAATCTGCCCCAGAAAGGCAATGGAAATGATGCGTTACAAGCAGTTCTAATTTAGGAAAATCCCATTGAGCACTTGGCCTGACTTAGCCAGCACTATCGGCCTGCGTGTGTGCAATGATTAAGGATCATGTGAAATCTTATGATGTTCACAGAGATGGCTAAGGGTTAAACGTGAACTGAGATCACCAAACTTTTTTCTCCATGTCATCCCAACCAAAAGTACTTATCAGGTTACTCTCACAGAGCATTACATTCTGTAACATCATTTCTCTATAACGGGAACTGGTGTTATAAGTGGCAACATTTATGATAGCTGAACTGGACAGCCAGGTCAAGCTCTTTACCCAGTTGGCTAAGACACTATGTATCACAGGCATCCCTTGCTTTTCGAAAGTTTGTTATGCCACTTCCCTTTCACAAAAGACCTGTACCTGTTTTCCTTAACTGAAAGAAATCCAAAGAGTATTTTTGCTTTTATGGAAAAGGGAGAAAAGCAAAAACAGCATTCAGTGTTTGTTTTGCAGCAAGCTTTATGGAGGCAACAATATCTGGAGCAATGCAAGTGGCACCACCAAGCTCCTTCCCTGGGAACTAAATTCAGCATCTCAGTATCAAGCTGCCATAGCTTTGAACTGTGTCTGTGAACATCTGTGCTTTGTCTCAATTTATTCTGTGCATCTGTTAGTAAGATGTGTGCTAAGGTACCATAAGAGCCTAAGAAAGCTTGTAAAGGTGTTATGCTTAGTGTAAAACTGGATGTAATTAAGTGGATGCAATTATTTGGTATGATCTGGTAGGTTATTATCTGGGTCTGGGAATGCTTAAAGATTTTTCCATATAAATTAATGGTAATTGCTTCTTCGCTTTATGCCACTTCAGCTTATGAAGGATTCATAGGAACGCTTTACTTTTGAATATCAGGGAAAATCTGTACCATGATTAGAGAGTAACCTGGAAAGAGAGTGACACTTTTATTTTCAGGCTGACCACAAATCTTGGAAGTGATCCAGTTGCTACAGAAATAAAGAAAAAGAATTATTTGGGGGCAATGGGTATGGACAAATCTGTGCATTCATTTGCGTAAAGATAAACCATGAGAGGATTATCAAATGATTTGGTGCTAGTGGTCAGGGAGGAGTACCGAAGTTTTTCCACTTGTACTCAGTGCAGAGCATCTCTGCTTGAGACATTCAATTTCTGAAAATTCGAGGGACATGTTTACTTAACATTAAATGAATTCTATACAGCTTGCCTGGCAAAACCTAATAAGGCCACTGGTAAAGCTTAGAAAATGCAAGTTGCACTTTTGCTAGAGGAGTGAGCATGTCCAATTTGACAAAATGCATCAAGATCCCTAAAGAGATGCCTATTCAATTTTTTCACCTCTAGGAACATATTCCAAGGAAGCAATTAGAAATATATATCACAG
Organism: Pteropus medius; assembly: GCF_902729225.1. Taxonomy (NCBI): domain Eukaryota; kingdom Metazoa; phylum Chordata; class Mammalia; order Chiroptera; family Pteropodidae; genus Pteropus; species Pteropus medius. The sequence continues at coordinate 12,868,598 of NW_024347791.1, read as the reverse complement.
GAACTTCAAAAGCCATGATGGAAAGGTGAACAGATTTGACTATAGAATATTTAAAGTTAAAAAATGATTAGCAGACTTGGAGAAAATATTTACAAAATATGTAGCATACCAACAATTGTTTAAGAAATGGCTATTTCATCAGGGAACGAAATAGTCATGATCTGCTGTCTCATGGAGAGTATCGACTTGCTGGGGAAATAGCTGTTACAAAAAGCAAATGGATGATAAGCATATACGTTAAATTAGGACAAGGGCTATGAAGAAAATGCACGTGAAGACTATAGGGGGCTGGAACTACCTTAGATTTGGTGGGCAAGGATGAGAAGGGAGGAAGACAAATGAGTTTGTTTGGGAACACTTAGAGTTAATGAGAAACCACTGGGGAAATAGTCGTGGCTGTCATCATTGGTGAAGGGAAAGTGAGAACTCAAAGGCTATTAAGCTGTTGTTGAGAAGTGAAGATAGATGGGGGAGAGTCTCTCCCCGGTTTCTCTATATAAGGCTCCCCTCTCCTATTAGCCTACAACCATATATCACTTTTGTCCTGTGCACAATATTTCTTTCTGGAATAGCCCTTAGTTTCATTCTTGGCCTCCTTACACTTATCAAGGTCAAAATCCTTCCCCTCTTTAAAGCAACACCAAAACAAAATAGTTCATTCTTGTTTGCATCTGTAGTTCTAATGTCATCAGAAAAAAGCTAGTGAATGCTGAAACTAACACATCTTGACTTTTTGTGGAAAGAATTTTTATCTCAGCTCCAAATACAGGCCTCGCACTCTTCTCAATTGTGTTTGATGTTTGCTTTTATAAAATGAGAGGTGAGCAAAGGAAATGAAATATTAACTAAAGAAGAAAATCAAATGCATAATAAACATATGGAAACATACTCAAACTAATGAGTGAGTAGGAAAATAAGAAGTAATAAGATAATGAGATATAATTGTTCCACCATCAGACCGGCAAATAACGAAAAAGGCTAAAAGCATCTTGTGTTGGCAAGTCCTAGGGAAATGAACGCTCTCCTATACTATTTTCAGGAGTATAAAATTGGCAAATTTTTTGGAAAGCAATTGGAAGAACCTAAAAAATGTAAAGGATAGGTACCTCATTATTTCAGCTATTCCACTGCTATAAACTTATCTTATAGTTTTACCAACAGAGAGCATAAAAGTATACGTACAAGATTGTCCATTGCAGTATTGCCTGTAAAAACAAAAATTTGAAAACAACTTTTCTACTCATGAGGAAATGAATAAATAAATCATACACCCATGCACTAAAATAGTTTCTGTGAGTTGTAAGGAATACAATGAGCTGCCAGCATCCAGCTGCACCACCTTTGAGATCCACGCAGTATTTGAACTGAGGCCACACTCTTCACATGCAGCCTCCAATGACGAATAAGCGCTTAGGGCTGGCCATTTCTCCTCAATGTGAGACTCTGCTAATGGGAATTCTCTGCTTTGAGGACCTCTCCTGGTTGGCTGAGGCTTTGTCAGATTTGCAAGGTGGTCTGAGTCTGTCCCTGCTCAATTCTGCTTCCTATGTCCCATTTCCTTTCACAAGCAGCATATATGCACCACAATCTAAAAGATTTCCCTACTCAATACTTCTTCCCCCCTCTAAGCTTTCACCGGCCATCCCTCAGGCAACCCAGCTGGGAGTTCCAGAGCAAACATTTTTCATTACAGAAGTCCTATATTGTAAGAGTCCTACATAGAAGTCATTTCCCTGTTTCTTGAATGTGTATGTAAGTGGGATTTACATACCTGGCAAATGGCATTAGCTGTCATAGTGAAGAAAGCCAACTATAAGCCTCTGAAATTGCCTCCGACTAGAATAGCAAATGTAAAACAATATGGTATCCTGGTAAGAATGATGAAGATTAGTTTCATCCTTATAAGTATCTCGAGAGTGGTGGTTCCATCATATCTTCACTTAATTCATCTATGAAGACTGGCTTGAGAATGACTGTAGACTACGACAAACCAATGAAGTGTTAGCGATGATGGCAAGTGTTGTGCTCGACATGGTATTTTTGCTACAGCAGATTAATATGGCTCCAGGTACATGTTATACAGCCAAAGATGGGGTGAATGTATACTTTCATTTCTACCAAACATATAAAACAAACAAACAACAACACGAGGAAACCCTAAACCCTCTTGTATTCTGATCTCGGCATTTGCTTACCAGAGAATCTAGACTGATAGTGTACATGTTAGAAAATTATCCTCTATATTTTTTTAATTGTTAAAAGCATGACACGGACCATGCCAAACTCTCAGTCGTGGAGGTGTGCAATATTGGAGGTATGTGGAAGAAGGAAGTCTCACTTCTTACTTTATACGTCCACAATATATTCTCCATGGTATGGTTCTCAGTGCTTTATACACTAGAGCCAGTAATAGTTCTTGACCAATGAAAATGTATGAAATACACCACTCTGAGAAATGTTTCTCAGCACTTACTTGCCCTTATGTCTTTCTTCTCGCATGGGATTATAGGATGAAGCAACAGCGTGCTGAGGCACCTAGGAACTAGGTCACTGCTGTTGCTAACTATGCTACTGCCTGTTCAGGTGGTCCTGTGTGACTGTTTTGCCAGAGTGCAAAGGATTGGGCAGTGAGGGGTGGGGGTAAGATGGAGAGGGTGTTTCTAGATATAAATGCCATGCAGTGAGTGATGGTCTGGCCATGGGTATCTTGGCCTACTGTCATAAATTAAAAGGTAGAATTGGGCTAGAAAGCAGTATAATCCTAGGCAATTTCAAAGATCAGATGGATGAATTATTTAACTTTCTGTCCTCATAGTTCCTTGAATTCTTTAATCCCAGTGACCTCGACACCTACTACATTTCTGTTGCCCCTTTCTATGGCCACTTCACATGCCGATTATCAGTGAGGACCACCTCACCTCTGAAAACATGAAGATCAGTTGTTTCCTTTGCCTGATCTGAACACACCGTCTCTTCTTTTTCCATTTGGCTCATTCTCTCACTCTTTTTAATCCTGTCGTGGCAGTCATGTAAATCTTCTGCCTTCACCATCCCTTTTGCTAATGATGTCATTCATTTTCTGTTTTCCATTTCTTCCCTACCCACCCTAGATCCCCTGCTTCATTACCTCTTTCATTCTCACCTTTATCTACTTCATATTCTTCTGCTGCTTCCGTCTTAGTAATAAATGAACAGGCATCTTTATTTTCCCTGTGAGGTTTTTTCCCCCTGTTTATCACACTATAGCACTACAGGAGATAATAAGCACCCCGGCCTTCCCTAAACCTTATGTTCTAGTGGGATCCCTCTCCCTCAGCTTGTCATTACACTTCTAGGTGCAGGAGTGAACAGCGGCCGTTTGGTTCCACATAGTTCATCTAAATGGCCCTTTGGGCTTCATGCTGTACTGTCACATCTCCCAGCCTTCCTGGCCCAGTCCTAGCTTGCTTCAAGTCCTGATTTAACTCAGGTACCACCTGATAATTATTCCCCTCAGTTCATCCACCTTTGACTAGTTTCTTCTCCAGATTGTTTTGTGGATTCTCTCAATCTGACCTAGTCTCTCGCTCTTTTTGCCCTTCTTACAAACACTCCCATTTTGCCTCCTGGAACTCAGCATTTGTCTTGAAACTTCCTAAAGCCCTAACTTCTTCTCTGAATATTCCGTTTATATTCTCAGCGTAACTTGAGGACACCATGTCTCATACAACCTCTTACGTATAGGTAGCTTTTCTTCTCAACTCAGAGTATTTCATGGCCTGAAGGTGAGATTGGTGTACTCTGCCTTTCACACCTTATTTGTGACCTCTCTGTAGTCAAAACATCACTCTTTCATTCTTCTTTTAAAATCACAGGACCTTTGAAAACAAGATATTATGCAATACCTCTTGATCGCTGTCCCTTATGAAGTATTTGGCTCCTTCCTTGCCAGTATGATTCCTGCCATCATTCTTATTGATTTCAACACTACTGTGAATCATCCATTTGCACGTTCACCCTTCAATTCATAAATCTCTTCACTTATCAATATCTATGTACAATCCACATCAGCTAGCCATCTCCATGATCACACCCTTGAACTTGTCTTCAAAAATAATACCACCACATTCAAAATATCAGATACTTGCATCCCATTCCCACCATATCACTTCGCATGCTCCTACTGTATTTGACTCAACTATTATCTCAAGTACAATACCTCGGACTCACTGGGACTCCCATTTGCCTTCATTCATCCGTCTTAAGTATTCTCTTCTCTTATCCAGTGTGGACTCCATGGTCCAACATCATAGTTATGCTCTTGGGAAAACTCCCTGTCTCTCTTTCTCCCCCTCTGTCTCTGTCTCTGTTTCTCTGTCTCTCTGTCTCTGTCTCTGTCTCTCTCTCTCTCTGTCTCTCACTCACTGGGTGAACCAACCCTAGTTAAGCCATTTTGAACATACTAAGTGAGTACAAATTTCAGTCCATAAACGCCACATGTGCAAGTGTTGAAACATTTTCTTTTGCTTTACCATAAACCAGTTTAATATCTATTCTAAGTCCCTTTGGTTAATGTGAGATTTTTTCCATTCTCTCCCCCAGGATTGCATCCATGTCCCCAGGAGCTCATATAGGCCGAAAATATCAAGGCAGGTGGACGTCTAGTACTCGGTGTCATCTAGCCATCCTAGCATCCACCGAGATGTTTCTCATTAAATCTGGTCCTAGATTGTTCGTTAACATAAATTGCTGCTCCATTATCCCTTATCCTCCATCCAAAAGATTTTCTTGGGTCTGTTTCTTTCTCTCTGTGACCTCCGTCTGCTCTTAGGTACATAGGCTTCATAGCCGTCCCTCTGTAGTGACTGTAAAACATTGGGCTGGGAGAAACTCTAGAAGGCTGATTCTGGCCTGTCTGCCTAATCTTCCATGCAGCCATTTCTACTCTTGCTATGTTCCTAAGGTTTTGATGCAGAAAATGAATTTCAAAGGCCTAGGCCTTGAAGGGATTTGAAGCACGGTAAATATGTAATAAATCACATCAAGCTTTCCACTATTACCTCTCAAACTAGAAAAGATTCTCTGTTTTTGGGGATGCGGGAGAGAATAGAAGTTAAACGAAACTTGACAACAGCTCAGATAAACCCCAAGAGAGGTTAGTGTATGGATCATAAAAACCATACATAGGTTTTATGGATCTGAGAAAAAAGAAAACATGTATCTCAATTGCTCAGTAAAGCAGATTTCCCAAACTTATATAAGTATTTTTGGCTTCTTCTGTGAGCCATGATCCAGCTGCCCAAATGAGGGAGGGCATCATGGTTTTATAAGAAATGTTGGCAGAAACATACATGGTTAATACTTTGAATATTATATGTGCAAAATATATATAAAGAAAACACCTCAGAATGTCCATACTAGTTATTTTCACGTGGTAGAATTATCAGTATTTATATTTGCATTTTTCGTGTGTTTTTCCAAATGTTAAACAATGAAATGTGTAACTTTTAATCATAAGGAAAATAAATAAGTGTTATTAAAGAGTTGAAATGAAAATAGATGTAGCAAAAGAACAGGCAGAAGAATTTGGCAGATATCCGTTCAAAATAAGCTATTGACCGAACTGGAAACCAGAATTAGGACAGGGAATTGGGTCAGTTGCTCTCCTGCCTTCTATTTCTAACCCCTGGGGTATATCAAGAAGCTTGGAGATTCCGGACCTGGGGAGCCCGCATTCAGCTCTTTCTCTCCCTTATCGTTTCTGCTCTTTGTCTTCAGTGGACTGACCTTGAGCTACCGTTACCTGAAACTTTGCTTCCTGTTCTGTGGCTTGTACCTCTTCTCTGATTGGTAATCATTGCCTACATTTTCTGAGATTCTCTAACAGGAAATCTCTTTTCCCCATGCTTCCCTGTCCCCCCTCCCCCTACCTTCCAGGTACACACACACACACACACACACACACACACACACACACACAGTCCAAATAAAAATCTCCAAATAAAAAACTTGAAAAACTCCAAGTTTTGCTCAAATCCAGCCTTAGTTTGTGTAGCACTGACTAGCTGCCTTAGACAACCTTTCCTGGTGTTCCAGGTAATAAAAGGAACACAATCAGCACTAGGTCATCTGAAAGACAAATCTTAGAGGTCACTTCCTTCTGTGCTTTCTTTGCTTAACCCAGTGCAGAGGGCGGTCAAACTGTATCAACATCCCACTGAATATCCACTTAAAAATGGGAAAATTCAGTCAGTTATACAAACATTCCTTACTACCTGGTGAATTCAATCGATGCATGTGTACTGGCTTATTTTGTCTGTCTATACACTTAGCAGTGAAAGGTCAGATACCCAGATAGCACACTAAAATTTTCTGTTTGCTTTAAAATACTAATTTAAGCAAGTACTTATTGTACAAGTGGTTAGCTCCACCCTCTCCAAGCGTGGTTGGCACCACCACCAAAAGATGATAACGTCTTTTCCTGTTTGGTCTCGTTTGGCCTCAGGATTCTTCTCAACACAGCACTCTAGAGATCAGTGGCTCAGTTAATCAGGTTTGGGAGGTGCAGCCTCTTGTCACTCCCAAGCTGGGCGTCTAAGCAGCCTCATAGTTCTGGATTGCTGAGCACCCCGGCCTCCACCCTCCTCTTTCCATTGGGAAGAACTGCCTCTTAGTGGAACTGTCAACAGCGAACATGAATGTCATTCATTTAATCCAATGTTTGCACTTGCAAACATTGCAAGAGGGAAAACTGAGGCAGAGGAATATTAAGTCACCTAAGTCACATAGCCACTAGAAAATACGGGTTTTCTAAATCTCAGTTTAAACAGAAATCTTGGCCACACTCTTCTAGGGCTTGGAAATTCTAAAGGCTTTTCTACGTTAGACTTTCTGACATTTTAGAACTAAGAATCCCTATTTGTTCTCTGGCCCAAATCAGGCACTTGATTCTTCAGGGATACTGATGTTTTTCTGTTGTTCTTTCACATGTAGAGCATTGGTTAGATTTTACCAGAGAGAAAACTACACTGTTTTCAGCTTTAACAGTAATAACACAGACACACACTCCTTTCCATTTAGTCCTTCCATTTTTTTAAGTAATGAAATTATGGATCATTTTAATTCTCTTATCTATAATTTTCTGTATTTTCCAGGTGTTTTACTATGACCATGTCTTAGTCTCATAATGTATGTTTTTATTATTTTTATTTCTCAATTACAGTTGACATTCGATATTATTTTACATTAGTTTCAGTCGTACAGTATAGTGGTTAGATATTTATATAATTTACAAAGTGATCCTCTGAATTAGTCTAGTATCCAGCTGGCACCACACATAGTAGAGATATGGAAGCAACCTAAGTGCCCATCAATAGTCTTTTTGTTTTGAAAGTAAGCTCGAGGATCTGACAGTGCTGAGTTTGGGTGACATGTTTATATTCTTGATTGGAAAGGGGAATCTGTTTTAATAGTTTGGTGCTGAGTCTAAAGAGGAAGGGTGTGGGGCTCCCCTTCTGTGTTCTGTCTTTCGCCCCTTGACAGTAGGGTTGTCTCACACCTTCTTTCAACAAATAGGCACCTCAAAATGTATTGTGTATTAGAACAAAGGGATTGTTTTCTTTAGCTATGGCACTAATTCATAGGTTCACTTCTTGTTTTTAAAAAAATTAAGTTACTCTCTGCCTCACCCAGTTTTCATCAACAAGACACAGCCAGTCTTGCAGAAGCTGTAAGCAGATGCTGAGCCGCTCCCCAGCTAAGTAGGCGAAAGGTCACTCCCATACCCACAGCTGGGGCTGCACCACCTGGCCCTTGGGAGTCAACAAGGGAAGTTAAGTAGGTGAAGGGTCACTGCTGCGGAGCAGCAGTCACTTTCCATGCGTCAGCTCTCAGACATCTAGTTTCTGTTCATGGAAATACAGCTCACTAGGGGAAAGGTCACACAGACCAGAGGCAGCTCTGTAATAATACAGGCCGCCCTGGTGTTGCGTCCAAGGCAAGAGGCCAAGTCCGAGGGCTTCCTGGCCTTTAAGAATTCTGCTGCCCAAGTGGAAAAACAAAGATTGTGAAGTGCCTTAAATATCCTGTACTGAATATAGCAAAGTGATAAACAACCTGTTGACTGGCAAATTTATACAATGTAAAATAACTTTACAAGGAGAGATTCTTTTTAAAAGTGTATTGCAGTAAAGGAACTTGTCTGTTTTCTTATTAGTTGCTCTAGACTGAAGCAATGATTCCTCATCCTGCCCATGCATTAAAATTACCCCGAGTGCTCTTACAAATGACTGATATTTGGTACCAATTGAAACAATCTCTAGTTGACTCAGGCATCATAATTGTTATAGAGCATCTCAGATGGTCTAATGTGCAGCATTGCTTTAGAATCTTTAAAACATGGCCGTTCCAAATGACTCCAGATTAGGCAAAGAAGTTCTACATGTTCTAGAGCAGTGCTTTTTAGATTGTGGGTCTTGGTCAATTAGTGGGCCATGAAATCAGTTTAATGGGTCACAGGCAGCATTAAAATGAAATAGAATAAAGAATAAGGTGTGCTTGTGATGCAAGAGATTTGGGGGGCGCAGTTGGCAAGCTTTTGTTTCAGATCTATCTGGATTATGATGTAAGAGGAATCTGCTCTAGAGTCTATAAATAAAAGCTTTGCTGCCCTGAGGGTCCACAAAAGTGTTCTAATTCAAAGCAGTTGTTGGCTTTTTAAAGGTTTTGCTCATTCATGTTGTGGCTATGAATTGGGAAGCCTGCCATGACATTATTTCAAAAAGTATTGTGCAAATAGTGTCCCTCCCAGATGGTTCCCAGAATTAGTTCAGTAGGAGCATTTATTTCCTCTTGAAACATCAGGGATGCCAAGGGTGATCATGACCAGCAAATATCCTGAGTCAACTCAATAGTGAAATTCAAATGAGAAAGAAGGTGATTGCTTACAAGTCTGGATGGAATCTAGCTCAGTGTGATCTCTACTCAGAAAAATCTGAGCTAACTAAGAGGGAGCCACAAGAGCCCTTCTGATCTGTTATTATAGGGTAGTAAACAGGCTGTCACCAACAATGTTTAGAATCAACCGAACTGTAGGATTTAGACTCTGAGAGGAAGGGGCGTGTCTACTGGAGATGCTGTGCAACAGGATAGAAGACCACTGAGTTGCTATTATTAGAGAACAAATCCAGAAATTAATACAGAGAGAATAGTAATGAGGGGCTTCAATTTTTGGATGGTTTCTCTTTCTTTTAATCAATGTCATTTCCTCTTCGTTTCTATTTTTATCTTAATTTTCTTTTAAATGAGTGCTTCTGGGTTCTGCTACTTCCTTGGCTGCGAATGGATGCTATGTTTCATGATGGGAGCAGAATCTGTACTCAGTATCAATTTGGAAGGAAGTGGGAGGCCACAGAGTTATTAGACATATATCCAAGTCTCTGAATGACTGAGATTTCTTCATTGTATCTTGGTATCTCAACACAGCGTTTAAGGAAACACTTTTTTTTTGTTTGTTTGTTTGCCTCTACATTGAGGAAGAAGAATTAATGTATGTACTCTTTCCTTTAGAGAAAGCTGTCTAATGGTTTAATTTACTAGTTTAAATATTTTGATTTATGAAAGAATTGCTTTCAGTGACTGGTAATGTTTATCTTTCTTGCTCAAGAAGGAAAATGTGCTACATTCTGGCAAAGAAAGAATAGTTAAAGCTAATTTCTACATGGACCTTGGAAAAAGTAGCAACAAATAATGGATTTGTCCTTCAAAAATGTTCCAAGCAAACATCTTATCAGTCACAAATCAATTACAAATCCATTTTAGGCAGTACCAAATGAGCTATGGGCAATTTTTCTCATTAAAGTAGTGTTTAAACTGTTGTTTCCAGGTGACATAGGAGACATATCAGACAAACAACACCTGCAGAAAGAATTGGTGAAGTATTCATCAGTCAGAAAGTTTACTAAGCAGAAGAAAAATAATTTGCCTTCTCAGTGACATTTTCCTAAGGTCTTGTGAGTAGTTGACACCATTGTTTTTCCTTAAACATTCAAACTTTAATTGGGTTAGCGTCAAAACCAAGGACATGTTAGTAAATTAGAGGTCACATCGGAAAAGAAAATTCATTTTGGTTTGGATGGATTTTTCATCTTATCTCCACTTCCCGCCTCGACCTCCTCCCCTCTCCCCACATGACCATGGTGTCCTGTGTTCACCCTAATTCTGTTAACAACAGGGAGTAGACTTGAGAATCTCAGTAAATGTTATATTTGTATCACTAAGTGAAATTGGTTGAAAAAGGAAGCAGAGAAGAATTGGTTGAAGACATGGAGATCCTGGGTTCTGTGTGACATTTTTTATTTTTTGTACTTATTTATTGACAACCCCTAAAAAAATTAATCTCTCTAGGTCCCAGTTTTCATGTCAATAAAGATTAAATGTTATTGTAGATGAACTTTAAGGTGCATCTCACATCTAAAATTTCCTTGTTTACCTATTATTGATTTTGAAGTTCTCACTGAATGAGTCTGAGTAATTGTTGCCTTTCCCATATTGAGAAAGAGTTTTTGATAAGAGTTCACTTATAATAAACTCTTTCTCCAGGCAGAGACATCCTTACAATGTCCCAAACCAACAGCCATCTCATTCTAGCTCTTTTCTCTGGAAAACCTCAAAATAAATTCAGCTAGGACTAGGCACGATTTTGGTCTAACTCACTGAGTGTTCTTGAATGGAGTTTTGATTCTTGAATGAGTGCTGTAACTGCAAGAACATGGGGACAGGTGCTGGTCATTTATCATTAGTGACAGTAACAGATTTCTCCTGTGCATGACCCCTGCTGGGCTTCTGGCTGCTCTGTCTCAGAGCTTTCTCCATCCTTTCCGAACCTCTGTCCTGTGGGTTTATGAATAAATTTTAATTTTAATTGAGGTAGTTCTACTGAGGTGCCATTAAGAGCTTTGAAGAATAGGCCTAGGTGACAATCAAGATGCCTGAATTACATGCCATCAAATTTCCCCACATATTTGGAGGCAAATACCATTATGCCTGTGTGTTCTTTTTCTCAGACTTTGGATGTTCTTTCTCTGCCATCATTCTCAGACCTTCCACCATCTTATAGATTTACAGTGGTCAGCCACACCTCCCTTCTTACTGTTCTTGACACCATTCACTTAATAGTGAAGTCTAGGGTTGAATTTTGATGCTGCAACCTTATTTTTTGATTGAGTTTATTGTCAGTTAAAACTCCAAAGCCTCTGTCCTCCACAAAACAGGTACTCTTAACTAACTGAATGTTCAAACCAAACCGAGTTCTTTAAAAAAAATCTCATCAACTTAGCCTAACTAGATTTTAATGAATTCAAATTCTATAGCATTGCTTATCTTTTTTTTTTTTTTCAATGTGTGTCATCTGAAAATATGACAACCCATACTTACCAGTTGACCACGTTATCTGTAAGAATATAGTCAGGAACCAAGCTCTTTGGAAGAACCTTAGAAAACTGTTTTTAGAAGAAATGCAATAGAACACCAATTTTGCAAGATGCATCTGAAATACATGCGGAGAATGCTACATACTCACACTTTTTAAGATTTAAAATACATATTGATGATTAAAAATTCTAAGAAACTTTCCTCCATATTGACATTGATCAACTAATGTAGCATTTCCCATATTGTGTTCCACTAGGTAGTCCTTGATCAAATAAGTTAAGAAAGGATAGCATAAATAAATATTTATTTACTGTAGGACTTTTAGAACCATAATTATAGTAATGTACACTGTGCTACAAGCAAACATTAAAATCACTTTTAGAACGAAGCTGGTTTTTAAAAATCAACGTTACTGAGTTAAGTCAACTTTATTATTATTTACATACAATAAAATATAATCCTTTTAACTGTACATTTTTAGAATTTTTACAAACGTATACCTCTGTGTAACTATCACTACAGTTAAGATGCAGAATATTTTAATCATCCCCAAAATTTCCCTTGTGCCATTTTACAGTCAGTCTGCTCTGACCCCTGGCTGTAGGCAACTGCTGATCCCTTTTTATCACTATAGATTAGATTTTCTTTTTTATAGACTCATATAGATGGCATCATACAGCATATACATTTGCATCTGGCTATATTACTCAGGATATTTCTTGAGATTTATCTACGCTGTTTTAGGTATTAGTAGTCCATTTATTTTATTGCTGAGTAGTATTCCACTCTGTGGATATACTTGCTTATCCATTTGCCTGTGATAGACAGTAGAACTGTTTCTAGTTGTTAGCTATTAAAAATAAAACTTTATGATTATTGTATACAGGTTTGTTTGTACACCAGCAGTGTTTCAGTTTTTCTCACTAACACTTAGTATGGTTACTCTTTTTCATGTTAGCCATTCTATTGGGTATGGAGTGCTATCTCATTGTGGTTTTAATTTGTACTTCTCTGATGACTAATGGTGTTGAATATCTTTTCATGTTCTATTGGCCGTTTGTAATTCCTGTACAAACATTTTGTCCATTTAAAAATTGTGTTGTTTATCTTCTTATCGATATCTAAGAGTTCTTCATATGTTCTAGGTGTGTCTTTTTCCCGATATATATGTCATACAATACACACATATGTCCTGTATGTTACACATATACATATACATATTTATATATACACATATATATTGTATTCACACACATACGATTTTGGATATATATATATATTAGATGTTTTCTCCTCCCATCTATAGTCTGCCTTTTCATTTCTTAAATGATGTCTTTCTAAAAGCAGAAGCTCTGAATGTTGATGAAATTAAAATTTTCAATTTTTTCTTTCACATTCTTGCTTTTTCAGCCTTTCTATGGAATGTTTGCCTACCTCACGGTCATAAAGGAAGTAGTGAGTTCTCTCCTCATATTATTGTGTTGGCTCATTTCAGCCTCTGTATTAAGACTACCCTGCCCCCCCTCTCCTCCGCCTGCCCCCTCCCCCTTCCTTTCCCTTCCTTTCCACAGACTCATCACGAGTTGTCTGGAAATGAGAGTAAGCTTCCAGTTGTTGGGGGTCTACATCAGCTAATATGACAGGAACGTGGTTAAGCCAGATTTAAAAATAATAGAACATTTATAACATGTAAAACCTTAGATCAGAAGAATATTCTGAAAAGGCTTTTCTTAAACATCATGTTAAATGAGGCCTCTCAAGTTACTCTCTATCCCCATGTTGGAAATTTTCTTCAAGGCACAATTATCTTTGATGATCTTGTTTATTTGTATACCTGTTTCTCATCTGACCCGCAATGGACTATAAGCTTTTCTGTCTTGTTCACCTGTGATGAATGTAAGGAGGAACCAGTGGAGGCAAGATTGCAATGTGGCTGACAGCTGTTGACATGAATTTGGGGTTCGTGGCTCCCACAACTTCAGCATCCAGAAATCTTCTCTCCCTGTCACTTTCACCCACTGCATTTGTAAATTACTATATGGGGGTAAGGCTTTTGTGTAGAATACCTAAACCCATTCCTTTAGGGAGATAATCTCTCTTTCCTCACATTAATGAGAATTGGGATTCTCTGAAACTACTATGTTCATCCTTTCATGGGTAAAAGATGATTCAGGATGGGGTAATGGGAGAATTATTAAGAAGATTGCATCTTTCCATAATTTCCTTTCTAGCCTTTTAGATGGGCAATTAGCAACAGAATATTGGTTTTCTTAAATTGTTGCCTGCTAGTGTAAACTTGGTTAATGCAGCCCTGCTGGCATTCTAGAAAGGGTTTCTTTTACTGGTGTTTATCATTCAGCTGCTGAAATTCACACTGGGTGAAACTTGGCATGACAGCTTTCAGCTCAGTTGCAACTTAGAAGAAAACAGATTCTGCTTTGCTTAAATTGTTTTCGATTGACTGGGTAAGAATAAATTAAAGGTTCTTGTAGGTAATCGCTTCTGAATTCAATTAAAAATATCATCAGGCAGCTGCTTTTTCTGAAAGTACAGAAATGATTTCGAGCTACTTAATTGATTTTCTTATGAAGTTTTTTGACTGACAGATTTAGCCTAATACTTCCTCAACATTTTTCACTCACAGCAATATAGCAATAGAAAATGGGAATTAGAAAAAATTTTAATTATCCTGCTATGGTAAGATTCTTAGTTATAAAATTTTAAAGGTCAGTCAATCTATCTCTTCATTTGTTTATTCATTCAAACATTGATTCATTGATCAAACATTTACCTCTTAATTTGGGCCAGGTTCACTGCACAAGAGTTTAATACTTATCAGACTTGGGATTTTTTTGTTGTTTACAAATGACTCTAGTTTTGCTAGTCTGTAAATTTCAAGCAGGCTGGAGCCATGTCTGTTTTATTCACTGCTGAATGGAAAGTACCAAAAATAATGGATGGTGCATGGTAGACTTTCAATAAGCATTTGATGGAAGGAAGGAAAGAAGAAAGGAAGGAAGGAAGGAAGGAAGGAAGGAAGAAGGAAGAAGGAAGGAAGGAAGGAAGGGCTGAAGGCTGAAGGAAGGAAGGAAGAAGGAAGAGAGGAGGGAGGGAGGGGAAGGGAGGAGAGGCAGAAAGTTAGCAAGGGCAAAAATTATGATATATTCTGTGTACTGCAATCCTTGGGCAGGAAGAGGCTAGGAACACACATACCCAGAGGCTAAGGTTAGCCAAATTCTTCTTTTCTTTATTCAATATAGGGAAGAAAAATTCCACAAGATGTTTCCCCCTTAGCCATATAGGCAATTCATGCTTTCTAAATCAAAAGAAGAATTTGTTGGGTGTCACACTATGCCACAGAAGGTCAGGCTGTATTCTTCATATGTGAGAGGACAGTAGCTGTGCACATTTTTCTCTAGCTGGCGGTTAAGAGGTCTAGACTCAGAGGTAGGGGCTTGGAATCCTATCCTCTCTCCAACTATAATTCATGACAACCTGCATTGGCAGCTTGCATAGTCTCCCTGTGCCTCTTTTTTCTCACCTCAAAAACAGGATAATAATTGGAAGAATAATTGCTTCACTGAATTCTGTGAGACTAAAATGCACATCTATGTGAATGTGCTTGACAAAAGATAAAGTTGTTTGAAAGTAATGTGTGCTGATACTATGGATAAGAATTGGGACAATTGTGCATGCTTCAACTCCCCAAAACATGTAATTAATGAAACTGACAAAAACAAGCTTTATGAAAGAAGCTAAACCCTAAGCTGTACATATATGATTCCATTTATCTCAATATTAAAATCAGTCAAAAGTAAACTTTAGTGCTAAAAGTCAAAGTATGAGGGATAGAAGGAAGGGCATGTGGGGCTTTTGGGGTGCTGGACAGTTCTGTTTCTTTTCTTGGTTGCTAATTACAGGGGTAGTTACATGGGATAATTAACTGACCTGTGAATGTATGTATGTTATGCTTCAATAACAGAAGTTTAAAATATGATACAAAAATTGTTTTTAAAAACCACCCTAAATTCAGCCACTCAGATATAATCACCATTAACGTTTTGGTCTCTCCTTTTCTAAATGTGTTTTCTTTTTATATACATGCATATCTATATAGACACCAACCTTCTCCCCTACCCCGCCAAAAAAAAAAAAACACCCACAAAAACATTATAAATATAGAAACACAGTAACATTTTACATTTTTATATAAAAACAGGATTTGGGTATATATATAGTATTGTTCACAACCTGTTTTTTAAAATGAGTATGAAAATTGCTTTGATGTTTTTCTTAATTACTGAAAATTACTCAGTAAAATATAAATAATATGATATATGCAAAGAAAAAAGTATTATTCACCTTTAACCTCACCACTCAGAAAAATGATGTAACAGGTAAGACATCACGAGTCTTTTCCAAAATACCTTAACAAATTGGAGTATTCATTTCTGTCCTTCACATCCAGTTCTGCAACTTACTATAGTAAAAATGTTATTAAAAAAAATAAAAAGTTTTTTCTACTAAGCCTAATGGGATATGTGCATCTTAGTCAAATCACTGAGGCATGCATGAATTTGGCTGTTGGCTTTTTAAGGTTCGCAAAATTAACATTATAAGTTAACCAGTATCTGAGAGTCCAGTTTGAAAAACTCAAACTTAAAAGACACAAACTCACATCTAGAATGCCAAACGTGCACTTACCTTTGTGCCTGCTGGAACCCTCTGCCTAGAATCCTCATTCTCCAATTACATATGTGGCTCTCTCCTACTTCATTCAGATTTCTACTTAAATGATGGAGGTCTTCTCAGACCATCCTTTTAAAAATAGCGTACCGTGCTCCCCTGACACAATAAATCCCCTCTTTTTTGTTTCCTCTTGGCACTTACAGTTATCTGACATTATAGTAAACATTTAAGTATTCTGATTATTTTAAAAGATTAGTTCGAACCTCTTTGTTTTGTTCAGCCATATCTGAGACACAATATATGCTAAATCAATTTTTATTGAATGAATGAAGTATCTCCCCAAATGGGACACAACAAGTTAATTGCCCTCTTTGCTCATTATCTACCTCTAGAAAATTTCTTTGGGAAATGTGATCAAGAGCATGAGGTACTGTATCACCAAAATAGTTTCACCATGAAGAATGCATTTATCAATACTATATACTTTTGCTCTGCTGATTAATTAAACCCATGCAGTTATTCTTAATAAGGTTGTGGGGAAAACTAAAATAGATAATCCAGAAGTTGTAACACTTTCTCAGTTCACAGCAACTTGGTAATTTTTTCATAGCATTCCTAAGTCCAAAGAAATTCTTAACAGTTCTGCTTATTCAACATTTACATCCACACAACTTGATAGTAATAGTTTTTGTGATATCTGAAAGATGTTGTTATATTTCCCTAGAAAATGTAAAATAACTTGCAGTGCTCATGTGAATTTGTTGCAGTACCCCGGGCTGCCTTGGCACACAGTTTGGGAAGCATGGAACTGACTAAAGCTTCTAAACAGTGTGTTTACCATATTACTAAAACCAAGTTACTATAATTCTGGTTTAATTTGGCCATTGATGACATGATGGGAACAAGAGTGTTGAGCCAATTTGATTCTGAGAGTACAAGTTGACTTGAATGAGTTGAATCTTGCCACAGTGACAGTCAATATTAAGCAACCAAGAATTCAATGTTCTAAGGAACTAGATTCTTACTTAATCTTGTTTATAAGCCTTACAGTCTTAATAGCAATTTCTGTGATTTCATAATACTATCATGAACTTTGCTGCTACTAAATCATTTGTATCTAGATTTACATTAACCATAATATGGGCAGAACAAACTACTTATTGCTACATATTAATTTACTACTTATTAATTTATTACTACTATTAATACATATGCAGCTTATTTGGTAGACAAAACCTTTTAAAGACCCCACTGACATGAGTGGTGAGAGGTTTGGGAACGATCGCTTTAGTCCTTTGTTTAACTGGGCTGCACCTTAGTCTGATTAGTAAAGCATTTACAAACTTACTTTAGGGAGGGAGAAAACGGTGGAGGATCCCTGTGCAGAAGATTACCTGATTTCATTAAGTGATGATTTCGATGAAGAGCATGTCAGAGGGTGACATTTTTTGATCTTCCTTCCAGACTTTGGATTCCAGATTTCATACACATAAACTGACTCCCATAGTAGGCACTTGAACTTGAGGGTCTAAGGGATGGTTTAAAGCAAAAATTAGTTTCCTATAGCATGAGCTTGAAGCTTTGCTTATTTTTATTCATAAGACTAGATTATGAAACAGAATAGCTTATGCTTCTCATTTTCTCCCTGTAATAAATATTACGGCAGAAATTAATGAAATAGATAATAAAAAAATAGAGAAAAATCAATGAAATAAAGTTGGTGCTTTGAAAAATGAACGAAATTGGCAAAACTTAGGCTAGATTGATCAAGGAATAAAAGAGAGGCTATGACTTATTAAAATCAGGAATAAAAGTGGGAAGATGACTACCAACCTTACAGAAATAAAAGATGACAAAAGGAAAAAATATGAACATTGATATACCAACAAATTAGATAACTTGGACTAAGTGGACCAATTCTTACAAAGGCACAAACTACCAAAACCAACTCAACAAGAAATACAAAACCTGAATAGACTTATAACAAGAAAAGAAATGTAATTAGTAATCAAAATATTATGCACGAAAAGTTCCAGGCCTGGACAGTTTCACTAGTGGATTCAGCCTAAAATTTAAAGAATTAATACCAATTCTTCATAAACTCTTCCAAAAAAATAGAAGAGGAGGGAATGATTCCTAACTCATTTCACGAGGCCATTTTTATGCTGATACCAAATCCAGAAAAAGACAACAGAAGAAAGGAAAACTCATTTCCTGTTCTGTATCTCTAGTGGTAGTGATCTCCTCATGGATTGATAGACCCTCGGTGAGGAGCAAAAAACTATTCAGTGTATCAGTGTTGTGGAACCATGTTGTAGTTAGTTACATCTAATCTAGAGTCACTGACAACTATGAAACATGGATTTTTGCCTTTAAAAAAAATCACAGTATGTTCAATATATAGCTTAAATATGAGATGAAATGGCCTACTGTTAGCCAGACTTTAGAGAAACAAGTCCTATAAATTACAAAATGTACCTAGCCCAAATGCTCAGAGAACACATGGGTCATTGCTCTTCTGATATGAATATGATGTTGTTACGTGCCTCTTAACATCCACCAAGTTCTTATGCAATTCCCTTTCAGAAAAATCCACTGTACTGGAGTCCAAGCAGGGCCTCACTGATTGGGACTATTAGTATAGTTATGTGTTATTCCTACCTCAGTGACCTGACACAGTGCCTCAAGCCTCATTCTCTTCTTCAAGTCACACTGTCTACTTTTCCCCTTTGTCTCGTGACGGACTCCTGCTTCTACAGCATGTCCTATTCTGAGCATTGACATCAGTGATCTGATGGCTTCTAAGACGTTGGCTGAAATCAGCTCACGGTTCTTTCACTCATCTACTTGAACAGTCACAAACAGAAAGACAAGCAGACCCCTTGTACTATATTTATTCTTAGCCCTCTACTGAGACTTGGCAACAACCAGTGGAACCAGATTTTTTTGTTTGTTTGTTTGTTTGTTTGTTTTTGGATTAGGTCAACAGCCAGCCTCTGAGATTTTCATCTATCTTGTTTGTTATGGTGTAGTGGTCTCTGTTCCATCATTCCATCTGAATCATAAAAAGCCTAGAACAATCAATCTTGATAAATGACACAGAGAGCTGAATCGCTGGTATTTATTTACTTTTGAAATTCACATTTAAACCAATCATCGTTAATAAAATTACATTGATATATGCCTGCCAACATTATTCTCTTAGTTAAGAAAATATGAATACGTAAATGTTGATGCAAAATTATGTAGTACATAAATGTTGATTAACTATGTACACCTGAAACTCATAAAATATTGTATGTCAAATATACTTTAATTTAAAAAAAGAAAATATGAATGCGAACTCTCAAAGAATCTGTTTCCCTAAACAATCCAGAGATGTGTAAATGTGGCTGCTTTGAAAGACCATTCTCACTGCTCCTAATGTTTTAACTATTCTGAAGAAGGTATTATTATTTCTTATATATATGTATATTGTTTACTGTTGTTTTTTTTTAAAGAAAGAGAATAGTTAGGGAAATTAGGTATACTCTGTAGCATGAGGCTAAGCTCCTCTTAATAAAATTTCTGTGTAAATATCTAACCATACTTTGTATTTAGACTTTCATATATTTTTTCTCTTAAAAAAAATATAGGTTTCCTATATCAGATATTAAGACTTCTTTTTTAATGAGCTTTAGTGCCTTTGCTATCATTTCATTGTCAGATCATCCACCTCACCTTACTGCACAGTACTTTACAGTTTTCAACCTCAGGCATCTTATCTTCCTAACAATCTTGTGAGGTAGGGCTGTCGGATATTGCATGCTTATCCGTTTTACCTCTGGTGTGAAATGTTTTTCTTCCTATAATTAGTGTAACTATAATAAAGTTAATTATGCTTCAAGAATTTTACAAGGCCCAGAAATACCAGGAGAAATGGCAAGGTATTGTAAAAACAGATTGAGGAATTTCTGATATAAGAGTCAGAGCCATCTTATGTGAAATAAATCTGAAACCAAGCTAATGGAAAAGAGGGTGGCATCTAGTAAATGCCAAAAAAGCCCGGAGTTACACAGAAAACATTGCCATATTTGGTTTCTTGACCTCATCTATGTTTTTCATGTGTGAATCTCAGGCCCTATCTTGATCTTTAATTACATTTTCTTTTACTCTCCCCCCACCACCCTACCAAATAGTGTGCTTTGTTTAAAAAAAAAAAAATTAACTACATAAAAATTTGAGATACAGAGCGTGGAAGAATTTGAGGACTGTTAAGTCAGGGTTAGTAACTGCTAACCACTTTGATAGTCAAACTTCAAAATATCATTTGCTTAACACAACAAAGAATTATTTTCGTACTCTTGTCATAGCTAAATACAAGCCACAGATTTTTTCCAATGCTATCTCAGAGATCCAGGCTGCTTCCATGTTGTAGCAATGCTATTTTAAAGTTCTTTATTTCTAGTTGCTAGAAATTGAGAGAGATTGAGAAAGAGAGAGAGAGAGATTGGAAGAGAGAGAGTGTGGAGAATTCACAATGGCTCATAACTGCCTTATCATTTACACTCATGTTTCCATTGGCCAGCACTAGTTAAAAGGTCCCAACATAATTAAAATACTAAAAAATGTATAAGAGTATATAGAGTATTTGGTGAGTACTAACTATCTCTGCTATGAACATATAGAATGATTGCAATTCATGGAACATTAGAGCTGAAAAAAGATTTTAGAAAACATGTAATGTAGTCTATTTTCTTACGGAATCAGAGTTAGAGAGGCTGAATGACTTGGCCTAAGTTGCATATCCAAGAAGTGGCCAAGGGAAGAGTTTATATCATAATAACTGGTATTTATTTATTAAACTCTTATTAAGGACTAGGCAGTATGCTAACACATCTATGTACCTTAGCTCCTTGAGCCCTCACACTAACCCTATGAGACAGACATTGTTCTCTTCATTTTAAAGATGAGAACATTAAAAGCTTAGAGAAAATGGGTGAAACATTTAAGGTCACGCAGTTGGTAAATGGCAAAAGAAAGATTCAAACCCAAGCTACCTACCATCGAAATGCCAACACAGGATCTATCACTTAATGGCCTTTTTTTTTTCCCTCTGGTCCCCAAATCCTCTTTCTGATTATACCAACAGACTAGGTATCATTTGGATTAAATATAAAAGTCCTCAAATGATGTTATAGCAACTTTAAGACAGTATTCTTACCTGTCTCGAAGATAGGTTGAAGTTACTTGTGAGAACAGAGAGAAGCAATGTATAAACAGGCAAATTGCATTGGATTATCATGGTGAAACTTGCTCTAGCTATGAACAGGGTTCTACCTGTAAAACATATAAGTATTTTCTGTCATGCGAGAAGTGCCCAGTATAGAGCACCAGGTAACATACATTAACTTATACCCACAGAGTAGGCAAATAGAGAAAACAAATGTTGCAGTGTAATATTAAACCAGTTATCACAGTCATTTCTGTGGTTCTTGTTCTTCTACATGATAGCAATACTAGTTTTCGTCATAATTTTTCACATCTATCCATTAGATCAGATTGTAGATCTCAAAGACTAGAGTTTTTTTTAGAGAATTATCCATTTTGTTATCAATGAAAAAGCCTTCATTTATACTGAGAAAAACAAAAATAGATTTATAAAATTGTTTCTAATTAAGATTAAATTATATGATGTATTTAGCACAGTACTTGGAATATAGTAAGCATTCAATAAATGGAAGCTCTGCTATTGTTGTTGATGCTGCTGCTGCTGCTGATTGCACATCTTAGCCAGTGAATCCCTACTTTCATACTTGATGTTATTACAAAATTCTTTATATCAGTAGGGAGTAAAATTTTCATTGAGGAGAAGAGGGTTTATGACATAAAATTACCCATCCTATATATTTAACTGAAATGACTGCTTGCTTGATTGAATTCACCAAATTGCCAGGTTTTTTTTAGATCTAGCCTCCAGTTGGAGGCCATGAGTAGGAAGGGATGGGTCCACATAGTTTCTGAAACATGCGGACACAAGCCAGGTAAAACATGAGATCCTTAACTGAATGTCAGTTCAAATAAGTGTTTCGAAGGAAAAGCAAGTCTCTATTATCCAGTGTTCATGAGGTCTCCTGAAGAAGCAAGCATGCTGTCCAGGAAAAATCAGCATAGTTACTGTCAAAAGAATTAGTAGGAGTTCCAGCTCTTGTTACTAATTTGTTAAGTCCTTTACTTTCTTCAGAAGTGTCTATTTTGTTTTGTTTTTTACTGTTAAATGAGGTGGTTATTTTGAGCATACAATCCAGTGATATATTAAAGAGTTTTTAAAAATAATTGTACATTTATATAAAACCCCACCATAACTTGATGGTGAAGTCTAAAAATTCAGTTGCGGTCTAAAAAGTCAGTTGTGTAAAATATGGAGTCTTTTTTTTTTGCATGATTTATGAAATACATGAAGTTCCAGAGTCCAAGTGTGCCATCTACACCTGCCCGGGACCTGCCAAAGTTTGACGTTTTGAAGTTTCCCAGTTAGTTGGCCAGTTTGGGCCAGGAGAATATTTAAGATTTAAGGATCCATTTTCCTCTCCCTGCTTTCCCCAGATGGTTTGAGATTGTCTGCTTGCTGTTTCCCCTCCTGGCTTCATCATCTTCTCTTCCCACCCAAATAAACTACTTTCTCTGATTGAGAAGGGGCTGATCAGAAGATAGAAGTCATTGCCAATCTTGCTACATCAATATTCAACTTACAGGGCGATGCTGCATTCCCCTAGAGAGCTTAAGTACGTTACCCATGGTCAATGGGTAATGGAGTAGAGAAAAGTTTATTCTTCTGATTTTTCTTAGGGAGAGCACAGTGTTTACTTGTGGAAATAATTCGACATGCTGTACCCATGTTATGCATGAACTGAGAGGAGGAATTGGCATTGCTGGTGAGGGGGCAGTGTGGCTCAAGGAGGGGTGGAGGGTGGAGAAAACACCAAAAGCAGAAAGAAAGAAAAGAGAGTAGGAGGAAAGGAACTTAGAGAACTGGCAAAATGCTGTGCTCTAGGCTCCTGATAATGCCTGAATCTTCAGTGTGTGAACAAAATCCAAATATATACTTGAAATCATTGGAATTCTTTCCTTCATTGGCTAGATGGGAAGAGGCAATATTCCAATATTAGGACCTGGAATTAGAGTGCTATGGATATTAGTTATTATATTGCTATTAAATTTTACATCTACATTACAATTTTACATTTTACATGAGGGCAATTTACATTGCCCTCATCATAATTGGCTATTGAGGTATATCATAATTATTTACCTTTGAACCTCCAATTCCCATTTCCATGGACTCCCAGAAACTGGACAGGAACAGCAGATAAACTCCAAGCCTTATTGTTCTGAGGCATCTCAGACCCTTCCCTTTTGATTTAAAGCATAACAAGGATAAGACATGTATTAATAAGCTGAATTTCTAAGAGGGCAGGGACAACTCCAGTAAACTTGACATCAATTTATATCAGAACTATCTCAAGTAAGCCATAAAAACAAGTGCAAAGGGTAAAAATAAGTCAACATACTAAATAGGAATAATGTAAAGCTAGAACTAAAGTAAAATTCAAAGATAAGTGGAAAATTCTGTTTACTTTAAATTGTCAGTGACAAAATCGAGTGCAAATATTTCAAACATATATAATTTTTAAAAATTATAAACATAATTTTTAAACAAATTAAACATAATTTATGTTTAAACATAATTTAAACATAAATTATAAATATAAAAAATTATTAAAAAATTTTTTTTAAATTTTTAAACATGAAACAAATTAATTAGAGATTAAATCAATCTATGCGACAATATTTTATGTCAGGCAATGAAGAGGTGTAAAGGACAATTTGTCATACCATATGCTTAAATATTTTCTAGATTTCTTGAGGGAGAGACTATAACAGAAGGATAACAAAATAAAAATAAAATTATTTATAAGACTGTTGTTTCAATAGTTAAGGTATAGTTAGCTTAGCCTGGTTTTCTCCTGAAAAAGTGAGCAGAGGGCAGTGGAAAGCGAAGGAGGGAAGGAGGAAAAGCCAGTGCAAGGGTGAATTCTTGAGTTGGTCACTGCTTTGGGCAACTGGGATTCTCTGACAGGTAGTGTAGACTGTGCCTCAGAGTGGACCTTCCAGGGAATGGAAAAGGGAGGCACTTAGCACTTATGCACTCGCTCCCATCCCTGATTGGTCAAGAGTTGCTTTATGGGTATTAACTCCCTGGCGATTCCAGGAGTAAACATGTGAGAGAATGTGACAGAACCCAGTCTTTCAAGGGGGTAGCAAAAAAGCCCTGGGTCAGAAAGTAAGACATAAGTGAGGAAGCTAAGGTGAGATGCTATCGAGATGCACCTGTGAGCAGAGGCACTGGCTGTGGCAACGTCTGTAGTAAAAGGTGAGCCGAGAGGAAGACACAGGGCACAGGGAGAATCCACTACTCTCACATGCCAGTTCTAACTGACTCGTCATGCTGCTAGGAGTCTGATATTGAGATAAATCCAGAAGCCGATTCTGGACTTATCAGCAAAGACCCCAATGTCTGTGAGATGGGAATTATGGTATTTTTAGTCCATCTTCATTTTATGTCATCTGAATATAGAGAGTCATAATACAGAACGGTATTATTAAAGTTGAGTTGAGAACTCAGACATTAAAACTTTTACACTGAGATTAGAAAGTCCAGTTATTCGCCCAAGAGTTTGCTCCCCACTCTAACTTGAGATAGAATATGCCCCATGGTGTGGGAAGCATAATTTGAGGAGATTTAGTTCTTCTTGAGTTGGAGGGCTTTTGGACAAAGCAGACTTTTGCTATTGCTCAAAATCATCGAGATGATTTTTGGGGGGCAATGCTTATGATTAATAAAAGAGTGAAATAGGAAAGAACTGTCTGCCCTACCAAACGTAACATCAAAACACTCTTTGGTGTCCTGGGTAGGGAATCATGTTTAAGCCAAGTAAAAAACTATTATCCCAAACCACAATGCATGTGTTGAAATTAATTACAGCTAAGGGGTAAATTTAAGCAACTGCAAGCAAATATTTACTGTATTAGAACATTTCTGAGGTCTTCAGTGAGAAGTATACTAGGAAGAAAAATGTTCTTTAAAGAGTTATTCTGAAATTGAATTAGTTTCCTATTCAAGAAATACAATTGTATTCCCTTCAGAGTGAACTCTTAATCATACTTTGAAATGACACGCTCTTTTTTACAGAGTTCTCTCAGGAAATTGATTTTTATTATTCAAACACCAAACTTGCATCCGACATAGCGAGGACGCAGAGCCAGACATTTTTGCAGATAGCATTTTGCTCTGTCATTCCTCAGAACTAGCAGAGAACTGTCTCAAGCTAAGGAGTGTGGGTTTGGGATTGGAGCACGCTATGAGCATCGACTCCACTGTGGGCCCTTATTGTCAATCTCTGCCATTCTGAAGATGGGATGTGCTTGGCTCCTTGCAGATAAAGGTCCCTCACCTTCGCAACTGAGATTTGTAGACACCTGCATTGTGGTGTCAAGCAAATTCTGTGACTTTGATTATTCTCCTTCACATGTTATTTCTCACACACCTCCACATTCTATATATACAGTGTCATCCAAATTCCCAGAACTCTGCTTTGGCCCGGTTCTGGATGGTGTGGCTGGCCAGCATCTAGCTTTTGTCTGGCATGCTGCCTCACAGAACTTTTCCCTCTGTTCTACATACTGTAACCATAGATTAAGCAATGCCTCAACTCCTTGCCAGCATGAGAACCTCAGACACTATGCTCCAGTGTCTAAACTGGAATGCTCCTAAACATTCCTTTCTCAGAGGAGAGAATAATTACAATCATGTGCTACGTAACCATGGTTTGGTCAAGACCACATATACGACGACTGTCCCATAAGATTACGATGCAGCTGAAAAATTCCTATTGCCTAGTGACATCGTAGTTGTTATAACATGATAGCATGGCACCTTACTCACAAGTTTGTGGTGATGCTGATGTAAACAAACTTACTGCACTGCCAGTAGTATAAAAGTATAGCGCACAAATTATATATAGTACATAATGCTTGATAATGAAAAAAAATGACTATGACACTGGTTTATATATTTAATATATTACACTTTTTATCATTATTTTAGAATGTTCTCTTTCTACTTACAGAAAAAGTTTGTTGTAAAGCAGTACACAATGTTACGCTGGCAGCAGCCTCATACATCTTGTGTTCACCTTGTCTCTTGGTTGCATCAATTTCTCTTATGCTAGATTGAATTTCGTGTTGTTTTGTACAGTAGCATGCTACACAGGCTTGTTGCCTAGGGACAATAGGTTATACCGTATAACATTGGTGTGTAGTAGGCTATACCACCTAGATGGTAAAGCACACTTGTGTAAGTGCGCTTTATGCTGCTTACACAAGGACGAGGTCGCTTAATGACACACTTCTCAGAATGTACTCTGTAGTTAAGCAGCACATGACTGCTCTTCAGCCTGGCTAGAATATTTAAGAAGCCCGCTTTACCATGACCTTGCTGTGATCTTGTGGCCTCCTTCTTTAAATTGTGATTAATATCATGACTTATGCCACATTTCCATCAAAGTCCCCATCTTATGTGCCTCTCAACTACATCTAAGTCAGAGTCCTTAACCTGATTTCCCATCTCTACTCATGTTTCTCTGTGATGGACTGGCTGTACTGCTTCTTTCCACTCTCCTTTCCAGTTAATAGAGATCTGTCTTTGGATAAAAGTCACCATATCTGAGTCCCTGATGCCTGTCACCAGAGCAGCCCAAAGCCCATCTCCTTCCTTATTGGCACTTCCTTTTACCATAACCAGCCCCGTGTGGCTATTGACTGCTGCTGCTTCTCTCTGCCCACCTGCCTCAGCTCATGCCAATGGCATTTTGTTGTTACTGTACCTTCTCCTTGTCCCTAGAGCCTCTATGGCTCTATATTCCAGTCACCTCTGATCTTGCTTTTTAAAACAGAGAATCAGCATCCAGGAACAATAATATTTTGTAACTTCTGTTAAACACTTCCTAAGTGCCAATATTGGACTTACTATCTCTAAATCTCATGACATTCCCAAGGTAGGTTTCATCACCCCATTTCATAGATGATAAAAATGAGTCTTAACCTGAAGGTGGCAGAGCCAGAAACAGGCTGGAGTCTGGCATCAAAACCCAAGCTCCTCAATGTTACCAAACTCTTTTGCAGTATATTATCTTTAATCATCACCAGTATTATTATCTTTATATACAGGCAAATATACTGAGACTCAGGGACCTTGTGCGTGAGGAAGCCAATATTAGAGTCAAATTTGCTGCTTAAAACTTTTACTTTTTCTACTACAGATGCTGTCTTCCATGATGGTACTTAATACTTTATAAGTTGTATATTTGCTTTGCAAATTTTAAAATATATTTGCTACTTTATACTTTATAAGTTGTATACTTGCCTTGTAAACACTCAGATTTCAGCCTGAAATCAGTTTAAGTGCCCCTATAATAAAGTCTCTTGTTGATGGCATCTGAATTTTGGCTTTGGATGACACCTTTTCCCTTCTGCCTCTCTGCCTCCTTCTCAGCTCTCCTCTCCACTTGTCCTTGGAATGATTCATCTCTCCATCTTCTCTTCAGCAGGCGTAGATTGTTCCTGAGGATGTTTACAGAACTTGAAATATCAGCTAGAATGTCAACTTTAGATTACAGTGAGGAATGGAGACATCAAGTTCTCCAGTGACTCATGTCTATTGATGGGTACTCTCTCTCCCTGTAGGCAAATCTACGTGGGATGTTAAATTTATAATTGAGAGATGGATTGGCGAAAGAAGATTTGAAACAAGAGAAATCAGACGAGGTGACTGGATATGACAGACTACAATGGTTTAATGTGTTTGTTTTTGCATTTGGGATTTTGCTGCCACAGGCTTTGGCTGGTTGAGTTCCGGGACCATGGGACAGACTCTCTCAGATAGTGCTATGGTAGAGTGTTGAAAAGTTGTTATTTTGCTTAATATACTTAAACAATTTTTTAAAGTTTTTAAAATGAGATGTTCAGTAAATAGAAATATATTTATAGAATTTATGTAAGTTATAAAGGATAAATACGGTGAACATTCACTTATCCACTGTCTAAGCAAAAAACAGAACATCGCCAAGAATGTTAGTTTCTTGTGTGTCCCATTTCCTTTCTCAAATAACTATGACCCAGCATTTTGTGTTTATAATTTCATTTTTTCCATATTAGCATTACCTTTTCCTTGAATCTCTAAATAACGTATTAACTTTATGTAAATGGGATCATGCCATATATATTTTTAATCAAATTTTTTAAAAAATTATGTTGTTTTATGTAGCTGAAGTTCATTAAATTTCACTAGGGCATAGTAATCCACTGAAGTAACATAAAACTTATTTATCTGTGCTATTGTTGATGCGCATTTGAGTTACTCAAAATTTGTCGAGACAGTAAAATTTGTACATTCTTGGGTATTTCTCTTGATGTGTATAAACATGGATTTCCAGGAGTTAACACCTGGGTTGTGGGGTATACACATTTTCAATGATAGTAGAAAAATACATATTGTATTCTAAATGGTTGTAACAACTATTGATATTCCTATTAGCAGTATAAAATCCATCCTTTCCCACATCTTCACTAGCATGTAATGTTGCCAGACTTGAATTTCTATTGTGGATGTGATATTATTTCACTGTACTTCGAATTCATACTTCATCATTTCTAATAAATAAGCATCTTTTCCTGTATTTATTTCCACTTATGATTATTCATCTATGAAGTTTGTATTCAAGATTTTACCCTTTATTATAGAATTGTTTTTTTCTCTTTAAATGATTTACAGGAGGGTTTTTTTGGTTTGGTTTTATTGTTTTAAATATGCATTATATATTAATCTTTTTCAGTTTTATGTGTTAAAAATCTTTTCTCAGTTTTTGTATTTTCTTTTCATTATGTTTATATATTTTGAATGAAACGATAGCATTTAACTTTTGCTTTATGTTTTCTGTTTTTTAAGAAATTCTTCCCTATATAGAGATCATATGTAATTAGCTTTGTTTTTCTCAGCTAAGACATTAATGGAATTATTTTTTAAATATAGTTGAAATTTTTTTTCAACTGTGCATATCCAGGTGTGCCAGGATAACTTTTTGAAAAGTACATTCTTTCTTTGATGACCTTCTATATATACACCTTCTGTCATATATCAAAGATCCACATATGAGTAGATCTGTTTTTGTACTTTCTATTCTTTCCTTTGACAAGAACTCTCTGTCTTAATTATTATGCCTTTATAATAATTCTAAATATGCGATAAAGTAAGTACCTTCTTTTCTTCTTCTTCTTCTTGGCCCTTTGCTCTTCCATGTAAATTTTTAAATCAGCTTGTCAAATACCACAAAGTGTTTGTTGGCATTTTGATGAGAATATCATTGAAATTATCAAATAGTTTGGGAAGAATTGGTGTTTCTACGGTTATCAAGTCTTCTTGTCGATATATATGATGTATATTTAGATTTTCTTTGTCTTTCAATCATTTTATAATTTTCTTCATAAATTTGTTGAGCAATTTTTTAAAATAAAATATAAATTTATTTACCAAACCCAACAATATTATTTACCAAAATAATAATAATAAACTTCTGCCATATTAACCACATAGTAGTATCAGGTTTAAGTTTTGGTGCACGTTACAAAAAGTCTAAAAGTAGGACATGGTTCCATAATGTAGCGGTTAGCACATCTGCTTTACACACAGAAGGTCCTGGGTTCATGCCCCAGTGGAGCCATGGTCCATGGTCTATAGCCATGCCACCCTGAACAAGCCTGATGGCTAATCTCAGAAGCTAAGCAAGGTCGGGCCTGGTTAGTACTTGGATGGGAGGTCACCTAGGAAGACCAGGTGCTGTAGGTACAAATAATAATTAACTTTTTTTAAAAAAGCCTAAAAATAATATAACATTTAAAAAATTAATTAATTCATTTTTTATGGTGACGTTGGTTAACAAAATCCAGTAAGTTTCAGGTGTACAATTGAACAGTAAGGCATATATGTATTGCATTATGTGTTTACCTTCCATTGTTAGATTTGTTTCTGTCACCACGTATTTGACCCCTATTAGCTCATCTACCTCCCCGCTCCTCCCCTATCCCCTATCCTCTGGTAAGCGCTAGTCTATAGTCCATGTCCATGAGTCTCTCTTTGTTTGTCCTGTTCACTTGTTGCTTTTAGGTTTATATCCCACATATAAGTGATATTATGTGATTTTCAACTTTTTCAGTCTGGCTTATTTTGCTTAGCATGATTATCTCGAGGTCCATTCATGTTGTCTCAAATGGTAGTATTTCATCTCTTCTTATGGCTGAGTAATATTCCATTGTATATATGTACCACAGCTTCTTTAGCCAGTCATCTATGGTAGGACACTTTGATTGCTTCCATGTCCTGGCCACTGTGAATAGTGCTATGAACATCGGTGTGCAAATATCTTTTCGGATATGGGTTTTCAAGTCTTTGGGGTAAATATCCAGTAGAGGGATTGCTGGATCATATGGTAGATCAATTCTCTCTCTCTTAGTTTTCTGAGGAACCTCCATACTGTTTTCCATAGCGTCTATCCAATTTGCAGTCCCACCAGCAGAGTATGGGGGTTCCTATTTCTCCACATCCTCTCCAACATTTGTTATTACTTGTCCTGTTGATTATAGCTATTCTAACAGGTGTGAGATGATATCTCATTGTGGTTTTGATTTGCATTTCCCTAATAGCTAGCGATGTTGAGCATCTTTTCATATATTTGTTGACCATTTGTATGTCTTCTAAAAAGAAGTGTCTGTTCAGGTTCTCTGCCCACTTTTTGATTGGATCGTTTTGTTGTTGTTGTTGTTATTGAGTTGTATGAGTTCTTTGTATATTTTGGATATTAGGCTGTGATATGAGGCGTTGCTTGCAAATATATTTTCTCATTCAGATGGTTCTCTCTTTACCTTGTTGACAATTTCTTTTGCTGAGCAGAAGCTTTTTAGTTCGATGGAGTCCCATTCATTTATTTTAGTTTTTACTTCCCTTGCTTTTAGTTCCTATGTTTTCTTCTATGCATTTATTGTTTAAGGTCTTAAATTTAGGTCTTTAATTCATTTTGAGTTAATTTTGGTGTGTGGTGATAGACAACAGTCTAGTTTCATTCTTTTGCAGGTGGCTTTCCAGTTTTCCCAGCACCATTTATTGAAGAGGCTTTCTTTTCTCCATTGTACGTTTTTGGCTTTTTTGTCAAAAATTATTTGCTCATATAAATATGGGTTTACTTCTGTACTCTCGATTCTGTTCCACTGGTTTGTGTGTCTGTTTTGCTGCCAATACCATGCTGTTTTGATTACTGTCGCTTTGTAGTATAATTTGAAGTCGGGCAGAGTGATGCCTCCAGCCTTGTTCTTTTTTCTCAGGATGGCTTTGGCAATTTGGGGTATTTTGGGCTTCCATACAAATCTGATGATTTTTTGTTCTATTTCTTTAAAAAATGCCGATGGGATTTTGATGGGGATTGCATTAAATCTGTATAATGCTTTAGGTAATAATGTCATTTTAACTATGTTGATTCTTCCAATCCAAGAACACAGAATATCTTCCCATTTCTTTGTATCTTCTTCGATTTCTTTTACTAGGGTTTTATAGTTTTCATTATATAGGTCCTTCACTTGTTTCATTAAATTTATTCCTAGGTATTTTATTCTTTTTGTTGCAATTACAAAAGGAATTATTTTTTCCACATCTTTTTCTGATACTTCGTTATTAAAGTATAAGAAAGCTAAGGATTTTTGAACTTTGATTTTGTATCCAGAGACTTTAACGTATTTGTTTATTGTTTCTAGTAGTCTTCTTGTGGAGTCTTTAAGGTTTTCTATATAGAGAATCATGTCATTCGCAAATAGTGACAGTTTTACTTCTTCGTTTCCTATTTGGATGCCTTTTATATCTTTCTCTTGTCTGATTGTACTCGTTAGGACCTCCAATATTATATTGAATAACAGTGGTGATAGTAGACAGCCTTGCCTTTTTCTTGATCTTATAGGGAAGGTTTTTAGTTTCTCACCATTAAGTATAATGTTGGCTGAAGGTTTGTTATAGGTGGCTTCCATTAACTGATTTTGTTAAGTGTTTTGATCATAAATGGATGTTATAGCTTGTCGAAGGCTTTTTCTGCTTATATTGATATGATCATATGATTCTTATTTTTTAATTTGTTTATGTGGTGTATCATATTAATTGATTTGTGTATGCTGAACCATCCCTGTGCCTCTGGGATGAACCCCACTTGGTCATGGTGTATAATCTTTTTACTATGTTGCTGTATTTGGTTCACTAGTATCTTATTTAGTATTTTTGCATCTGTGTTCATGAGAGATATTGGTCTGTAGTTTTCTTTTTTGTGTGTTATCTTTACCAGATTTTGGTATTAGAGTAATAGTGGCCTCATAAAATGAGTTGGGAAGTATTGCCCCCTTTTCGATTATTTGGAAGAGTTTGAAGAGAATAGATATTAAATTTTCTTTGAATGCTTGGTAGAATTCACTGGTGAATCATCTGGTCCTGGACTTTTACTTTTTGGTAGACTGCTGATGATTGTTTCAATTTCCATACTGGTGATTGGTCTATTTAAATTTTCTAGATCTTCTTGATTCAGTCTAGGAAGATTGTATTTTTCTAAGTACTGGTTTATTTCTTCTAGGTTATTAAATTTGGTATTATGTACTTTTTCATAGTATTCTTGCATGATCCTTTGTATTTCTGCAATGTCAGTCATAATTTCCCCTCTTTCATCCCTGATTTTGATTTTTGTGTCCTTTCTCTTTTTTCTTTAGTGAGTCTAGCCAGGGGTTTGTCAATTTTATTAACCTCCTCAAAGAACCAGATCTTTGTTGTATTTATTTTTTCTATTTTTTTTGTTTGTTTTCAATTTCATTTATTTCTGCTCTAATTTTGACAATTTCTTTCCTTTTGCTGACTTTGGGCCTCATTTGTTCTTCCTTTTCTAGTATTTTAAGACGAAGCATAAGGTTGTTTATTTGGGCTCGTTCTTGTTTTTGGAGATAGGCCTGAAATGAATGAACTTTCCTCTTATGACTGCTTTTGCCGTGTCTCAAAAGTTTTGATATGTTGTACTATCATTGTCATTCGTTTCTATCAATCTCTTGATCTTTCTTTTTATTTCTTCTCTGACCTAGTTATTCTTCAGTAGCATGTTGTTTAATCTCCATGTATTCGTGGTTCTTTCTGATTTCTTTTTGCGGTTGATCACTAGTTTATTTTGGTTGGTTTTTGTGGGTTTTGCCTCTGATTCTTCTTGTTTTGTGTTATATACTTCAGTTCTGACTCTATGGTGTATGGTCGCCATTACAAATATGAAAAAGGTAGTTATATATAAACAGTCGTCCATTTTCTTCTGTGTGTGCCTTATCTCCTTTCGCCTTTGCAAATCTGGATCTTTGAATCCTCCTCTTTTCAGTCATTGTTATCTCAATTCGTTTCTATGTATGCTGAATGTTCATTACTACCTATAAGAATTCTCTTATTATTATTTAAGCTTATAATGTCCTGTTCTTAGTAAGGGTTGCACTTCTCTGCTTCTATTTGCCTGATAGTCACTTTACTCCTAATTATGTGTTGTTGTTGTTGTTTTTTGGTCATTTTGTTTTAGATGAACTGATCCTTTTCAGTATTTCCTGTAGTGCAGGCCTCATAGTGGAGAATTCCCTCAGTTTTAGTATATCTGAAAAGTTCTTAATTTCTCCTTCATATCTAAAGGAGAGCTTAGCTGGATACATTATTCTAGGCTGGTAGTTTCTTTCACTTAGTAGTTTAAATATTTGATTCCATTCCTTTCTGGCTTGTAAAGTTTGCGCTGAGAAGTCTGAGGATAATCTAATGGGTTTACCTTTATAAGTTACCGTTTTTTTCCTCCCTGGCTGCCTTGAGAATTCTATCTTTGTCGTTGATTTTTGATAACTTTAATACAGTGTGTCTTGGTGAAGGCCTTTTTTGTTGAGATAATTGGGTTTTCTGTTGACTTCTCGAATCCCAAGCTCCAGCTTATTTCTTAGATCTGGGAAATTCTCGTCCACTATTTGTCTGAAAATGCTTTCTAGTCCCTGCTCCTTTTCTTTGCCTTCGATAATGCCCATTATTCTTATGTTTCCTCTCCCGATGGTATCAGCTAGTTCTTGAATTTCTCTTTCATTATTTTTCATTCTTCGGTTTCTCTCTTCTTCCTTCTGATTTATTTCTAGATTTCTGTCTTTGATATCACTGATCCTTTCCTCCATTTGATCAACTCTATTTCCCAAGCTTGCTATTTCATTTTTCAACTCTTGCAGTGTGTTTTTTATCTCCAGAAGATCTATTCTGTTCTTTTTGTGGGTTTCAATCTCCTTGCTCTGCTCATCTAGTTGTTGTTTTAATTCCTGAAATTGTCGATATGACTAGCTTTGGAACTCACTGAGTTTTTCCAGAAGCGCCATCCCGAAGTCTCTGTCATTTAAGTTGCATATTTCTATGTCTGCAAGCTTATTTTCTGGAGATTTTTCTCTCTCTCTGAGATGCCTTATCACCTTAGTTGTTCATGGTATTTAATGGACTATTTCTTCACCTGGGCATTAATGGAAGTGTATTCTGCTGTTTTTCCAGAAAGAAGGTTTATTATATAAAGTTTTCTCTTTGGCCTGATGCAAAGAAGACGCTTTTCTTTTGATTTCCAGTAGGTGATATCTAAGCCTCTTGGATCCCTGCTTTATATAAAGCCTTAAAATGCCTCTTAAAAATTTTCTTGTAGATATTTAATCACACTCACTACCCTTAATTTCAGTCCCCATCAGTGTCAGTGACAGTCTCAGTAGCATTTGCTCAGATTCCCCTGGTGCTCCATGGTGATTGGTCTTGGAGGGTATGGGGGGAGGAGCCCTCTGGGTTGGGAGTTGGGGGCTGCAACTCAGCCTCGGTTTTGCAACTGAGGCTGGTAAAAATCAACGGTTGTTTCTCTGTGGTCCCGCCCCGCTTCTCTGTCTTCTGCTCTGATGACCTGGCCCTTCCGCCCAGCATAGTGAACTCACAGCAGTCCTAGGCAGGGCTGTTCAGGGAAGTTCCTGCACGTTCACCCCTCCCCATTTTCCTGCATGGAGCTCCGGCTGTGAGAGGTAGCTTCTTTGTTTCTCCCAGTCCACCGCCCGACACCCGGGGTTCTGATGTGCGATAGCTCTTATGCCCAGATCCCACACTCAGATGTGCTGGTGTGCAGTTTGGGCATTTTTTGTTGAGTTTTAGATGTTCAGCTTATTGTTCTTTCAAGTGGAGAGATCTGGGGACATCTCTCACTCTGCCATGTTTCCACCCAAATCAGTTGTGGTTGTTAATATTCTAATTTTTGTATCTGTGTTCATGAGAAGATTGATCTGTAATTTTGTTCTCATGCTTCATTGAATTTTGTATTAAAGTTATTCTCACCTAATAAAGTGATGTAGGGATGTCCTGTTCTTCTATACACTGAGGTAATTTGTATGAGATAGAAATTATTTTTCCTTTTATGTTTGCAAACTTATTTCTTCCTTGACTGTTTGTCGGAGAATGCTGACAACACTGTCTGGACCTGGTTTTTATGTAGGACTATTTTAAACTACTGAATCAAGTTTTTTATTGTTATATGACTGCTTATATTTACCATTTCTTCCTAAGTAAATTTTGGTAAGTGATATTTTTTTCTAAAGGTTTATGCATTTTATCTGAGTTTTCAAATGCATCACATAAAATTGTTAATAATTCCTACTTATCTTTTTTAATTCTTGAAGCATCATTTTTTTATTTTTAATATTGTTTATTAGTGTCTTTTCATCTTTTCAAAAAACTATCTTCAGAGATGTTTGTCTGTTTTATTTGTTCTGTCAAAGAATCTTGTTATATATATATATATATATATATATATATAGATAGATAGATAGATAGATAGATATAGATATAGATATAGATATAGATATAGATATAGATATATATGACAAGATATATATATATTTTTTTTGTCCTGGTATCTTTCTAGGAAATGTTTCTACTCTTTTATAAAATCATTTCCTCTGTCAAGCAATGGCAATCGAGATTTGATATTAAACTGGACACCTGAAAAATCACCTTTCTCTCATAAGTACTTTACATGCTTAAGTATAAATTTGGGTAGAAACTTATTTTTCCACTTGGAAAAATAATTATGAAACCAGTTTGATTGAAGATTTAGGATATTAAATATTTTCTTGTACAGTCTTAAGTAGGAGACAGATTGGGTGCTCATGTAAACCTTTCACTTTACCTCCCTAAGCTTTGCAGACAGGTCTGAACAGGTTGGTTTTCAAATCCTCTAAGCAATCTACCAGTACAGAACACAGCAATCATCAGAAAAGGACAAATGGAACCCTGGCTGCTTTAACCAGGCAAAGACGAAGAGTGCAATTCATCTGCAGCTCATTGAATCTATGTGTCCAACTGTATTCTGCATTTCATTCTCTCACCCTTCTCCTGTGAGCAAAACAAAATCATATACATGTTGATATCCAGACAGGACCCACACTTGCTTTGCTTTAATTCTTTCCTCTGCCTAGAATTCTTTTCTCAGATCTCTTTTACCCCAAACTTAACTATCCTGAAAATATGTTATGGACACTATTAGTGTTTCTGCCTAGCATATACCCTTCCTTCTCTGAATTCATTTTACTCTCTGCCCACAAAGTGGCTTCCGCTGCTTTGTTTGTTATACACGACCCTCTACCCTTACCAATCTGCTATAACCAGAGTTGACACCTAACCAAAGTTGAGACACCCAGAACCTCTCTTCTGGTTATTTGAAATGGGAATTCAGAGTTTTAGTAGTTTCCAAAGGTCCCCCTTGGACCTGGATGGTGTGGCTTTGGAGCTGAGGATGTCCTTCTGCAGCCACCATGCGCAGATGTAGACAAAGCCATTTCATAAATAGAAATAAAGGTAGATGCACAGAGAAAAGCAAAGATTGCAGACCTGGTGACTCTGAACGGCTAGACAGAGTCACCTCTCTTTCATTTGGCATTAGATTTCCATTTCCACTCCCTCATTAGGCTCCTTGGTACTTTCCACACTTAGGTTCTAGGAACTACCTTTGTATCCTTGTGATAACCCCTCTCACCCAACACACACACTTTTTTTTTTTGCTTTGTCAAGTCAGATGAGATTCTGTTTCTTGCAACCAAAAGAAATTTAACAAAGACATGTCTTCCATGAAACCATTCTTTATTCTTCCTTTTGAAAGAAAAATCTTTCTATAAACAGCTACTTAATTTTATCCTTCTACCCACTGATAATATATCATGTTAAAAAAAAAAAAACCACTCCTATACTGCTGCTTTTATTTTTCAGTTTTAGACTTATATACTGACTTCCATGTAAGGAAGATGAGGACTTGCCTCTGCTACTTGCCTCTCCTCTTTTTCTTTCTTCTTAAAATTTGTTGATTCATAGCAAAATGTGACATTTTGTCACTTGTTAAAATCATTCTAATTAAACTCTTTTCCTTCTGTCTGCAGTTTCTATCTTCTGAGATTTACATTTGGGGGTGGGGTTGGTCTACCCAATGCCTCCTCAGTCAGTCTTTGAGGTAACTTCAAGGCTAATGCAAAAGCAGAAGCAGGCTCAGACTTATCTTTTTACCAAAACCATAGAGGCCAGTTACCCGAATTACTGGTCTACACAGGACAAATAGCAGAGAAGATTTGAGTATTCTATCAGTGAGACAAATAAATAAAGATAAATTATTGTCAGAGAGTAATAGTAATAATAATACTATCTTCCATTATACAAGTCATTCGACCTCATTCTTAATAATCACCTTATTTTAAAGCAGTTATTATTATTGGTGTTGTTATTATTAGTAGTAGTATGGTAAGAACACAAAACATGAGATCTACCCTCTTAACAAATCTTTAAGTATGCAATACTTACAATAGTTAAATATAGCAGATCTCTAGAACTTATTCATCTTGCATTCTTGAAACCTTATAGCTATTGAATAGCAACTTCTCATTTCCTCCTCCCGCAACTCTGTCAACCGCCATTCTACTTTCTCCTTCTATGAGACTGCCTCCTTTAGATGCTTCATATAAGTGATAGGTATCATGTAGTATCTGTCCTTCTGTGGCTTATTTTACTTAGCACATTGTCCTCCAGGTTCATTTATGTTGTTGCATGCGGCAGGATTTCCTTCTTTTTTAAGGTTGAATAATATTACATTGTATGTATACACCACATTTTCTTTGTCCATTCATCTGTCAATGAACATTTAGATTGTTTACACATACGGCTATTGCGAATAGTGCTGTGATGTGTCCTCCCTCTTCATTTTCCCCTTCTCCTACTTTGCTGCGTCATGATTTTGGTTACATCATTTACATTGTAACGTATATATAAATATTGTAACAGCTGAACCATATGCTGTAGTGTTTTTACTTTTCCTTTCTCTGTGGTTGATAATTGTCTTTTTAAACATTTGCTTATTTTTTTATGTCTCTGTTATTAATTCAGCCACAAATTTTATCGGATAGAACTTAAAACTCTTCTAAATATGGCACACATGTTGGCTGCTGTTAAGTTCATTTTCTTTTCTAAAGATGTCCCAAGAAAACCTCCTTTTCCTCTTCCAATGTAGATTGGTGATAATCTGCACAATCATCCTGAAACTTTTCTTCATCTCTCCCCTGAATGCAATTCCTCTGGTTCTTGGATCTCATTTTCTTTGTTCTTGATTTTCTCTCAGTGTTCTAAAATAGTGTTCTAAAATTTCATAATGATGTGCCTTTTCTTCATCCATTGTGCAAGATGAGTCCTTTCAATTTGCCAAGTCATGACCTTTGTCTTTGAGAATTTTCTTCTATTATTTTTTGATAGTGTCATCTCATGGAATTCCTAGTAATTGAAGTTTGAACATTGTGTATTGACCCTCTAATTTTATTTTCTTTCTATTTTCCACATCTTTATTTTTTCAATTAAATGAAAAGAACCATCCTTATCTTTATCTTCCAAAACTTCTAATGAATTTTTAAAATTTTCTATTCTGTCCATCTTTTTGGAATTTCCATGGCTGCTTTCTTGTTTGTTGAATATTCTTTTTTGAAACATCTTGTTCTTATTTCATAGATAAATATTTCCTCTTAGGTCTTTAAGCATATTACTTATAGTTATTTTGTGTATAGCTGTGAAGTTTTTTGTGTATAATTGTTCATAATAGAGATTTTCCTCAAATACATGATGATCCTAGATTTATATATTTTGGAGCAAGTTACTAAAAAGCTAATCGATGATTAGAATTTCTTTTTTTAGTTATTTTAATTAATTTCAGGTATATAGTACATTGGTTAGATATCCATATAGTTCATAAAACAATCCCCCCAATTCCTCCCTCCCTCCCCGACCCTACACCTAGCCAACACATTCATGATAATTGCGTTCCCTATGCTGTGCTCTCCATCCCCGTGACCATCCATCAGCTACTAAGTTGTACTTCTTTAACCCTTCACCCCATTCTCCCAGCTCCCCAAATCTCCCTTCCCTCTGATCATCACCAAATTGTCCACTATATTTGTGAGTCTGTTTTTGATTAGTTTGTTCTTTTTATTCCTTAGGTTCTGCCGATAAGTGAAATCATACAGTGTTGTCTTTCTCTCTCTGACTTAAATACCTTCTAGGCCCATCAAAGCAGTATCTTTGCCCATCCTCTTCCTTTTAGCCTTTGTATGTCTTTTAATCTGAAGTGAGTCTCTCGTAGACAGCATATGTAGGGGTCTTGTTTTCTTATCCTTTCAGCTATTCTATCTTTTGGTTGGAGCACTTAATTCTTTTCATTTAAGGTACTTATTGATAGGAATGTAGTTGTTACCATTCTTTATTCCTGTTTTTGATACATGTTTTTTCTTTTTAAAGAAATCCCTCCAACATTTCCTGTAATACTGGCTTAGCAGTGATAAATTCCTTTAGCTTATTTTTGTCTGGAAAGCTCTTTATCTGTCCTTCAACTCTAAATAATACCTTTGCTGGATAAATTATTCTTGGTTGTGGATTTTGGGTCTGCATCCTGTCGAATATTTTTTGCTAAGCCCTTCTGTCCTGCATAGTTTCTTTTGAGAAATCAGCTACCAGTCTTATGGGTCTTCTCTTCTAAGTAACTGTTTTTCTCTTGTTGCTTTTAATATTCTTTCTTTGTATTTAACCTTTGGCATTTGCCTTACGATGTGTCTTGGTGTGAGCCTCTTTGGATCCCTGGTTTTTGGATTTTCTGAGATTCCTGGGGTTTTATGTCCATTTCCTTCACCAGGTTAGGGAAGTTTTCCATCATTATTTCTTCAAACATCTGTTCAACATCTTGATTTTCTTCAGTTATGCTTATCAGACAGATATTTGGACCCTTATTAGTGTCCCATATGCTCCTTAAATGATTTTTATAGTCTTGGCATCTTATCTCTTGCCATTCTGATTGAGTGTCCTTGGCTTTCCTGTCCTCTAGATAGAACATTTGATCCTTTTCTTTATTCACTCTGTTTATTCCTTTGTTTATTCCATTTAATATACTTCTCATCTCAGATAACATGTTCTTCATTTCAGACTGGTTCCCTTTTATAATTTCCATTTCCATTTTTAGGTTTTTTATCTCTTTGTTGAAATTCTCACTGAATTTAACCAAAAGTTCATTGAGCATCTTTAATAACCAGTGTTTTGAACGCTGCATCTGTTAGATTACTTGACTCCATTCTATCTGAATCTCTGTTCTGTTCTCTCATATAGTTTCTGCGTTTATGTCTTCCCATTTTGGCTGCCTTTCTGTGTCTGTTTCTATGTACTAAGCAAAGCTCCTAAGTCTCCCAGTCTTATTAGTGTGGATTTGTGAAGTAAGTGTCCAGTGGCACAGTCCTGAGAGGGATTCGGCTGCAGGTCAAATTTAGCCGAAGCCTCTGCTCCTCTAAGGCCACCTGTTAAGATTCAGCAAGCAATCCACAGATGCTGTGCTTATAGTTGCCTCAAAAGGCCACACCGAGGTCAGCTGCCTCCAGTGTGAGTCTAGGCGCTGCTCAGCAAGGGGAACCTGACTGGCTGAGAATACACCTGGGTGTGGCTTGGGTGGAGCCGCGAATTGGGGGAGGCGGGGTTTCAGGGAATCCTCTGGGCGGAGCGACCACTGTTATCAGTTTGATGACCTCAGGGCTATGTCTGCCCTGTGTCCAGTGCACTGGTAAGGGGGAGGGCTCAACAGGGAATAATGGATACCGCCGGCACTTATGTACTCAGCGAGTATCACCTTGGCCCTCACTCTGCCAATATGCCCCCTGCACGCAGCCGAATCGGCACTGGTGCTCAGAGTGAGCAGGTCCGTCACCACGAAAATCTGCTCATGGATGCGGCTCCTTTAAGAGGCATCTGCTTCTGCTGCTGCAAGTGCCTCCTTCTCACTCAGCTGCTGGAGACTGGGCAGCCTTGCATCCTCGCCCTGTCCTACCTTCTGCCATTGCAGGGTGCTTTCTTGGATTTCTCCCTAGTTATATGGCTTATTTATCTAGATCCCAGGCAATTTTTCTTTGCTGTTGCTCCGTGTTTCTGTCACAACTTCGATTTGGTCGCCAGAGGGATAAACAGGGCCTCTATCATGTATGTCATTTTGATTGGCCCCCACTCCTCTCCTACCTCCCAGTATTAGTATTTCTGTGTGAAAGAATGAGCTTACTGACTAGTGGACTCCACTTAAGCAAAAATCTGACTGTATTTTGAGAGGTTATCTCAAATTTTCTCTTGGGCTTGTCAGTTTTTCCAGGGAGAAAGCTAATTTCCTGCTTGAGAGTACAAACCTGATTGTCAGTATTCCGAGAATCCAGCAACTTTCTGGACTTCTGTTTTCAGTTTTGGAACCTTATTCTTGTCTTGTTTTATACCTGGAGTTCCATATCTACAGTGTTCTGGTTCTTCTCACAAAAGTAGAAGTGTCCAGTGTTCTGCTGAGGTTGAGGGAAGGGGAATTCAGGCTTTGGAGGCTCATTTGGGGGTTGAATGTTTTTCTACAATTCTTCAGCCAGTTCTTCTATTGTCAGTCCACTGTACTCAGACCTAGTTTTTACTTGGGTTTTCTTTTTATTATTGAGTTGTAGGGTTCTTTATATTGTATAGATATGAGTACCTTATTAGATATGTAATTTGCAAATATGTTTTCCCATTCTGTGAGTTTTTTTTCAATTTCTTAATGAGGTCGTTTGAGACATAAAAGTTTTTAATTTTGATTAAGTCCAATTAACAATTTTTCTTTTTGTTGCTTGTGCTTTTGGTGTCATATCTAAGAATCTATTGCCAAGCCCAAGGCCATAAAAATTTATACTTAATACCTATGCTTTCTTCTAAGAGTTTTTTTTTTTTTTGAGTGAGTTATTTATTTTTTTATCTAGTATGAGGTAAGGGTTGAACTTTATTCTTTTGTATGTGACCATCCAGGTGTCCTGCATCATTTGTTGGGAAAAAAATTTTTTTTTTCCCTATTGAATGGTATTGGCATCTTGTTGAAAATTTGCCGTAGATAAATGGGTTTATTTCTGACCTCTTAATTCTATTCCATTGATCTTTATGTCTATACTTGTTCCAGTGTTATGCTGTCTCGATTATTGTTCCTCTACAGTAAGTTTGGAAACTGGGAATTATAAATCCTCCAACTTTGTTTTTCTTTTTCAAGATTGTTTTGACTATTCTGGGTTCCTTGAATTTTATCTGAATTTTAATATGAGCTGGTCAGTTTCTGCAAAGAATCCAAATGGAATTCAGATAGATTGTATTAAATTTGTAGATTAATTTAGGGAGTTCCTCAACTCTTTCTTCCATTTCCTCCTTGAAATGTCTCTTGTCTAGAGTGATATTTATGTTTCCTTTCATAAGATATTTTGGAATGAGGGTAGAAAAAAATTAAGTCTGTGACTTTAAAATGTAATACCTTTATATGGAGGAGAAAATTGTAAAAATAGAGAAATACATGTTTCTAAAAATATCATTTTTTAAAATAAAGAAACATTATTACATGATACTTTTCTAGAATCTTCATTTCTTTCCTAGGGACCAGAATATGGAGCACAGAATTGAAATGAGGAAATTACCATATTAATATTTGCAAATCCCTTTCTTTGAAAGGAAAAAAAGCCCTATATAGGGAAAAAAGACATATATAGTTCATAATTCAATTTCTATTCTAAATAAAGATGAAATAAACTTAAATTTTCTTTCCACTGGAGTGAAATGCTAGCAACTTCATAAAGCTTGGGAAAGAATGACTTTTGAGAAGTAGTAAATATTATTATTTGCACTTTAATATTGTTAATAGTAATAATAGCACCATTATTTACACAACCCTTTTACGATCTGCAAACTAAGTTTACATACATTATATCTCTACGTTATATTTCTTCTCTACCTATTTTAAAGTAATTTTATTGTGACACCACAACAAATAAGCCTTTTGTGTCTATGCTACTAAATGTCTGTGTGTGAAAAATGAGCTATTTTTTTCTATTTGACCCCAGCATGTAAAGCAAGAGTTATTAACCTATTTTGTGCCATGGACTCTTTAACAATATGAGACAGATGCCTATTCATAAAAATATATTCAAATGCATAAAGTAAAACACATTGGACTACAAGAACACAAATTATATTAAAATACAGCTATTGAAATATTAAAAACCATATTTTAGTATCATAATATATGAATGTAAACCTAGAAAATTATCTTTAAGCATGTCTCATATTACTAGTTGAAGCACACTTTTCAAATCTTTGTCAATTTCTTACCCCTTCCTTTTTGGGGTGGGGAGCAGATGACTTCTGCACTAAATAAATATTGTTTATTAACTAGTATAATACCTAGTGTTGCTTGAGGATTTTATAATCCAAATTCAAGTTTAAAGTCAGGGTGACCTTGCCTTGAAGTAAATAAAAATGGAATGAAGGGAGACTCTAGTAAGCAAGAAATAAAATAAAGCAAAAATAAATCCAAACTCTTTCCCAGTGGCCTTTATCGACAGTACTCTATAAGCACAGAAAATGCTGAAATTTAGAGTAGATCATGTTTTCAGGGCAAAAACTTAATTCAAATTAGAATACACTTTCAAACAAGCAAAGAAATTAACTAAAGAAATGCAATTTTGGCATATTAAGATCCTCTGAAATTAAGTGTTATTGAGAACATTTTGAAGGATGTCTATGTGGGGCTGAGATTAGAAGTTTCGTGTGACATTAACAGATAAATACAATTTTGTTTTGTTTTGTTTTTGTCTCCCATCCTTACATGCAAGAGTACAGAAGTTAACAAAGTACTTTGGAGAATATGACTTCAGGGAGCACTGGGTGGGTTTCCCTGGCCAAACACATCAACCCTTTTAATTTGTCCTTTGACCTTTAAATTTTCTTTTTTTGAGTTTTGAATTTTTAAAAATTTTTTTACCATTTTCCTGATTTTTAAGTATCTCTTGGGAGCATT
The DNA here is from genome assembly GCF_902729225.1 of Pteropus medius. Classification (NCBI taxonomy): domain Eukaryota; kingdom Metazoa; phylum Chordata; class Mammalia; order Chiroptera; family Pteropodidae; genus Pteropus; species Pteropus medius. Next base: position 12,823,920 of record NW_024347791.1, on the reverse strand, counting down.
AAATCTCAACGCCCATCATTAGTTAGCATATAACTACTAGCAGATAAATTAATAGTTAGCAGAGAGCTCGATCCTAGGACTGAGATAGCAGAGAAGTGTCTAGTAGAAAAGATACAGGATGTGTATTCAGGTGATTTAGACCAAATTCTTGGCTGCACTATTTTCTCTGAGCTTCAGTTTCATAATTTTTGAAGGAGTATTGATTATAATGTCTATGATGTCTATAATATGACCCTGTGTATGTCATAAAGATGTTATATAAATTATACTGTAATTAATAAATGCTATCATCTTCTTTATTGCTTTCGTGTGAGTCAAAGAGCCAGGAAGGTGAATAAAAGGTAGATGAAAAAGAATAATAATTGTTGATGATTATGCCCAAGATCGGCTTGCAGGGCCAATTTTGGGGCTCAAAAGTGCAAAAGAAATTTAAGAGGCACCTGGAGTGTGTCACCTTTAATTTATCCATTCATCTAACCAACCATCAGCAAACAATTACCAAGCACTTGTCCCATACCAGGTGTGCAAAAAGCAGAGACTGATTAAAAAGAAAACAAAAAACAAAACAAAACAAAAAACCTGTCATACCCTCACACCCCTAGTCTAGTTTTAGGAGTCCCAGAGTTATGAATTATATTATTCTCATTCATTGAATTTTCTTTCATTCAACACTTTTAAACCACTGTTTCTCAAAATGTTCAGGCCTCTAGTTGAAGAGATTCTTCTCTGTTGAAAAACCTAAGCTTCCCTCAAGTGATGGAAGAGATAATTTTTGTAAGGAACCTAGAAAATTATATGACCAATTATAAATTTTTGACATATGCGTGCATTAATTTATTATTTATTTAATGGGTAGGAGTGGCATAGAAAGTAGCATGGGTTAGTGGCATGGAGAGATGTATGACACTGTGGTAGTAGGCATCCAGATTATTGGTGAATCGTTTAAAAAAGCAATTAATACTTTTTATTTCAAAGCATCTTAAGGTACCTATACACAGATTGTAGTAAAATGATCAAAATGAAATGAATTTTAATGACAGAAAAAATATCTAGTGGAAGCCATACACTGACCTTAGATAGTTATTCCAAAACCAAATGTGTAACTATAATACAGTACAATTTTATGCACTTCGAAGAACACTATTTTACTATTTTCTTCTTGTCTCTCCTTACACTTCACATTACCTTCGTCTAGTCACAAACTTCATTTGATAAAGTAAGACAAAAATTTAATAAGGCAACATAATCAGTGGAATGGTCTTTTGTCTGCTGTTTGCACAATCAGAAATGTTAGAGAACTATAATAAGAATCAGAAAATATCTATGAGATTGGGCAAATCACTTAATCCCTCTAAATACCTGTAAAAACAGAATAAGTATAACTTGCCTACCTGCCCCTTGAGGATGTTGGGAATATCCAATAAAATCTTTCATGAGAAGGCTCTATTTTTTTTTTCACCAAAACACCGTACACGTGTAAGATATTATTTAATTATTAGTTTGATGTCATCTGTGTTTCTCAGTCTACTACTTTGTTCAATGTATGTCTTGCTCATTGTGCCCCTTTTAGAAGCTTCTCCACAGAATAGAAATAGATCTTCTTTTATTGATCATTATATCTAACTGTCTAATGGAAATGTTGCACCACGTATGCAAAAGATACCTCTTTCCTCATCACATCGAGGACAGAGTGGCGTAACCTTGTTATAAAGAGTGTCACAGATTACCTGAGGATCCAGCCCTGTCGTCTGTCTGCAGTATGATTTACAGCGCATGCTATAATAGGAGATTATAATGTTGCAATCAGAAGACAGAGCTCTCACTTGCATTACAGAATAGGCTGTACATAATTCTGTTCACAGCATGCACCATCTTCCCTTAACGGTCTGAATAATGTAGTAGCAGAACAACAAAAGAAAGTAATTTGGGAAATAAAACCAACCTGTTATTAAAGGATGCATAACACCAATAGTTCCCAAAGTATTCTTTGTTCTTGTTTCACTTTTGCCTTTCTTTAAGAGAAAGTAATACCTTATGTATGCATGCCATATTGCACTTTATAAAGAGTTTTTTATGAAATATACTTTAATCCCTATGGCATCTTAATAAAGTAGGAAAGGCATAGTTTTATTTTAATTTTATAGAAAGAAAGATTAGGTTAAAAGCTTCCTCAGTATCATATACCTCATTAGCCGTAACTGTGAATCAAACTCAGGCCTTCGATTCAGTGTTTCTGGTTTTATTTTTCTAAGAAACATGCTCTAAAAGCTTATACAACACTGCAGACATCCTGGATGACCATTAAATATACATCCAAGAGCTCTTCCAGTTTGAAATGGAGGAGATTCTAGACTTTCTTCACCAATTGTACAATTCTGAGCAAATTAAAAGGAAGGTTATCACATCACACAAGAATAAAAGCATCGTCATAATTACTTTAAAAAATTTTTCTGTCGAAAGGCAAGGATCCTGATCTGGTTGGATATATATCAGTTCATTGAGTAAAGTATCAAAGGTGTAATCATCTTTTTCAGTTATTGTTTAACATTTCTTGTTCTACAGGTGGGACAAAATGTACTCATTTTATTTTAAGAGCCAGAGCTGCAGAAGATTTGTACTGAGCTCAAAGTACATTCTTTGTTTCCCTGGTAATAAAAAGTCTTAGCCATAAGGACTACTCCGCAACATTTCAGCAAAGGGAGGAGGAATGTGCCTTCCAGTTTATAGAGCCTTTATTACAGTTCTGCCATTTTGGCAGATTCTCCTTCATATTAATCTGTGAACTCTGTCCTTTGTTACATGAGAGGGTGAAGCAAAAGACACTGCTTTTATGACATTAAAAGAGAAGTCTTTATTAATGGCTCTGTTTCATGCTTGTGTAATATTAAGCAGTTCTAGCTAACGGTAGGAACATGGCAGAGAAGATTGCTTTAAAGAATTGTAAAAGAAGTTTATGTGGAAAGGGTACCTTATCTTTACTTTCACATTATGGTGCATTCACACGGGGTAAGATGGAGATCTGATAATTATCTAGCTAATGTGATCAACGTTAATGGACAATCTGGTTAATTTGGCTTTTAAAAGTAGAGTTTTAGTAACAAGAAGTGGAACGCCAAGAGAGCTCTTAATGAATTTTCTTTAATTTTTAAGTTAAATTGCGGTTCCTGACTTTATTTTCTAATTACCATGATGTTTTCAATGGTATTTTTGCAATAATAACACTTGGTTCTCAAAGGGTCCCTTGCATTCAATTAGTTCAAAGTAGATTTGGGTATGTAGAGGCTAGCAGCTTCCATTCAGCTTTATGAAATGAATATGAGCTGCAGATATTGGTACCCCCACTATTTTTACTATCCTTATTCTTTTCTGAATTCTAGCCACAGTGATTTCTGATATCCTTGAGCAATTTCATTTACTGTATGTGCATATATATTTACCTATACACTGACAATTCTTCCTACATTTAGAAGGACAAAATTTTAATTTTTTCTTACTCTGAAAATATTAAGCTGATCTTTCATTATTAAACTGTATTGCTTATTTTTTGTCAAAATGCTTACACATTTAGGTGAATATTTATGAGGCACGTGCTAATTTTATGTAAAGCACTGAACCAGGTTTTAGGCTGACTTATATGAAATTATCCATATACAAGCACTATTGACCTTAAAAAAAAAACTTCAGTAGCATGAGGTTCAGTCTGTTACATGAGATGCTATGAGTATTAGAAAAGACCCATAGAGCCACCTTTGATGTCCCAGACCTCTGTCTGCTTTGTCTGCGCCTCTTGATTATCCATATTCTGAAATTGTTAGTAAAGCTTGTTACTGCCTAAGCACTTTTCTAGTGAGTCTGATTTGAGAATCTGATCTTGTGTGTTAGCCCACTCATGAAATCAATAAAAAGAGTTTTAAAATTAAATGCTTGGTGCTGTAGTGTAGTGTAGACTAGGCAGCAAACTATTAGCCCTCAGAATTTATTCTGCAACGTTCTAGGATCTGTGAATATTTTTGTGTTAACTCTGATATAAAACCAATATATGATGTAATATAAAAATGTAAGAAAATACCCTAGAAAAAGATTGTAAGAACATATGCAAAATATTAGTAGTAGTTATCTGTGAATAGTGACATATGGGGTAATACTCACTTTTTTTCTTTATCTATTTTTCCAAAATATTTTATAACTGTAGACATATTTCATTTTCTAAATCATAAAAGATTTAGAAAAAGATTCAAAAGATTCAAAAACTATAATCAATCTTGTATAATACCAATTTACTGCAATTATGTTTAAAAGATACTCAGCAAAAGACTGAACAGAAATATACCATACATTACCTAAGATTTTCTTAAAGTTGCTATTTGAATGATTTGTTTATATTTTCGGTGTTTCTAAAATTTCTATAATGAGCATGAATTATCTTGAAAAATTTATGAAAAAATCTAATTTTTTAATGGGAGTGTACATAAAAAGAAATAGGTTTTTAATAGGGCATTTCTCCCTTCCTGTGCGCCTGTTTTCAACCCACTTATTCCTATATAATAACAGTTAATGATTAAAATAGGCATAGAAAAAGTACAAAGTTTATAGACTTCAACATTAAAAGTTAATGATCTCAAAGCCACCAATGTTTTTTTTGTTCCTATCAGATTCTATAAAAAATGCTGTTGATTCTATAATCCTATATATTTATTTAATCCTACTTATACATGTTTTATTTTGGCTATTTGCAACAATGAAGAAATAAATCTAAGAATTAAAAAAATATATATCTTCTTCTCCACCACGTTAAGAATAAACTTTTTATCTACTTCCTTTAAACTGTTGTGGCTGGTGTCGGAAGAATGTGACATTTCTAGGTTAAAGCTCTGAAAGTATAATGCGAGTCTCCCCTCTTTTTACTCCCATCATGTTCTAAGCACTACAGCAACTTCCTGAGAAGAGTTAGTCCTATACTTATTTTTGTTTTCTTGAATAGCAGTTTCAGGGAAGTAGCTCAGGAATAAACTAAAACATTCAGTCTAGTGCCAGAGCCAAAAGCATACTCGAACCCATGTGATCATACAGTTTTGCTCAGTTCCTTGGATATAAACTAACCTTAGCTGATATCTGGTTGAAAAGATAATAGAGGTACACAAATCTATTACCATTCATTCATTCATTCATTCAGTAAACCCTAGCATAATCTCTAGCAGCAAGTATGGGATGAGGGGTTTCAGGAATGTTCAGTGATGAGCAAGACCAACACAATCTCTGATATTACTGAATCTTACATTTTAGTGAGAGAGGGAGACATTAAAGAAATAACGAAATTAAGTATATATTTATAAGCTGTGATAATGGTTACAAAGAATCCTATGGAAAAACAGCACATGGAGACTTGGGCTAGTCAAGAAAGGCCTCTTTGGAAATGACATTTAACTTAGGCTGGAGATGTGAGGAGCAGAGACAATGTTTGAGTCAGAAGAAAGAACATGGGAGAAATCCCTGAGGAAGGAAATGGTGTGGAGTATTGAAGAAACCGTAGAATGCCAAAACCAAGTAAGTGAAGGAGCATAGAACAGAGGACAGTGCAGTGTCCAGAAACTCACAGACTGGAATTTTTATCCAAGCACAATGAAAATTCATTCAAAGATATGGAGCAGGGGAATAAATTAAAATGAATGCTACCTTCATGTTCAAAGTATCCTCATGTCAAGGTTGAAACACTAAGTTTCATCTCTTTGAAGACATAACTATACATGATCTATACAAACATTAGACATAAATTTGAGTCTATGAAATCAAGTATTTCTTATAACATAGTGGTTAAAACTTCAGGCTTTGAAATCAGACTATCCTGTGTCTGTCACTTTCTGGGTGCATGACTCTAGGTAAGTTTCTAAATATGTACCGTGTGAATAACAATTTGTTGTTGTGAGAACTAAATGAATAATACATATAAAAGGTGAACATGGTGTCTGGTACATAGTAAGTGGTCAAAAATAATAGCCATTATTTCTTGACTCAGTGCCATAGGAAAAGAATAAAATCATCACATAGCAGACCTGTGTGCTCCTTACATAGCTAATGCTGGATGCACTTTTAGAGAGCTAAATTGTACTCAGTGTTTTCAGACTAATGAGCCAAATACATTAACTGTTCTGGAAACAGATGAAGCCTGACTATTTGACTAAATATAGAGATAATTAGAGTCTAGACTCTATCTGTTGATATGGCTTAGGGAAGCATAATGAGAATCATCATGCCATAATAGAATAATACACAAGCTAAAACAAATCAGAAATTTCACAACACAGATGAAAAACAACTAATTTTATTGATGTTAGGAAAACGTTATTAGCGGAGTCTTCTGCAATCTTATAATGTTTGTTTCATGTTGTAACAGCTCCCTAATAGTATAATCAATTATGTCTTTCTGTTTTGCTACTGAAGCTTTTTCTTTCCTCCACACATAGTTTAGTAAAATTATCAAGTGTCAGATGAAATCCTTTTTTGTAGTTTTATAATGTGCTTTAGAGACACTTATTCTTTGACGTAGTTGAGGATAGAGATGAAAGGTCTTTACAGGTACTTTTTATTCAAAGCCAGAGAACTATTTTCTATAGGAAAGGTATTGACTATCTTGCTGGGTATCAAGGCCTGACTACATATTTGCACATTGTTAGTGGAGCAATTCCTATTATCAGGAAAGCTCCAATATTACTTGATAATACACATGTAAATAATGTACAATGCCAGTGTGTTGCATGGAAAGGAGAAAAGGCCAGGCTATAAAGTTTCACACTCTGTCCAGTGTGGGAGGAAATGATAGGATATGACCAATTCTAAGACTGTCTTCATTTTATACATCACAGGCAGGGTGCAGCCCAGGGTCTGGAACATTAAACCAAAGAGTAAAGCTTCATTAAGGCTAAGTTTGGAAACTGATGAGTGTAGGGAGTATAGCATAGATTTGCAAGTATCATCAATCATTACTAGTCTATGGTTAATTTCTCACTAGTCCTTGGTGAAATGAAAAGGAGAAAGACAATGCAATTAGTTTTTCATAAGATAAATTCTTTAGGGTGTTTTATTTTGAATTTGTGTCCTTCTTTTTTACATAGCATAATGGTGGTAGAAGATTTTTCAAATTAATATTCTTTATTTGGTGAGATAAAAATTGATAAGATTATGTACGTCAAACTGAAAAATATTTAAACATTTTTATTTATTTATTTGTTTGTTTATTTATTTGTTTATTTAAGAAAATCTGAAATGCTAAGATCCACTAGTACTGAGAACATACAGCAATGATAGTCAGGAAAATAAGAAGTCTTAATAGGCTCTTTAAATCAAAGTCTGAAACACCCATAAAATCAAGTTATTAAGATATACACATTGAAAGCATTAAAGGTTAGAACCTAGAAGCTCTGGTTGCATTCAGGCCTGCAGGCACCTACTAGAGAAACTAGCAAAATACTTAATCAATGGGTCAGTATCATCTTATGAAGCTCTGGCTCCAATATTGAGGTAGGATTCTGGGGCTGCTGTGCCAGGAGTTAACTTTTATTGTGGAGAGGTGTGGGTCAGAGGTATAAGAAAACTGAAAGGGGAAGAGTGGCCAGGGAACTTTGGACACCCAAGACATTTGGTTTTTACCAACTGATATAGAAGTCTTTCCATATTTAGCAACTGGTATAGCTTTATAGTTTGCTGAATATCATCCTTGAGTATTTAGAATGGAGACAAATCCCTTGAATTCAAGCAGGGAGAATGTCTAAGAGCTTTAATAAGCTGGCCTTAATTTTTGATATCAGCTCCTTTACCAGCCTTACCTATTTCCAAGGGAAGTCTGACTTGAGTTGGAACTAATCCCTGCTCTGGAGGATACCATGGAATCCAGTTTGATTCCATGATTTTTAGCCCTGTTCTTTGAAGGATTAACCTTACCATGTATCTAAACCCTGAAACAGAGTCTGCCTTTGTAAACTATGAAAAAGGTCAGCTCATTTTCCCCATTCGCCTTCTTCTCCAGGTACTGATTAATCATTTATTTATTTAATTTTTAAAAATTAATTTATTTTTGTAATTGAAGAAATGATTTTAATTTTTTCCCCTATCTTCCTTCCCCCTCTTCCATCCCCCCTATCCTCTAGTAATCATGTCCATGAGTCTCTGTTCATTTGTCCTGTTCATTTGTTGCTTTTAGGTTTATATCCCACATCTAAGTGATATCACGTGATTCGCAACTTTTTCTGTCTGGCTTATTTCCCTTAGCATGATTATCTCAAGATCCATCCATGTTGTTGCAAATCACACTAGATTTTATATCATGATTGACAGCAAATAATCTTTTCAGCAAATCTTATTTTTCTTTGTTTCTGGTAAAGGAAGGCATGAGGAGAATATAATTTGTCTCAAAACCATAGGGACATTGCAAGACAATAAAGAGACTACCGTGCCTCCATTCCCCAATGTTTATATTGCCTCCAACCAAGATTATTTGTGTATGTAACTCTTACTTTTTTTCAGAACTGTTCACCCTGTGAGATTCATCTTTGAAATAACCCACAATTATTCAACTCGCGTCCTGAGAAAATGCCCTACTCTGCACCAATAGTATAACATTCTAGAAATTGTACTTATAATCCTTAAAAGAGGAATCAGTAAGACTCGATTTACAATTGAATCTCAAATGGTCTTTTATTGTTCTATGGTTGCTGGGTTAGAAACATTCATGGTCTCTTCAAAGAATTATGATGTAGTTATAATACACTTTAATATCCTCAAATAAAATGTGCTCTATCAAAGTATTATAATTAAAATGCATTATTAGAGAATCTCTACTTTCTTTTGCTATATTTAACATTTTTAATTTGCAACATATTGCTATCTCTAATTGCTCTTTCTCAGAATTACTGTATGAGGTGAATGAGAATTATACTTGTGTACATCATCCTTTTTTAATAGGAAAGCAATGGAAATTCAGCAGACTCGTTTAGGTCACACAATGAAAGACAAAAGCCTCGTGTGAGAAACTTCTGGGTCTGGCAATAACGTAACTCTAAAAGAGACGAGACCCATAAATATGCTGAATAGTTGATCCAAAGAGAGAAAATAAAATCGCTCGGTTCCAGAAATGTAATGGAAACAGAAGATGAGAGCGCTAAGGGCGTGAGCTGATGCTGCAACAGAGCATGGGGTGAGTGAGAAGTCTGGCTTTAATATCCACAAGAGAACAGTAGACAAAAGATTGGACTTATTATAGACTGAATGCATTCCCCCCAAATTCATATGTTGAAATGTTAACACCACAGTTTGATGGTATTTGGAGATGGAGCATTTGGAAATATTTATGGTTAGATGAGGTCATGAGGGTAGGGAATTGGTTTGATGGGATTAGAGGCCTTATAAGGAGAGACACTAGAGCTTTCTCTCTGTCTCTCTCTGTCTCTGTCTTACTCCGTCTCTCTGTCTCTGTCTCTGTCTCTGTCTCTGTCTCTGTTTCTCTCTCTCTCTGCCATACAAGGACATAGTGAGAAGGCAGCCATCTGCAAGCCAGGAAAGGATCCCTTACCAGAAACTGACCAGATGGACATCCTGATATCATATTTCCAGTCTCCTCAAGTGTTAGAAAATATTTTTCTGTTGTTTAAGCCACCCAATCAATGTGATTTTGTTATGTCACTTTAAGCAAACTAATACAGGACCCAAAAGAGGAAGAAAGTTGGAACAGTTTCTCACATAAAGCGGATGCCCCGAAAGGACAGCACCTTCAGTGAAAGGGTGAACTAAGAAGCAAATTCGTTCCTCAGCAAAGAGAGAAAACAAAAACAAAGCAAAAACAAACAAACAAACAAAGTAGAATTAGAAGGTCTTCATGCTCCTGATAGGAGTCCAAACAGCTAGAATAGAAAAAATGAGGGATAAGCACTGAGAATTTTCTAGAAATGATGAAATATATGAATCCATAGAATCAAGAACCACATAATTTCCAAGGATAATAAATAAAAAGAAATCTACAACTAAATACATCACTGTGAAGCTATAGAACCTGAAATCTTAAAAGTAACAACAAACAAAATACACAATTAACAGACATGATTAGACAAAAATATAAAAACTTGTCAATAGCGGGGGGAAAAAAAGCCTAGAAAACAATGGAATAATAAGGGAAAGTGACTATCAAACCTAGATTTGTATACTCAGCTAAATTGTTATTTGAGAATCTGTTTCAAGCAAAGAACTAGAAACTTTAATCATTCAATGACCCTTGCTAAAAAGAACTATACTAAAGGATATATATACTTCATAAAGAAGGAAATTGAATTCATGAAAAAGAAGTGGAATAAAAGAAACGGTGATGAGCAATCATGTTCATAAACATGTGGATATGTAAAGCATTAACAATGATGGGAGCGACAGGTTTGAGGATACAAAAATGAGATGAAACAAAAATATTAGACGACTATAGAATGTAAAAAAATGAAGTTTCGAGTTAAAGCATTCTACGATCTTTTTAATTGTTAGGAAAGAGTAAAATATTGATTGAGTTTAGACATTGTTACATCAAGAATTTATGTTAAAACTTTCAAAACAGCATTAAAGAAAGAGAAATAGAATGTATAACTTTTGAACCGTGAGCAATGATGAATAAGGATAACTATTAATTAAGTAGAATCTTGGAAATGTTAAAAAGAAACACAAAAAGTATGCAAAATAGAATGCATAAGGTGACAGAAATTAATCTATATATACCCATAATTGTAATAAATGTAAATAAACTAACTATCAGTTAAAAGAATTAGAGTGGAATTTTTAAAAAACACCTGTACTTTAAATAAGATATATTTAAAATATGACCCAAAACATGAAGCTAAGAGGATGGAAAAATCATCCAGAAAAATGCTAACCCAAAGAAAGCTGGTACAGCTATAACATATCTGACAAAATAGTCTTTAAGTAAAATTTAAAATATATACATTAGGAAAAAAGTGCACTATATAGTGATAAGGAACAAAATCACCAAGAAGATACAAAAATTTTAAACTTAAAAATGATAAACCTAAAATAATAAAAATACTTGACAAAATTACAGCAAAAAATTGACAAATCCATAATTATATTGTAAGACTTTAATACAGTTCTTTCTGTAATTCATGAATCAAGCAAATAAAAAATTGTAAAGATTTAGAATATGTTTCAGGAATATTAAGAAGTTTGATCTAATATACTTATGCAGAATCCATGGATCTAGATTTCTACATCACACAGGTAATAGTCAATGCAAAAAAAAATGAATAGCCGAAAAATAGTCATGCTTCTTTGATCAGAAATTTAAAAACATACTTTTAAATAATTTATGAGTCAATCAAGAGATCGTTGAATGAAAAATTGTGAGTCGAGGCTAATCCTGTCTTTATATGCATTATTTACATATATTAGGGAAAAGATACTAAAAACTAAGAATCTGTCTCTGTAATTTTAAAAGTTGGGGAAAATAGCACTTACAAGTTAGCCGGCAACATAGGAAAGATGAGTGTCCCACGATCTATTAATTTGTGGTGATGACTCACTCCTAACTGACAACAAAAAGCACTTGACCCACCCCTACACAGCTTAGTGGTTAAGCACCCAAGTTAAAAGATCTTTAAATTCTGGTTCAATTACTTTTGAGCTATATGGCTGTGGGTACAATGTTTGACTTCCCTGGGCCTCAAGTTTTCTCATCTATAAAACAGGAATTATAAAACACAGGGATTATAAAACACAGAGAGCTCTCATCATCCAAGTATATGTTATCCAAGCTTTTATAGGGAAATAAAATGTATCATAACATGAAAATATTGACTAATAAACTGACTTCTTCAATTGACCCCCCAGCTCAAGTGCCTTGGCTGTGCCTATTAATGTCGACATTGGTCATACTCTCACTGAGTGTCCAAAACTTTCTTCCTTTTCAAATAATAGTAATGACCATTAGATATATGCAAGTGATTAAAAAATGCAAATTCAAATGGCGCAAATGATGGAGGATATCATGAAGTCAATATAAGTAGAAAACAAAGTGAATTATACCAAAGCTATTAACAAATATTTGGCAAAGTTAAATATGTTAACTCTCCAAGAAAAAAATTTAACTAGAACAATGACATGATAGGCATTTCAAAGAAGAATAATTCTGACATCAAGTTCTAAGTAAATTCATGAACTCAAATAATTTTGCAAAATGAACCCTTGTGTTGCTTTATATTTTCATGTTGAAAATATAAATGTAAAGTGAAGAATATTACATTATGCAATCATGTAATCCCCCCACCCAAATCCACATGAACCATTCTTCGTTAGTTTTAAGAATTAGTACAAAGTTGATATTATAAAATATGTGTTGTTGATGGGAGATAAATTTATGTTATAATGTTAATCATTTTTAAAGGTAATGTCCTGATCAAATATTTTCTCCCCAACAATTTATTATAAAATTATGGTTTCCATTTCAAGTGGGATCTTTTTTTAATTAATTAATTTATTTTAATTAATTTCAAGTACACAGTACATCTATATAGTTCGTAAAATGGTCCCCTCAATTACTCTCTCCCTCCCCTGACTCTCTGCCTAGCCAATGCATTCACAATAATTGCATTCCCTATGCCGTGCTCCCCATCCCCATGACCATCTATCAGCTACTAATTTGTACTTCTTTAACCCTTCACCCCATTATCCCAGCCCCCCAAACACCCCTCCTCTCTGTCCGTCACCAAATTGTCCACTATATTTGTGAATCTGTTTTTGATTAGTTCGTTCTTTTATTCCTTAGATTCCACACATAAGTGAAATCATATAGTGTTTATCTTTCTCTGTCTGACTTAAATACCTTCTAGGTCCATCAAAGCAATATCTTTTCCCATCCCCTTCCTTTTAGTATGTGTATGTCTTTTAATCTGAACTGAGTCTCTTATAGGCAACATGAAGGGGTCTTGTTTTTCTTTCCATTCACCCACTCTTTTAGTTGGAGCACTTAATTCTTTTCCATTTGAGGTACTTGTAAAAGGAAGGTAGTTGTTACCACTCTTTACTCTTGTTTTTGTTACATGTTTTTTCTTCTTAAAGAAGTCCCTCCAACATTTCCTGTGATACTGGCTTGGTGGTAATAAATTCCTTTAGCTTATTTTTGTCTAGGAAGCTCTTTATCTGTCCTTCAACTCTAAATAATACCTTTGCTGGATAAATTATTCTTGGTTGTAGATCCTGAGACTGCATCCTGTCGAATATTGTTTGCCAAACCCTTCTGTCCTGTATAGTTTCTTTTGAGAAATCAGCTCCCAGTCTTATGGGTTTTCCCATCTAAGTAACTATCTGTTTTTCTCTTGCTGCTTTTGATATTCTTTCTTTGTATTTAAACTTTGGCATTTTAATTATGACGTGTCTTAGTGTGGGCCTCTTTGGACCCCTGGTTTTTGGATTTTCTGAGATTCCTGGGGTTTTATGTCTATTTTCTTCACCAGGTTAGGGAAGTTTTCCATCATTATTTCTTCAAACATCTGTTCAACATCTTGATTTTCTTCAGTTATGCTAATCAGACAGATATTTGGACCCTTATTAGTGTCCCATATACTCCTTAAATGATTTTTATAGTCTTGGCATCTTATCTCTTGCCATTCTGATTGAGTGTCCTTGGCTTTCCTGTCCTCTAGATGGAACATTTGATCCTTTTCTTTATTCCTTTGTTTATTCCATTTAATATACTTCTCATCTCAGTTTATTCCTTTGTTTATTCCATTTAATATACTTCTCATTTCAGATAACGCATTCTTCATTTCAGACTGGTTCCCTTTTATAATTTCCATTTCCATTTTTTAAGTTTTTTATCTCTTTGTTGAAATTCTCACTGAATTTAACCAAAAGTTCATTGAGCATCTTTAATAACCAGTGTTTTGAACTCTGCATCTGTTAGATTACTTGACTTCATCCTATCTGGATCTCTGTTCTGTTCTCTCATATGGTTTCTGCTTCTTTGTCTTCCCATTTTGGCTGCCTTACTGTGTCTGTTTCTATGTACTAAACAAAGCTCCTAAGTCTCCCAGTCTTAGTGTGGATTTGTGAAGTAGGTGTCCAGTGGCACAGCCCTGAGAGGGGTTCAGCTGCAGGCCAAATTTAGCTGAAGCCTCTGCCCCTCCGGGGCCACCTGTTAAGATTCAGCAAGCAATCCACTGGTGCCGTGCTTATAGTTGCCTCAAAAGGCCACACTAGAAACAGAGGCCAGCTGCCTCCAGTGTGAGTTTAGGCGCCGCTCAGCAAGGACCACTTGTCATGCCGAGGACACACATGAATGTGGCTTGGGTGGGGCGTGTATTGGGGGAGGTGGAGTTTCAGGGAATCCTCTGAGTAGAGCAAACTCTGTTAACCAGTTTGATGATGTCACAGCTATGGAGCGCTGTGTCCACGCACTGGTAAGGGGGAGGGCTCAACAGGGAACAATGGATACCTCCGGCACTTCTGTACTCAGCGAATCTCGCTAGGCCCTCACTCTGTCAATGTCTCCCTGTAATTCTCTGGTTCCTCCTGCACGCAGCCGAATCGGCACTGGTGCTCAGAGCAAACAGGTCCATCACCACGAAAATTTGCTCACAGACGCGGCCCTTTTAAGAGGCATCTGCCGCTGCTGCAGCCTCTATCTCACTCAGCCACTCCAGACCAGGCAGCCCCACATCCTCGCCTCATCCTACCTTCTGCCATTGCAGGGTGATTTCTTAGATTTCTCCCTAGTTGTATGGCTTCTTCGTCTAGATCCCAGGCGATTTTTCCTTGCTGCTGCTCCTTGTTTCTGTTACAACCTTGATTTGGTCGCCAGAAGGATGAACAGAGCCTCTATCATCTATGCCATTTTGGTTGCCCCTCCTCAAGTGGGATCTTTTAATGGGTCTTTCCCAGCATCAATTATATTTTGATAAGAAGGACTTCATGAACCTACATATGGGGTTATTGGGAACCTTAATTGAAATCACTTATTTAATTACAATGTGCTGGCCCATAGTAAGCATTTAATAAATATTAGCATTTAATCATCCTGTGCTATCACGAATCTAACACTTTAAAAAACCTCCATGCAAACTTTCAATGTACTTTTCCAATGTTATTGCCCAATATTGTCCTTCGTAAAGTCCAGATCTTATATAAATTAAACTCTTCTCCATCTTCCATATATCTCCAACACAGTCTAGTCTACCTCATGTTCTTTCTTTATCTCAAGTGTTTTCCCTGAAACATCCAGATTCTTCAAGGTTCAGCTTAAATTAAACTTCTTACAAAAGCTCTTCCCTAGCACTCCAATTAGAAAAAATCCTTCCTTCCCTCGTATTCTGTATTCTCACAGCAAAACGTGTAACTCCATAATGTTTTTCTTAAAGAGAGTTATTTTTGTCTCATTTCCCTTATGAGATTGCAATCTCTATTAGGAGCAGGTCCAACATTTATTTTATTATCCTCATAGTATCGTGGACCATGACTGACACATAATTTCCATTCATTTACCCATCCATTCAAAAACATTTATGGAACAATAAAAATAGATTTAATTACTGTGTAGTCATTGAGTGAATGAATTCAAGATAGAGCAGTTATGAGTGAGTGTAAATAGGAAGTTTTCTTTTAGCTTGCAAGCAAGATTTCTTCCCAGGCTTTTCTAAACTTCGAGAACATACAGGATTCCTGGATGTGTGCCATTCCAGAGATGCGCTTGAGAGAGTAGCATGTGTTATTCATTACATCACATATAACCTTTTCAAGTTTACAATCAATCTTGCTCAGAAAGCTGGTGTCATTTAAAAAGTATAGCCGTGTGCTGGAAAGAGAGACAATCTGAGTTGGCTACAGTCTGTGAATTCAAATACCTTATTTAAAGGTCCAAACATGAAGAAGGAGGATGTACTAAACACATCATTTTCCTTCCCAGTGATTGAAAAGGGATGGTACATTGAAGCTTTGTTGGGTTTCAATGCATTGATTTTCTGGCTACTTATTTTTCTCCGGTTTGTCAGGTACTTAAGAGTCTATTTCAAGTTGCCTGCAGACTCCTTTTCTCATGTTTCTTAAAATTATTTGTGATTAAATTCTCCATATTGTCTTCCAGGCTGTAATGATTCTCTTCCTGCAAAATCCAGTTTTGTCCTTTACTTTATTCTGGTTCTCATGTCTTTATTTTCCAATCCAGTGCTTGCTTTTGGTATCTCCATCAATTTTTCTGTTTCTTGATGCTCTGTACATGCTCATATTTATTTACCTATCTGTCTATTCACTCAGTATTCAGTTGTTGGACACCTTCCAGTGTCAGACAGTGCTATCTGATCAGACAGGGTCCCTATACCTGGGAAGATTGCAGTCTAAAGTGGTAATGGGAGACTGGGGAATATAATGTCACATGACATAATGAGCAAGCACAGCATACCACTGTGCATATCATCATGTAGGCATCTCTATCCAATGCCGAATAAATTATTAATTATGGAATAAAATCGAAAGCTAAGAATAAGTATTAGACTGGGATTTTAAGTCAACAGGGGATGAAAAGAGGAATTCCAGATGTACCAACTAGAATAGCAAAGACAGTGGATTGTTAGTTGCAAAGAAATCTGACTGAGGAGAGTATTTCTCAGTGCTATCCGTGGACCAACTATGACAAAATCATCTAGAATGTTTTAAAAGTCAAAGTTATGTGGACTTCACCTCCAAATCTATTGAGTTGGAATCTCTGAAAGTAGATAAAACCTGTTTTTAACAAACACTGCAGGTGATTTATAGGCATGGCAAAGTTGAAAACCTTTATATAGAGTTGAGAGAACCTGGGTAGATAACAGGCATATCGACTCAACTGACATAAACAAAAAGGAGACATAAGTAAAGAGGCAGCTGGACATGTCCCCAACGATTATTAAAAATTTTTTCATATCTTATATAGTTTCCATTTGAGAAATGGGATATTAAAATTTTGATGGGCCTTCTGGATGTACCTGGCATGATGCTAGGTACTCTCTGAATAAAATCAAATTTATTTCTCAAAACAATTAGTCCATCTTCTGTGTTTCTGGGCTTCTGTGTTCTAGGATGCTAAGTACTATTGGAGAAAACCAAACAACCACGCAGATTGGTTTCACTACCAGTGTGGGGTCTTCCCCTAAT
Source organism: Pteropus medius (assembly GCF_902729225.1). Classification (NCBI taxonomy): domain Eukaryota; kingdom Metazoa; phylum Chordata; class Mammalia; order Chiroptera; family Pteropodidae; genus Pteropus; species Pteropus medius. The sequence continues at coordinate 12,806,760 of NW_024347791.1, read as the reverse complement.
TTAAACCCTTAACGTTGCCTGAGCACCCTGTATATTTCTAGCTGTCCCTTTCCATTCTTTACAACAGCTATTACAGGCTTTCTCCATTCTCCTCAAATCTCCTACTGTACTGCCTCTATTCTATTTTTTAAATTTTGTTTACTAGAGTACCAGTTTAGTATGAAAGTATGTAACTCAGGAACCACCAGATGGAGAAGATGCAGAGAGCAAGGTATGTGGGAAGGGGCGTGACGCTTCCATGCTCTCTGAGCTAGCCACTCTCCCCAAACCTCCATGTGTTCACCAATTCCGAAACTCAACCTTCATTCCTAGTAGATAAATTTCAGTGAGAAAAGGAAACCCTTAAGATAGGACTCCTCAACTTCTTTCTGCCCTCTCTACAAACTAACTGGCTCCACACCCAGTCTCATTACCTACCCATTCTCCTGCCTAGAGTTAATCCTCCTAAACTGAGATCTAGGATAGCTGCAGCAGCATCACCTAGGAATCTGATAGAAATGCAGAACCTCGGGCCCCACTCAGACCTACTGTGTCAGCATTTGCCTCTTAACAAGATGATTAAAATTTGAGAAGCTCAGCTAAAAACAAAACAAATAAACAAACAAACAAAACTCACCCCTTTCTGCCTATTCAGGTGTCTGGCTTTATCAAATGACCTGCTGTCTACTCTAACTGCAAACCTGCTCTTTTCGTTGGGCCCTCTCAACAACATTTACATGTTTTAATCTTTTCTATTTTAAACCAATAAACCATTTCTTAAAACTGTGCTATGACCTCTTGTTCCCTGAGGGAGAATACCTGATGCTCTTTTCCTCTAATAAAGCCACAAATCTTCAAAGACTTTCTTATATTCTGTTTTTTATTTTGCTCCCATTTGTTTTTCAACCCACTTTTAAAAGATGCTACTAGGATGTGGTTCCATTGTGTAGTGGTTAGCACGTCTACTTTACACGCAGAAGGTTCTGGGTTCTCACCCCAGTGGAGCCGTGGTCTGTAGTCTATGGCCATGCCACCCTGAACAAGCCTGATGTCAGAAGCTAAGCAGGGTTGGGCCTGGTTTGTACTTGGATGGGAGACCACCTAGGAGGACCAGGTGCTGTAGGCATAAATAATAATAAAAAAAAAAAAAGAAAAATACTATTAGTTGTCCCCCAAAACCCAGTCTCCCAATTTTCCATGGTAAAAACACTCCAATATTTATCTAGGCACTTGATTGTCTAGAGTAAAGACGTATTTCCCAGCTTCCCTTGCAGTTCTGCATGTTCATGTCTCCAGGTTCTAATTTGATGGGATGCTAATGCAAGTGATATGTTCATCTCTGGAGAAGTGTTCTTAAAAGGAGAGAGTATGACCTTTTCATTTTCTGTCTCCTTCCTACTGGTAGAATGTAGATGAAATGGCTCAAACACTGGCAGCTGACTTGGATCCTGAGATGAATTTGGGAACATGATAGAAGTCTCTGGAGAATTAAAACAAAAGACTATTGTTCCAGACTGAACTGACTATCCCCAGACTTCTTGGACTAGAATGAGAAATATAATTCTGTCTTATTTAAGCCAATGCTATTGGAGGCTTTTAGCATCAGAATACTAACTAATATCCTACAGCAATCTGCCAGTCCTCCTTTACTCCTGATAATATTCAAGTTATCAACGATGCACATACATGTGTGTATGTACACACACACACACACACACACACACACACACATTTGCTACTCCTCAAGGCATAAAATAGTGTTGACTACTCCTCTTCTTTTAAATACTTTCTCCTTTGGATTTCCATGACACCATGTCACTTGGGTTTTATCCAAACTCTCCTCTGCCTCTACCTATTAAGTCAGAGTTCTCAACCATGGCTTCATATAGCAACCACCTGGGAAGCTTTGAAAAAGTGCTGATACCTGGGCTCCAGCCCCAGAGATTCTGACTTAATTGGTCTGGGGTGAGGTCCTGGCATCACTATTCTTTACAAGCTCTCCAGTGACTCGTGTAGCCGCGGTCCGCAGCTATACCTAAAGCCATTGCAGACTCTAGACTCTTATTCTCTGACTTGCACATTCCCCCTGACCAATCCCATCAGCTCCTGGTTTCAATTAGCATTACATGCTGATGACTTTCAAATTGGTATGTGCTAGATCTCTACTGAGCTTCAGACTCATATATACAGAACAGCCCATTGTAAAGTTCCAATGGATATGCCATTGACATCTCATTATTATATATCATTTTTTTAAATTATTTCTTCTCACCATCCCCAAAAAGTTCTTGTTCCTCTTCCTGTGTTTACTATCTGTATGAATAGCAGCACTATCCACATAGTTTTAAGAGCTAGAAATTCTAGCTTCCTTCCTAATTCCCCTTTTTCCCTTGGTGACCCTATCTAATCAGTCATTACACTTAGTTTTTACATTTTAATGTCTCTCACGTTCATTCACTCCTCTCCATCTTCACTGCCATTTCCTGGTTGAGGCTACCATTGTTTTCGTGCCTGTACCGGTTTCTCTATGGAGTCTTGCTCCCTTTCTATCCTTTCTCTGCACAGCAGCTGGAGTGAAACTTTTCAAATGCACATCCAATCATGACACTTCTTTGCTTAGAATTCTTCAGGATTTCCCTTTTGCTTTGGGGGAGAGGCCAAATGCTTTTGCCTGGCCCACCAGACCCTTCACGATATAGGCCTGCCTTACCTCTCCAAACTCGTGTCTTATTTTTCCTCTCCACCCATATGTTACCGTGTAATTAGGTATAAGGAATTGTTGGTAGTTTTCCGAATTCATGTTTCCCTGCGCCCAACCCTGGTTCTACTGAAATGTCCTGCTTTGTACCAAATAGTTCCCAAACTTCCGTGAGTGCAGAGAATTGTTTTAATCAGCATTTGTACTCATAGGATTTTATACAATGTCTGCGGTATAGTTGACTCTACAGCAAATATTATTGCCTACTTATGCCATGGAGCTTACATTACTATGTACTCAATATTTACAGAATTAAAATAGATTCTTAATTATTTTACATGTAGGCTCAGAGAGATGTACTAATTTTTACATGATTAAATGTCGCAGCAAAAAATGTGACCAAAGCTCCGTTCGATCTAAATTTGTTGGCTCCAATGCTCATTTTCTTCCCACACTAAAATATACAACTTCTACACAAAGATGCTTTGTGAAGAGACTATAATAAAATGGCATTTAAAGCAAACTCCTCTAATACTTTGAAATGTTTTCTAAGTTATCACGGATTTCCTGACTTTTCTAATTAGTCTGGGGCTTCTAACTGGCTTATAAAACAGCAGTCTGAAATTGTGTTTATCTAACAGCAAAACAGTTGGTCAATTAAACCAATTTACTTAAAAAGAAATAAACAATTGAATTTCTTGGAGAGACACCTGTTTTCTTTTTAAATAGTTAGCCTGGCATCAATGTGGGTATAGCCTTACACTCAGAATGTTATTTCCTATTTCCATTTGGACTTGGAATTTGAAAGTGTGGCTTTTCTTGTGTTTTGCTTACTCAAGTTACATGAAATATTAACTATAGTTTACCAGGACAGACATCCATAGAAGCCAGGTAAATAAAGCAAACAAGTAGAGATGGTTCTGTTTAATAAATACAAGAGCATATACCTGATGATAAATGTATGTTGTGATGATTTAGAAAAATGCAAGACTGTGGGGGTGGAGAGAAGAAATGAGCAGAGAAATGGTTGATCAAAGTGGAAGAAACAAAGACTATTCTGGGGAAAGGAGCCGAGGAAGTAGCAGAATTTCAGTGGAGACTCTGCTTCTGCTGGCTTCAGGATAAGGAGAAAACCCTCTTGGGGTGGCCAGGTGATTACATCAACCATCTTAAACTGGATCCTGGGGCTGAGTATGTTAACCTTGTGAGGACTTTACTCTGCAGGTTGAGGAGAAGCAAAGAAATGGATAGAAAAGTCCACTCCTAAGTGGAATGAGTCATGCACTAGCTCCCTCTCACACCTCCATACAAGCCTTTTGTCTAAGAGTCACACATTTGGCAGTGACCAGTCAACACCTGGGAGGAGAACAATAGCCCAGGATCAAGAAAATGTCACAGGGCCTGAGGGATAGAGTGAACCTAGATACTTCCCAGAGATTTCCTCTACCTCAAGGCAAGTCCTTAGAAATCTAAAAGGTGAAATGAAATATCTACATGGACATAAAAAAAATAAATCACCGGATTTTCTTTTAGCTTAAGTTTAAGAGTTTAGTCTCTTAAATTTATGAAAAGTTGTTGAGTCTTACTCAAAACAAGAGAAACAAGTTAAGTGGAAAGTCATAACATTTTTCATCTATCAGATAAAAAATCAAAACATTTAACAAGCTATGAGGAAGTAGGCATCCTCCTACACTGCTGAAAAAATATAAGTTGGTAGCAATGTTTATGAAGGGCGATATGGGATTGTTTGTTAAAATTTAAAAATGTGTAAATTTTAACCTCAGCAGATCCACTTCTAGAAATTTATTCTACAAATGTACTTACACATGTGAAAAACAACATATGTATGAGGTTATTCATTGCAGTATTGTTTGTAACAATAAGAGGTATTACTCAGCCTTTTGAGAGATATGAATAAGCCCATCAAGAGGTTAAATAAAGTATAGTACTTCTATAGGATGGAATATTATAAAGATGTTAAAAAAGATTTAAGAATTTTTATTTTGATGTGCACTATTCTAAGATATGTTGTTTTGTGAACCAATTAATTTTATGCTATCTCTTGTATAAAAAAGGAAGAACATATATTCATATATATGTAAGCTTCTGGAAGGAACTTATGCAAGAAACTTATGAGTCATTACATAATTGGGAAGCAGGCAGGGGAACTTAGCAGATGGGGGACAAGGTTGGAAGGGAGTTTTTTTTTCTGAATATTCCTTTATTCTTTTTATTTTTGAGCCACATAAGTGTATTACTTATTCAAAAATTCCATAAATTAATTTTAAAGAAAATAATAGAGTCCTAACTAAATCATTAGAACTAAGCACGTATGTAGGCACTGAGTCGTCGACAGCCTAAGTTGACTTATCAGACTTCCACCTTCTAGAATTTCTGGTCTGTTGCAGTTCTGAAAGATAAGGGCCGCAATGCTCAAAATATGATTAAAGTGGCCCCTACAGGACAAATTGAGATTTTTTTTTTTTGTTACTTTGTTCCCCTTTAAAGGCAGAAAAATTTAGTCTACGGCCATACCACCCTGAAGAAGCCCAATCCCATCTGATCTTGGAAGCTAAGCAGGGTCAGGCCTGGTTAGTACTAAGATGGGAAACCACCTAGGAAGATGAGGTGCTGTAGGTTTAAAAATAAAAAATAAGGGATTGTAAACTTAACAGTTCCTTGTAATCTGTGAGGTCAACCAAGGGTTGCCTCACCTAAAAAATAAACAAACAAACAAACAAAATAAAGGCAAAAGAGTTTAGAATACATGGTTAGTCACTGTGACCGTGGGTTTCCCTTTGCTGTTGCTAGAAAGAAAAGTTTTGATAATTACATAAGCACTACAAACAAAGCCATTTTATAGAGAGCAGGTTGGGACAGCAGTGTGTTGAAGAAGGAAATCTATGTACCTGGATTTTTATACTCTCCCTGTCATTCATACCTTTATGACTTTAAGCAAAGGCCCCTAACCTCTTCAAGACCTAGTTTCCTCACTTGTAAAATGTAGATCATATTACCGTCCTTGTAAATGTATGCTTAATAAAACCCAGAGCTACTACAGGTCAGTGATGTTCAACTCTAAGGCAATCCCAGGTCCCCCAAACTCACTCCAACAAGAAGTGAGTTGCTAAAGACCACAGCCCAACAAAGAGCACCTCAAAAACAAAAACAAAAACAAAAACAAAAACAAAAACAAAAACAAAAAACCTTTCTAGAGGAAAGAATGAGAATGGCCAGATTATATGACCAAGAAACTCTAAGACCTTACATGGGTGATGTTCTAGTTATCACTGTTAGGTTTCCCATTTTCTGTGTTTACAATGAAGATTTTAATATAGGTATATTATCCTTTCTCTCTGAAGAGTTTGTGTATTGATTGAGGGTGATCGATATTATGATTTACTATAAATTGCTACAGTATTTTATTTGAATATTTACTTAGAAAAAGTTCAAGATTTTCTGTTGAACTTGGAACTGTAAAGTTATAAAGTCTGAAACTGCCAGAGGTCACCAAATGAAAGAAGCCTATCTAAGATGGAGGAAAGCTGGGGTGGGGGACCGGTAAGGAGAGAGAGATCTTGAAATCCAGGAACATTTTCTTTTTGCTTCAGTCACTATTAGTTGGGTTTTCTAACCCTTGCAAGTGAAAAAATCTCAACTAAATAAACTGGGTCTTTAATAAGTGAAAAGATGCTTAACCTTATATACCTCACACTGATATGCCAGTTTTCAACGATCAGATCTGCAAATGTCTGAAGTCTTGATAACTCACTGTATTGACCAACTTACAGAGAAATAGAAATTATGTTTTGTTGGTGGGAGTATTCAGATGATACAATCCATGTGGTAGGTAATTTGGAAATAGTATCAAAATTACAAGTGAATTTACCTTTAAGCTTAACAATTTCACTTCTAGGATTTATTCTACAGCCATACTTGTGCATATGAAATGAAAGAACATTTGTTCATTACGGCATTGTTTGTAATAGTAAAACAGTAATGTAAAAGTCCACACTAAAGGTCTGGATAAATGAAAAATATAGTACATCATACAGAGGAATATGTGAAGCTATGGAAAGAATGAGGAATTCTGTTTGTGCTAATATAGACACATTTTTCAAGATAATGTTAGAAAAAAAATTAAGTGCAGATACTTATGTGAAATATTCGTATAAAAATAGGAGAGAAAGAAAATATCTTTTCATATTTACTTGTATGTGTATGAATATCTCAGGAAAGATAGAAAAGAAAAAAGAAGTAGTTATGCATGGGGTAGGGACACTGGAACATGGGATTCAGAGGACAAGATTGGGAAGAGGAATTTTTCACCGTATACCTTTGATTTTATTGTATTTAAAACGTTTTGGAACAACATAAACCTTCACAGATATTTTCAGTGTATTTTTTAAAAGAAAAATACAATGATAACATAGCGGAGTTCCATAACTCTAAATTATATGTGGGGTGCCGGCGTTGAAATGTCAGCCGCATAAATTGAAGGAGCAGGCTTTCTATCACGTTCTAGAAATTCAGCTCTAAAGAGATCTGTGCGGCGCAGCTTGGAAAGAGCTATTGCATTGCAATGGCGACACCTACAGGACATACAGAGAATCTTCTATTTGTTTTATTTTTATTTTTCTGCGAGTTGACCGGTTTAAAGCATGGATAGGAGTGGTGCTTGGTTTTCCATTGGAGTTCCTGAACAAAAGTATTTCGCTAATCACTGTACATTGATTGTCAGATATACCTGGATACAAATACTGTCCCTTTCATTTACTGTCTGTGTAGCTTTAGGCAAAGGCTCTTATATCTTAAAAGCCATAGTTTTCTTCACTTGTAAAATCTGGATAATAATACTTACCTCGTCATATTGCCTACTAATATTTTAAGTGAATTGTATTGCCTAAGGAATATCCATGCTGCCCTCCAAAATAGCCCGTGATTGCTCAATGCCTAACACAACCCCCCGGCCTCTGAACCTGCCAGTCCACAGGAAGTGAGATTCTAAATAAATGCAGCCCACAGAAGGGGCCTGTGAGCGTGCCTCGAGGAGCTTCCCTGGCTGCAGGTGAAGGGAGCCTGGAGAGAGGGAGAGTGAGCGGAGGATGAGAGAAATTAAACAAGTGGGGCTTGAAGGCATTATTTGAAACCTATATCCAGGCACACGGGAAGCTCTAAATTTATCCCTGCCTTTTCAGTTGTAAAGACAATAAATCCCTTTTCTAAAGCCAGATTGAGGTTTCTTTTTCCTTCTGCTTCTAATTGAAATACCCCTAACAATTTCCCAGGCCGTTACTCAATCTCACTCGTAATGAAAATATGAATTAAAATGACAAAGTATTTTCCACCCATTAGATTAACAAAAATTAAGCTAAAATTGATCAGACACTATGTTGGCCAATGAAATATTTCTGTGGAGAAATATTTGATTTTACTAGTGAGAGCTTAACAATCCCTAAAGAAGGCAAATGAGATATATTTGTTAAATCACAAATATGTGTATCCTTTGACCAGACATTTATGCTTTTGTGTAATTTGTCCCATAGATATATACATCCACACATGAAAAATGAGGCATGGACAAGGTTATTTAGTGCAGCACTCTTTAAAAGCTCAAACAAGAGGAATCGACCTAAATGTTCATCACTGGAGAATTGGTTTCATTCACACCGTGGAGAACTCTAAATCTCCCCCAAGGAGTACGTTTCTTTAAGAACTGATAATGGAACGCTCTGTAAAGAAAGAAAAACAACGACATAGAACAAAGGGGTGTGAATAGCTAGCTATTACTGGCATTAAAAGGGAATGAGGGAAGGAATCTATGTTCATATATTTACTTGCAAATATCTTCAAGCCTCTGGAAGAAGAGACAAAAAAATGAATTACCATCATAGAGAGACTACATAGAGGAAATTGGTCAGTAAGGGACAGGGATGTTGGGAGATTTTTTTCAAATACGACTCTTTTGTACATTTTAATTTTTGAAACTTATAACTGTATAACCTATTCAAAAATGAAATAAATACAGTTTCAGGAGAAAAGGATCGTAACTTATATGTTGGAGCTATGGAACTCTAAATCCATGAGTGGGGGTCCTTAGATTGAATGGCAGCCAGACCGGACTCTGTCTTCTAGAAATTCTGATCCGTTTCAGCCTTAGATCAGGCTGCAAAGCTGGAAAGAAACAGCCTGTGGTTACAGTGGCATCTACAGGACAAACATAATATTTCACTTTGTTTCTTTGTACTTGTGGGGAGGAGCATCAGAGGAGTTTGGCAAGGCATAGGGGATGGTGATTTTTTTTCCCATTAGAGTTGCTAGTTATGGTGAACATAATCGTTCATATAACCCTATTGGAAGCTTAGACCTTAGAGTTAAACACCCCTGGTTACAAATACTGGCTTTGCCACTCACTCATTGTTACTGCCCAGCTGTGTGGCTTTAAGTAAAGGAACTTAATATTTCTGAATCGTAGTGTCTACTCCTGTAAAATGAGAAATATACTATCTATATTACGGGTTAGTGCCTCACAGTGTTTTAAGAGACTTATCTTGCTAGAGAAACTCCAAATATGGCAAACAGCAGCCTGTGATTATTCAACCCCTTAGTCAGACCTAAACACCTCAAATCTATTCCAACAAGAAGAGAACTAGCTGCTTATGAGATCTAACACACAGAAGGGGCCTCCTCCGCCATAGGTTCCAGCTCATACAGGCCATGGAAAGACAGGACAAAGGAGATCCTTCCAGAGAACAAAGCAGAGCAGCCATGTTGGCTAAGGAGCTCACGTTACCTCCAGGTGAGGGGCACCTGACTCTTCCTGTCCTGCGTCACACTGTTTTCTTTTCTTCTCCTTACCAAAGGGAAGTTTGGTTGTAATTATCCTGCTCTTGCCCTGTCTCTTCAGGTGTGTGTTATAGTTATACTAGAATCATAAGTTGTTGAGTCATGAGGAGCCACATCAGGACCCAACCAATAAGACTGTGTATCACCCAGAAATCTTGAACTTGGAGCAATAACTAGATGAGTCGCTATGTGGTCTCCCTATGTGATTGTAGTTATACAACATATAATTATGGCTTCATTACAATTATGGGTGTTTTTTAAGGGATATGTTTGAATAGAAGGGTGTGTGTGGAAGTAGACCTGTCAAAGGGGTGGACTGCAGCGCAATTTGTGCTGTTCACCAACCAGGGCTTATCTATCCTTCATCATATAAGACTCTCTGATCTTTCTCTGGACAGCCAGGATGCCCATCTCTCACTCAATCTATCTAGTTTAGGGGATTTTGACTCTATTGTGTGACTCAGGCCTGGCCAATCAGAGCACTGTATCCTCTGTCCAATGCAGGTCAGTGAGAACTGGGACGATCAGAGGCTGTCTGAGGATAGAGCCAAGACAGAAGGAAGCTAGAACAAGAGAGAGAGAAGGCGAGGGCGCAAGCAACATAGAGAGAAAAAAGAGAGTGAGAGGGAGAAATCACAGGCCTTGGGGACATGGAAACTTTTGAATTAAGACTTATTGGAAATTCTACATCTACCTCCAGACTTTTTAGTCAAGGAAACATAAATATCTTCTCGCCGATGCCATAAACCAAAGCTTTCTATCACTTGCAATCAAAAGGATTCTAACTCATTCAAATGGCTTTTAAACCAAAAGATGCTCAAACTCACAAATAATAGGAGAAATAAACAATAAAACTGAGAGACATTTTTTTTCCACTCTCAGATTGGCAAAAATTCAAAACACACTATGTTGGCCAAGTTGTGAGGAATTGACAATTTCAAACATGACTGACAGGAGTATAAGCTGGTACAAGCCCTGTACAGGGCAATTTGGAAATGCCCAGAAATGCATTTATCCTCAAACACTTTCAGATGTATTCACACATGCAAACTGAACGATATCTGAAATACTTTCAGATATATTCACACATGCAAACTGGACTATTTTAAGACTGTTTTTCGTAGCAAAAAATCAATTTACATGTTCATCATTAGAGAACTGTGTTGATAAAATTAGGTGCATACATATAGTAAAAATACTGTAAGTGAGTGAGAGAGAATTTTAAGTACTGATATATAAGGATTTCCAAGATATAGTGCTATGTGGAATCATGGAGAAGGAGAAAAAAAAGTTATAGAATGCTATCATGTGAAATAAAAGAAGGTAGTTTTTAAAATGTATTTTCTTGTATATGAATAAAGAAAGTATATGGAAGTATGAAAAACCCAATAACATTGGTAACTTTTGGCATGGATTTGGTGAAACGGAAATTGTTTTTACTGTATTTTTTTGCACTTTTTGTTTGTTTTTGAACCATATAAATACATTGCCTTTCAAAATTAAATGAATTAAAAATTGAAAATGTCCTAACTAGTAGCCAGGAGATATAGAACAATAGAAACAGATTATGGATGCTGACACGGAACTGCATAAGTTGAATGAGCTGGCTTCTTGCATCTTCTATGTCTGGTCTATTGCAACTGGGAGAGATCTGTGCAGCAAAGGTAAAAATACATGTTCTATGATGAGAGTGACACCTGCAGGACAAAATGAGAATTGTTCTGTATTTTTTCTTTTTTTCATTTTTTTTTTCTGACGGAAAAATTTAGTAGGGCACAAAGGACGGGCAGTGAGCATGAATTTCCCTTTAGAGTTGCTAGAGGTGAAAATTTTGCTGATAATAATAAAGATATTGCAAACAAAACATTTTTCATATAAGGTACACAGAGAAGCGGTGTGAAAGAGAGAGGTAGAGGTAGAGTCCTCTGGATACAAACATTGGCTTTGTCACTCCCCAGCTGTATGGCTTTAGGCAATGCCACTTAACATTTCTGAGCTGTAGAATCTACACTTAAGGAATGAGGATAATATAGTATTTACCTTCCAGGGTTGTTGCCTCTTAATGTTTGAAGGAGCATTCATAGCCAAGAAACCTTAAACCCTACAACTGTTCAATCTCGGAGGCTATTCCAGGTCCCCAAGCCTACCCCTTCAGGAAATGAAATGCTAAACAGAGGCAACCCATGTAAGGGGCATCCCAGCCAAAGGTCTTCAAAAAATGGACCACGGAAGATGAAGAGAAAAGAGAATGCTCAAGGGTGACCACATTGTGTGACGGAAGAACTCAGGGGCTTTGATAAGGGTTTGACGTCAGCGACTTCTGTGGGTTGCTTCCTGGTCTCCTATTTTCCAAATGGGAGGTTTTATTTCAATGTCATTGTCTCTCCCTGTAAATGTGTAATGTGAGTTATAGTTTTCATTAAATCATAGTTTGCTGGACTATGAGAAGCTACATTAGGACCCAAACAAGAAGATTCAGGATTAGAGTAATAACTGGTTTATTCATGATTTGGGGGTTATTTATCTGGCATGTAGATGAACAGTTTTTATTATGAGTAATACAGCTGCATTCTATTGATATGGACATCTTTGAAAATATATGCATGGGTAGAAGGGTATGTGGTCCAGTGACTCGAACTTGGGAAAATAGAGAAACACATCCCTCTATCTGCAGTGATGATTCAAGGGCGGCACATGACACATTTGAAGTCAATAAGAATCAAGTCTTACTCTTTGTGCTGAACTTGGAGCTGTGAGAATGAAAGTCTGAAGCTGCCTCAGGCCACTGCAAGAAGGAAGACCCGTGAGAATAGAGCCAAGAAAAGGGAAAGGAGAGAGACGGAGCTAGAAGGCGAGACAGGAAAGACAGGGAGCAGAACCAGGCTTGATGACAACCTTTGAGTCCTTCATCAGGGTGTCTCTAGGTATACCTGCTAACTTTTGGGGACTTTTTTTTTTATGACTTTACTCTGTTGCTTGAACCAAATGGAGTTTTCTACCACTTGTAATTGAATGAATTCTTATTAATTTATGTGAAAAATGTTGTTCCTCCTCATAAAAAAAGAAATGCATAATAAAACTACACAGAGATAACATTTTTCATCTACCATATTGACAAAAACCCACATGTTCGATAGCATGTGGTTGGACAAGTCATGGGGTAAAGGCTTTCAGACACAGGGTTGGAGGGAATGTAAATTGCTGCAATCTTGAAGCAGGGAAGCTTGGAAACGCTATAAAAATTACAAATGCATCTACCCTTTGACCCAGAAAGTCATGTCTATGAATTTAGTGTACACCTATACTTTGTACCAGATAAAGACCAATGTCCTGGTTATTCTCCGTTTATCTCTCGGCCCCATTTCCTTTTTCAGTCCTTTTCTGCCATGCTTTTTTGCTCCGGGAGCTGACTTTACTCCAGGAAGCTCCAGGAGTATCACACAGGCTCCTCTGCCCTCCGTTTTAGGTTGGGTTAATGGAGGGGTTAATGGAGGCGTTTGGAAGACAGAAAGAGAGAGGTCAAGATATTTATTCCACTGACTCCTGCCTTGACAAGAGTGATTCTGGAAGAGATTTTCTTTATCACTACAGCCAATGTCAAATGACCCCTTCAATGACTACAGCTATCACCAGATCCCGATGACACCAATTCCTTCCCATTGTCCCAGCAGACCAAATGCTGGTAACAGATTTCTGCTGCAGCTAATTACTGTATATTCACTATCCCTTCTCAGTTCCCCTCTCCCTATTCATCTGTGATGATTAATCTTATGTTTCAACTTGACTGGACCACAGGGTGCCCAGATATTTGGTCAAACATTTTTCTGGGTGTTTCTATGAAGGTATTTTTGGATGAAATTAACATTTAATCAGTAGACTGAGCAAAACAGATGGCCCTCCATAATGTGAGTGAGCCTCTTCCAACCAGTTGAAGGCCTGAGTAGAACAAAAGGCTGATCCTCTTTCCTGGGTAAGAGAAAATTCTCCTGCCAAAGTTCTTCAAATACATTTCCAATAGTAGCCTTGAACCAATCAGAAGATGCTTTGGGCTGTGGATCCACTGAAAGGAAGTTATGCAGAAGAAATAACTTCCCATAGTTCCCTGCATGAGCTCCCGTGTCAGAGCCCACGTTGCTGGTCGGACATGCCTGGTTTCTCAGCTTTCCCTATAAACTCTTGGCCTGGACTTTCCCGCGTCACTGCTCATGGCACACAGATCTCTGACTCCCCTTCTGGACTTTCACTCCCCACCTCCAGCATTTTTGTAAGGTCTAAGACCTATAACAAATGTCTTCTTCCCATAATTTTCATCCTGAATCCTGAATAATGCAGATAAAAAATCAGTTGACAGCAGCTGCATCTGAAAAGAAGAATGAAGACTTAAACTTTCAACTCAGTTAAACTCACCTGGACTTCTGATCTACAGAACTGTGAAATAATAAAACATTGATATTTAAGCCACTAAGTTTGTGATAACTTATTACAGCAGCAATAGAAGACTAACATGCTGCCATTTGTGTAATAAAGAAGGCAGAAGGCAATATTATGTATTCATATTAGTATATATATGCATTAAAACTCTCTGGAATGATGCAGGAGACCAATAACTATGGCTACTTCTTTTGAGGGGTCATGAATAAAAACTAGGTAAATGGGAGTGATGGTAGGAGGGAGATGATTTATTATATACCTTTTTATACTTCTTGATTTTTGAATCATATAAGTATTCTCTATTCAAAAACTGAGAAATGCTTTTTTTTAAAAAAAAAGGAAAAATACAATGTTAATAAGTATGTATATTGGAGCTATAAAACTCTAAACACATGTATAAGTTTAGCAATATGAGCCATCACACACATAAATCGGCTTCTTCTATTTTCTAGAATTTCTGGTCTATCACAGCATTGAATGATCAGAGCTGAACAAGAAGGAGATATTCTGTGGTTATAGTGGCACCTGCAGGACAAACTGAGAATTTTTACGTATTGGTTTCAGTTTTTTCTTCGAGGCATACCTTGGAGGGAGTGAATGTTGAATCCCCCGTGGAATAGCTAAGCAGAAAAGTTTTAATAATGACTGATGAAATTGTAACCAAAGATATATTTACACAGGTCGTGCTGGGCAGGAATGCAGAATGGTGAGATAAATAAATGTAGGTTGAAAAGCCTGATACACTTGGCTTCACATTTTCTCTATGTCACTTCTGAGCGTTAGTTTCTGCACATATTAGTTTCTTCACAAGCACAAACCTGCCCCTTTTGCAGAGTTGCTGTAGCATTAGAGTGCATGCAGTGTGCTGAATTTGGAGCTTAGCATACAGGTAGTTTTCAGTAGTGAGTAAGCAGCATATTTTTGCACTTTGAGTATCCTACAGTGTCACTAAACTCAGAAGGCTGATGACCCTATAAGGCTCACCCTGTTTCAACCCAGCCCCCACCTTGATGCACATCCAGCGTTTCTCAACTTTCCACAAACAAGTTTCTCACGTCAAGGATGATTTAGCTTTCTCGAAGCTCTTAATATCAAACCAGCACAGACTCCTTTCCCCACTCCTCACTGCGCTCGTGACTTGGGGCCATTTTTTAAAAACTCTTGGTGTCTGTTTCATTTTTTCAAGGAAAATATCAAGAATTATGTTTATACTTTTTTAAAACCTGACACTAACATGTATTTATCCACATAATGACATGACATTTTCTTCTCCGAGACTGTTATTAAACTTGAGCATGACCTTTCTTTACCTTTTGAACATAAAGGTTCTTCTGAGCCTCTGTCAGCCACATATATATACATATATATATATGCGCAGCATCACGTTTTTAGAGTGACATGCTCCTGTATGTGTGTAAGACTAAAACAAAATAGAATTTGAGGTCAAGAGCTGAAAAAAATTCATTAGTTATTTCAAACCATGAATAAATTTAAAAGGTTTTGCAACTCAGTAAAAGGAATATTTTCTAGGGCAGCAAACTAGTCAGGCCTGACTTTTAAAAGTAATCCAATACACATTAGAAAATACATATAAAGTTAGGTTTAAACCCAAAATAAAATGTGGATTGATTCCCTGCTCCCATAATGTTTAGATCGACTAGAGAAGAGAAAACTAGACGGAAAAAGGATGTGATGATTATGATTTGAAGTAGTGCAGAATCTAGACAGAATTAGGAAAAAAAACAAGAGAAGAAAGAACCCTGTGTTTCCAGGCAGATGGTGCTGCATGTCATAAATATCGTGAGGAAGATAATGACTCAGGGGTCTGGGCCGGTCAAATGACACTCTGATGGGGGATTTCAACAACCCAGATGACGGGAATTAGAAAAAGTGACTAGTCATGATTACTAAAACATCTGTGTTGTGGTCGACATAAGTTAGGCTCAGCCACAGAATAATGAACACACAATATGACAAATATAGTGGTAATATATAATATTGGTAACTACAAAATATTGCTAAAGAATTCAGACATCAAGTTAGAGAATTTAGAAACCACATAGTTTTATATGACCATATAGAGACCATGTTCCCTGATACTACTAAAGTTAAAAACAAAGGGAAGGTTGACATTCAGACACCATAAAGGTCACAGGCCAGAGACAGTCATCACTGAAATGAATATCTCCAAGATGGAAAATTAGATAGCCCACCCCAAACAACAGTTTAAGAGCTAAACCATGGACAAATTATAGAAAAGCAAAACAGTACTGATGGAGCTGGAGAAATAGCATGGGCATAATACACACATACAAGACAAACTGTAGTTCAGACAAGTGTAGATGAAATGAAGATCAGAACATTTATAAGCCAGGATCTCCCCAGGAAAGGATTACAATTATACAGCAATGAAAAGTAAAAGTGGGATATAGTGATTTCCCAGTTGAGATAAACACCGTTAGGACATAGTTAGACTACTGAAAGATATGGAGAAGATAAACTTGCATGCCAGAATGGACTTCAGAGAAATAGAAGAAAAAGTCACATTAAGAAGTCTATTAGAATAGAAAAGAAAAGGAAGACCTACAGTTAATTTTGGACATGAAAATGAATAGAGTATGCCAATCTTATAGACAGTTGATCTCCATGAGACAGAATAATAGAACACACAGGGATGAATGGCTGTCATGCAGCCCTAAACCGAAGAACCAGTCTGTTCCAACAAAGAGAGGAAAGGTGTCAAAATACAAAAGAACAGGAAAAAACTCAGGCCCAAGACAAAGAAAAAACCTAGAGCTCCAAACCAGAAACTTGGCGTTCTTTTATCCTCCCAGATTAGATTTTCTGTATATTATCTATTAAAATGTAATTAAATTTTTTAAATGTTAGGATTACTAGATACAGGATTACACATTTCAGTAGTTTCAGGAAACTGTCCAAGTGTGCATAAAAGTAAAAGAAAAGTAAGATTCAAAATGTTAGGAAGAACCACATGAATAGGAGTCCTCAGAATTTATGAAATATCCTTACTCTGAATAAATTTATGATGTATGCAAACTCTGACTGAATCACTGGGACAGACAAAATTTAACAATTACAAGATACTGGAGAAAACAAAATCAATTCAGCAATACATGTTTCTACTGGAAAGGCAGAATCGGCACCAGTACATTAGGTTGTGAAGTGTTGTATCTGTATTCCCATGAGTAAAGTTTATTCTTAAAGTTTTATAAAATGTATTTGTTGTTTTTATTGTAAAAACGTTATTTTCACTTTGATTCATTTCTTTAATGTGTATAGATGAGCTAAGAAGATGGATTTTCTTTTTTTTTAGTCACTTTTGGTAATATCTTTCTAGAAGTGTGCTCATTTCATCTAGGTTTTCAAGTTCATTGCCATAAAATTGTTATTGAGGAGGCAGTAGCAACTCAGTAGTTCCTTTTTGATAACTTTCTAAAGTTGCAAAAATAGTACAAAAGTAGTACAAATATATCCTATATTTCCTTCACCCAACCAACTTCCCCCAATGCTAACATTCTACATATACTAGTAAAATATGAAAACCAGAAAATCGCTATTGGCATAAGACTGCATTCGGATCTTATTTGAATTTTATCAGTCTTTATATGCACTGATTTTTTTTTTCTGTATAATTCTGTGAAATTTTATCACTTGTATAAATTCATGTAGCTACCATCACAATCAAGATATGGAACTGTTCCACTATCACAAAGGCCATCTCTCATGCTACACTTTATAATCATACACCTTCACCCTCCTACCTCCCCTGACAACCACTGATCTGTTCTCTATCTTCATAATTTTATAATTTCAAAATTTTATAAATGGATTCATGTGGTATGCAACTCCTCGATACTGGCTTTCTTCACTAAGCACGGTTAGTGATGTTGAACACTTTTTTATATCCTTATTTAATATCTTTATTCTTTTAGGTTAAGTGTCTGTTTTAGTCTTTTGCCCTTTTTCTAACTGGGTTATTCGTGATTTTATTGTTAAACTTAGAGAGTTCTTTATATCTTTGGAATACAAGTCCTTTGTCAAATATGTGATTTGCAAATATGTTTTCCTGGTCTGTACCTCTTAAAAGGATTTCTCGCAGAACAAAAGTTTTTAATTTTCATGAAGTCCAATCTGTCATTTCTTTAAATGGATTGTGCTTTTGGTATCACATCAGCAAACTTTGCTCAGCCCTAGGTAACGAAGATTCTTTTCCAAGTTTTACTCTAAAAGTATTATAGATTTATATTTTACATATAGGCATGTTCCATTTTGAGTTAATCTTTGTGTAAGGTATGAGGTGTTTGTCAAAGTTTATTTTTCTAGCTATGAATGCTCAACTGTTTTAACATCATGTGTTGAAAATACTATCCTTCCTTAGTTGAATTTTCTTCAACTTCATTTTTTTTAAAAACATCTTTTAGTCTACTTTAGTTTATTTTCTGTTCTTTATAAATTTCATATTAAGATGGATTATAGCACAAAAAATGTTGTGAGGATTTTAATATGAATTGTACCAAATCTATAAACAAATTTAAGAAGTATTGATATATTACTGTTGAGGCTTCCAATTTATAAGCGTTGTTTATTTCCATTTTTTTTTAAAATTTCATCAGCATTTTGTACTTTGCACCATACAGTCCTATAAATCTTTTGTTATCTTATGCCTAGAATTTCATTTTTGAAAGATTTTAATTGGTTTTGTCTTTTTTAATTTTGGCTTTCAATTGTTCAGTTCTAGAGTATAGAAATATGATTGAGTTTTGAGTGTTGACCTTGTATTTTTTGATCCTGCTAAATTCATTTATTAGTCCTAGGGTATTTTGGGGAGTGAGTAGGGACTTTTTATGTAGACTGAGGCTCTCCAAACTACAGCCTATGTGACAAATCCAGCCCGTTGTCCGTTTTTGTAAATACATTTTTAGAAAAACATGCTAATTCGTTTATGTTTTACCTATGGGTGCTTTCATGCTGTAATAGCAAAGCTGAATAGCTGTAACAGAGATATTTCCTACAAAACTGAAAATATTTACTATCTATCCCCTTACAGAAAAAGGTTGCTGACATGTGATGTAAACAATCATGTCATATGCAAATGGAGACAATTTTATTTCTTCCTTTATTGTTTGTGTGCCTTTGATATCTTTTTCTTTACTGCACTGTCAAAGAAGGCCAAGAATAACGCTGAAACTTTAATTCTTCCTAGCCTGTAATGAACTGCCCCTCCCACATGGTGTCAGTGTACATCCGGAGGTGAGTCTGGACTTCCGCTCCCACTCGGCAATAAGAAGGCACTCTTTCCTTTCTAATCGTTGTGATGTCAGAGGAGGCCTAATGGCTACATTGCCCAGTAGAAACAAGGACAACTCCACCTCGACATGGGCGAAGACCACAGGGGCAGCTGGAACACCTGTGGCCGCCCAGCAGTAACTATCGACACCCGCTGTGGGTTGAGTGATTAAGCTGTGCTTCTACCTGCACCCTTCTTCACCTCCTTCCTCTGATAAAGTAATGCCAGAAAAAGCCAGTTAACACGGAAAGTTTAAACAAGATCCAGGATCTCCTAACATATTATGAAAATGTTCAGGTTTAAATAGAAAATCCCTTTTCATCGAAGAATCAAGATCTCAAACTTAATGAAGGGAAGACAATCAATAGATATTAACACCAGTATGACAGCAATGTTCGAATTGTCTGGAAAAAGTTTTTAAAAAGCCATGATAAAATGCTTCAACAAGCAATCACAAGCCTGCTTAAAGTAAATTTTAAAAAAAACGTTAGGAAGGAAAAGTCTCAGCAAAGAAATAGAAGATATAATAGAAATGAAAAATACAATAACTGAAATAAAAAGTTCAGTGGGTGATGAGGTCAACACCAAAATGGAGGGAACAGTGGAAAGAATCAGTGAATTGATGATAGAACAGTTGAAATTACCCAAACTGCACAACAGAGAGAAAATAAACAGGAATAAAAGTACACAGGTCACGCTCTCCAACCACAATGGAATTAAACTGAGACCCCCATAGGTGGGCAGTTGAGGCTTATATGCCACCTTGATCTAAGGAGAAGAGAGTAGTGGTTTGGGACTTCAAAGAAAAGGAGAGCAATTCACATGAAGGTGGTAAAGCAAATGTTTGGTAAAAAAATGTTTGCTGGGCCATGCAGAGACAATGGGACACAGGTGGTTCTGATCTCTAGGCCCTGCTGAGTCTCCCCCACCACACATAGCTCATATTCTTTGTAGATCTCTCTGGTGATATCTAAATTCTTTCCAGCAGTTAGGAGGAAGGTCAAAGGTTCTTCCTGAGTCTTTTGTTTCTTAAAAATAAAATAACTCTATGCCAGAGAGACAAATTTGGGGATGACAAATTTTGCTTCCTTACACTCCCTTCCCTCAACGTGGCACCAAGTTTGAGAAAGGCGAGATTTTTCACTGTTTTCATTTGTAGAATAACTTTAATTTTTAAATTCACCCTTCCAACTGACAGTTTATCCCTTTGGAGTCCCAGCTCTATGCAGTGGGATCCTGTCTGAATTTCCATCTTGTAGAGGCCTGAAGGTTTGCTTCCTGCTCTAATGTCCTGTGACACCACCAGATAGAAAACTCAAGGTCACCATAACTCTGAATGCCCTTTAGCAGTTGATAGCTTCTCAATTCCTCATCTCATTGATTACCTGTTCACTCCTTTTCGTCTTCTGAAATTGTCTGGTACTTTGCTGTCTTTATTTAAAAAATTCTACTTCTGAATTCCAAGAGAAATAAACTTCTAAAACTAGATATTTGTTTTTAAATATTTTATCTAGAATTTTTACAGTCTTTTTCTAAAAAGTTGATTTTTTCCTTTTCTTTTCCTTCTTTCCTCTTTCTTTCTTTCTTTCTTTCTTTCTTTCTTTTTTTCTTTCTTTCTTTTCTTTCTTTCCATTCTGCCATATTCTTAGAAATAAAAGTCCTTCCATAGTGTTGGTAAGTTGGCTGCATCTAGTCTCATGCAGTGTAATTGAGATCGCTGGGAATCGAAAACCAGGAAACAGGAATGATAACCTGAGCTCTGTTCTTTACCAGCATGTGACGCCAGGCAGTGAGCTCTCTTTTCTGAGCCTTTTTTTTTTTTTTTTTTTTTTATACCATTGAGGAATGAAAAAAGGTAGATTAAATGATCTCTAAGTCTTCTTCACTTAAAAGGTGTACTATTTTGATATTGTAGTATATCAGAAACCTGCTGGCCTGGGAGTCCAGAGTCCTGAATTTTAGATTTGGCTCTGCCTCTCTCTCGCTTCCTGCTTTTAGCCATGTCACTTTACTTTCTGAATCTTCATTTCATTTACAAAATGAAAGTGAATAATATACACGTATATGTGCCAGATTTTCTTTATCCATTCACCTCTCAGTGGGCACTTAGGTTGTTTTCATATCTTGGCTATTGTGAATAATGCTGCAATGGGATGCAGATATCTCATCAAGGTACTGATTTCATTTTCCTCGAGTATGTACCCAGAAATGGGATCGCTGGATCATTTGTTAGCACTATTTTAAACATTTTAAGGAACTTCCATACTATTTGCTATAATGATGTACCAATTTCATTCCCACCATTCCCTTTCTCCACCTCTTCACCAACACTTATCTTGTCTTTTTGATAATAGCCATTTGTGACAACACAGATGAACTTGAAGGACATTATGCTAAGTGAAATAAGCCAGACACAGGAACACATATACTGTATAATGTCCCTCATATATGGAATCCAAACAAGTTGAACTCATACAGAACCAGAGAGTAGAACAGTGGTTGCCAGGAGGTTGGGAGAAATGGGGAGGTGCTGGTTGAAGGGCACAAACTTTTGCTGGCGCTGAGTAAGTTCTGGGGATCTACGGTGTGGTGACTGTAGGTAATAACGTTGTATTGTATACTTAAAATTTTCTAGTAGCCCTTACATGTTCTCATCTCACAAAAAGTAACCATGTGAGGTGACTGATGTTTTATTTAACTTGATGGCGGAAATCATTTCACAAGGTATATGTATATTAAATCGTCGCGTTATACACTAAAAAAAATCAAAATGTACAACTTAAATATACATCATTTTTATTTGTCAGTAATACTTCAATAAAGCTGAAAAATAAACAATATAAAAATAAATTTTAAAATAAAATTTAAAAAATGAAAGTGATAATACTTCACAGAATTGTGAAATCCAAATTAGATATTATTTATAAAAGTTCTTGGCATATAAAAGGTGAATAATAAGTATTAGGCATATCCAAGTATACAGAATTAAATGATCTCTAAGTTCCTTAATGTTCCAAAAATCTATATGTCAACCAAAATCAGCTCTTAAAATTTAAAAAAAAAAAAAAAAGTTTTGCTGCAGTTCGAACATAAGCTCTCTAGAGGTCTCCATTGCCAAACAAATCAGCACATGTTTTACTATCAGTTGTGGAAGTTCAGAAACTGGATCTATTAATCCCTTGTTGAATTCAACATTCTCTAAAGAGATTTTTTTTTTTTTTTTTTGCACTTGTGAAGCTAAATCATTTGATTTTCTGGCTATATCAATCTTTTTTCATTCAAGTTATTGAAGATGAATCTCCTTCTAAGTCTCATTAGCAACTGTGGACTGGGAATTGATACAATACTATCCATAAACATATTATGATTTTTTTAAAATAAATTTGTTTCTCTCTTATTCCCTCTATTTCAAAAACCGTTGGCCCCAGATGTTAACCTATGCTTTCCCAAACTCAGGTTATCCATCAGAATAAACAGTCAAACCAAAAACATGAAGGGGTGATGGAAGAAAAAAAAAAGAAAAACAAACAAAATACCCAAAAAACACTTAACCGCTGTTACTCACAGTAAGCTATACATTTCAGGCAGTGCCTATAACACTCACATGTATTTAACTAAAACAAATGTTTCACAAAACAATAGTTATCCTTATAGAGGGAGTTGCACTTTTATATTTTCTATTCTATTCTATCCTGTTCTTTTTAATAGTGCTTTTGACACACTAGTTTATTCCATGAATCGCTAAGGGATGCTAGCAGTTGTTTGAAAAACACTGCCATAAGGGGATGCAAAAGTTAAAAAAAAAAAGTAGGTCGGCCTAGTCTAGTGTGCAATATATACTGACTGACCTTAAAAGACTTTGCGAAGTGTCAAGTGAACCTGGCAAACAAAATGCACAAGGTGATTCCATTTCTACAAGGAATGTGAGTATACATATATACTTATTTAAAGAGATTGGGTAGGATGTTGTGCTGGACTGTACCTTTTTTCTGACTCAGGTTAGAACTGGCCACGAGTGAACTTGTGTAAGATTTGGAAGGCAGAGGCAAAGCGGCAGCCATTACTCTCAGAAAGTCACCATGGTCAAATACGGGGGTCAAATACGGAGCTGCGTCAAACCTCCCTGCCCATTTGTTCTTCCCAATCTCTGGCCCTGATGTTTGATAGCAGCCATGAACCGATCAGAAGGTGCTTGTCTGCGGATCCACTGGGAGGAAGTTATGCAGAGGAAATAGCTTCCCGTAGCTCCCTACACGAGCTCCCGCACCAGAGCTCACGTTGCTGGTCGGACATACCTGCCTGGCTTCTCAGCTTTCCGTACAAGCTCCAGGGCTCGGCTTCCCCACGCCACTGCTCCTGGCACGCTGATCTCTGACTCTCCTTCAAGACTTTCACTCCCCACCTCCAGCATTTTTGCAAGGTCTAAATCCTATAATAAATGTCTTATTTTCATAATTTTCATTCTAAGTAGTAAGTATAAATCAGTTGACAATAGCTACATCATCCAAAAAGAGGAAAATCAGTGACAGGAAATATAAAGGAGGAAGTATACTTTTCTTTGCAGATGTTTAAATCATATAAAGTTTTATGGGAGAACGTATTAATACATTACATAATCAAGAAAGAGAGAAAAGGAAAAAAAGTTCTTCTAAGATACCAAAGCACAGAAAAGTGCAAAGTGGAAAATAATATCACCATTTTCCAAACATTTTAGAATGGATGTAAGTAACATTTATATTCAAATAAGTGACTATAAAAATGGTAGTAAAAAAAGACAACTTCCATAATTTTCAAAAATTCAATATCATGAGGGGCAAAGTGGAAACACTAGATAAGAGCAGTGCTTCTCTGTCCTTAAGATTCATTCGAATGACCTTGGAAGCTGGTTCAAAAATGGCTTTTGATTCAGTAAGTCTGAGCAGGGCCTGATAGTCTTCATTTCAAGCTCATGTACAGGTGATGTTGCTAATACTGATTCATGGATTATGCTTTGAGTATCGAAGTTCAAGGAAACTAAAATTAAATCCAATACTATCTGTGAACTTAGATTGGATATTGTTTCAAAGGGGGGGATCAATAAACATCATTTGAAGGACAATTAGGAAAGTAAGAAGGTGGACTGGGTGTTAGAATATATTGTAAAACTGATGTTAATTTTTAGATGGGATAGTGTTAATGCGGTTATATAAAAGAATGTTCTTAGAAAAGGCATCCTGAAGTAGTTAGTGTAACATATATGCTGGGTTAACTTTCTATGAGTGCAGAGATAAATTTCTCTTGCTGTCAGTAACTTGTAATATAGTAACTCTTATTCCTGGAAAATATAGATAGATGAAGAAACAAACGCAGCAAATGGTAATTAATTGGTCCCAAGTTGCCAGCAGCGAAGGTGAAATATGATGTGCTAGTTTTGAAACGATAATGTTGAACTTTACCTGAGCCCTGTGCTCAGGACGAAGCCAGATACAGACCCTTCATATTCCCATTCTTTGTCATAAAAAATTAGTTGAATGCTTGTCCCCATTGATCAATTTGAAGAAAATACTCACTAACTTAACTTGACTAAACTTTAGTCAGGCTTCTCTGCTCCCAGAGCCTTGAACTTGTGCCTCTGAGGTTAAGCAAGCATTGTCAGATCATGCCACCTGCTCACCCTATGCCCAACTCCCAGTTCTTTCCAGCCTTGTTTACTCCTCCCCATAAAACAAAAGTCCTTTCTGCCTGACTGTTGAGATGCTTATAGATCTTGTAATCAGGAACTTTGTTCTCCCTATTGCAAAGTCTCCCTCTCTTTATTGCAATAGTCTTTTTGGATGAAGTCTCTGCTTACTTAAGTCCAAATTTGTTTTTTTATTTGACAGAAGTGTAAAGTGGGAGAGAAACGTTGCTCTGCAAAAGTAAGAAGTGAGATAAGGCAGTGACATGCTGGATCAGAGGAAATCTTGGAGCCAGGATGTAGGAATCCAAGAAGCCAAATGCTGCAAGAGACAAGGGCACAGGATGGGACCCTGATCACTTCTCAGGTGACTCTGCTTTGTGACTCTGCAGAATAACCTCAAGTAGTGTAATGTACTTGGTGTGATTGGATTCCATTCAGAAGATGGTAAAGGGGCTGATTTGCAGCAGGTTGGGCATCTGACTGAAAGAATCAGTCCAGTAGACAGTTGCTATCGTAGGAGAGCAAAATTTGCCATCCCGAAATGTGTCTCTCTGGCATGAGGGCTAATTTAGGCTGATTATTTTCAAGAAACAGAAGACTCAAGAAATTTTTCTTGTCACCTTCCCTTTAAGTGCCTAGAAGAATTTAGATAAAAGGCCTGTTTCCCCGAATAGAGCTATCACCAGAGATATCTTCAAAGAATATGGGCTAAATATGATTGGAGAGACTCAGCAGGGCCTGGAGAGCAGAATCTGCTCTGTATCTCATTGTCTCTACATAGCTCGGCAAACATTTGTTTACCAAATATTTGCTTTTCTATCTCCATGCGAATTATCCTTCTCTCCTTTAAATCCCAAACCACTTCTCTCTTCTCCTTAGCTCAAGATGGAATATAAGCTTCAAGTGCCTGATTTGTCCTTCGGCTTCCAATACAAAATTAAATCGAATTTTCTCTTGTTTTTCGTCTCTGACACTATTAACAATAACAATAGCTACTAGTTGTTGAACTTCTAGAGAGTCCCAGGAGCTGGACAATGAACTTCACATACCTTATTTCAAATCTACACAACTCTGAAAAATGAGCCTCATTCTCCATGTCTTATACCTGTAGGAATTATGTCTCTGAGGCTGTTAAATACCTTTGTAAAAAGAAAAAACTAGTGAGTGGGAAGTGCTTTTCCAGGATGCCCTATATGAAAAATGTGTTTCTTTCCAGTGTTTCCATCAGTGCTTATGCAAACTTCTTTGTCTAAGTTTTGATGGGAAATCTGCGATCACCCACCCACCTTAAGCCATGCCCCAGGTGTAGTGCTCTGTTTAGCAAAGATAAATAAATCAACAAATTCTCAGCTTTTCCTGCAGGTGTCACCCTTACCATGAGGTAGGTCTTTTGAGCTCTCAAAATTCATCTCTTGGTATTGCATTCATCAGAAATTCTTGAAGAATAAAAAAGGCTGATCATGGACTATATGCAATCTCGATTTCTGGATCATGACTCTCTCACGTGGATTTAGAGTTCCTTGGCTCCAATAAATTAATTAGAATCTTTCTTTTCTTTTATATTTTCATTTTTAGGCATTTCCTATATTTTTGAATAAATACATTAACACGGTTCTTAAATTGAAAAGTCTAAAAGTGTAAGTGAAAAATCTCTTTTACCTCTGTTACTCATCTGCCAAGTTTTTATGCCCCAAATAGAAAAACTATTATTAGCTTCCTGTGTATCTTCCCCAAGCAATTTTATGCATATATAAGCAAATATAAGTATATATTACTTTGCCATATTGTTTTACACAAATATTACACAAGCTGTTCTGTGGTTTCTCCATATTAATATATCTTATAGCTTCTTCATTTTTAAACAACTGAATGATATTCCACTTTATAGCTGTATTAGAATTCACTTAATGAATTCTCTATCTTTTAGGTTGGTTTAAAACTTTGGCTTTTTCATCATCCTACTACTACTACTACTACTATTATTAATAATAATAATAGCAAGCACTTGCTCCAGATCTGTCACTGCACTTATTTCTACTTAAGCCAAACCACAGCCCCATAAAGTATGTGTTTTATAAATGAAGAAACAGAAGCAAGGACACAAATATTCCGTCCCTAACAATGACCTTTCCAGCACCTTGAATCCTGGTCTTCTTGATCCCTGCTGCTAGTACATATGGTGCCTTTGGGCAAATTAGAAAGAATTATAGCTAGATGCTTTATAGGTCTGGATTCCAGAAATAAAAAGCCATTCCTTTCTCTCCCTCTTGGTGTTCATTTGTTATGGAATGAGCATGAGAACAACTTTGGCTCTGGCCACTTTTATATGTATAGCCTGGCAGTACAAGCCTCAAGCCCGACCCTCATACCTGATCATTTTCTGCCACAGGGCTTTTTTTTTTTTTTAATCAATGTTGCATTGTGGAAATGTGGTAGGAAACTGCTGGACCCTCATGCATATGTACCTCAAAGTGGAGGGCAGTTACCCTGTGGGGTAACCACTAATGCGAGATGTGAATCAGGGCATAGTTTTTCTTTCTCGGAACGAAAGCAAATGTATTCATTTTCTATTGCTGCTGTAACAAATTGTCACAACCTTAGTGACTTAAAACAACATGAATTTGTTTTCTCAAGTTCCCTAGGTTACAAATTCAGATGGGCTCGATGGGTTTCTCTGCTCTGGGTTTCACAAGATCAAAATCAAGGTGTCTGCTGGTTGAGATGCTTCTCTGGATGCTCTGGGGAGAATCCAATTGTAAGCTCAGTCACGTTGTTGCAATAATCTCGTTTCCTTTGTTTGCAGGTCTGAGGTTCCCATTTCCTTGCTGGTTGTCAGCCTGGGGATGCCCTTAGCTCCTAGGGCTTCTCTCCAGTCCTTGTACCTGGGCCCCAGCATCTCAGAGACAGTAACGGCAGACTGAACACTTCTCACACTTGGAATCTCTCTGACTTCCCCTTTTGCCCCATCTTTTAGGTCTTCTGTCTCCAGCCAGGGAAAGTTCTCTGCTTCCAAGGGCACATGCGATTAAATTGGGTTCATCTGGATAATCCAAAATTATCTCCCTATTTTAAGATCAATTTACTAGTAGCCTTAATTACATCTGCGAAGATCTTTCAGAGTAGCCTTTATTTAGTATTTGATTGAATAACCAGAACATCTAGATTGGGGAACATCTAGAATTCTGACTATCACATAATCAGTCGTCTGTAGTGGTGGCCAACTTGACAACCCATTTTTATATTAGTTCTCTATCCTTACCTGCTTTGTTCTCACTATCTCCCACCTTTGTTTCATGGGTCACACTCCCCAATGAAGTATTGTCATTTAAGCTTTATCTCAGACTCTACATATTGTAGAACTAATGTACAGTTCTACCAGTGGCCCTGGAAACCAGACCTTCCGGATGAGATTCTGAAACTGGTTCCCTCACAAGTCATATGGCAATAGGTAACCAATTCCTGGAGTTACCTATGTAGCCTGGTGATAACCTCCGGCCTTCAGTGGCTCTTTAATTACCAAGGTTCTCATCTGTGACTTATCGGAGTGAGATACAGGTGGAAAGTAAGATTTGGGGTTATACTTTGGTTTTAGCACTTGAATGATAGAGAAATAACGATAATCATGAACTGTGGAGAGGGCTTTTTTTTTTTAGATTTAAATTGAGCTTTTATTTTTTATTTTGAGATCATTATAGTCAGAGATATACAGAGATTTTATGCATCCTTTACCTCCTAATGGTAATATCTTGTAAAACAGCCAAAATATTGATGTCGATAAAGTCAGGTTACAGAATTTTTCTATCATGACGGGAGTATTTCATGTTGCTCTCTTACAGCCACACCCATTTCTTTAATCCTCAGACTTCTCATATTCTGGCAACCACTAATCTGTTCTCCATTTCTATAATTTTGTCATCTCAAGATTGTTATATAAATGGAATCATTACAATATGTGAAATTTAGGATTGTTTTTTCACTTAGCAGAATTATCCAGAGATTCATCCGAGTTGTTGTGTTGTCAACAGTTTGTTTCTTTTCATTGGTAAGTAGCGGTACGGATGTGCTACAGTCTGTTTAATCTCTGACATACAGAGGTTAAACATTGCTTATGGTTTGTAAACTTTTTATACCATTCACTTATGGAAAGATAGCTGAGTTGTTTCCAGTTTTTGTTATTGATTTTTAATTTAATATCGTTGTGGTCAGAGGGCATATTCTCTAAGAATTTAATATTTAATTTTTAAATTAAATTAGATTAAAATAAATGTAATGTTTAATAGTTCAGGTGCTCTCATGGGATTGAGCAACCAGTCACACACGTGGTAGTAGCCAACTTGATAATATGTCTTGTTTCCTTTTTCTTTTCTGCACTACCATTGTCTCTCATTTCTGCCCCTGGGCCACACTCCCCAGTAAGGGGTTGGCACAGAAACTTTTTCTTCGGGTTCTGCTTTCTGGTAAACTTAGGTGAAGACAGAGTTTGAGTGTTAGCCTCTTCTGATTGTTTGCCGTAATCTCAGGACATGTTCTGTGCACTAGTGCCAAAGTCGTGTCATATAAAAAGGAGGTGGAAGCGGGCAGCTGCAGAGGACCTTCAGATATTAGTTTAGATGGCTTTGTCCTCGGTAATTCCCCGGGGCCCAAAAGGAATTACTAAAGGTAAATCTATAATCTAGGAGGAAAAGTAAATGAATTTACAGAATGAGACAACACGATAGAGAATATATTTTAGAAAAATTATCTTGAGGATGTTTTCAGTCTTGCATGAGTGATTCAGGGTATTTCCAACGCTCAGTCACCTTTCAATAGCAGGAAGGGATATGAAATATTTAAAGTTCTGATGTCTTCAGAAGGACTATGGAGGAGGCTGAGTGTGTAGACTACTGAAGGAGGCAGGGTTGGAACTGACCTTGATAAGGGTTGGCACTTCTGCGACTTTGTGACATATGAGGAACACATTGTTTCTCTACAGGGGATGAGCTCAGAGCCAGGGAATATTTCTGAATTTCAAGTATCGAGGACCTCTGAGTCCTTCAGAGAGAGAGAGAGAGAGAGAGAGGTAGGAAGAAGCCTGGGAGCTGCCATGCTGAGCATTTGTGTTGTATATTGAAGTCTAGACTCCAATAATATTTCATATAAATGCCAACTTGGGAGGCTTGAGGTGGTACTACAACAAGAGTTCCCTCAAGTAAAGAAACCCATAGAATTAGCTAGGTTGATTCAGTCTGACAATTAGAGTTGCTAACTCATTCATAAACAAATATTCTTAGATATAAACAAGAATATAGTGGTTAAATTCTAAAATTTATATCAGTCGCAATACTCTTTATTGCATAAACCTATACCAAACTACTGCTATGTCCTACCAGCGCTAAATTGGGCGTAAATAGGCAGTAGTGGATAGCAGCTCTAGAACCTACTTTTTGCTTTTATGGTTAGTTGAGGTTGCAAAACAAAAATGTAGATGGTTCATTACGTGACCAGGTTCAAATGAATCTCTGGTACTCTCTATTGAGGGAACACCTCCCCATTTGGGGTGAAAAGACTTGCATCCTGAAGACTGTGCTATCTCTCAGCAGCCATGAAGTCAGCAACCTAAAACTTCCACGGTCATCCCAAAGGAGAGTGGAAATCTGGCAAAGAGCCCAGTTGAAAGATTCAAGGTGACAGAAAGTAGTGGAGTCTTCAAGTGGGGAAAAGATTAGTCTCTTTAAAAGCCAGAATCCTACTTTGGGAGTGGCGGACATTAATGCCAATTAATCAGGGGTTCTAGATGGTACTGCAGTGCCTCGTGAATGGGTTGTGAAAGGCACTAGTACTTTCTCAACAATGTCACCACAGGGTACTAAAGAAATGCATGATGATTTACCTTTGAAATCTGGCTAAACTGAAGAGTAAAGGAATTCATTACACTCTATGATGTAACTACCAGATTTGACAAGAAAGTTAAACACTTTGGCTCAGGTAACAGGCAGGATTCCAAGCCTGGGAGGCAGATAAAAATATCCAAGGTTGTACTGTAGGACTAGGCTGTTAGGCTCCAACTGCTGTGCCTGGGCACAGGACTGACCCCATCCTGTGAATTCTCTCTAATATTCTGTCTTTGAGTTTCTTCCTCCAACATTCAAAATCCCCAAGTTAGGAAGGAAACATCTGGTATTTTTTAGATTTTCCATAATGGGATAAATTTTCTACCTCTTATAGACTTATGTGCTGTGTGAGTTTTTTGTTGTCATTATTGTTGTTTGTTTGTTTAGTTGTTATAAGAGGGAATATAAATGGGATTTATTCGCCGGGCAGTCAGAGATCACTAGAACATGTCTTTTCTCTACCATCTTATTGGCTACTTGATATCCCACATGAATTCTTCCTCCCAGAATTGTACTTTACTGGAAAAGTTTGTGAAGGATTAGAGTTATTTCTTATGTGTTTTTAAAAAAATTGAACTTGTGTACTTATCAAAGCTTGGAGTTTTCTTTATAGGAAGGTCTTACATTAATAATTTAGTTTCTTTAAAATTAGTTTACATTATAGAAATTATCAATATTTGATTATTTTTTTATCTTTGGAAAATTTGATTTGGACCATATTTTCTTTCCCTTGTTGAAAACATCCAATATTTCCATACATTTGGGTTTCCACAGCTTACAAAGGGGCAGTGGGTTTCCTGCAACTACATACTATACCCAACTTTCTTTAGAAAGGTCAGACATTTTTTAACCTTGCTTTTGACTATTTTTTAAAAAATGCTTTAAGGGTTCCATACAATAAGTGGCAAATGAAACAAAGTAAGGCTTTATTTTCTCGTTTTCCCCCTTTTCAGTACTATATGTCAAAGGAATAGGGAGGAAGGCTTATCATACCAGTTGGTACCCCAAGGGTTGCTGCTGGGTCCTCCATAGTGCACCCATATCATCAAGGCCCTGAGGCACCCTGCACTGAGGAGCCTGAGGTAGGTAGGTGCCAAATGTCTTTTCACAGCCACCTCACGGCACGGGGTGCTGTAGGTTGCCTGGGTCTTCTTGGTGCTCCCAGGGCTCCTGGCCTTTAGAATAGCAAGAATAGTAGGACCAAAATCACGACCAGAGGTCTCCCACCTGGTACTGCACTACCATAAGTTCATTTCTACGAGCCTTACAATGTACACTTAAAGACTAAATGTAATTACTAAAAATAAAGTGAGAAAAAAAATCCCTTTACTAATTCCTGTATCAAATTACCAGAATGAAAATAAAAACATTTGTTCGATAAAACACATTGTCAGATGAAAACAACTTGCTTGCAAGATAATCTCAGTAATGTATATTTGTCACTATTTATATAATTTGTCTGGTGAGGAAATTTAATTAAATCTGAACAGCTTTGTCATTTTTTCAAACAAGTAGTTTCATTAGCTTAAAAATAGATAAGGCTAGTCAATGGCCATACCACCCTGAACACGCCTGATCTTGTCTGATCTTGGAAGGTAAGCAGGGTCGGGCCTGGTGAGTACTTGGATGGGAGACCATGTAGGAATACCGAGGGCTGTACGCTTTTAAAAAAATGGATAAGGCAGCCGAATTTAACTGCTTTTGGTTGCAGAAAAACATCTCAGACATTAACCTTCACCTTCCCAAATGTTAAGAGCACAAGATAAAAAGATAATCAAAGTATCTTCTCTTAACAAGAAACTAAGCAGCTATTGTCATCAAATCTATCTCTAGTACTGTTGTAGCTGCCAGCCCCCGATAGACACACGGACCACCAGAAATCAGTGAGTTATAGGAAACACACTCTTTATTCAGCCAGCTGGGTCTGCCAGGGGTATGTAGACCCCCAATTAAGCAGCCCCGAAATGTAGAGGTACAGGGTTTTTAAGCCCTAAACCCATTCTTCATTCTATTTGAACACACAAGTCTATTTTTCTTCTTTTTACTAATTGTCAACCCACAGGTCAGTTGTGCAAGCGGGGCGTACAGAAGCAGAAAGCTTATTGTTAGAATGTTATGTTCCCATGGGCGATAGCCAAGCAATAATTTTCCAGCCAGCACAGTACTAAACACAGGGACCCTCATAAATATAAAATTAAATTCTTTTTGAGAAATGGGTTTGTGATTTTAGGTATGTGGGATTTACATTTATTTGCTAAATGTTGTATAAAAATGTGTGGTTTTCACATCTTTATTTTCATACACAAGGGATTTCTTCATCATCTCAGCAAGTTCTCACACACAAAGGACAAGCTGGCTTCTTTGGCTAATTTCAGAAAAGGGCGCAGCCACATGTCATATGCTCTCGGTCTCTGTAAAATCTCCTTGGGTGACAATCTCTGTGTCCATCGCTGCCATAAGGTACTGAAAGCTTTGCTCTCCAAGTAGCTCCTGCTGTGTCTTAAGCTTCTCGTGGATGAACCTCTGCAGTGACACTGTGTGCACTGGATCCTTCAGGGCCAACATTTCTTCCCTCTTATCCTGTTCTGTGGGTGGTTCTTCATCTTCTGTTACTTTTGGTTCTTCAAGATGAGACATCAACATTCAGTCTTTGTAAGTTCCTGTTTCGAGATCTTCCATCATGACATCGTGTAGGCCCTCCACTGAAATGTTCATAATCCCACACAATTTATCTCGGATAACACCTGGGCTCCGGCGGAGGGTCAGCAGCTGGGGAGGCACAAGAGGCATGGGCAAAGACTGAGTTCTGTGGCGCCAGAGGGAGGCCTGGAGGGACAGCCGCCATTTTTCCTCTAATACTTAACTGTTATAAGTCTATTTAGATATCTATCTTCTGCCCATTTTGATAAGTGGTATTTTCTAGAAATATAACCATATCATCTACATTTTCATATTTATTGGCATAAAATTATTTATAATATCTTAATATATTCTTACTTACTTTAAATGCCTGGAAGTTCTCTAGTAAGATCTAAAGATCTAGATCTAAATTTCTAGTGAGATTAATCCTCTTCAGACCTGATATTTTTATATTTGTGCATTCTCTCTTTTTTTTTGGTTAGTCTTGTTAAATGTTTATCAGTTTTCAACAAACCAAACATTTTTGTAGTTGATTTTTGCTATGAGAAGCTTATTGTCTACTTCATTAATTTCTCCCTTTAGTTTTATTATTTCCTTCCTTCTGTTTCTTCGGGTTTATTTTATAGGTTTTTATCTTAACTTTTTGAAACTTCTGGTTTCAGCTGTGACATGTAAAGATCTGGGAATTCATCACTCTTAACCTTACATCAAGACAAAAGACATAAGGCTTAAACGGCACTAACCATTGGCTTAATCTAATTGACAATTTATACTATGCTCCAACCAACAATAGCAAAATATGAATTATTTTCAAGTGCATGTGGAATTTGCAAAGATATACCATATGCTGGGCCACAAAACAAATCTCAATACATTTAAAAGGATTGAAATCATTTAGACTATCTTTTAATTTATGGGTTATCAAAAAATGTAAGGCTAGACTTCATTATCCAAAAAGAGTCTCCGAATCCCCAAAACTATAGTATCTCTCCATACAGAAAAAAATGGCAAACCCACAATTATGTTTCTTTGTTTATGATAAGAGAACAAAATAATAATTTCACTCCTATATGTAAGTAAAAGAAAACTCCAAGAGGCTTAAGGCTGCCTGCTGCGGAGCAGTGCCGAGATCTCAGGTAGGTATACCTGACTGCTAGGAGAGAGCCCTGATAGTAAATAATGAGAATCCGTGCTACCAAACGAAGACCGAAGTGGGGTCTGTTAGGTGAAAGTTTCCTTCCTCCAAGGAAGCTGACAGGAGGGGAAACACCTGGCTTCAGGTCACTGATACCAACATCCATGACTGAATTAGTTTA
The DNA here is from genome assembly GCF_902729225.1 of Pteropus medius. NCBI lineage: Eukaryota > Metazoa > Chordata > Mammalia > Chiroptera > Pteropodidae > Pteropus > Pteropus medius. Next base: position 12,772,013 of record NW_024347791.1, on the reverse strand, counting down.
CTCCGAGTGAGGTCAAAGAAGAGCCCTGTCGCCTCTGGGAGGAGAAGTTAGAGCATGAATGGTAAAGAGGAGCAAGACGGGAGTAATGTGGGGGCCATGACCCCTGAACCTAGGACAAGGAAAGTGTAACTACCACCCCAATAAGGCGAGGAGGCCAGGCCTCTTCCACAGATTTAAATTTTGAGCTTGTAAATTTGAAATGTGTTGGATCTAATCAGTGTGATGTAAAAAAAAATCACTAAAAAAAAAACAAAAGAGGGGCACGGTTGGAGATGGGTGGGTGATTCAGAACCTGAAGCAGAGGACAAAGGACAGCTCCCTGCAGGAGGCAGAAGGAAATGTAGAGAAGACTTTCATCGCATCTATGACATGAAGAAGTGTGTGGAGGTCACCCTGCCCTCCCTGCCCCCACCTATTTCTAAACCTTGAGTAGGACTCAGGGCTGAAGAAGAAGAGACTTTTTTTTTTTTTAAAGCAAAGCCATGAATAAGAATTATGCTCAAACATGGCAGTATGGAGGGATCGAGTTTTCATGTCCACTCCATTTGCAGTACTTTACCCAGCAGCCTCACGCTTCCAGAATGGATCTGGATGAACTCAGACAATTAACAGTTGGCTTCGTTAAAGGAACCAGATTCTGCAAAAAGGGGTCCAAATGGTGAAACTTACAAATGGATGATTGGGAGAAGATAGAAGGAGAAAGATTTTCCCCAAGGTCACGAAGGCTTGGGCACGTGGGGTAGTCCTGTCAGCCTAGTTAAAAGGACATAAATATACCAGGCGGCTGTGAGAACAAGTTAAAGAGAATAAAGGAGTCACTTCTAAAATCCCTATGCTGCTCTAGATTCACTTTGTGTTGAAAGATATGGCTCTAATCTGAAATACAGACTATCTCTTTGCATTCTGTATCTGTTTGATGAACAACAAACAACAAAGCTGTTTAATAATTGTACCACCTCTACTTCCACTACCAAAGATGTTGTATTAAGCTAATCAGCAACCATCCCTCAGAAAGATGTGAATATGCATATCCTTGAGAGTATATGAGATTGTTTGTTTATCCAACTCCTGCCATCCTACATCTTACACTCAGTATTACTTTTTCTAAAACAAGTTATTAATCCTATTTTTGAATATTTAAAAATATGATCAGTAATATGAAGAACTTTACCAAAGTCTAGATTTAGGAATTAAGGGGACGTAGCAGAGATAGCTGGTTGTCCACCAGCCACAAGCTCCCTTCTCTGTATATGGTCATGAGCTACTTAACAACTGGGATACATTCCAAGAAATGCATTATTAGGCGATTTCATCATTGTGCTGACACCATAGAGTGCACTTATTTATTTATTTATTTATTTAGGCCTACAGCACCTGGTCTTCCTAGGCGGTTTCCCATCCAAGTATTGACCAGGCCTGACCCTGCTTAGCTTCCAAGATCAAACGGGATTGGGCTTGTTCAGAGTAGCATGGCCATAGACCTAGAGTACATTTAAACATATCTAGATGATATGGCCTACCACACGCAAAGGCTATACAGTATAGCCTATTGCTCCTACTTACAAACCTGTATAGCATATTACTTTTCTGAGTACTGCAGGCAACTAACTGTAACATAATAGCATTTGTATATTTAAATGTAGAAAACATACAGTAAAAATGTATAAAAAATGTTTAAATGGTACACCTGTATAGGGCCCTTACCATGAATGGAGCTCGCAGGACTAGAAGTTGCTCTGAATGAGTCAGTGAGTGAGCAGTGAGTGCATGTGAAGGCTTAGGACACTGCTATAGACTTTAGACTTTACAAACACTGTACACTTAGGCTACACTGAGTTTATTAAACAATATCTTTCTATTTTCAATAATAAATTAACCTTAGCTTACTGTAACATTTTTATTTTATAAACTTTTTATTTTTTAACTTTTCGACTCTTCTAATAACATTTACCTTAAAATACATTGTACAGCTGTATAAAAATATTTTCTCTGTATACTTTTTCTATAAGCTTTTTTCTATTTTAAAAATATTTTATTTTTCTTTTACTTTTTAAATATTTTTGTTGTTGTTAAAAATTAAGACACAAACACACACATTAGTCTAGGCTTACACAGGGTCAGGATGATCAATTTCATTGTCTTCCACCTCCATACCTATGACGTTGCTAGGCAATCAGAGTTTTTCAGCTCCATTGTAATCTTATGAGACCATTGTCATATATGCAGTTCCTTACTGACCATAATGTTGCTACACAGTGAATGGCTGCTATAGACTTTTGGCTGGGCTCCTGAGGGCTCTACTAGTGATGACATTTCCCAGTCCCTTTTTAATTAGGTGTGGTCATGTGACTGAGTTCTTAAAGAAGTGTATGTAGAAGTGACCTGTGCTACTTCAGCATCTGGGCCATAAGACAGGGATTTGCATGCCATATTCCCACTTCCTGCAAGATATATGCCTTTCGCCTGTGATCTGGCTTTCACTGTGCAGGCGAAGACTTGCTTTGACAAAGCAACAGGTTGCAGGGAACATGAGTCTCTGAGTGTGCATCTGAGCAGAGTAACTTGCTGCCCACCAGCCTGGTGTGCTCACTGAAGGGACATAACATGAAAACAATATGCTTCTATTGTTTTTAAACTACAGTATTTTGGAACCATTTGGTTATACTGCCTTAGCCTTTGACCAAGCTTATAAAGCAGATTTTAGCAAAAAGTAGAGTGACATGGCAGGTGGGAATTTTACTTTTCTCTGATTTTTTTCTTTAGTAAATTAATAAACTAAATAATTAACATTTTTTTTTCAGTTTAAGAAAGGCATTATAATTTTTTTCAGTTAGAAATTGAGTAGAAGTGCTAGAATCCCTGAATCATGAGAGTAATTCTTATTAAATCATAGAATCATCAAATTATATAACCTTGCTTCTGAAAGTGATAAAAGAAATATAGTGCCCTCAGTGAGGAAGTTGCCTGGCCAAGGTCTCAAAAATATGTAATAGAGTGTAATTATCTTTCTACTCATCTCAACTAAGTGCACGTACATGGGGGCACACAGACACAAGCTCCCTCACAGGCAAGAAAGGCCTCCTCATTTAGGAATCTTAAAGAGAAAGGTGAAAACTATGAAAAGAAGATCAAAGCTTATCATATAAATGAAAAGAATGAAAACTGAAAAGAGAAATGTAGACTTGAAGTTAAAAGAAGTCATAGCCAGAGAGGTCATTTTTAATGGATTTAGTTTCCACTTACTCTACAGACTGAGCACATTCTCCATTGGCTTCATAAGGGATAATCATTCATAATCAGTCTCACGCAATTGCCACTAGAATTAATAAGTTTCTCTTCCTTACCAACCACTGTTACAAAAGAATCCATAAAAAATATTTGCAAGGCTGACCATATTTAAGATTCAGAGCACTTCTCATGATTTTGAACACCACCATTGTCAGGAGTAACAAACTTCAGCATTGGCGCCTGATTAAAACCTTAAAAGGGTTAGTGCGTAGCAAACACTGTAGGTATGGAGGGGGACTACACAGGCAAATAGACATGGTAGTAGAAGGCCAGAGACCCAGTTAACCATAGCCTTGAACATGGCTGTGTCAGGGACAGAAGCAGGTGGCAGGGAGAAAATGGCTGGGAATGAATGCAGGGGAGGGGTCTAAGGATGTGATTGTATTATTATATCCTGCTCATTTTATCCTACCCCTCCTATTTATTGTCTTGGATTTAATGTGCTGGTTCCTACCATCGACTCCCCAGGTTTCGATTTCTATAGAGACAATTATCAGAATGTGCGTGTATGTGTGTGTGTGTGTGTGTATGTGTATGTGTGTGTATTAGCTTTTAGAAACTCTCCTTTGACATGGGATATTATTTTCTTTTTTTCCTTCCTTTTGGTATCTCTTGAAATAACTGTTTTCCACCGCCTTTCTGTGCAGTTTTCTTAACACTAATAGCCAAACAGCTGCTACTATTGTGTCTTACCATCCTCCCACATCAGAGGTAGAGAATCAAAAACAAGACAAAACAAAAACCATATACCCCTGGAGAACTAAAAATCTATAAGAACACAATTCTAAATAATAAATAGTTCACAAGATTTAATGATAGTGCTCACTATGTAAGTGACATTTTTCTAATGCTTCATACTCGCTAATTCTCAAGGCCACCCTGTGAGATAGTGCTGGTTTGCAAATTCTGGGTGAAATCTGAAACTGGCCCTCATACATGGAGAAAGAATCAGACCACTCCACATTGGCAGGTGGCAGGTTTAATAAGCAAGGGAACTTACAGATGAGGCTTGTCTTGAGCAGGTGCAAGAGTAGCAGATCTCTCCAACAGCCTGCCAGAATCTTAAAAGTTTGTATAGAGGCCTTAATTGGATTAAGTCACATTTACCATCCAGATGATCTCGACTACACATTCCTCTCTAACGGTTGCGTCCCTGAACCAGCTCCGGCTGTGGGGACAGTGGGCAGAATGTACATTCCAAGGACAGGGATAGGGGTAAAAAGCCTCTGATGACTCAAGTCCAGCTAGTGGATCAACGTCCTCTTAATGACCTCCTCCAACACGTAGGTATTGTTAATATCTTCATTTTACAAACGAAGAATCTGAAGCACAGAGAAGTTAAATAACTTGCTCAAGGTCAAGTAAATACTATCTGAGTGGATATCCTGGCCCGAATTCTAATTCTGAGAAGTCTGTGTGCAAAATCCAGCTACAGCAGACCTAATAAAACCCCAGAGTCAGATACACAGTGGTTGCATAGCACATGTAGCACTTGGGTTCTGGCATCAAACATCCTGATTTAGGATCCCGGCTTTATAAGCTGTGAGAGCTTGAGCAAGTTACTTAAACTCTGAGTCTCCGCTTTCCCATGCACCTACCGTGGGGGGTGATGATAATGATACCTAACAGATGGAGAAGAGCCTAGCACATAGTAGGAAGTTGCATCTCTGGTGCCCAGCAAATAGTAGGTGCTTGAAATATATTTGTTGAATGTTATTTGTTATAATAGAAGAGTATATGTTAACAAGAGTAGAAAAAATGTCGTTTCTTAAAGACAAACCCAGTGACCTTTCTATTCCTTCAAAAGCTTCTCATTTCTCCAACACTTGCAGTATAGCCTACAGATGGATCATATCCATAAAGCATAATGCAGACCCATATTGTTCTGATGGTGACGTCATCACCAATAAAATAAAAAGGCTTCCCTTGCTCTCTTCTCTTGCCACCCTGCATGCTTACCTACAGACTATCCAAAGAATAGTTGGCATTTTGTGAATAGTACTTAAAATGTTGATTTCCCCACTTTTTTCCTGCCTTAAATAATGTTCATCTATAAATTATGCCTGATAGAATATATGTAGAACAAAAATCTACATTTGATTTGGAGGCAATGGCTCAAAAAATAGATTCTGATTCTGAGTTCAGGCATTATGGAATAAGATGGTTATGATTTTGCACAGTTAAAAAAAAAGGCAATCTAAAGAACTATGAAATTCAAAGGGTCACTGAAGCTAGACATCTAGTAAATTCATGAATAGGACACTTTTAGGAGTTGAGTGAGTGCGTCAACTCTTAAATTTTTCCTTAATGCATGGATAAAATTCCTGGAATTCCATTGGAAAATAAATCTTTAACAATCAACCTAATTTTTGAAAATAAAAGCAAATCACATGCTCCCCAAAGGAGATGGGAATCTTTTAAAATTGTTAATAAGCCAGTGGCTCTATAGCGAAGTGGTTAGCACATCTGCTTTACAGGCAGAAGGTCCGGGATTCTCGCCCCAGGTGGAGCCACGCCCCAGGTGGAGCCACGCCCCAGGTGGAGCCACGCTCCAGGTGCAGCCACGCCCCAGGTGGAGCCAAGGACCATAACCGTCCTGGGGTGCGCCAGACACACCCCCCCCTTCTCCCCCTGCTCCGTGTGCGCTGGGAGCGCTTGGGAGGAGACACCCTGCCTTCAGAGATCCAGTTCTTAAGGGGAGACAGCAACATCTGTAGGTCAGGGGTGGAAGTGGTGGGGGCAGGGAATTAAAGAGGGGAAAAAAATTGTTAATAAGCCAATTAACATTGAACCAATGTTCAAACATGTTCAAAGTAATACGTGATAGGAGTACTTTATCTTACACTAGGGCTAATTGCAGAGTTTACTGACTCCTTGTGTCTGTATTTTATTTTGTTTTCTTCTGTTTCTTTGGAAATTCTTCCAAACTTCCAGCTGCTTTAGAACTTCCTCTCTCTCTCTTTCCTTAACTCCATCATAGAAATAAAGCATGAAATATATTCTTATCTGTTGCCTTTGTTGAACAAAATTTGGAGTTTTATTAATCCATTGACCTAAAATATTACAAAATGGTTTCTCTCAAAATACACATACTTATTTCTTTTTGTAGTTCTTTTACTGTAAAAAAAAAAGTTTTCAGACTCTTAATGGCGGTTAATCATTCCGTTTAACATAATCTTGTATGACTTTAATTATAGTTGACAAGTTAGAATGGTAAGAAACTATTTGAACAGTTCAGTAGTTAATCTCCATCAACATGAGCCTTTAGTGAGTGAGGAAGTTTGACTTACAAATAAAGACATAATATTAAGGATGTCAAAATAATGAAAGACATATAATAGCTTTAAGCAGCTTGTAATATTTTATCTTCTATTACTTTTAGTCTATATGATCAGAAAACCTTGTATGAAAAAGTATTTTAAAGAGACTCTGTTAAATGTAATTTCACTAACAAAAGATGAAAAATTAAAGTCGAATTAAAAAAAATAGTCTTAAAAAAGGTTGATTCTCTTCCGTATTTAAATAGTTTCACGCAAAGTTAGAAAACAAAACAAATAATGACCCCAAGGCCCAATGACAAATGGACATAAAGCTAACTTTTAAAAATATTTATGAATCACCTTTTATCAATTTCAGACCATTCAAAATTTGAATACACATACACATATATTTGCAGCAATAATGAGTTCAATTTAAAATATCAGTTAGAAAATCTTTCAAAATATGATAAACACATCCAAGAGGCAAAAAAAAAAGGTCCAAATGAACCTTAAGAGATTGTTCTTGTAGGAGAGCATTAAACCGTTAAAAGCTTTCTCATGTGCCAACGGTAAGATGATCTCAACTATCTTCCCATTAACTAGTTAAACTTATATTTTACAGTTAGGCCATATTTTTGAGAATCTTCTGGTCAATAATGTGAATTGGACTACCCTATTGTTTTGTACACAGAGAGCAAGAAGAGACCTAAGAAAGAGGCCAGCCATTCCGCATTGGTAGGTGGCAAGAGAACTTATTCATAAGGCTGGTCTTGGACAGCCGGCAAGGTGACTAGATCTCGGCATCTGCCTGCCAGAATCTTAAAAAGAATGTATAGATGTCTTAATGGGATTCAGTCATGTATCTGGTCCAGGTAATCTCAACAACACATCGCTCTTTCAAAACTGCATCCTCGTAAATAGCTCCCACTATGGAACTGATGGACAGAAGTCACATTACATTACAAGGACAGGGGAGGGGATGAGGAGCCTCGAATTGCCTGGGTCCAGCTGAAGGGTCAACCAGCGGTTACAGTCCTCTCAATGACCTGCTCCAACATACCTTCCACAAAGAATTTCACTGGGAATTTGTAAAGAGAGGAAGGACCCGGAGGTCACAAAGGAACCGCTGGCCACACGGCTGTATCCTGTCATCGCTAGAATGAAGGACACCTCCCTGGACGATAGACAAGGGCAGCACATCTTTCCAGTTCCAGAGAAGACTTCAGCAAGCATATTATTATTAGATCCCTGGGGAGGGATTCTTTCATGGCTCATTGCATCTCAATGGAACCAGAGTGGCACAATAACCACTTAAGTGGTATGTGCTAGACATGGTGTGCAGGATGATACTTGGTATTTATCTAGGAAGTGAGAAGGCACAATCTTCTTCATTCATCTTCATTCTATCCTTATCCTCATCTCCTTTCTAGCAAGGAGGCGCAGCACTTCCTCTAACCACAGCTTATCGTTTCTAATGTCTATAATGCATATCATAACCATTGCCAAATGATGAGATTTAGTGTATGCTTAGGAGTTTCCAAAGGAAGAAGCTTATTATATAAACCTCTATTGCTTCTAAATGACTTAATGTTGTTACTAGAATTTCTCTGGTATCTAACAGGCTTGTTGGAACACACATGCATGTTCATCATAGAGCAATTAGAATATAAGAATAAACTCAAAAAGAAAAACCACTATAATCTAATCACCCCCAAATCTAAGCCACCTTTAACATTTTTGTGTAACCTTCAATTTTATTTTCTATGCATATCCACATAAAAATGTCTAGTGTTTACTTGGTGCCAATCACTATAACCAAGTTTTAGTGTTTACTTGGTGCTAATCACTATAACTAAGTTCTTTATATGCATCATGTCATTTAATCCTATTACAATCTTAAAAGATGGGCACTGTTATGTCCATTTTACAGGTGAAGAGATTGAGACTTAAAGGGTTTAATCTATTTGCACAGAATCACACAGCTAGTGAATCATAGGAACTAGCTTTAACCCAGATATGCCTAACTCCAGAGCCTGTGTTCTTGATCTCAATGTAATATTATTGATTTATACATTTCTTTAATACTGTTTTATAATTCTTTGTAAAGTATAACTCTATAATGAAGTAAGCATAAAAAGGGAGAGAAGTGAGAAACATTTAATATATAAAATTTGTATTCTAAAATACATAAAATATTTAGATTTCATGTCTCAGATAGCCAAATGATATTAAGAGTTAGCAATGAGAAATAACGAAGTACCATAAAGAAAAACACTCAGATTTGCTGGTTAGAGGCACACACACAGTACCAGTGTATATATATTTAATTACTCATAAATAAATACAGGTGACTTTTTTAAAGTCTTGGGAGAGCTATGGCAGAGAGAGTTATTAAGATCAATTTTTCTAAGGAGTGGTTACAAGAACTATGAAATATGTTTCTAGGAAATAATCTAGAGAAGTAATTTACCAAAAATGTGGTTTAATTTCTTCTGGTGGGTAGGTTTACTTGATTCTTAGAAATATAAATTCGAAATAACAACTAATGAGGCAGAACATAAGGAAGGATATAGATACTAATTCCACAGCTGGGAAAAATAAAGATTTATATTTAAACACTGATGGAAAGTGAATTTAAAACAACATAAATAATTTATGTTTTGTAATCATTGGACTTTTCCCCCAGAAATTTAAGTGCTTAAAATAATTTTTGAGGTTAAAAAATTTTTATTTTTGCTGTATAAATATTTTCATGGTTGCTTTCATTGCTGATTGTTAAAAACACATGTATTCTGGCTTATCATCATCCTGCAAAGAAAAGCTGATGGAAGAAAATTTAAGAAGGAGAGGAAGGAGCAAAGACACACAAAGGCAAAAGTGAAAGAGTTGTAAATATGGGTGATATTAATAAAATTATATTACAAATGTAGTTAATTATAAAACAATTGGAGTTGCATTTGGAAGTTATCCAAAAAAGCATTTAGAAACTATACTGTAGACATCCCTGAATTCATTTTCAAAACTGAAGGCAAATTTTGTGTGCGTGTGCATTTATTTATTGAAGATTCTTTGTACTTACTATATGGAAGCATAGGCAGTGTCCCTTAATGAAGTGTCCGGAAGACAAAAAGCTGGAATTGCTTTAGACATTGGAATCATTGATTTCACTATAAGACGCTCTTTGATTTCTAATATATCTTCAAACACTAATAATGCACCTGCTCCTGGACATCTATTATTGTTTTGATCTGGTGCAAACAGACCAACTTGTCATATAATAGAAAAATACATAAAATATATCCCCCTGAAATATATCTCACATAAAACCATATCTGACATTGGGCAGTGGTTTTAATTAGTTTCCTTATAGGATTTTATTCTGAATATGATGTAGAGTTCATATCATAACTGGAGAATATTTCCAAGCATTTTTTCCTTCTTTGGCACCTTATGTTTTTAATAGCTGATTCAGATGTCTCGCTTTTTTTTTTTCCTGTGATTTTAAGGCTGTTGGATCCCTGAGATGAATTTTTAGTTTTATTTCTTGCAACCAAACATAATGAACCGAGGAATAACTTCCACAGGAGATTCTTGTGCAGATGTGAAGGGATCTGGTATATGAGAGCGTTGTTATAACCTATGTGAAGTGGGGCTCTAGGAAAGTAAGTCAGACATGGGAACCATCTGTGGGGCCATGCCTGTATCCAGTATTGATGAATGATAGGTGTACAAAGGCAGAGGAATCAATGTCTTGAAGGCTAGTGGTGCCCCCAAGGTCTGTGTGGTCCCTGAAATCTGGTAATATCACAGATTGAATGTTGAATTTAGAGGGTACGACGCTCTACTTTTTAAACTTTTCATGCAGACTGGATTAATAATAGCAAACCATGTCTAACATTTATTGAATGTTTCTAATTATATGCTGGTGGCTATGCCAAGTGCTTTGCATGGATTAACTCACTGAAATATCACAGGAGACAAGTATCTTTATTGCCCCCTTTTGACTTTTAAGAGGTTCGAGTCTCAGAGGAGTCTAGTAACATGTGCAAATATACCAAAACCGGTAAGCAGTAGACAAGAGAATCTGATTCCAGAGTAAAGGAACTTAGCCATACTATTATTGTCTGTCTGGAGGATTCTAAAGCAACCTCTTAATGGCTAGCAAGTTAAGAATTACCCAGCATGTTTTGTGGTAGAGACCGAATCCCTTCTTGAAGACCTTCTTTCAAACTTTAGAGTAATAATTAGATTAAGAGGGGAAACGGGTATATTTGTAATGAGTAGTTTATAATTTTTAGGGGGGTATATGGGAACTCTACTTGCTGCAGTTTTTTTTTGTTGTTGTTAACCTAGAATGCTCTAAAAAAATCTATTAATAAAAATAAGGTCTATGCTTCTTTTTCTGCCTGCTCTCTAACTCCATTCTCAAATGCTCATCACCATCTGTCAGAATTTGTATTTAACTGTAGATAAACACCTAGAACCTCTTCAACAAGGCTTCCAGATTATAGATTCCCAGTTGGAGTGGGTTTTCTTCTTCTCCATTTCTCATTGCAGATGTCTTCAATTATTCTACTTTTCCTAGTCTGCTTGGTATTATAGCCAGTGTGTCTCTTCATTAGATTTTGAGTTTCTAGAATACAGAGACCGTTCATTTCTTATTTATTTCCAGTCCTGGACCCAATATCTATACTATACCTGGGTACATGAGAATAAAAAAATGTTAACTCAATTTTCCTAGGTCTTTCCCATGTATACAGGAGATATACTTGATTAAACTTTTTTTTTTCTCCTTTTATTACAGGGATATACAAGGGTTCAGCCAAGAACCCAGGAGAGAAGAGGAAAAATTATTTTCCCTCTTGTACAGAGCAACAGGCTATATCGTATAGGCTAGGTGTTTAGTTGGCTGTACCAAGTAGGTCTGTGTAAATACTGTTAAAGAGAAAACCACAGGCCACAAATGGCGTCACTTATGCTAAAGCCCAGGATGCCAAACCTAGATTTAATACTTGACCTAATTGCTGTTTGAACCTCTCTCAGAAACATAATCTTAATCAACCAGTCTGATATTCTCTGGTCAACACCAATGAAGTAATCTGTCACTTGGTTCCTCTCTATCCTGCCTCCCGTTCCTATAGGTTAAAAAAGGCAATTTGCATGATAAAATCCTTGCCATTCCCTTCTTCCCAAAAGAAGTTGTCCCAGGTCTAAAAATAATCCTTTCTTTTCTTTTGTTAATGGCTCCCTTGCCCCACCCTTCTTCCTATAAAAACATTCCATTTTGTACAACCTCTCTGAGAACTCTACTATAGCTGGATGGGATGCTGCTTGATTTATGAATCACTTAATAAAGCCAATGAGATCTTCAAATTTACTTGGTTGACTTTTGTTTTAACAGTACACTCTGTGATGTTTACACAACCAGGAAATCACCTAAGGACAAAATTCTCAGAACATATCCCTGTTGTTAAGCAGTGTATGACTGTATTATGTATCTAATTCACAGCAGAGGCAAGTATTTTTTTTCACAGAATTTTTCTTCTGGAATATCTTGAGTTCCTTCTCTAAAGATATTTCACCTGTCTCATTTTTAGCACTATTAATGGTCACGATAATTTGTGAGTAGGAAAAATTGGAATAAAGATGGTCATTTCAGAGGTAGATATACTATATTTACAATAGGAACTATATTTACTTCGAAACTACTGTAGAACTTGCTGATTAAATGAATTTATACGTATTTATTGAGCAGCTATTATGCATCAAACACTGTTGGGTATTGGGGATACAGCAGTGAATAAGATACAATCCTTGCCCTCTACTAACTTTCATTCTAATGTGTACAGTGCCCCTGCATGTCGACTGAAAAATAATGTCGACTGAAAAATAATATCAACTAGGTGTTTCGTCACCAAAAAGGATTTATTGGGAGGGAGGTTGAGAGAGAAAGGGTTGTAACCTAGTGCATGCAGACATGGGGAGCCAGAGTGCACACTCTGGCCTAAGCGCCAAGATGGAGGAGTATTTATATAAAGGACAGTTAAGGAAAGGGGAAGTTAGAATCATAGAGCTTTATTATAAGCATAGAGTTCTTCCTAGGGTTCTTGCATGTTAGGTTCTTAGGATTACATAGAGTGCCAGAACTTCTATAAGCTCTAGCTCCTACCACAGACTCTCTCCACTGATTATGTGTCTTTAAAGTTCCAGTTAGTCTTTATTTCACAGATATTGAAGAAACATGATGAAAAGCTTACTTACAAAATGGCGCCAAACCTGGGTTGGTAAGAATCCCATACTCCATTTCTGGGCCTTAAAACTTACCTGTTATGACAAGTTCTGGGGCAATCCAAGAATGGTGACCCAGGTTTGTAAAAGCTAGGACTCTAAGAAGCAATCCTATATGTACTTTTTTTCTTCTGGGGAAAAAATAGGGATAAATCAGTCTCTGTGTGTAGCAGATAAACCAGAGGTTTCTAACCGTAAAGTAGTTGTCTGGGAGTGAAAGTTGTTCAAAGTCGGCATGTCAGCAAGAGCTCCCCCCAAAATGAAGCTCTTCTGTTTGCTGCAGCTTAGGTGTGAGTCCGGCCGAATGGAAAGGGATGGACCGATTGACCTCCGCAGGTCCCCTGCTCGCTTCCAGCCTCTGGCCGGCGCCACCACCTCCCTGAGAGACCGGGTGAGCGAGAGGGGAAGCGGAGGACGCCCCCGCGGGAGGGGCGCGGGGCGTGGAGGGCGTGGGCCGGGGGCGGAGCGAACCCCGCAGACTGGGTGCTGCGGGAGCCGTCAGTGTCAGGCTCCGGGAGAGAGAGGAAGTGCTGGCTCCCGGAGGAGCGCGAGCCCAGCGGCCCGCGCAGCGTGAGACAGCACATCCTGCGCGCGCCGCGCCCGCAGCCCCCGGGAGCCGCTCGAGCGCCGCCGCCGCTGCCCGGAGCCGCCGCTGCACTGGGGGAACCAGAGCCGGCGCTGCCGAGCGCGTCCAGGTAAACAGAAGAAGGGAGTCGAGCTCTCCCGCCACCCTCTCGGCGCCCCTCTTTCACCTTTCCCGCCTCGGTGTCCTCTGAGCTGGGAGCCGGGCAGTAGTGCGGCCCCTGCAGACGCAGCTGGACCCTTGACTCGGCCCCTGCACCAGGCTCCTGCGTGCTCCGCTGCGCCCTAAGGCGGCCAGAGCCCCCCAGCGGCGGCCCCCTGCTGCAGCTCCCCCTGCAGAGCCGAGAGGTGAGTGAAGAGGAGGAGGGGTCGCGGTGTCATCACCTTGTTGCCCACCTTGTGAGTTGGGAGGGGCGTCCTATTAACGTCCGGCCACGGTCTTCCCTTAGGGAGCAGAAGGTCAGCGGCAGTGAAATCCGCACCCTTCTGGGCCACCAACTGACGGCCCTTGGGGGAGGAGGGAGCTGCAGAGGGAGAGGATGCTGTTTGATTACATTTTCAGCTGTCTGCAAAGCTCTTAGATGCTGTTGCTACCCGCCAAGTTGGAGGGAGCGGATGCGCTTCCAGCAGGGCATTAATTAACACGCAAGAAGATGCCAGTTTCTTCTCACTGCTGCAAAAAAGTGTGGCTGGGGGATGTGTTTTCATAAACACCTTCCCAGCCGCGTGGCTCTCCTTCCCCCACTTTCACTCCTGAATCGCTGTGGCTTTATAAATCTGTGCGTCGTCATCGTAAGGGCTGTGATCCTGGCAGCAGTGATGGGTACTGAGTGTGCCGGAGGCTCAAGACTTGTACCTCTGCTAATAAGGTTAAGCAGAAACCCAGGATTAAGACAGGAAATTACTTAGGAAATCAGAGACTCAACAAAAATGCAGATTTGGAATACAGTCGTTATCCTGGCCTCTACTACATCTAGGTGAGGGGCAGGAAAAAGCCAGCCATTTTCTTGCCTAGAATGCCTTTCAAGTGGGCATTCTAGATTTATTGTAATTCAAAGTTATGAAAAATTGCTTCCACATATTCCAGATTAGCGGAAATCATAGCTAACAGTAAAGCATGTTAACTGCAGAAAACATCATAGGGCTAATATTAGCACAGATATGGGTGACTGTGTACATATTTTCATTGTGGAAATTTTATAGAGAAAGATGTTGGTCAGTGTTAGTAAATTTGAAACAGAGCATTCTGTGCAAATTGCATCCTGAGGGTACTAGTGGGAATGTCAATAATACTTTCTCTGATTATCAAAATGCCATGTTTTTCCTGAAAGTTTTGGTGTAGAAAAAAGACCCCAAACTCTGCTCTTCTGCATATTTCTTAATAAAATAAAATCAGACTCTCATACCACTTCTAAGTTATCAAATGTTCTTTTAAAAGGAACCAACTTTCCAATATTTCTTAAGGTCTGAGGATCTAGTCCTTCAAGAGCCATTTCTCTTAAAAATCTTCTAGCACTATTGTTGGGATGTTGAGATGATATGATTAGGGGCCCACTGCAGGCTTTCCCCAGCCTATCCATTTTAGGCCCAGTTTTGGGGCAAGCACATCTCTTTTTCTTCCTTATCTCTGGCCTCAGGCACTGTTTGGCCTACTTCCTCTCCTGGACCTTGGATACTGAAGCCTCTGCAACACAGTGCCCTGGAGGAGAGAGATGACTCAGCTCTTCCCCCGCACCGAGCCTGCCCTCCTCTCCTACCAAAAACATGTCCTGAAGCTCTTTTGGTGGTAAAGGTCTACAGAGTTAGGTATAATCACCATTAGGGATATGGGCAGAGAAAAGAAACTACTCACAGGACAGTGGGGCAGATTTCTTCCAGTGGTCTTTAGTTTCTAACTTCTGAGATGGTATGAGGAGGTCACCTAGCATTTCTGTCACCATGTTTTATGTCTAAGAGGGGGCTCTATTAACTTTCTTCCCACCCCTTCTACCTTCCCAAACACTCTTTCCTGAGTCTACATTTAATAAATAAGCCTTCTCCTTGACTCCGGTGCAGAGCCAAGTAATTCTTGGAATCCATCCTGGGTGCTGCTCTGTCTATACTCAGAACAGCCCTGTAGACCTTTGTAAAATACATGCCAAGTATTTAAATCCAGCCATGTCTCTTAGCACAGACTATCTGCACAGGCTTCATCCACAGTTAGTTACCTAAATGGGTCATTCATTTTTCTTGTCACCCTGTTTCTTTCTGTCACTTAATCTAGCATTAAATGAAAAGGTCGCACACATCCGTTGCAAACACAAGTATATTCCCTCACCATTTTCTTCTCTCTATATGTTTTTCCACCAAATAAAACAAAGGTTGATAATATACTGAGCACTTTACCAGTGCTCAGTACATTTAGTAAATGCAGTGTTATACATTTACTAAATTCCCAATACATTTACTAAAGCGTATTGAGCACTTGACCAGGCCTTGTATTTTAAACTACTTTTCTATGTATTAATTTATTGCTTACCAAAATCTTATGAGTTATTATATTATTTATAATCCTATTTGACAGATGGGGAAACTAAAACAAAGATGTCAAGTAACTTTCTGAAAATTGCTCAGCTAGTATGTTGTAGAGCCAGGATTTGAACGTGGCAGTCTGACTCTACTCTTCTCATCTACAGAATTATACTGGTTAATTCTCATCTGTTCAATCCCAAGCTCTTTTAATCCTGTAAAGTAGGCATTATTATGCATGTTTTGCAGATGATGAAACTAAGTGACATTCTCGATGTTATAGTTAATAAATAGCAGAGGTAGGATTCAAATCAGATCCGTTCAACTCTAAGACCAGAACTCATCCATTTTAAGTAGCGTCCCTCTCTTAGAAACAAACAAAAAAAGCCGAGCTTGTCTGTTTCAGGTTTGCTGCCCAATTCTCCCATGAGCCATTGTTATTTCCTTTACGCCTCAAGTGTAGTCATACTTTTTTTGACCGCTGATTGGTAGCTGTGGATGATACGGGAGACCCAAAGTAGAATCATTGCTCTTTCAAAATCAAATATTGCCTTCGTTCTGTCTCCTTAATGAAGCTAGCTAATTCCCCATGATAGTTTGTGGATCTCAAATGCCAGGTAAATAGTTGTCCCCTTGATCTGGGGATCTCTTTTCCAGAAACTTTGTGGCTTCTACATCCCATAGAAACTGTGATAAAATATGTTCTTTTGGGAACTTCGCTTGGACAATAAACTTCTAGTGTTGACTTATTTTGAGAATTAGCTAAAGTTAATGTGACTCATATTTTACTTCTTTGAAATTTATAAACCTTTGCCCAGATCCATGTAAAAATTATTCCTCTTGACTGAGAGCTTTTCATCGATATCTGAACTTATTTGCTTTACTTCTTCTCTACAGGAAGCCTGGCACCAGAGTGTCAGAGTGAAGCTGACCATTGTAACATAGATACCACTGCCCAGATGGCAAACTCTGAGGGGCCCTCAAGTTCATAAAGCATATCCTGATTCTTTATGTAGAGGAGGTTTCTCAAATAGGAGTCATAGGCACATGGAGGGCAGACACATGATATTTTCAGGTAGTAAATAAATAGAAAACAAATAAAATTGATGAAAAATTTTATGCATTTGTGCATAATTGAAGTTTTCTAGGGGAAAAAAAAAAAGGGCATTTGTGACTGGTCCAAGTGTACTGTTTAAGAAAGGAGGGAGGAGCAGAGGCCACTCTGTTGAAATGTGTTGAAAACAAGGCAAATTTGTCCAGCCAGAGCCGGCCAAGAAGAAATGTTCTTGGCTATCAAGACATTTTTGGCATTTCGCTGCTCAGGCATGCTAGAGGTGACCAGGTGTAAGTACAACGTACACTAATGCACACTGCAAACAACTGTGGTCTCCAGGAGTGGCAGGCAGCCCTAGGGCTGCTTGCCATTCATTGGGCACATACCCTGTTCATATTCAAGGTTCATCAGATCACCCCAGCATCCCTGTGAGGCTGACATTTTTATCTTCATTTGATAAACAACATCTGATGCTTGGAAACATTAAGCTACTTGGTCAAGGCCAAATGAGGCCAGTTAGTAGAAGGGCTGGATTTCAAATTCCAAGGTTAGTTTATTCTCCTCCCATCTCATTGTTTCTCTATATGGGATGCCAGAAAATGCTGTTTAGTGTAACTTTTTATTGTGGCAGGACGGAGAGTCCCTCAAGAACATGCTCAACAGTGCAGATAGGAAAAGCCTAAATATATTCGCAAAGGGGAACAGAAAATGAGACATCTCTCAGAATGACAGAGGATAAGCAATCCCTGCTTTTCCTTTTGTGTGCTGAAGCTCCACATATTTGATTCTCAAGCGTCAGCAGGTATCTTGCTAAGCACGAAATGCATAGTAGTCCAACTAAGACAGCCCAGGAAGTTGATTTTGCAGGGATAGTGGAAAGTCAAGACTTTATTCATTGCAAAGATGAATTTACTTTAAAGCTAAATTCGAAGCTGCTCCGTTTTCTCAGGCTTACCTAATATAGTCCTGCGTGGTGATCCAGAACACTAACTTGGTAGTAAATCCTGGGAGCACCTCTGCTTAACAGATGACCTATGGGCCCTTTAGTTTTTAGTTAATGTCAATCCTGAGATCCTCACAAATAGTTGTGCTTGTTTCCAAAATTTACTTAATCCCTAACATTTTTATGCTTTATCCATATTCTTGCTATACTCTTATAGAATGAGCCACTATTTCATTTTGGGGTACAGATCAGCTAATGCCATCAGTGTGGCAAACACACAAAGCAGAAATTTATGTTAGAGTCAAGGCCATTCTTTATAATAAAAGTAATGAGTCTCAGGAACTGTAAAGGATGATCGCACTTGATCAGATCTACCTGGGAACCAGTGTGCTTGCTTCATTATGCTTCAACAGTGTTTCTCCCTATGACCGCAAAAGAATTTTTTGAACTAACTTATTTACTTATTTCATTTTCCCATTCCCTCACCCCCTTCCCTTTGGCATCCATCAGCTTGTTCTCTATATTCGTGGGTCTTTTTCTATTTGTTTATACATTGTTTTTAGATTCTACATATAAGTGAAATCATATGGTATTTATATTTCTGAAATTTCACTTAGCATAAATACCCTCTAGTCTACTCATGTTGCAAATGGTGGGATTTCCTTTGTTTATGGCTGAATAATATATCATTATGAGTGAGTGTGTGTGTGTGTGTGTGTGTGTGTGTGTGTACACACACACATATACCACATTTTCTTTATCCATTCATCTATTGATGGGCACTTTGGTTCCTTCCATATCTTGGCTATTACTAGTAATGCTGCAGTCAACATAGGGGCGCCTACATTTTTTTAAAACAGCATTTTTGTTTTCTTCAGATGAATTCCCGGAAGTGGAATTGCTAGATTGTCTGGCAGCTCTGTTTTTATTTTTTTGAGGAATTTCCATAGTGGCTGCACTAATTTACAATCCCACTGACAGTGTATGAGCATTCCCTTTTCTCCACATCCTCACCAGCACTTGCTATTTCTTGATTTCTTGATGATAGCCATTCTGACAGGTGTGAGATGTTCTCTCACTTTGGCTTTGATTTGCATTTCTCTGATGATTAGTGATGTTGAGCATCTTTTCATATGTCTCTTGGCCATCTACATATTTTTTTTGGTGGAAAATCTATTCAAGTCCTCTACTCATTTTCTAATTGGTTTGTTATTTTAATACTAAGTTGTTTAAGTTACTTATATATTTTGAATATTCACTCCTTATCAGATGTATCATTTACCAGTATCTCCCATTTAATAGGTTGTCTTTTCGTTTTATTGATGTTTCCTTCACTGTGCAAAAGCTTTTTAGTTTGATTTGGTCCCATTTGTTTATTTTTTCTTTTGTTTCTCTTGCCCAAGGAGACATATCTAAAAGAGTAATGCTAAGAACGCTGTCAAAGAGTTTATTGGCTATGTTTTCTTCTAGGAGTTTTATGGTTTCAGGTTTTTCATTTAAGTCTTTAATCCATTTTAAGTTTATTTTTATATATGATGTAAGAAAGTTGACCAATTTAATTTTTTTACACGTATCTCTTCAGTTTTGCCAACACCGTTTACTCTGTTGTATATCCTTGCCTCCTTTGTTATAGATTAATTGGCCATATAAGAAAGGATTTATTTCTGCGCTCTTTATTCCATCCATTGATCTATGTATCTGTTTTTATGCCAAGATCATATTCTTTTGATAATTGTAGTATAACCGCTATAGAATTTTTGAAAATTTTGTTAATTCTTTACCCCCACACATTTAGGTTGGCATATGACAGTTTTCATGTAAATTTAAAGAATGACAGTGAATGTGATTTATAGAGTATTGTGAACTTGGATGTTTAAAAAGAAAATGATGAGATCATTCTTTGAATCCACTTAAAATCTAAAGATTATACCAACTTCAATTTAGAAAGTACCTGAAGGAGCTCTTCGACAAAAGGTTGTCTTTGTACCTTGTGGTCAAGCATCACAGTAAGATTTGGGTTTCTTTTTTTTCCCCCTTTGGTAATGTGGAATAAGGGCCTTTGTGAAAATGAAAGTGGGAACAGACGTCCTGAGTGCATATCACTAGCTCTTCCCGTGCCTCCATGCTCTTTAGAAAGCCTTCATGGACACCAGGGGCATGTGATGCCAGCCTGAAGAGCATGCATTTATCTGGCACGGGTGCCATGTTACATGTCATTGTGGGGCAGTTGCCAGGAGTCAGGTCCCCATTCTGTCCATGTGGCTCACACTCAAGGTGGGCAAGGCAGGAAAGAACTAGAGAGCTGCTGGTCCCTTCTCCTGCCCTCAGGCAGGTGACTGCGGAAAGCTGTCTTTTCTCTATTTAGCGATTCACAGAAAGAAATAGGCCCACTCCAGTGTGTTTTTATTTCAGTGATTTTTAGCCGAGAGCTATTGCCTTCCTCAGGGGAACTTTGGCAATGTCCAGAGATGGTTTTGGTTATCACAGCTGTGGAGAGAGGATGGCTATGGGCAGGTATCTCTAGTGGGTAGAGGTCAGGGCTGCTGCTGAACAATCCACAAGACAGTCCCCGTGAGAGAATTATCCTGCCCTGAATGTCAGTAAGGCCAAGGTTAAGAAGCCCTGTTTCAGATGTTTGGTTTTCTCATTGAAATCTTCCCTGCTGTAATTTAAGTCCATTTATTTTTTTTTATTTATTTTTTTTTTTATTTTTTTTTTACCATGTATGAGCACAACATCCAGGGAGCAGCAACATAAGGTAATGAAGAGGAAACCAAGCATCTCACTTACAGCCTGTGTGAGCCTCAGTTTCCTTATCTGTAAAGTGGGGATCATACAAAGTTATTGTAAGGATTGTAGATAATGAGCGTGCAGAGTCCAGTGTGTGGCACACTCAATGCATGGAAGGTACTTTTTTTTATCCAACAATAATTATATCACTCTGTAGCCTCCCCTTCTCAGGGACGTGTATGATCTTATTCTCCTTTGAACCAAAGGTACATTTTTTTTTTTTTTAAATTTTATTTTGAATTATACACGCCTCCCTCCCCTTCCAGACTCTGGGCTCCCTGAGGCCTCCCTGTATCTTCCAGCAGAGACACATGGGGTAGATGCTTAACAAACTTTATTGACCTGAAATATTAGCCAGAATAGATTCCACTCAATTTTCCTTTTATTATAAGATTTAATTCTTTCCCCTTGGATCATTTTAATGTGTTTAGTGAAAACACTTACTTCCTGAAATGTAGCCCCTGAAATGGCACCGCCTGGGCCCGATCTGAATGTGGGCTTGGTAATGCCTAGAATTTTGGAATCCTGTGTAGCATTTCTGCTGGGGAGGGAGAGTCGAGGACAACCTTTCATTCTAGAAGCAACAGGCAGGATGGTTTGAGTCATGAGTCTTTATGAGCCTCTTGGGCTAATTCTCTTGATCTGGCTTTGATCTGCCACTCTCCTCTGAGCGGTACAGTACTTTGGTTCCTTTCTGGTAGAAAGAGGAAATTTTGATTCCTTTGTCAGATTTCTGTTTTATACTAATGTCTAGAGTGAAGCCAAGAGCAATGTGTATGTTTTAAATTGTGCTAATGGATAAATAATGACACAATATTTTATATCCGTTGCCTGTAATCGGTTTCCCTTTTAGAATGCAGGTGTTTCTACTCCAACCTGAAATAGTACCCATTTCTTTGTTTGACAAGCTGAAGATATGAGTAATTGAAATAGAATGAAATCCTCACCCTTTGAAAGTAGTTTTGATCCTGTAATGCACACATGGAAGCCTTTAAACCTTTATCAAGTCATTGAGTGTTATAACGAGCCCATGCAAAAAAGATGACATGAGATTCTGTCTCAGAATCAGCCTGTGGAATTTCAGTAGTTGGTAGGTTTGGGTGGTTGAAAAGGTAAGGACCCCTGTGGGGACTGTGTGTTTTGACAGTGTCCCCTTTTAAAATGATGGCGTGTCTCCCGTTTCACCATCTACCCCATTGGGATCAAAATAGCAAGGGGTTGTGGGAATTGGTGTGTATTTTGTAGAGGAAAGAATAACAAAAAACGTCTCTCCCTGTTTCCTTAAAAAGTGTGACTCTGTTCACTTTCAGAAGGTGTAGGTTACCACCGATTTGGAAGGAAGATCTTCCCCTTTGAATGCTTTCAGGCTCAGAGGAAAGCGAGAAGCTATTTACATAAGTTAAAATGCCAAACGAAATCTTCCAATGCAAATGTGGACCACCCAGGGACACTGTAAAGGCCAGGTTTGGGGTTTCGAATACAAATTTTCTTGCTTCCTCTTTTAAGCTTTTTAATATTTTTCGAATGCTGCTGAAAAGTAATTGGCACAATAGCAAAAATAAAATCCCTTATCTTTTGTCGTAGGTTTTAAAGGGTGAGGGGTGGGGTGGGGGGAAACTGTACTCATTTCCCTTGAGAGTACCTTGTTTTAAAAATTAAAGAAATATGAATTCCTAAAATTTGCAGGCCAACCAGTTGTAGATTTTAAAGTAGATAAGAAAGTTGGGTTACAAAATAGTTGTAGGGGAGGAGAGATTCTTCATGTGTTCCCTCGCCCCAGTACATTCTGCAGAGACAGAGCCCTTTACCTCAGTCAGTTGGGCGGGACTTTGCTTCTGGGGATGGGCCAGGGTTTCGGAACTGCCTTTAACCGTTTTGTCAGCACCACCGCTGCCTTCCCAGACCAGGCGGCATCTGGAAAAGAGTTTCTGAGCTCCCTGGGGGAAAATGCAGAATGAAAGTTGCTTTAACCAGGACACACGTCCTGAGGACCATGCGGTTAATGACATTACTGCTTTCCCAGTCTTTCTACCTCTTAAAAAAGAAGTTATTCATGACACTTGTTAAAGAAATGGTAAGGCAGGCTTTACTCCGGGGGACTAGTGTGATAGATGTCAGGACCAGTGCGATAGATGTCAGGACCAGTGCACGGGGGCTTTGCAGTGGAGGAGAGAGATTGGGCTCAACTCCGAATACAACAAGGAATAGTGGAATTTATAACCCAGGAGCAGGGTGGCAGTCTGTGGATGGAAAATTACTAAGAAGAAACATCAAGGGTAAGGCGGGGTGGGGATTCAGGCTAGACATAGCAGTATTCTTGCTGAAGGCAGGCCAGGTTGATTAGATATCCCTTGGCAGATGGTGGGGGGATGAAGAACTCAATCAGATATCAATCAGATATCAGCCATCGGATATTGAGGGTAGGGGATTCTGGCTAAACTGACTTAACAGGATTCTTGCTAAAATTGGGCTCTTGAAAACATGCCCACAGACAGGGCCTGGTTGAAAAAGAGCGCGAGGAGCCTGACTAGAGTTTGATCAAGGAGAGAATTTTTGTCACCACCTTCTCAGAGGGCATTCCACAGCGAAGCTTAGGGTGCTAAATCAAAGGTAAAAAGTAACCAGAATGCTGGATCACTGGAGTAGATTTGGGCCATGGGATCAGGTTAAGCTGCATCATGATGCAATGACAAATAACTCCCAAACCTGGGCAGAGTAACAACAAAAACGATTTTTCTTTTTCATGCTGTATGTCCAGAGTGGGTTGAGAAGGGACTCTGTTCACCATATTCACTCAGACACTTGTGCTGAGACAGACTTCCTCTTGATACATATAATGCCCCAGTCCCTCACATTTCATTGGCCCTGCCTGATTACAAAGGAGTTCTTAAGTATAGTCGGAGAGGAGGGGGACAAGAATTTTTGTGATTAACCCAAATGACTGTAGAAGGGAGGGACTTTTCTGACTTCCACCTATTCTGGTGAAAATTACCTTCCTTTAGTAGTTTTTCAATTATAGTCAAGAATGTTTATTTAGTACTCAGAACACTGGAGTGCCAGTCATGAACAAGACTGAGTGCTTCGTGGTTATGCATCATCACATATGTCAATTACGTGGTTGTCACATAAGATGATATGTGATAAATATCTAATAAAGATATAACAAAATGCAAACGGAGTTCAAAGAAGGGAAGTGATTAATAATTAAGTGAATAATAACCCTTTTGAATTTGCAGGCTGACCAAACCTCACTGTTAACCAGGCAAACAAAACTTTTTGTATGAATGTTTTATCTTCATCTTCCTCTTTTGTTCTTGGACCTGATTTGATCTCAGGACAAGAGATAGTATGAGAGCCTGACCTCTGGAGCCGGGGTTCAAATCCCAGTGTCACCACTTACTAGCTGTGTGACCTTGGCAAGTTACTTTGCCTCCCTGTCTTACACATGAAGAAAATGAGGTAGGATCATGTTGAACATTTCTGTCTGTGCCCAAAGAGCAGTTTAGGGTTTAGAGTTTAGGATAACTGCATGGTAAGGACAAGATGGTCAGTCAGTGTTTTCCATGATTATGAGGCATCCTTAGTCCAGAGGCTGCTAGAGTGTCAAGTTGACATCTATTCTGATCTTGGTATTCAGGTCTGCTGAGGACACCTTTCCTAGTCCCCTTAATCTAACGCCAGCACTCCAAAGTTGTGTTAAATTAAAATCTAATGTGGTACAAATCTACTATGGCTAAATAAATCACAGAGGCATTCTGTTTGTTTGAGTCTAGAAAGTTAAAGGTCCATATGCTTGGAAAGAGCATCATGGTAGAGTCTGGGTGTGGTGGAAGGGAGGCTGTGGGGCTTATCTTGGCAAATGCATCCCCTCTCATTCCTCTATCTCTTCATTGGCTCTCTCCTTCCCCCCTACTCCTCAGATACAAAGTAGATGAACATGAAGCGATGATGTAGAGAGCTTGTGGGCTGTCAGCAGGTGAAGGGGTGGGCAAATAGACATGAGGACACCTATCTACTATAGCCCAGAATTCTAGGAGAAAGGAGAATTCATATCAATATAATGGAGAACTTTTGATTGATTCAAGATATTCTTATTCAAAGTATGAACTGGGCTGCTTTTAAGGTCATGAGTTCCCAGTACTCAGGAAAGTTCAATGCCACGACCAGTGAGAATTGTCCATAAAGGGATTATTGTGCCAATGAGAGGTGAGACCAGTATTTGGTAATCTCTACATTATATTTTCTCTTAATTTAAGAGTCTATGATTTTGTGTACTGTAGAAAGCCTTGCATCGTCTTTACCTTTGGCCAGATTCTGCCATTCACTTGGGGGCAGAATAAATAGAGCAGGTGCCAAATTGGAAAAATATATGTGACAATCTGTGTCTTCTTTTTTTCCCGTGTAACTGTTCAAGTTGTAACATTCATTCATTCACTACTTCATTCAATAAACATTCCTTGAGCTTCTGCCAGACACTGGGAATGTTATAGCAATGTCAGGCCAGGTGGAAGGAAACTTAATAGCTTATGGCAACCATTAAAAATAAACAAAAAAATGGCTTGCCTCTAACTTTATTCCAAACTGGCCACATCGTCATGCGGTCGAGGCTCTTTCTTCCATTTGTTCATTTATTTGTTTGTCTGGTAATCTTTTAACGTGCCCTGATGATGCTCAAAGTCTGATCTATCCTGCCAACAGCAGAGGCTAGACAGATATGCCATTTCAGAGGCATATCCCCCAAATCCCGAACTGCCATTTTCTTTTTATAATGTGAAGAATAGAAAACTACCAGATGACTTGAGAGATAGAATTCCCACCCCGAATGGTTATTTTATGCAAAAAATGTTACAAATTCTAAGGATTCAATTTTGAGCACTTAATTTCTCACTTTTTCATTATATACAGCAAAGGTGTGATATGTAAGGCAAATGTTAATTCCAGTTGTTTGCCTTGCTTAACACATTCGACTAGATTGGCTTGCTTTAACGTGGAAATGTTTGATTTTCATCCAGACTACATGTTTTAAAAATAAATAACTTTCTTCTGAAGTGAAGCAGGACCAAAGGGCAGAAGGTCAATTATGACCTGAGAGTTTAGCATCAAACACACACCTTTCCAGCTTGTTTCCCATGGCACCACTTTGGGCACACTTGGCTGTATGCTGTGGTCCAACTGAACTGTTTGCCATTCCCTAAACCCAGGCTGCCGCCTGCTGCCTCTGTCATTTCACTCACACTCACCTTCTTTCTATAGAAAATCTTTCTCCAGTTCACATCCTACGTACATTTCAATGTCTGGTTTGTGAAGCCCTCCTTCATGAAGCCCACTGCATGTTCCACTTCTTGCATGCTCTCTGTCATGCATTAAACCTCTGTCAGGTACTTATCCCATTCTCCCTGGCAATGGAGCTAGGGTTTTCAGACCTCGCCACATCACAAGCTCTTTGAGACGGATGCTGTCTAGACCATTTGTGTAAGTCCCAGAGCACCCAGAACAGCACTTGGCACTTTGTAGAGTCTCAATGAGCATTCATTAAATTCCATTAACATAAAGATAAATTTAGCATTGTGGAGCCAAGTACTTGGCTTTCCTGGCTATTAGCAAATTAGAGAAGTTGGTTGATTAGTGTGCTTTTCCCTCATTTACAAATGTAGGGGGATGTTGCTGCAGATACCCAAGGTATTTTCACACCACCCTCCATCAGCAAATCATCACACTCTTCACTCCATTCTTCCCGCTGCTCCCTTCCTGTAAAGGGTCACTGTGGAGCAGGGTCTGGAGTGGCGGGGAGAGGCGCGCTCTGGTCTATCAAAGGAATTTGGGGTTAGGTGACTATGTGCATAAGTGTGGGTGTATACTCACGTGCTGAGAACATGAGCATGTGACACTCTTGGGCTTCGGCATTCTCATCTATAGTTAGGTCTCATTGCAGCTGTAGAGACAGATGTGATCAGTGGCATCTAGTCGTCAGCTATTCAGATGGGCAGGATTAAGGTCTGAATCTTAGTTTTGAGGGTCTAGATGTTAGATTGTTCTTACGTAGCCAAAGTTCTCTAGGAACTTAGTTATGAGTTCACACAACCCAATGTACGTATATGTTGTATATTAGGCTACAAACATAAAATGCCAACTTACTGACTTGTCAGGAGAAACCTAACTTCCCATGGGATCACAGTGCCCTTGCTTATAGGTCAGTATTCTGAACTCTTCTGAGAAGTTAGATTCTTAAGCCCTTGGTCTCAGAAGTCTGAGCTGGGCATGGTTGGGACAGTGCTAGCCTGAGGGTAGTCCTGAAGGCTCAGTACAGTAGTAACATGGGCTTTGAAAAATCATACAGGTGGTCCAATTTGTAATACATTCAAAGGGCCAGGAAAAGAGGCAGAATCTAGGTGTGGCAATAATATGGCAATTGAGGACACCAGATTCAGCGAAAGAGCTGGAAAGGAGGGTCACAGAGCAGACCTTGGAGAATCTCAAAGACAGTGGAGCTTTGACCCTCTTTATAGAGAACAAGGCTGGGAGGAGAGAGGAAGGCGCTCACACAGGTACATTTTGGTGACATTTGTTTATTCAACAAATATTTATTGGTTATCTCTTACCAGTCACTATCCTAAGTATTGGCAAGACACTAGTGAACAATATAGACAAAAATCTCTGTCTTAATTGGAGCTTAAATTCTAGGAAAAGAGATAAACAATGAAAAATACTTAAATATTACAGAATATATTAGGTGGTGATACATGTCATGAAGAAAAATAAGGCAGCAGAAAAAACATGGAAATGCAGGTACAGTGGGGGGAAGTTTGCTCTTTCAAATTGGGTGGTTGTGAGAGACCACAGTGAGGTGCGGTTTGATCTAAGTTTTGAAGAAGCAAGTATTTCAGATATTTAGGGGAAAGTGTATTGGGCAGAGAGAATAGTAGATGCAAAGTCCCTGAGGTGGGAGAGTCCCCGACGTGTGTGAGGAACAGCAAGGAAGCAGGTCTGGAGATGAAACCAGAAAAGTAACGGGGCTGGATTGTTTAGGGCCAAGGAGGCCATTGTAAGTCTTTGGCTTTTTCTTTGAGATGGGAGCCATTAGAGAGTTTTAAGCAGAGAAGTGACATGATTTGACTTGTGTTTTTAAAGAATTGCTGTTGCACCTGAGCCTAGATTGTAACGAAGCCAAAGGTAGAAATGAGACCATTTAGGAGGCTTTTGCAGTAATCTGGATGAAAGATGATGGTAGCTTGGACAAGGTGATGGGAGGAGAGGTGGTGAAAAGTAGACAGATTCTGGGTATGCTTGGAACGTAAAACCTGAATAATTTGCTAATTGCTCAGATGTGGGATTCGATTGAAAGAGAAATCAGGGATGACATCAAGATTTTTGGCCTGAGTTAGTTGGAAGGCTGGAGTTGCCTTTAACTGAAGTGTGGAAGGCTGAAGAGTAGACGTACATGGAGGCAGGGCGTAGGGGACAGTTGTCATGGCTGATGTTTCAAGATGGTAGCCTGACGCCATTATGGTGACTCTCCTAACAGATGCACAGGAAAGATAATGTCAGCTGGTGTCGTTTTCCCTGGATGCACTAGAGAAAATCTGAAAAATGCACGCTTCTTTTCCTGTCATTTCCGACTCTGTTCTCCTTTCATTGTAATTTTTATAGTTGTTCACTAATTATGTGGTGGTTTTCCATTACATTTGGTCAACCCCCAGAGGTGATGTTTTGGTAATGTCGTGCTAGCTTTGACTTGGGATATGCCTTCTGTTTTAAGATAAGGTCTATTTTAACTCTCAGAAAAAGATCATGCTCTATTTCCATTTATTCTAAATTCTTGGAGAATACCTACAATCATCATCTCCCACCACCCTAATGTCACTCGAATTAGGGAAATCGATTTTATGTCTCTACTCTGCCACTTCCCCAGGCTATGATTTGGTGGCAAAGGTTTAATTGCAGCGATAGACTGGAAGGGGCAGCCTACCAGGGAGAAAAGGAGTTAGATGTGTTCATGTAAGTTACAACTTACTTTGGATATTTTGTTACTCCTTAGCATGGCCTTGAAAATTGAGATATAATTCTTCTTTCACTTTAATTCTTTCTGCCAAAATTGCTTTTCTTCAAAAGCTGATATATACAAGCCTGCATCCTATTTTCACTCAAAGAGACAGATGGTTGAAACTGACTCCAGCTAAAAAAAAATTTTTTTAAGTCTTGAATTAAAATATACACATGAGTATCAGAAGGGTATAAGCCTTTTAGTTCTGGTTGAGAATCTGTTCTGCGTCCTGCCTCATTCCACTGAGTTACCCATTCATGTACAGAATGCCTTGTGCTGGGGGAGGCTAGGGACTTTGCAGCCAAGCTTTTCAGATGGGTATTTACTTCCAGAAAGAATATAAAGGTTGTGCTGATGGGACAAATAGCAAATACCCAAATCCCAAGGTCATTCAGCATTTGTGCTGACATGGTATGCAGGAAATATACTGTGGTCTTACATTTCTGGCGGTATTGATTTTTTTTTTTTTTTGCACTCTTATGAGCATACCAGGGTAGCTGAAAAAGTGGGTTGATCTTTGTAAGTACGTCTGCCTTGCTGTGTTTGTGCCTTGAAGTATCCTGGGATTTATGTTGTACCCCCCCTACCCCCAGCACCCCTTTCTTTCTTTGGTAGATTTAAACACATAGAGCTGAGCTTGCTTTGGTCATTCTATGGTAGAGCTTCCCCATCAGTGCTTTGCAAGTGGATTACAGGTTACGTGTGTACTTGGATGTTAATCTCTTGGTCCTCAGGGTTGTTAGAGCCCAGGTCAGTCTCCTGTGGCAGTGAACAGTTTTGTTTGTTCACCCCATAGTGCTGTGCGAATATTGTCATGATTTATGGGTGTCATCATACAAAATATTTTCTGAGAAAGGACAATGGCAGGGATAAATTTATAGTTTAAAATTTGCAAATTTTAGAACTGACATAGCCCGATATATTTCAAACTCTTTTTAACTGCAACTAATGATAATAAATAATATTGATACATAACAATGAATGTGTGTCCAAAACAAGTTTCATGAAATAATAGTTGCCCTTCACCATGTGCAATGCATTCTAATAGTCCTAATCTGTCAATCACAAAAATTGCTACCTATGACTACTAAACTAACTTGATTTTGTAACTCACCAGTGGATTGCAACCCCTGTTTAAAAAGGCTGGTCTGGCGTGTATTTCAAGCTAAGAATAAATTGTCTAGTGTTGTACTTGCTCAGGTCCTGCTGTGTTTCCTTGCTGCCTACAGAGAAGTTCAGACCCCTTTAAAGCATAGCAGACCTCGGGCTGTAGGATGACTGACTTGTCCAGGTTTTCCTAGTGTGGTCACTGAAATTCTTATATCCAGAGAACCCTCTCACTTTGGTGCAAACTGAGATGGATGGTTTAGTCACTCAACCTTTGGGATCTGATCTCTGGCTGCATTTCCATCATCATCTTCCTCCATCTTCTTTTGTACTCAGCATTTTATCTGTTGCAAATTACTTGTCCTATGGGCTGTCCATTCTCTTTTTTACTTACCCGCCTTTTGTCAATGCTTCCCTCTGAGATGCCCTGCTTACCTTCTGCTGTCTGCAGGTCTGGTCTTCCTCTGTGATGGGTTAACTCACCCACTCTATGAGCCTTCTCACTACCTTGTGATCACAGACTACATCGATTTATGGGATCTTTAGTAGCTCTGTGTTTTTCTCAGGTGCCTTATTCTTTATCACCTGCAGAACAAACATGAGAAGGGAAAACTGCTGACATAAAGTGGGTGATTGAGACAAAGAAAGAATACAAGGGGAATGGACTAAACCAATACAGATGCTAAGACCAATAGAATAGGGCAAGGGAAGAGGAGAAACACATAAAGTTACAGGCAAATGCAGTAGTTAGTTAAGAGCATGTGCTCTGGACTCTTGGATTTGAATCTTAGCTTTTCACATGTCAAAGTTGTTTGCTTTGGGTGTGAGGATAGAGTATTGTATATACCTTAGCAGGTTCTTTTTCTACATGTGTTTCTACACTCATTGTAACTTCAAGGGAGATCGATGATCCTTAAAATTATGTAAGCTTAATTACAAATTCATAAGTATTTAGTAGTTAATTTGGGAGGGTATTGAATTAAGTGGTTTTAAGATGTCAAAAATCTCAACATAATTTTAGAAGATTAAAACAAATGGACTGTGAACATTTATACTGCTGATTTATATTGAGAAAATCTATTTTGACTTTATTATTTAAACATTAACATTTTTCCTTTCCTTATTTTTATTAATGTGTCTTGATTTTATTCCCTTTAGTATGATACTTTAAATTTGTTCTTATTTGTGAGTCGCAAGAACCTCAGGGCAGCTTGAATTTGCCTGTGTTGTCCATCAGGATAGAATGCCCACTTTCGGCAGGCCTACCAGCCAGGGCTGTCTGGATTTAACTTTGCTCTACAGAAAATCTGGCCCCTTTACAGGGACAGCAGGCCAAGGACTCAGAGTGAAAGCTAAAGCTGGTCATGTGTGAAGTTTTGCTTGTTTTCAGTTATTTTAAAGATCAGCCCCACACATTACCTGAGAGTGATTTGTTTTTATACATGTTCATTTATCATCTTAGCAACTCTGGAGAAAACAGCTTTAAGTGCAATAGATGGCTCTGTTCTAAACCATTGATATTTTACATCTCTTAAAGAGAGAGCCAAACTATCAGCATGATAATTTATCCTCAAGGTATTTTGGGTGATAGATTCTAGATTGCTGAATTTGTAAGTTGAAGTAAACAATAGAGGCTATCAATTATAAATTGAATAGATTTTGCTAAATAATCCTTTCAGAGTCAGAAATCAGATTAAAAATATAAGCCAGGCAGGAAAACATTATATCAATGGGTACACACAATGGTAGTGATTAGGCAAAGATAGTTCAATGGTTGAGGGAGGCAGTGCTAGGATTATGTGTTCATTGCATATTTGTACTGATGGATGAAAACATTTAATCTTCCCCACCCGGCATTGGAACAAAGATCTATTTATTACACGGTAAGGAAGATCTTTTCTTTGGGTGTGAGAATAGAATATTACCTTAGCAGGTCTCCACTCATCATAATCTCAAGGGGGATCAGTGCTCATTTAAAAGCTTAGAAAAATTCCAATAGTGAAATTGTGGGAGATTTCACATTACTATCTAATGGTTATTTAGCAGTTAACTGAGCATTCACTGCTAGGCACTAGGAGTACAGAGGTAAATTAGACATGGCCCTTCTCTTAGAGGAACTTTCAGTGCAACAGGAAGAGAGAGTCACATAAACAGAACATAGCCATGGGTAAATGGAGCATGTGATACATGTTCCAGTAGACCATGCATAGTGTGCCCTAGGGCCACCACGGAGGGATGCTTGGCCCAGGCTCGATGCCCTCCCTAGGAAGCCTTTGTGGAGCAGATATGATTGAGTTGAAATAGAGAGATGAATGGGAATCATCAGATAATGAGTGGAGAAAAGAGCATTTCTGCAGTTTGCAAAGGTACAAAGGAAGGAAATAGTTTGGTACGTGCTGGTCAAATGTGAAATAGGGAGTGCAGGGATATACGAGTGGAGAGATGGGCGATGAGAGCATCTTATGTGCCTTGATAAGGAGTTTGGGACCCATTTTGCAACTAAAAAGGAATCATCGATGTGTTTTAGGCAGGGGTGTGGACTCATCAGATTTGAGTGGCAGAAAGATCACCCTGACATAGTGCGGAGGATGTGGAGGATCACTAGGGAGCCAGGTTAGCATGGGGACAGGAAGATCAGAAGAACATCGCAATCGTCAGATGAGCAGTCTGAACTGGCATTGGGCATTGTGAATGGACATGGAAGGCAAGGGCAGACTTGGAAGTAGTAGTTGGTGAAAGTGGGAGTACTGCTGAGAATTGGCAGTGGGGATGTGGTGGTGAGTTGAGGATTTCAGGGCTGAACAAGGAAAAGATGGGACCATGAGGTGGCAGCATTGCTCAACGCTATTGGGCGGTACTTGTATAGGACTACAGGAGAGGGGGATGTCACTTATAGCAGGAGACCTTCCAGAGACAGCAGTGTGGAGCCACCACCCACAAAGGGAAGAGAGAATCAGAGAGGGAGGCCACGTGTCTAGGGGATGCCATTCAGCAGCAAGGTGGGGAGTCTCTGGATCTGAGAGTTCTGAAGGACAGCAGTAGTTAAAGCTCTCTTATAGTCACAGGGTTTGTCCTATCTATGTCTAGCAGATATTGGGTGCAGTTTGCAGAGTATGCAAAGCAGGCGAGCTCTAAATGGCTAAAAAAATATGCTCATTTGAGCTATGTTTAAAGCAATTGGATGTGTAAGAATTTGTGTTTGGTGCCAGTGGGCGCTCAAAGCTAGTGGTCCTAGTCTGATGTGAAGAAGTAAATAGCATAGAGGCCAATACATAGGGGCCATCGTTAACTCATTTTTATAATAGCAAGTATTTATTAATGCCTACTATGTGATCGATATGAGGCTGAGGAACCACTGTGAAAATTCCAAAGGAAGTTTACAGAATGGTCTGTGGAGAAGTCGTTCCTCATGAACTGCTCCTTGAGCATGCCCATTTAGATATGGAAGCTCCTTTCTCTTTGCTCCGAAGTGCTTTCAAACCTCTAGGAGGACAGATTCATATTATATAAAGTGTAGTGGTGATAGTGTTCTTTGATACATCCTTCCCATCTATTTTGACCCAAGACTAGGTGCTTCTACAGGATCCTTTGTGCGAGGCTTCATTTCTTTGTTCACTCTAGTTTTCTATCCTATTCCTTTCTTCTGTTTTCCGGTTCCTTTTCTGACCTAATTCTTATGGATCCAATACCGAAATACTGCCCTCTAGTTGTCCAAACTGTCCCATCTTTAATTTTATACTCTTTCAGTGATGCCACTTGACATGCTCACTGCCTAAGGACTCTCCATGTCATCTGAGTGTTTCCCGAGGGAAGATACTCTAAGAGATGAATGACTGGTTCCCTTAATCGAGGAACAATTCCTTTTCCAAAGAGAAGTATGTTGTATCTCTTAGTTGGTGGAATGCACGGTAGGGGTCAGAAATAACTCAGTGTTTTTCAGAACTTTTTGGTGAACATGACGATGGCTTTTGAGTCCTTTAAATTTTAAGAGCTCTCATGTCTCCTCTGTTAACTAGATGAGACGGCTGATACCCTATGGATTGATTTTTCTCTCTAGCATAATGGGCCTCTGTGCTGAGTGCTTGAGAGTCTCTCCTGTTTAATGTGCTGCAATTGCCAATGCTCGAGTTACAGCTCAAGCAGCATAATTTGGGTGGCTCAGAATTGTGAAGTACTGAAAGTAGGACTAGAGACAATATGCAGACACAACAATCTTAAATATAGCTCAAAATCCCAGCAAGAGCAATACTAAAGGCTTAATTTAGAAATATTGCCTGATTCCCTAGTCAGGAACAAACCTAATATGGATAAAATTGAAAGGAGCTTAGAAAAATCAATGTATATGTTTAACTATATGTATGTACTGAATTTTTTTTTTTCCCTATCAGAGCAATAGTTCTCTATTGATATAAATAGATCCTTCATATGTAGATGAAACTCTTGTAGTGTTTTGGACTACCCAGTATTGGCTTTGGTGGTGTGGTAGGGAATTTCATTGGCAAAACCTTTGCTCCTGGTCTCAGCTGTCTCATGCAATTTACATTTCCTGCCACCAGTTGGTGATAGAGAGTGGTTGCAAGGTTCTACTGGAAGACTGGTGGGATCCAACATAAAGCCTTTCAAGAAGAGCTTTATTTTTTAAAAATTTTATTTTATTATTAGTTTCAAGTATGCAGCACATTGGTTAGACATTTATATAGTTTGTAAAATGATGCCCTTAATTACTCTTTTTCTCCTCTGGCTCTCCGTCTAGTCATTACGTTAATGCTAACTGCATTCCCTATGCTGTCCTCGCCATCCCCGTGACTATCTATCAACTACTAATTTGTACTTCTTTAACCAAGAAGAGCTTTCTTTTAACTAAAATGAGTAAAATATTGAATAAATAAACACTGAAAGGAAAGCATTATTTAGTAAAAATATTCAAGAATAAGGAGATCTGGTATTTTCAGTTCTGACTTGTCTCCTTAATCATTGTGAATTTAGATAACTATTCAGTTTCCCTATTTATGGGTAAAATACTGGTATTGGATAATATCGCTGAAGTCCTCGTCTTGAAGCAAACGTGTAATTGTAATTGTTAAAACAGCAAAATTAAAAGAACAAAAGAATAAAAAAGTCTTCATATAACAGAGAAATCAATATTTTATTAACAACCATCTTAGTTCCCTTCGAGGCAAAGGCCCATTAATTTGTGTGTGTTTATGTTTGTGTGTGTGGAGGCGGGAAGGAGAATGGGGAGTGAGAAAAGGCTTCTTATTTTCTCTTCTTTACCTACTGCCTGGCTTAGGCAATCTTTCACACATAGTTTTATGGAACCTTTTCTTCATGGCTTCACTCTTTCCCTAATTCCAGTTTTCCTTATGCTATATCCAGAAGTCTTAGATCTTCCTGGTGTTTCTAAATGATTATAGTTTCTTGACTCTAATCTGAATTTTCTATGCTCAGTGATTTTGCTACTGTGTCTTTTCTGCAAAAAAGAAAGAGCTCTAACCACCTCTGTTTAGATTATTTATATAGCACTTATCAAAATTTTGTTAATTAACGTCTCCTTAGGCTTTGGAGTCCACTTCACCTTATCAAAATTTTGGTTTGAGGATCCCTAGGGATTTTAAGTCGTGTTCGGGATTGTGTAAGGTCAAAAATATTTTTATAATCATGCTGAACTGTTATTTGTCTTTTTCATTGTATTGACATTTGCAATGATGGTGTAAAAGTAATGGTGGGAAAAACTGCTGATACTTTAGCATGAAATGAGATTGTGGCACCAAACTCGTGTAGTAGTAGCATCAAACTTCACTGTGACACACTTGTAGTTTAAATAAACGAATGAATAAACAAAAACAGTTTCACTTAAAAATGTCCTCTGTGAAGCAGAAAAAAAATTAGTTGTATTAAATCTCCACTATCGAACACACATCTTTACTCTGACAAATAGGAACACGCAAGGTGATTCTGCTGCCTACTGATATTCAGTGGTGGTTGTCTAGAGGAAAGCATCGGTTTGAGTTGAGTTGTAAGCTGAACTAGCTGCCTATTTTCATGAAACTATTTACTTGAAATAATAGTCCAGAGAAAAACTGTGGTTATTCAGACTTGGGCATTTGGCAGAAATTGTCTCAAAAATCAATGACGTGAGCTTGTCACTTTAAGAACATAATTGACAGTATTTGTTGCTAATCATAAAATTTAAGCTTTCAAGCAAAAATTAGAATTTTGGGAAACTAATATATGCCACTGTGAGCTTGACAACCTTACCATACCTAAAGACTTTTCTGAAGACTTTGGTTGTGATATTACCAAATTTGATTTTTGAATATCATACCATGAAATGTGTCAACATTTGAGAAGTCTGCATAATTAACTAAATAATTTTCTAAATAAGCAGTGAACGATGTTTTAGAATCATACATGGATAAAAGATTCATTTAAAGTTTAAGATAGACCAATGGATTTTGGGTTGGGGAGTTGTACGAAAAAAATGAGAGATTCAGAAGTACAAATTGGTAGTTACAAAATAGTCACGGGGATATAAAGTACAGCATAGGGAATATAGTCAATAATATTGTAATAACTATGTATGGTGCCAGGTGGGTAGTATAGACTAATTGAGAGGATTACTTTGTAAATTACGTAAATGTCTAATTCCTATGCTGCACACCTGAAACGAATAGAAAATAATTTTGAATGTCAACTGTAATTGAAAAAAGAGATAGACCAATGGATTTTAATGTAACAAAAAGTTCATTGATTGATGTGGTTTCATGTTCACATTGCAACTGAACTCTAAGAAACTGCTATTTGTTGATTTTTGGTGTAATAACAAAAAAAAATCCATAATTACTTCAAGAAGCTATTCAGATACTCCTTTTTCGTAATACATATTTACATGAGACTAGATTTTCTTCACAACTAAAATAGCATCCCACCACAGATTGAATGCAGAAGCAGCTTCAAGAATCCAGTTACTTCTGTTAAGCCAGATATTAAAGAGATATGTGAAAATGTAAAAGAATTACACTCTTCTTACTATTTTTTTTTTTTTTTTGGTCTTGGAAAGTATGGCTGTTTTTCATAAAAATTTTAACACATTTATTATTTTAAAATTAATTATTAAATAAATATTTAAAGTTTTATCAGTTTCGTATTTTTTTTTTTTAGGCGAGGCAACCCTTGGTTGACCTCACAGATTGCAAGGACCTTGTCAGTTTACAATCTCTTATTTTATGTTTTATTTTTTTTTTATTGCCTACAGCACCTGGTCTTCCTAGGTGGTCTCCCATCCAAATACTAACCAGGGCCCGACCCTGCTTAGCTTCTGAGATCTGTCAGGATCGGGCTTATTCAAGGTGGCATGGCCATAGACCTCAGTTTTGTATTTTAATGTGGTTATTGTTATTAGATACAGCCCACATATAAGCAAAATCTCTTTGAGTTCTCTGATAATTTTTAAGAGTATCAAGGGATGCCGAGACCAAAATTTTTGAGAACAGCTCATCTATGGTATAAGTGCCAGGCCTGGACACTTTCCTACTTCTATTAAAAATCTTGTTTTAACAGTGTAATGATGGTTGTAAAAATTTAGCAAGTAACCTTTCCACAGTTTTCACCAGCCATCCTCCCTCCTGAGACTTTATAACCTTCTTTTTATTGGCAGTGTGATATAGCTGTACAAATGGACGAATGGTTGTGGTCCCATTCATCCTTTGGCCTCCCATCCTTTGGCCTCCCATCCCTACTACCTTTAAGTGCAACTCCATCCAAGTGCAAGGAGGCAGCTGTTTTTTATGAGAAGCAGGCAGGTGAAACAAGGTTGTGAAAGATCAAATTTCTTATGTACCTCATTGCAGATGAAAATTTCAATAGCTGATGGTACAAGAGCAATTGTTTTCATGCAGGAAAAGAGAACTTGTTTGTGGGTTTTTTTTTTTTCCCAATGTATCTGGCAATAGCTGGGCAATGATTTAAACTTCCTAGGATTCTTACTTTAAGCTTAAAAGTAATTTGCATTATGCCAGCATTAGAAATGGAATCTCAAACTGCTGCCAATGTAGACAACTGAAAGGAAGTAGAGATCTATATTGTTCAGAAGCTAAGCCTGGGGAGGCTCTGGTACTCTGCAGCTGTGTAAACAGAGCGAAAAACTCTTTGCTTCTCCTCTGTTAGTTAAGCACTTGGTTCCAAGCAGGACTAAACCATCCCATGATGATATGTGCAGAAACAAAAATGAAGGTAAAAGATCTCATTTTTAGGTTCAAGAAAAGCTATAAATTTTCCTTGCTTAAGGGATGTGTGTGGACATGACATGTGAAGGAGATGCAAAGTTAACTGGGAAGGCAAGGGGAGGTGTGAAAATTACTTTCGTTTCTTTCCTTCTTAGTGGCCATATTTTTCTATTTCATGTCCCCATTCTTTCTTCTATTGAAATTTAAGCCCATGAGCCATTTTCGTGATGGAACACCAAGAGCGACCCTCCCTGTAAACTAACTTCTTAACTAGAGAATAAGCCATTTCTCCAGGTGCCTCTCCATCCTCTGGGGGAAGTGATAAGAGGGGAAGATGCCTACCTGGGACAGCTTGATATGTAATTCCCATGTTCAACAGAAAAAATGAGAAGAATTTACAACTTAAATTAAATTTTAATATTAAATGACTACATTTAGTTAAAAAATACATTTTTTGAGTCATACCTCTTTAACTACATGCCTTCCATTTTTATAACCCATTTAGATTGAGAAGCTCCTTCTAGTCTCTCTGAAGTGCCTTCGAATAATCTCTAGGAGCACAGATTGGGTTTTCTCGCTCTGATTGTATTGCTATTAAATCAGTAACATGCTATCCCTTTAGTGTCTTTCTCTAATATTTTTTAAATGATTGCGGTGAATTTTGAGTGATGACTTTGGTTATTGAATTAGTGTGGAATTAATGGGGCAAGAGTTGGCATTATAAAAAAATAAGAGAAAAAATAAGTTCAGAATATGGGACTCTGCTATGGGGAGAGCTGAGCAGGTGTGTAAAGATGAATCGACTGATCACCGAATGGATGGAGCTGGGGAAGACTGAGCTGTCATTGCTCCTAAGCCAGAGTAGAGTTTAGCTGC
Source organism: Pteropus medius (assembly GCF_902729225.1). NCBI lineage: Eukaryota > Metazoa > Chordata > Mammalia > Chiroptera > Pteropodidae > Pteropus > Pteropus medius. The sequence goes on along the minus strand of NW_024347791.1, from coordinate 12,733,051 downwards.
AGAAGGCTGGTGGGTGGGAGAGTAGGTTGATGATCAGACAAGGAGGAGACTTACACCCAGAAGTAGGTTTGATTTATCTATTTGACCCCTTACCATTTGTAAATTAAAGAGACCAGTTTTTTATGTGTTGGAAGCAAGTGAGCAGTAATTAGCAGCAGGCAGCTCTGATTCTTATTTTCTTAAACTTTTGAGAACATCAGAATTGCCTTTGCAATGACCTGCATTAGCCACAGGAAGCTCTATAACTCATGTTCCCTATCCTTTGCTCCTTGATTTTGCTTTGTTTGATATGCAGGGAAATTTTGTGGGTCAGACGGGCAAACCCTACTCCCACCTCTCACTCTATGCCCCCTCCCTCTTGAAAACCTGTGGAGTTCAGTGCTGACGCTGCATTTAATGCCATTATTTAAGCCATATCTCTATGTGTAAAGGCCCATTCATTTACTCTAATGTGTACTTTCCAAACCCTTTATGAGATGTTCTCTTGAGATTTCTTGTTCTCCTAGGGGCTGATGCAAAGTGTCTATTTTGGAGTAGATCCCAACATCAATAAGAGCAAGGTCTAACATTGTGGCCCTACTACCTTTAAAAAGTGAAGTGTGTTATTTGAAATATCACCACCTAATACAATTGTTTAAAAGTTCCCTGGATGTTTTTGTTGTTTATTTTCAAAATATTGGCTCTACGGCTGGTAACACCAACTTAAATGACCAACATTTTCAGACATATTTATTGGTTGTAAAAAGACCTCTGCCCTTTGCAGAAGTGTACTAAGAATACATTTTACTTCCCAAGGTGAACAAAGGTCTTCACAAGGAAATCACAACAAATACAGGATGTTCTTACTACCTGGTTTCTCATCTCATCTGTAGACTGCACCTGTGCATTCTTTCAGCCCAGAAGTCCCCTTGACACTCAAATGGTTTTTTCATCATTTCCTTCTTTGCCTTCCCTTTCCAATTTCACTGCCATCCTCTTTGCTCTATCAAAGTTGAATTGTTACTAAAGCTTTCTCTTTTGCTTCCACATCTAATAGCTACCAAGAGTGACTTCTTCCTTCTTGACTGTGCTCTCTCCAGTCCACATTCCCTACATTCTTTCTGTTCACCTGTCATCTCCCTGCAGGTACAGTGAGTCTAGATAGATGCCACCAGCCTCCCAGCAGCTTGTCTTACTTCTGGTGTCTGCTTCCATCTGTTTTGCAGGAAGAGACAGGGACGAGAAGAGGCTTAAGCAAATTCCATTTTCATTTCATCACTTTCTCTTTCAAAAAGCAGCTGTGATTTTCCATAACTCATTGTACCAAATGAAACTCATGTGTGTTCCCCCCCCGCCCCAAGGCTTCACCAGTTGCCTGCACATACCCATTCTCACCAACTCAAGTTGGTATTTCTTGACTTGGGTTTATCTGTCATCTCTTGTACTCAGCCTGCTGGTTCCCTGTACCACAGGTTTTCACACATTTGTACCTTCCCTTCCTTTGCTAGTTCCTGACCTCATTTGATATCCAGTTCAAATTCTACCTCTTTCTCAAAGCTCACCCTGGCATACTCCGCCAGACTGTAATTATTCTTGTGTTTTGCATTCCCTCTGAACTTGTGCATTGGGATGAACAGTATAATAGTTCAAAGCATGGGTATGTTTGAATTTACGTTCCACCATGTGTTAACTATACAGTCTTAGGTCTTGCTGAGCTTCCTTTAGCTGAATTATGAAAAAGGCATTAATAATAACACAGCTCTCCTTGAATTATTGTGATTAAAGATGCTAATAAATGTGAAGTTCCTGGCACTCAGTAATCAATGAGCCCATATCTCAGAGAATATCTTCAGCCACAGCACATACCCATAAAGTTGAGTTAGACACTCCTTGAAAAAAAATCTGGTTTTGCTCATCTTTGTACTCTAATGCCTTATAGAGTGCCTAGCACAGATTAAATGTGCAACAAATATTTGTTGAAAAATGAAGACAGTGTGATCATGAATGGCAGATGGATTGTTGTTGTTATTATTTCACAAATGTTTGCCAGAACATCCATGAGCAGAAATACGTACAGTAAGAACACAGGACACTTCTCAACTGTGTTTTCATCAGAAAGTGTGTCTTGAGGTGATGCAGGTTCTTCATTATCTTCTAAAGCCAATGACAGGAAGTTTGAGAATTTTTCATTATTTTTGATTATTTGGTTCTTTACTGTCTTCTGTTGCCCTGTCATCTTCTTAGGGATACATTATATATTCATTATAGTTGCATACAAATAATATGCAAATGAATACTTATGACATTTATGGTTAGTTTTTTTTTTAACTTTATTTTACGAATTTAGGTCAGAGGGGTTTCTTCATTTATGTGTTTCCATTTTCTTAGTTTCCAGTTAGGAGCACAAAAAGAGACAAATATAATCATTGCTAAGTGGCGCGAGTCTTCTCCAAACTCATTTTATTGAAAATATTTCTGGCACCATCACCACCAGCATCACCATCATCATTAACATTAAAATTAAATCTCAGATAAATTTTCCCAAGAACTTGCCATGGTGTTTATCTCCTATTTTATGTATTCGCAAACATCTTTTGCTTTGAAAAGAGAAAGCACCAGAATAAGCAATATTATATTCAGTATGCAAATGTAAGCTTTATAGAAATAGGGTTGTACTAGAGATGAAATTAATTGTGACAGTTCAGGAAGAGTTTTGCAGAAAAAGAAGATTAACATGTTAGGCCTTCGGTGGCTGTCTTTCCTCATGCATATAATATTAGGCAAAATGAAATCTTCATGTGCCCAAGCTCAGTGGAATAATGTTTATTGAGTCCATAGAAATTTGAGCAGGGCACATCTTTAAAGGTTTATGACAACCTATTTTCTTCTCTCAGTGTGAGGATGAATTGGTCCATTATCGTCTAAATTAGAAGTCAGGATGATGGTTCTTTTTTGATTCTCTTATTTACTTATTTGTTTGTTTGTTAAGAAACTTTTACAGAAAATGTGTTGCTTATTCTGAAGTCGCTATTATTCTTCAGAACAGAATAGACTATAACATTGTATTTTTTCAAATATTAATATATACATAAAAGGGGAAGATTTTATATCGAGTGAGACCAGATCTAACTTAACTCATTTCTTTGATTATTTGACATAGACTAAATAATACAATCTGTTATTGCCCCAAAGGTAAATTTCCTTTTGAATTATTTTTGCGATGATAAATCAGAAAAGTTATTTTTATATATTCACATTTTTTTTTCTTTTTTCCTCTAAGGAAACCAACATGTCTGACAAAAGTGACTTAAAAGCTGAGCTAGAGCGCAAGAAACAGCGCTTAGCACAGATAAGAGAAGAGAAGAAACGGAAAGAAGAGGAGAGGAAAAAGAAAGAGGTAAATACTGGGCGTTAGAACATGGAGGGAGGATAGAAAAATCGCTCGATTCTTAGGGGCTGGCCAAGTGGATAGGGAAGATTCTCTAAAAGAATCCTGAATAAAAGAATCCTGAATAATGCCTGAATAAAGTGAGAGGATACCTATGGACCCAGAATAATGAGGTCATTGCCATCTGCTACGTACTGATCAGACACCATGTACGTGGTAGGGAGCATTTGGTCCAGAGTCCCCAAACCCCATGTTCACCCCAGACTTGAATAGAACCTTGAAAGTGGTCTGCGATATCTCTATTGTTAGAAATTCCTTAACCTTTCTGAGTTTCAGTTTCCTACCCTTAATATGGGAATAGTAATATTTTTTTGTGGGGTTGTGGGGATTAAAAGAGTTAATCTTATACAGCACATAGCAATACCAAAATATAGTTAATACTTAATAAGTGTTAGTCTTAAGTTTTTAAAAAACTACTGGTAAGAACATTTTAGGAGAAAAATAAAGAATGATGGCAGGAGATTTCCATGGTTTACTAAGTGGTATATATTTTTCAGGGTAAATAAGAATCGGAAGTCTGCTAAAGGGAAAGCCGCATTTCCCTCCCTGGGTGAGGGGCGGATAGTATAGCAGACTCTGCCCCATAGACATAGAATTTATTATGAGATATTAAAGCTGAAAGAGATTTTAGAGACTTTCTGTCGAGGCCCCTCTTTATGCCAAAAAGGCAGCAGACAGCCAGAGATGAGATGTAGCTTTTCTTCCTGCTAGACCTGGGATCCGGACTCTCAGTTTAATGCCTTGCTGTCATATCATGTTTCCTTCTCCTATCTATCTCAATCCAACAAATAATTTATCTCCAATTTGTTGCGGCAGAATAGAAATAGTCCACATCTTGTACAGAAACCAGATGCCAACGATATTTTGGAATAGTTTTCCAAAAAGGAAACTATGTATGCTTGTGTATAGAAACTGGAGCTGCTTCCCTCTACTCAGAGTTTTTCTTTAGGAAAAGAGAACATATTTTGATGCCTCACAATCTGAATAAGTGTTGTTTCATACTGTAAGGCTGGGAGACCAAGGTAACAGACTTATAAAAATTATTTTCTGACAAAGTAAAACATAATTATAGTTGCATTTTAGCTTTCTGGCATCATGTATCTCTCCATTCCGTCACTCTGTGATCGATGCCATAGTTTATTTCTCCTTAACAGAGTGCATCATGTTTTCCCTGTGGAAATCTTTGCTGTTATATATTCAGTTTCTGAGTGAAGTGGAGGTGAGAACTGACAAGGAATGGCTATTCATTTCTATGCAAAGCCAAAAAAAGAATTAAGTTATTATGCTTCCTTTCCTTCAAATGTCAACACTTACTGTAGTTTTAAAGCACCTGTTATCCTTCACTAATAACTGGTTTCCTTTTAAACTGACATTCTAATATCCAACTTAAATTACCGCAAAATGCGATGTGATATGAGAACTCTGGTTCCAGATTAGTCTGCCTGCTTCATCTTTGTTATTTTTCACATTTGGGGGAAATTACAGGCAAACAAGACTGATTGAAATAGGCCAGCTTTTTGTTTCTACATTAAGCAGCCTGATGGAGATTTGGCTTGTTACACAGCAGACAGAGCCTGGCAGATTCAGGGCGGCAGGTGGTGGGTGTGTGAAACACCTGGATTGTAGGCATTCCTGGGGCTCTACCTAGTACTGGAATTAGAGTCCTGTCGTCTTAGTTTCTTCCTTTCTGTGCTGTTCTGACTCTGTTCTATGGACTCCCATGGTAACATAGAATCATAGTCTCCCATTTCAGAGTTTTTAATTTGAAATATCCAAACGAAGCCAGATTTGAGGATCCACTGGACTATACATCTTTAAAATCTGCCTGGCTTTATTTAAATCTTGTCCCTTGGCAATCTGCCCCTCCCTTCCCCCCACCCCCCCGCAAAGATCAGTTCAGTCTAAGCACCTTTTGTAGACTGTGAAGACTTGGTTTGTCTGAGCAGCCGGGGCTGTAAGACAGAAGGCAGTAAAACTCAGTGGTTATCACAGAGGCTTTCGAGTTGAACATGGCTGGGAAACCTGGCTCTGGCCTTCACAGAATGGCCTTGAGGGGTCTGGGGCCTCTGTGAACCTGTTTCCCTTCTGTAAAATGGAGAAAAGAGTGGTGCCTTCCTCACAAGTTCTGAGAGGACCCAGGAGATACTGTAGAACAGTGAAAGACACAGATAAACCGGTTAGTAAGAAACAGCCATCACTCTGCTCCTGGGATCAGCTATCAGAGTAGGAGAATCTGATAGCTGCCTCCTTTCATCGCCATCCCTGCTGGTGAGTCCATTTTCCAAAAATACCCCGTTATTGTAAGGATCTTATAATTCAAGGGCCCTAGTTTCTTGGGATTATAGCATTTTGTAGCCAAAAAGAACCTGGAAGTAATCTATTCTGATTTTCTTTTTCAAATGCTCTTAAGCCCCAGAGGCCAAAGCCTTGTGGGCAGCCCACTTTTATCTCCAGTCTCAGGAAGGGACCCTTCTAGCTAGTTGTCCAAAGCAGAAGCCTGGGGTCATTCTTTCACCACCCCCCTTCCTCAGCTGACAGTGATCGTCAGGTCCCAAACAGACACAACACTCTTTCTCCCCGACTTTCTTTCTCCCTAAAATCTGCATGCCAGCCAGACTCAGCCACTTACATATCACCTGTGGGCCCTGTTCCCTCTTGACAGAGAGTTTGTGAATTTTCTCCTTCCTCTAGTTTTGCCTTTCTTCTACTTCTCTCTATTGTCCTTCACTTGGCTGTTAACTACATGTCTTTCAGTGCTCATCTAAATGTCACATCCTCACGAAAGCCTTCTCTGATACCTTTTTGCATCTATGACTGAGTTAGTCCTGCTCCCTGTCCTTGACCTTATCAAACACCATTTAACACAAAAGCATTATATTTGCCTCCTCACCTGTCTTTCTCTTATAATAGAGTACAAACTTTTGAGGACAGGCTGGATATTTTTCATCATTGAGTCGGTATCTAGCGTAGATCCTGCCACTAGGATAGGCCTTCGGTCAAGGATTATAGAATGGACGAATGAGTGAATGAGTGTATACATAACTAGTTAGGGCAGATCTGAGGTGCTGGTCACTGACATCCTTCCCACACATCTGAAATTCCTTTGTACAAATTTCCTTGGAAGCTTCTGATCCTGAGTCTTTGCGATGCCCCAGTCATCTGGCCACTGTCATTGACTCCTAAGTTTAAGATTTTCTACTTTTTATGTTGTTTATGGAGAGTTAGACGTAGCTTTAGCCTTATAGGTTTGATATTTAACTATTTAGGCTTATATTGCAAATAAAACAAATCTAGAAAAAAAGGGAAACAAAATGCTCTTTTAACGCTAGTCTGAGTAGCTAGTTTTGCCATGACTGAAAACTAGTGTGAATTGGGACCACCCAGGTTGATTGTCTCCACGGAACCCAGAAAACTGTGTACATGTATAAAATTACCACTCTCTGCTCCTTTGGATGTCAACTGCTTACTTGGTTGTGGTATTATGGATGAAATCTGATTTTAAAGTAAATATAGTGGCCACCATTTAAGACACAGACCCAATTTCATGAAAAATTGCCTTTAATGCAGTGAGGTGTTCTTAACGGGGCCACCCTGAAGTTTTGTCCTGTCCTTGGCCTTCTGCCAAACTGCTGCAAGGTATGATGGACAGAGGTTTCCTGCCCTGTCCTCACTTGTTCCTCTAATAACCACAGAGCTGTCTTTGGAAAAGTGACTGATAATTCTCAGTTGGTAATTTTTCTTTCTTCGATTATCCTCTCTAGGTCTTAGCTGTGATTACTCTACACAAATAGAAATATCATTGGCTGAGGAAAACATCTTTAGCATATTTTTTAATTATTAATACTGTGAAATCACTCCTTATTGAGTCATTAAAACATATTAGGATTCTATAGTATTTACATGGAAAAAATCAAGAGTTTCATGATTAGGGCACTTGGTGTAGCTGTCTTGGATGAAGTAACATTGTTTACTTTAAGGTGCTATTTGGTGACAGATAGGTCTGCCTTTATTTCCAATAAGCCCCAGTTACCTAATTTTGCATTTTTCGTGGTCAACTTTGAATGTGTTCATAGCTTTCCTAAGCTTATGATACATCCAGATGGACATTTGTCCTTATTAATATATGTCATTATGTTGCCTGTTTCCTGAAGGATTAGAAAAGACGTAAGGCAGGGAATGAGTTGTAGAGGTGCCTTGTATTGTGGGAGTGAAATTTTAGAGCTGGAGTTCAGGTGAACTTTATTTGCAGAATATATGGTTATGGATGTTAACCTGTGATTTACCCTTTAGTATGTTTCTTGAATGATTAAAGTTAAAATAAATAAAAAAAAACGACAACAGATTTTGTGCCTTTCTGCATAGGTCATACATGACAGAAAATTATAGATAATATGCCCTAAGTTTGTTCAAAAGGAAAAGATTAGGCAGATCTTTTTCTGTTCACTCTCTATAAGCTGCATTAGAACTTCTGTTTCATCATTAGCATTCTGTTGTCAAATAAATTTTTGTTGAAAGAATAAGGAAAGGTTAAAGATTTTTTATTTTTTGATCATAGAAACAGACCCAATTTGGGTCTGTGTTTTATTTTTAGAACATAGAAATGGTTTTGTTATGAGCGTGGAGTCACTGGAAGTTTAGGTGACTCCTCACGGTGGTGTTGTAAAGGGGCTTTCTGAATGGGGTCCAGTTGGTGGAAATTGGCCTGAATACTATGTCATTCTAAGATTCTATAGCGGTAGAATAACACTTACCAAAAGCAGATATTCATTCATTCATTTAACACATTTTTTTTTTTTTTAAGCATCTACTATGTGTCCGGCCCTGATCTAGATGTGAGGATATAGTGATGAACAGAATAAACACATATCCGCTCTCAGTAAAGCCGATAGTCCAGCCATGGCTTAACTATTATAACACTCAAACTATTCCATATTGGCTAAGATGAATTTTGCTTGCCTTAGTTTTTCATTTGTATTTCAGTAGCTGCTATAGTAATTCCCTTTTCTTTCATTTCTCCCCTTTGTCTCCCATTCTTCTTTTAACTTTATGATGTGAATGTTGATACAGATCTTCACTCTGCAAGTCCCTTTTCTCAGTTCTGTCTTCGCCTTCGTTGTATGCATAAACTTTGAAACTTGCTCCAGTAGTTTAAATGTTAAAATTGGAAAAGAACATGAACTGTGATATCTTCCCTGATAGAGATTAAACTGCCATTTCAGAATTTTGGAGTGCTCAAAACCCTCTCATACTCTCATTAGTCCCTGTTGACCTCCATAATGGCAGTTTTCCCTCTACTGACAGATAGACTTCAAAAATATCAGTGCCTTTTAAGCCTGAGGCAAATAACAACAGAAGTGTTGAGCTCAGAACTATGTACAAAGATTCATTTTGCTTATTATCAGGGTGTAGTTTACCGTCTGGGAGTTAAGTAAAAATTTGCATGAACTTTTTCTGCTTTAGATGCTAAGACATAAATTATGCTTCACTGCTTTGCAATGTACTCTGCATTCCTGAAGGAGGTAATATGCCTGTTCAGGTGCCAAACTTGCCCCTAGGGAGGAAGGTGTGTCTGATAACTGGATAATTGGCTTTTGACAAGCTTTAAGGCAGCTTCACTTCTGTAAACTCACAAAGCTTTCTTGTGAGGTCGCTGCACATCGAATAAGATGTTATCATGTTTCAGACTTGGGGCAAATGCCTTGTCTTAAGAAGTAACTGTGTTATGAAAAAGAAAAAAGACCTTAATGTTTAATAACCCGAGTCCTGCTGTTAACCTTCTTTAACCTGTATTCTGACTTGTTACTGTCCTGTGAAAATACAAACTGGCATAGGATCTGACTATAAGAGGCTCACACACAAAATGTGGTTTATTTTTAAATAGAATCTGGAAAAAGAAGTTCTTCTAAATGATTTTTTTTTATTCTATATTTTTGACGCATTAATTTTCTCTTTTTAGTTAATATGTATAATAGAAGCCTATGAAAGTCAGAATTAAGTAATGAGACATCAATATCGTTCACATGACTTAACAATTAGATTTTAGCCTAGCTTATTTTAAATCATGATAAACTTAGATTTACTGAAACAAATAGCGTATTTTACAGTTACAGATTTTCATAACTAATTTTACTTTTTAGTCAGATCCCAATAATACCTTGTTTGCATAATTTCAAACATGGGGCATGAATATTACAAACACACACTCACCGAGAACTGATAGTATGTTTCCCAGAAGGGACAAGGGGTGTCTCAAAAGCAGACAAAATTTTTAAAAAATTTATATCCCAGTTAGAAATATTTTGTCTTGATGGTTTCTTCCAAAACTTGTGAGAGAAAGAAACTTTTATGCCATGTGACAGAAGCAGGAAAAATATTCAACCAGCAGAGAAAGCACTGGGTTAGTAATTATTAAATGGAGCAATTACAGTGTTTTTTTCATCCTTTATACACATGGTTATATCTATTTAGGGCTTTGGTCTGGTCTTCACAGCCAGGCATTTACCATTTTCAGTTTCCGCCAGGAAAAGCATACATTTAGTTCTGTTATTAACTCTTGTTACTGGCGTCTACTTTTTAAAGGCTGATATGCAGCAGAAGAAGGAACCTGTTCAGGACGACTCTGACCTGGATCGCAAGCGCCGGGAGACAGAGGCCCTGCTGCAGAGCATTGGCATATCGCCGGAGCCCCCTCTAGGTACTTAAAAGGGCTTTGTGTTATTTATTATTTCCTTAAATTCGATTTGCACGGGATACACCATGTCCAACATTTACTATTCTTTTACTTTTTTTCTTTTTCTTTTTCATTTTTAAAGAAGTTCTGTGGCTTATGGTTCAGATTATTTATTTTTGGAATTGAGGGGCTGGAAGGAGAAGGGACGACAGGTTGTATGTAGAGTTGTTAGCAATTGGTTGCTTATTGACTGATTATATGGTCAACCGTCTCTACTGTGTTACGTTAGATTATTTTATACTTGCTAAACGGGTTGCCACGTGGTAAATACAAGACATTCTGGAATTTTTTTCTTCAGTTATTCTTTATTTCCATTGCTGAATTCCAACCACTCTGCCAACCTAAATACTGTGAATCTGGTTATGAATTTCATAACCACCACAGGCGTAGTTATTCCATGCTGAAAATAGAATGCTCAGTGGGAAAGTTGAAGGAAAACCTAAAATGCTGACAGATTAGCAGCTAACTAACAAGTTTTATTTGATTCTATTGTATGTCTTGGTTTCATTGTTAATTGGCATTTTCACTGCAATACCCCTCTTCCAACTCATTCATTCCTAGTTAATTGTCCATGATCTCATTTTATTACTAGGATTTAGATATCGAACTATTTGTTTTATTTGTGTTGAAGGTACATATCGTGGTTTTTTTTTTTTCTGTCATTTAACTGTGTATCTCTCATGTGAAGTTATTTTTTTTTCTTTATCTGTTTGTTTTCCTGACATTTCAGAGTAGTCCTAGAGTGTGCATAAAATTACATGATATGCAATATAGTTTAAAAAACTTGAAAAACAATACATATAAATAAAGACAATAATAGTTCCTTTAAAAATGGTTTGTTTTTCTTTAATTCTACCATTAATTTTATATTAAAATAAATTCTCATTTATTTCCATGGTCACTTAAACTAAGAACAAAAATTATCCTATGTACAAAAAAAGATAAGTATTTACATTAATGTAAATAAGAAAAAACAATATATAATGAGCCTGCAAATTATTAAATATTGTTGGATATAATTTAATATGTACACACAAAATTAAAACACCATGAAAAAGCATTTTATACTCAACTTTGATTTGTAGTAGATAAAATCATATGTCTAACAATGATATAATAAGCCCCAATTAGATGTCAATAATCTTGTTTAGCTTCTTTATGGCATGGAAGATGTAACCTATGGGATACTGATGGACCTTCTTCAAGGAGGTTGACAAACTTTTTAGTACTTAGTTGATGTGTGATATCAATTAGACATATTGTAATCAGTTGTATTTTTGCCTCAAAGTAGTCTTGGAAATTCTGTTACAATGTAGACACTGGTTAAACATGATAGTAGTATGTCCTGTTCTCCCCTACCCAACATAAAACCAGCAATTAAACTTTAAGAACAAAACAGTTTACTCTCCCTAAGCCGTGTCCACATTTTGAATTATCCCTGAATCCCTATCAACAGGCTCTGGCAAGGGTGGACTCCATTTTCAGTTGTCATTCATCTCTCTGACTTACCCTCTGACTTATTGCAGAGGATAATCAGTGAATTAATTGGGGGACCACATGAGAATTCCTAGTTTCTTGACAGATCTGCCACTTGCGTTATAGGATTTGGATAAAACAGTTAAATCCTTTACCCTATTAAATAAATAAAAGGAAATTGCACATGATTGAAACCAAATGGGAATCTACACTCATGAAATGAAGTTTCTTTCTGCCCATATGACTTCATTGGCATGTGTGATATTGAGAACCCGTTGAATTCGTCTGGCCTGGAGCCATCTTGGCTCTTTGGTGCAGCTTCTATCTGAAGGACTTTTGGTTTGTATCTGAAGGGTAGAGAAAAAAAAATACACTTGAATTTTTCTTTAGCTTGCTTTTATTATTCTTGCTCTCAGATTTTCAGCTTGCACTGACCTCAATCTTTGACCTTGCTTCTCCTGTCTTCAGAATGGCAGTTTACTTACGTGAACACGGCACTGCCTTCTAGAGCTGCCAGAGGCAAAGGAACACAAGTCCCAAACACAGTAAACAGTACAATGGGATGAAACTAATAATTAAATGTAAAAATAAAGCATCCTGGCATTTTCCTTTGTTTCGAAAGAGATTTTTAAATTACCAGGTTCAACATTTACCCTTTCTCTACCTGTCACTTAGTTTCTCAATAACAAATACAGTTTATGATTCACAGAAGATCGATTTCCCTCCAAATGCAGACGTACAGCAGACTCTTCTGACTCTTCTTGACTATTTAAATTATCCAGAATCACTTCATAATCTATTTTAAAATTTTATAGACACTCCATTTTATTTTTTAATAGGTCACATCTATGCTAACAAAATAAAGTGGAGAGTTAGAATTATTTGGAAAGTTCATACTAGAGAGATCTTTGATTTAAAGTATCTGGATAATTATTTTAATTCTCCATTTTACTTCGTTAAGGTGGACATGGCCTTAGACTCTCTAAGTTCTGTCTAAATTCATTTCAAATTTTAATTTCCAAAATATAAAAAATTCACTCGACTTTCTTCCTTTTCTTTCCTTTTTTTTTCCCCCTTATCCCATCTCAATTTCTCCTGGCCATACTACCACTTTTTAATTTGGGCCCATTTGTTTTGATTTGTCTGACACTGCTCTTCTCCAGTGCAGTCGCTGCATTTTTTAACATGGGATACCTGTTATTTTCATTATTTAGTCCCAACCCCTATGTCTCCCTCCTCGAAATCAGCGAGCACTCCCAGTGAAGCTGGAAGCCAAGACTCAGGCGACCTGGGACCATTAACAAGGTAAGAATCGTCTCTTTACGATGGTCATTGTAGGATGTCAATTAAAAAAAAAAAAAAATAAGCCTAAAAAAATCAAAGCACTGTTAAATCTTTGTGAATAGAACACTGAAATGTTCTAACCCTAAATTTAATTTTTCAAGCAACTTCTTTGTTTGCTCAATAGAGTCAACTAATTTGTCCCTCAGGTATTTTTATTATTGTTACTAATCGTGATCATCAGGGTTGACGGCTCCATTTTGTGTGTCACTTGCCAAGTTTTTATTACACTATGTCTACTCAAAGATTATGTAACTTCTGAAAACAGATACAGATATTCTCTAATTAATATATGCGTGGAGTCATGGTAACTTTCTTAATTCATTCGCCTTCACCAGGATTCCCACATGCAGGTGCTCATAGGCAGGTGATATAAATGAGTGGGGTGTGGCATCCTGTGGCAACTGAATTATAAAGCACTCTATTTATAAAGGCCAGATGGTCTCCTCACAGCCCAGGCTGGTTGGACTCATGTGGGAATATGAACCCAGTTTTTCCACATCTCTCAATTTTTCACGAGAAGCTAAAAATTCAAGAATTTATGTAACAATCTCCTAAATGTTAAATGTTAATGACTTTGTTAAAAGTGGTTGTGGGCCGGATTTGGGCTGCAGGTTGGCAATTTGTAACCTCTGTCTTTGACTCTTAATTAAAAAAAATCATAAAATGCTTTAATGAATCTCGGATAAGAGAAAAAACAATCATCCACAGTACTACAATTCCTAACAAATCAGCTTTCGCCTTGTCAATCCTTCTTTACCTGTGTATATTTCTTGCTACCACATGTGTTTCTGGGGGGAGAGGTAAATAATTTTGCATTTTTCTTTTTTCACTTAACACATTATCATAAGCATTATCTTCTGAAAGTGCATCGTTTCCCCGTAGGCTGAGGCAATTTTGGTAGAGAAAAATATGGAAATGAGAATAGTCTGGTATTAGCCTGAACTGTAGGGTTCTTTTTTTTTTTTTGCTTTCTGAAATCAGCATGTAAGACTGGTATTATATCACCCATATCTGCCTGTTGGTTTGTTTCAGACTTGAGAATGTATTTTGTTTTGAATGGTCTTTTCAAACTAGTGGACATTGCTTCCAATTTGAGAAGAATGAAAGTAGAGGTTTTTGTGGGCACCAGGCTGGTTTATTTTAGCAAATCGCCTTCGTGATTTGGGGCAGCACATGTCTTCTCTCATATTTTGCTTTGAACACTTCAAAGATCTTTGAGGGGGAAAAAAAGTAATAATAACACACTTACGTAAGATCTCACATTTATATAAGAGCTGGCACAATATAATCACGTTCTAGAAGGTCCATTGGTCTATCATTAAGTTAATATATTTGCCTCTTTCTTTATAATGATGGTGTTATGTCATTAAGGATTAGCTTTAAGGGTACAGTTGTCAGCATTAAACTCGGTCACTGTGCTCACAGTCGATGAGCCCTTTTGAAAACTTTCTAGAGAAAGCTGACTTACGCCGTTAGCCTTGTGGGTACAGCAGCAATTGTTCCTTCTCAGAGAACATCACTCTTCATTTCTTCCTTTTTCTTACATGATTTTTCTTTTTTTTAACTTAAGAAATCATTTTGGAAGAAGTGTTGCCCACTCCTGCCCCCCGCAAACTCTAACTAGCTTCAATTCTTTATAGGAATGTTCTGGCAAGAAGAGACAACTAGAAGTCAGTGGATAAATCCCTTGCTAAATGTAAATTTCATAGGATTGAAAGAAAACTGGCACTGAGGAAATGATGATTTTTCAGAAAAATAGCACAAAGTTTGCTTAAGGAGAAGGTATTGGGAATAGCTTAGTAGATGTTGCCCTTGTTTTGAACTTAGGAAAATTCCATGCAAATTTATGTTTTTGCTTTCGTAAAATAGATATGGGAATTAAATTTCAGAATAAAATTATATTTGTTTTTAAAATTTCACTTGGAATGTCTTTTTCTGTAGAAGAAATATCCCTGAAACAATTACGATTAATTTTAACACTTCATAAAACATGAGACTGGGAAAAGAGCTTGGTAATTCCTAAGAATATAACTCTATCTCATAAATTTGCCTATTTGTGTGGAATTTGGACTCTGAAAAATGGAAAATCTTTCAAATGATAACATAGGAATAAAATTAACATTTCTGGTCTTAACTAAGGATGCACATAAATTCTGTCATTCACTTGCCAAAATTTCAAACCAAAACTAAAATTTTCTTTACAGAGTCAAATTGCAAACATTTCTTATATAACTCCCTGTAAGTGGTTAATTTGCAAATTGGCATGCTTAATGTATCCTATTATAAAGAAAAGGTTAAAGTAGCGCTTTTAAAAAATCAAGTATAACAAAATTCCTTTTATTAATTTTTAAAACGGTTAATTTTTTTAAAATGAGTGAGTAGAGAGTTGAAACATATAATAAATTTTCAATTATAGTAGTGTGGTTTAATTTTTTCAAACTTAGAGTATCGCAACTTATTTTGCAATTTCTGCTCCTTTTGTTATGGCCCTCTTCTTTACAGTTTACATTTATAGTATTTTACTTTTAATCACTTTTGGTAAAACTAATTAGTCATTGCACAGCTACTAATCATATTGGGCAAATACAAACTCAATATTATTAATAAAACATTTGAAAGACTAGTGTTACTTAGAAACATAGATGTAGAAAGTCCTAAATATACTATATGCAACTGGAATCCAGCACAACATTAAGGGGATACTATGCTGTGATTAATTTAGGATTGATTTAAAAACTCAAAGATATTTTAGTATAGGAAAAAAGTGTTACCATAATTCAGCATATGAAAAGGTCAAAGAGGGTAAACAACCATTGTAACATACACTTAAATGGTACTTGAGAAATTTAAACATCTATTACCATATTTTAAAACTTAGTATTTTCTCTGTATGATAACGAATAGTAACCTCAAACCAACAGCCTACATCTTTTATACACAGGGGTGAAGCATTTACTACTTCATAGCCCTTAAAGAAGAAAAGAAGAATGACTTATGTTTAGTTGAATATATGTCTTCTTTCTTAGGAAATGACAAGTTCTTTTAGGGCAGGGAGTAAGTGATATTTGAGGTTGTACCCATATAGTAGGAATTTGATAAATGTTTGTTGAATGAATCTAGCATTATCCATATATATGTATACATATATATAGGATATACATATATTAATATCTGTATGATACATGGTACTGTCAAACATGTTTTTCTAATCAAGTATCTCTGTTTTTCCATTTTAATACATTTTCATCTTATTTAATTTCTACACTATCTTCAGATTTTCCCAATTATAACATAATTCCATTTGTATTTAAAATTGATGCCTGTCTTCCCAGCAATGAACGTCTATTAACCAAAACCCTTATATCTATGGATTTTTCTCTAAGGAGGTGAGGTCCCACTCAAGGAGACCTAAATGCAGTAGATGAAGAAATGTCTTTTGAAACACTGAACAGGGGAACAGAAGTACAAAGGGAAAGGATTAGAGGTCACTTAGGCTTTCAGCTTCATGTGTACTCCAGCTTAGAGTTTAGGACGAAGATACAAATGTCTGCATATCTTCTGCTGCTCAGTTTGAACACTAGGCCCCCGTATAGTTAAACTTCCCATTGACAGACTACTTTGGTAAAATGCAGACATTTGATAAACTCTGCCATTCCCTGATCTACTGCCTAGTGAACTCTCAAATAAGGAAATTAGAATAATTCGTTCATGGTCAAAGTGTGCTTGCAGCACCTGGTTACCACTCTCTTTTCTCAGTGATTCCAGTGGAGAAAATTGTGGTACGTGACCACATGGGCTTAATGCCCAACAGAAAATCCTTGGGACTTTCATCTTTATCCAGTCTGGGACTACATCAGCTTCGAAGGACTTTTGACCCTTTTTTGGTGGCATCACTGTCTTCTGTGGTGCTCTGATGAATCAGGGGCCAAAGCGAATACAATAAGGAGGTTTTAGTAAAGGTGAAAAGGTACAATAAAAGAATGTGACAAATTGGAGGAAATTTAATAAGATTATTAAAATTTTGTATATACAAAATTCTTTATCATTATGTAAAGAGGAGTCGACAGGATGCTATCAGCTAATTGGACTTCAAGGAGACCAATATCACTGATTCAAGGCTGGTTAAAAGTCAATCTCTTTGAAAATTAAAATAAAATGTACACCATATGGTTTTCTCTTTATGTAGCACATTAACCGATTAAACATTTTTGATATCCCTCTGTCTTCGGGAGAGTGTGCTGTGTATACCCATACGGTTATAGTAGCACAGTAAGCATCTGTTTTAGCAAGACACGGCTGAGCTTTCTTCCGGAGAAACTGCTTGACAGCAGCTCTGTGTTGGGAAGTCTTACATTTCTTTTTTGAATCCAGCTCCAATGGACTTCCTGTATGGCTTACTGTGGTCCATTCTGTTTTTAAGGCTTTGATGTTAGGCAACAGGGAAGATTCTCACACAGTAAATTAAGAAAAAGGCTTTTAAAAAAATAGCCTGGTATTAATATACATTGCACTGTTCTAATTTTATTCTTAACATCAGAAAATCTTTATTATCATCATTGCCAGTCCTAAGGAAGGAAATAATTGAGACTGGGAAGTAAAACATTAACTCATTATTTAAATGCCATCTTGATTAATTGATATCATGTTAATGATTGAGACAGATTGAGTGATATGCTGGATTTTAAACTGTCCTAATTATTCAGTATATTACTTTTGGAAATGGCACTCAGAAAAATAGATATTTGAGTATGACATTACTAGAGATTATCTGTTTGGCACTGTGGTCACATTGGCCCAAAGGGTTTTCTTTATCTAATTAGTGACTAGTGCTTTGTTTGACAGAGAAATTTTGGGACTTGGGAGCTCAATATTCTGTCCTCAAGCTGTTTCTCCAACTTAGAGAGAGAAAAAATATAATGTGAAAAGTTGGGTTCCAATGCACGTGTTTCAGAGATGATCTAAAGTTGCTAAGTTCATTTGGTAGAGAAGCTAGTAGGACTTCTCTTTTTTCAGCATTATGGTCAGAATTTTTAAGATAGGCTACCCTTCAATGTGGAAGTGAGTCAGAAAATTTTACTGGGACTGTGGGGTGACATCATGTCATATGACATTGAGTTCTTTGGTAAAGATGAAGGGAATCGGGTAGATATGCCCTGATTTATTCTTTCATTTTTTTATATAAAGTAAAAACTACTTCTTTGGGACTCAACTTGCCCTAACACTTCATACCTACCTGCAGAAAGGGCAAGTCAAGACCGTTTGTGCGTTCATTCATCTAGTCACTCAATAAATAGTTGAGAATTTATTGTGTGCAAGATACACAACAAATGTTAAATGTTAAACCTGCCTGGAATATGCAAATAGGAATTCTTCTTACTTCTAAAGAGCCTGCTTCCTGTAAATTAATGCATATTAGGTACTTGATAAATGTCTATTGATTTGCTTGTGTGTGTGTGCACACATACTTATGTGCGTGCACAGCTTGCAAAAATCTGGGTAGGATGGATGTAAGATGAATGTAGGCATGAAGACACAGGCCAAAGCAAGGAAATTCAAGATTGCTGGGCACATTACTTGAAGGTGGACTTTCCTCGAGAAGAACTATGGGCAGTCGTTATAGGACTGAGGTACAAGGCGACGATTTTCTTACAGAAACAAGGCAGAAATCCATTTATTGGGCTCAGGGCAAACTGTCAGTGGGACTAGCACTGTGTTTGGCTTGATGCTGAGGCCCTTGGGCTTTGTAACAGTGCTCATTACCTCCTACAGACCATCTTCAGACTTGGTCTTAAACCCTGATACGGGGCTACTATTGAGGTCAAGTAGATTATAGATTGGCAGAGAGAACTGTGGAATAAGAGGCCCAGATATTTCTCTATTCTTGTCTCATAGAAAGGCAAGTTATTTCTGAATGAGGTTATTGAGG
The DNA here is from genome assembly GCF_902729225.1 of Pteropus medius. Taxonomy (NCBI): domain Eukaryota; kingdom Metazoa; phylum Chordata; class Mammalia; order Chiroptera; family Pteropodidae; genus Pteropus; species Pteropus medius. The sequence continues at coordinate 12,714,148 of NW_024347791.1, read as the reverse complement.
ACAAATATATTTAGAGAGCAAGCCATTTGAGGTGGGCCTTAAAGAATGCACATGCTTTGGATAAGTAGAGATAGGAAAAAGGGCTTCCAGATGATGGGACAGGCATAAACAAAAAAAGATGGGGGAAGTCTGGGTTGTAGAATACATTTTACTGAGCAATAATAAATTGAAACTGGGAGATAAGTATCACCTTTGAGATAGTTGAGATCCCTGGCTCCTTTACCTGGTGGTTATTTATTGGATTTAATTAGGAGTTTGTTCAAAACACAGGTACCTGGGCCATAGGTCTGAAGTGAGGTCTGGGACGCTGCAATTTTATAATGCTTTCGAGAACTGAGGGCTAGTTTGGGGAACCACTGATTTGAAGAAAAGGACTGAAATGAGGGTTGCGGGAATGGAAAAGGAAACAAAAGAGCGATGAGACAAGAAAGGTGAAATGGCTTTGGTGTGCAGATGGATATGTCTGAAAGTCAAGTGAAAAGGTGGGAATTGGAGCTCAATGGTCATCAGGACTTTGGGGTTATTTGTGCAGAAGATCTTTGCACATGATGGGATCGCCGAAGGTTAGAGTACAGAAGTGGAGGAGAAGTAACACTGATTGGGAAATGCCTATCTTTGTGGGTACGAAAGAATAAGGGCCCTGTTAAAATTGTTCTTGGGATTTGATGATTTTGAAGTCTCACCAGGACTACCACCACCACCACCACCATCATCATCATCATCATCATCATCATCACCACCACCACCACATCATCATCATCATCATCATCATCATCATCATCATCACCACCACCACCACCACCACAGCCGCCATCACCATTATTTTTGTTATTACTATTATTGCTTGCAATGTTTTATTTCTGTAGGCTGAGTTCCTGGAAGTAAAACTAGTCCAAGAGTAATTCTGTGTTTATGATTCTTGCTATATATTGGCATATTGCTTTCCAGAACTGTACTAATTTTAAATGCCACCAGCAATGTATGAGAGTGCCTCAACCATATTGAGTGTTAGCATTAAAAAATGACAGAACACTGCCTTCCTAATATTTATCAGATATCACTTCCTTATAACCAAAGCCCACAAGAAGTAAGAGCAAAGACATTCTTTAGAGAAGAGTTTTAAGGCTTTATATTCTAAGGTCTAATAAAGGTGGAAAGAAGAATGGAAACCACAAACCTGGCTATTTTGGTAATAGCTGAGTAGGAAGAAATTAACCACTCATCAGAGAGTAAAGTACATGCAGCCCGGACATCATCTTTTACTTCTGAATTATGCTTTCAACAGATGACCAGGGATTGTTTTTGTTTTATTTTTGTTTTTTGAATTTCTACTTCACTCTATCTAATAAACTGAAACTGAGCAAATAGAATTGGACCGATGATAGTGATGAATTGGCAGACGGTTTAAAGTGCAAAGTTCTATTAGTTTCTTAGTAGGTCGCTGCTAATTCAAAGAATTTTGATGTTCTGTCTATTCTTAAAAGGAGTATTAAAAACAAATCGTACCCCAAATTGTATACTGTGACATGGTAGGCCTTTTTAGATGAGATGCTGGAGGCTGCATTGTCTGGCATATTTAGAGTCAAATAAGTGAATGATTATTTTCCATGATGCGGGAAACTTCTGTAACCTGGTATTTGGAAACAGAGTTGGGAAATGTGACGTTAATTGGTATGTCTAATCCAATTTTGGGCCCATAGAACCATGATGATGTTCCTTAGTCCGGAGCAGGAAAGGAATTATTGGGTCGTTCAGGATCTGCGCCAACAGCAGGATCCCTGTGACAGATCAGAGATCCTTCCTTAGACTCTCAGAGAGTTAACCCAAGAAATAACCTAAAACTGATCAATGCAGACAAATGCAACTCTTAAACATAAGCAAACAAATAAAACCGGGATAGTTTCCCATGAAGGAACACTGGACAAAATCAATTGACCTTTAGGAACGATTACATCAGTCACAAGGGGTTCGGTTGGCCATCAGAGGAATTCAGGAAAGTGGAGACTGGCAGCAGTGAGGGCGTATGTCTGGCCTGGCTGAATGATGTAGACGCAGTCGGGGATAGGGAAGGAGGAGCTGTAGGAGCTAAACATTCAGCTCTCCTTGTTCTGATTCCAAAGGTACTGCTACTCATCTGGCTTCCCAGGAAGCTGGCCATCAAGGAGAGAAGACTTTGTGAGGCTTGTATAATTGCTGTGCTGGCAGTTATTGTTCTCATGATGAATTGGTAAATTGGCATGTAAAATATGACAGTCTTTTTAGATGTAGTAAACTAAATCAGCCACCTAAGTCTAATAAACTAGGCACTGATGAAAGTGAGTTGGTTATGTTCAGATCATACCCCATCCTTCAAAAACCAAGTTGAATGGAATCCCTGGTCTTTTCAGAGGGAGAGTGTCTTCCTGCTCGGGCTTCTAAAGGTTAATAAAAGTACAGTCCAACACCAGGCTGACTGGCACGGGGTAAACACTAACTGAAAGGAAATCATAGCTATCATTATTATTAATTTTCTGATGGCATTTATTTTTTTTCAGCTAATCTTGATTGAAACTTTAAACTGTACCAGGCCCTACACAAGCGATAAGAACTACCTTTCCTTGTATATGTTATCCGTATATCATTAGGTATAAATATTTATGCCTCATTCCTTTACGAAAATGTAAGATTTTTAAGCGCAAGTCCCATGTCCCACAGCTCACCTGTGGTGCCACTTACATGATATATTTTACTTTCTGCCTTGTTCTGCTAAACTATTTATGCTTTATTTTTCCATAAGTGTGGTAGTTTCCTTGAGCAGTCTTTTAATCATGTAACATAGAATTTTTACACATTAGGCTCCTTAATTGATATTTATTGAATGAGTAAATGAAGATTGTTATGAAAAATATTCTCTCCCTGTATGCGTTGATTGGTCTGTTCCAGAAATGATTGAAAACTAGAACTAATATACTATAGTAAGCAGGGTGATTTCTATATGAAAATATTTTGTGATAGTATATTATATCCATATATATTTACTTAAAACTTCACTAATTCTTTCATTTTAAAAATAAATTACCTAGTAAGGTTTCAAACTGTCCAAGAAGCTGTAGGAAAACCATGATTTTATTTTCAGTGATACAGTAACTTTGATAAGATGGTTGGAAATAAGACCTATGTCAATAGGTTAAATAAAAGTATACCAGTTGGAGAAGAGAAAGCTGAAAGGCAGTTTAATAATCATCCAATGTTTTAAAAGATCAGACAGAAAGGACCTGTAAGGGACTCTAGGCCTATATCCTCATTTTACTGAGGACGGAAGACTTTCCTGATGACACAGTGTTTACCAGAGCTGGGAACACTAACCCCACTCTAGGCCTGAGCGGGGCCCTCTCCAAGGTGCTGCCATCTCTGGAGAAGTCTTTCCACCAGTTTTCACAGAAGGAATTCAGCAAAAGTTTAACCCACCTTCTTAGGCTACCTTTGGAAACACAAGCAACCTTTGCCCATTTATTGTATGGGCTTTAAGTTCATTTTTAAAGAAAAAGTGCCTTCTGTGCAAGTCTGACCACCCCACAGATGATAAAGGAAAAACGAAAACTAGCACATGAGGTAGCATCCTTGGCTTGACTCCTTACCCTGCTGGTCATTACTGACAATAACGATGATTTCTTTTACTGAATACTATATGTGTGATCAGGGGGGCGGGGCGCAGAAGTGTGGTAGGTCAGTTGCATAGACCACCTTTGTTGTTCTGGCTGAGTAAATGCGAACGTCAGACTGCTAATCCGCGGACCTCTTAAGGGAGTGATTCTGATGGAATCATCATTTTTACTTCTGAAGGGTTACAATGAGTTCAGGTGAGCTGTCAGATATTTAACGGAACAGCCGGACCTCCTGGGGTCTGCCACATTCTTCACCTGCCTGAGAGAAGAGGAAAAGGTCAATAAAGGTTGTTCCATGAGAAACCTCAAGGCAAATTGAGGGCAAAGTATTTGATTCCACCCCTTATGAGGGAATGTGTCTCACAGTCAGCCAGAGCCAGAGGCTGCTCTGCTGTCTACAACCAAAGAAATGCCTTAATGATAAAAGGTTTGATTCCCCAGAGATATGTGAATGGCAAACACGAATTGCCGTAACTTCTACCATCTGAAACGAGGGGAGGGGTCAGCGTCCAGAACCAGGAAGGGCTGCTTTTCTTGAGCAGAGAGTGAGCCCAGGGCAGTGGTACTCACCCCTGGCTGCATATTAGAATCACCTGGAAAGTTTTCCAAAACACAGATGCCTGTGTCCCACCCCATACTTTCTGATTTAGTTGGTCTGAAAGTGGTCTGGGCCTGAGGCCAGGCTTGAGTTAATCATGTGTTTAGATGCTGGTATATTTGAGGATCAGTGATACTTTGTATCTGCTGACAAATGAAAGCAATAGTCCAGCCTTGTCATTGCCTAAAGTTGGTTCCGGGGTCAGCTGTAAGGATTTTCTGGGATCATGTTAAAATACAAATTCTCAGGCTCTGATCCAGATCTACTGAGTCAGAATTTCTGGGGTTGGAGACCAGCATTCTGTATTTTAATAAGCCCTCCAGGTCATTCTGATCCATGTCAGAGTTTGTGAGCCACTTAAATTTAAGCCCAGACCTTGCTACTCAAAGTGTGGTCCACAGACTAGTGGCATCTGTATCCCCTGGAGCCCGTTAGAAGTGCCATAGACCTACTAAATCAGAATCTGCATTTTAATAATATTTCCAGGTATCTGGATGCACATTAAAGTTTGAGAAACTCTAAGAAACAGTGACCAGTTAGTATTCTCATTGGACTTTAGTGGTCACTTTTTCAGAGTATTCAGGTAAGGGAACAAGAGTACAGCCAGAGCTAATAAGAGAAGCTGTGACACCGCATTCTGTTACCTCTGCAGGAAGAGCTTATGTGGCGTCTGTCAGATAGGTAGGGCATTGACTCAAAGAAACCTTGGTAGTAGATATAGTGGATGTATTAGTAGTAGGGGCAGCTACTGTTTATCAATTAGTTACTTTGTGCTTTATAGGGATAATTGTATGTAATCCCTTTAGAAAACCAGAGGGAGACCATCCATCCATCTATCAATTGATTGAACTAATAGTGTATTATATAAGCATGTATGCCGGGCACAGTTGTATGCACATATCTCTGTAATCTAAGGATATAACTGCTGTTACCATTATGAGGCTTAAGTCCAGATCAAACAACAAACAGTAATAAATGAACTGATATATAATAAATATAAGTGCTGTGGAGGTAGTAAAACAATACTACCTCCACAGCACTTATATTTATTATATATCAGTTCAACAAGTAAAACAGGATAAGGGAAAAGGATAAGTGTGACAAAGAAGTGCTACTTGAGATAGGGCAGCATAAGGAGAAAACCTCTCTGAGCAGGTGACATTTGAGCCAGGGCATGGACTAAGCCAAGGCATGATAAGCCACACAGCTCCTCATGGGAAGAACATTAAGGAGGACACAGGACACATGGAGGATACAGTGAGGGAGGTGGACAGTGGTTAGAGATAAGTTATGAAGATAACTACAGGCCAGGTCATAAATTCTCTCATAACCTATGGTAAATCCTAATGCACAAGGAAATGGTACAGGGCTTCTCATACTTTAAGGTGTCCACGAATTGCCTGGAACCTTATTAAACTAGTGTGGTGTTAGTGAGTTTGGGGTGAGACCTGAATCTCTGCATTTGCAACAAGCTTCCAAGAGATGCTTATGCTCCTGGTCTGTGGGCCACACTTAGAGGAAGCAAAAGAATAGTGTGTTGAGAACTCATGCAACATGCCCAATGTCACAAAGCTGATAAGTTGCAGAGGCAAGATATGAATCTCAGATGCCTGACTTCAAAGTCCCTGCTGTCCATCAGTTGCCTGCTAGATAACCTCCTGCCTGATTCACCTTAACTGCCTACGTGCAAAAGTCTGCCCAAGAAGGGTCCTGTGTGCCCTCTGTTTACAGAAGATCTATTTATCCCTTCTTATTTTGAAGGAGAAATAATAAGAGAAATTGAAAGCCTGGGTAACTGTTGATACTTTGTGCTATTTTTTTGTTGCTCAAATAGTAAAAAGATGTAAGATATCCCTGGCATTCCCTGGCATCTTAGAGACAAATGGTATGGTTGGAGACCATCTTGGTGTAATATATAAATAAAAACACCAAAATACCCATGGTCCTTGAAAACGAATGCATGATTTTGCAGTAGATGACCAGAGGGAGCCAGTTATTCTTCAAGCCCTGCAGTCACGCTCCATTTGGCCAGACTCCCCAGATGCTCCTGCTCTGGTCCATTTGCACACTTACATTTGGTTCTCTTCACTGCACGGGAGATGCGTGGTGCTCCCAGGTGCGGATGGGCTCTGGGGTGTCGGAGATACGTGAAACAGGTTACGTGTTCAAATCAAGCTTCAGTGAAAAAAACAAAACAAAAAAGGATGGCGGAGGGTTTGGAATCTGAATATTTAGCTCTGGGCTTCCTTCCAGGAAAACAACCATAACTTCCAATATCAAAGAGATATCAAAGGAAAAGATGGCTCCTTGTTTCCTCTTGTGCTTGATATTCACAGGGTCTTCCTTGCACCAGGAGATGGAAGGGGTGCGGGCGAAGAAGTGGGAGATGTTCTGTGTATGTATCGTATATGCCATTGCCTTGATGATGACATGGTTTGGTTTGGTTTGTTTCCCTCCCCTTTTGTTAATTCTCTGTGTTCTTTTTCCTTTGTGCTGCACGATTAGGACCCTGCAGTGGGACACAGACCCCTCAGTGCTCCAGCTGCAGTCAGACTCAGAACTTGGGTATATGTCTGCTCTTTTGTTACTCCTTTTATTATTTCTTCGCTACAGTTGTGTTGGAATGCTGGAGCTGTCGTTGCTCTTGTTTTTTGCCCCTTTTGTTGAACTTCCAGTTCGATAAGTTTATTTCCTTGTGTTAGATTTCCTTATAAAGTTCAGCTTTGAAGAAAGTCTCTCTTTGTGGAAAACACCACAAAAAGATGGCTTTTGGTCTCCCCTTCTTAATTCCTATTATTGGAAAACAACCCTCCCCCCAAACAGAAATGCAAGCACATGCCCACACCTCTGCTTCAAGGTGGGGCACATAGTTCAGCGACAGGAGATACGTTTGACTTTATCCTAACCATCGTCCCCCTTTACTAACAAGTTGCCTTAGGTTAATTTCTGTTTAAAATCAGTATTAAAATGTTGTGTCTTGTTTGGTTCCTTTCCTTTTTCACTGTTTTGGGGACTCACAATAAGCATTTCATTTGAATTGAGTTTGAACATATAAATATTCCTGTTAAAGAAAAAGCAAATTTGTTGACTTCTTCAACATTAAGAAATCTAAAATATTTGATGATGGGTAATGTCTCCTATATCAAAATGATCAAAAAGATCATTTTTTGGCGGGGGGAGGGGGTATGGAAATGTGTTGTCACAGATTTAAAGATAGTTTCAGAACTGAAAATGTGGTATATATGTACAATGGAATATTATTCAGCCATAAAAAAAGATTGAATTTCTGCCATTTGTGATGACATGGATGGATGGACCTTGAGGGTGTTATGCTAAGTGAAATAAGTCAAGTAGAAAAAGATAAATACTATTTTGATCTCACTTATATGTGGAACCTAAAAAAAAATGAAAAAACAAAACTAAACCTGTGAATAAAGAGAACAGATTGCTGGTTGCTTGAGGTGGAGGGTTAGGGGTGGGCAAAATGGGTGAGGGTAATCAAAAGGTACAAATTTCCAGTTGTAAATAGAGCAGGTCATGGGGATGTATTGTGCAGCCATGACTGTAATTAATAATGCTGTATTGCATGTTTGAAAGTAGTTAGGAGAGTGGATCTTGAGAGTTCTCATCACAAGAAAAAATTTGTAACTGAATAGTGATGGATGTTAACTGGACTTATTGTAGTGATCGTTTTGCGATATATACAAATATTGAATCAGTACTTTGCATACCTGAAACTAATATAATGTTATGTCAATTATACCTCAATAAAAAACTTCATTCACAAAGAATAAAACACTAGGCATATCCTAGAAACTTGATTGATTTCTCCTTTAGGTTTGGAGTTAGCATGGTCACACATGAAATAGTGGGGTGCTTATACCAGCTTGTGCTAAAGCTCAGGAGAGCTGACTGTGTGCCTCTCTTCCTTACTTTGCATTCAGCGAAATCAGATTGAAATCTGCCATGGCAAGAGTGTTTACACTACAAAAACTGGCAAATGCTACAAACCAGGGCTTGCCTCCTTTCCCCTAAGCCAGTTATTAAACATTTACCAACATGTCATCGGATTCTGCAATATGTAAATAGCAAACATTATTACAGTATTTTATGAAACTATTATTTTCTTATTTCTAAGTATAACCCAATGAATCCCAAAAGAGACTTTCTTTATTTATTTATTCACTCATTCACTCACTCACTCACTCACTCTCTTACTCACTCACTCGCTCACCCACTTTGAATTCCCGAGATTCCTGGGCATGTATCTCTGGTTTTATATCAATGTCAGTGACCACTGTAGGTGTATGAAGAGGTCGAAAGGCTTTTTGCATGTTAGATTCAAAGCTATCTGCCTGTGTCCCTTTGTATATGCAAAAGTTCTTGGCAGACTCACAACAATGCTAAACCAAGGAAATATCCTAACGATTCAGTAACTGATACACTATTTTTTTAAACATTACTAAATTCTTGGCTATTTAGTTATATAGTTCATTGTATGTTATATTTCAATTTGTATTGTTTAAGTAACTAAGAAATATGGCTTAAATCAAGCAGAGAAACAATGAATATATAGTATGCTCTGGTTCAGGAGAGCTTCAGAGGGCAGTTCTTTACTATATCATTGCATTTAAAAAAATGAAGATGGAACTGGCAGAGACTCTACCTTATGCATGTAACAGATTTTTAGACAGATTGTGGCATTGCTATATTACACTTGCTGATGTGGAACAGTTAGGAATTTTCCCATTTTTATCTCTTTTCCAAGCAGAAACTCAGTTGGCTATGCAGATTAAAACTTGTGACTCATTCTAGGGAGGTGGCATATCTGTGGCTCCCACACTGCCTGCCACATTTTACTTCTGAGTGGACCCAGTGAGTCAGAGAGAGATGAGATGTGAGACTTTCTGTTCACTGAGTAGTTTATCTTAGAGAGTTTGAAAGGAACATTCAGAGAATATTTGAGAGAGGAGATTATTTTAGCCATGTTACAATTTCAAATATTGATTTAACGAAAAATTTTCTCTTTTTGGTAGTCCTTTTATACCTGACTTTATGAAATACACCTCAGGTAACAAGATTTTTCTAGAAACAAATTTATTTCCTCTTCTTAATGCTTGCCATGGCATTGGCCATAACTCATAGCCTGCTCTGTCACTCGATTTTTTTTTTTTAAAAACCAGCTTTATTGAAATATACAATTGACATAAAAAACTGCACATATTGAAAGCACTCAAATTGATAAGTTTTAACATGTACACACAACCATGAAATCATCACCACTATCAAGATAATGAACGTATTCATCATCCCGAAATATTTCCCATGCCCCTTTATAATCCTCACTCCTGCTTCTTCTCCCCATCTCCCCAAACAACTAATCTGTTTCGTGTCACTGTACTTTAGATTACATTTCCTAGAATGTCATAGAAATCTAATCATGCAGTAGGTACTCTTCTGACTGATTTCTTTCAGTCAGAATAATTATTTCGAGATTCATTGTGTATCAGTATCACTTTTTATAACTGAGTGGTATTCTCTTGTATGGATATACCACAGTTGGTTAATCTGTGCACTTTTTAATGTACATTTGGGTTGTTTCCAGTTTTTGCCCATTACAATTAAAACTAAAATGAACATTCATGTACAAATTGTATTATGGTCATATGCTTCCACTTCTTTTGGGTAAATACCAAGTAGAATGGCTGAATCATAGTGGATGTACATTTAACTTATGATTCTGTTAAACTGTTTTCAAAGTGGTTTTATGGTTATACATTTTCTGTAGCAGTGTATGAGAGCCTCAGTTCCTCCATGTTCTTGACGATGAGTAATTTAGACTTTTGAAACAAATTATTTTTTTAAACCATTATCAAATGAGTGTAGTGGTTTCTCATTGTGGTTCTAATTTGCATTTCCGTAGTGGCTAATGATGTTGAATTTCTCTATGTGTTATTTGCCATTTGAATATCTTCTCTGATGAAATATCTGCTTGAATCTTTGGCCTTTAGTGTTTTTGAATTGGGTTGTTTTGTTTTATCATCATTATTAGAGTTTTTGAGAGTTCTTTATGTATTTGGGATACAATCCTTTATCTGATATATAATTTGTAAATATTTTCTTTCAGCCCATGACTTGTCCTTTTCATTCTCTTAACAATGTCTTTTAGACACTTTTTACTTTTGACAAATTCCAGTTTACAAATTTGTTCTTAATGGATCATGCTTTTGTTAACATGATTTCAATTTTTAGTGCTTCTTTAAATATTTGGTAGGATACAATTAACCTGTGAAACCATTTGGATTTGGAATTTTATTGTGAGGAAGGTTTAAAAATACAAATCCAATAACTTTAAAAGCAGTGGAGCTATTGCAGTTATCTATATTTTTCTGAGTGAACTTTGGTAGTTTGTGTCTTTCAAGTAATATATCCATTTCATCTCCATTGACAAATTTATTGACCTAGAATTGTGTATATGATCTCTTATCATCTTTTAACTATCTGCAAAATCTTTAGATATACTCACCGTACTTATTTCTGATACTGGTAAATTTTGTTTTCTGTCTTTTTCTTGTTATAAGTATGGCTAGAGTTTTATCCATTTTATTGCTCGTCTCAAAAACCAGCATTTGGTTTTTTGATTATTATCTCTTTTATTTCATTGATTTCTACTCTGTCTTAATTAGTTCTTTTCTTCTGCTTACTTTGTGTTAATTTGCTTTTCTTTTTCTTGTTTCTTAAAGTACAAGTAGAGGTCATTGACTTGAGACTTTTCATCATTTCTAATATATGTATGTAGTGCTATAAAATTCCTTTTCAGTACTGGTTAGAGGCTTAGAACTTGAAAATTTTGATTTTTTTTTTGTCATTTTCATTGGGATCAAAATAGTTTCTAATTTTTCTTTTTATTTTAATTGATGATTTATTTGGAAGTGTGTTATTTAGTTTCCAAATATTTTGGGATTTTCTAGAGATCTTTTTGTTTTTGATTTCTAATTTAATTCTTTTGTGGTTAAAAACCATTCTTGTGTTCTTTGTATCCTTTTAAATTTGTTACTTATTTTACAGTCCATAGAACAATCTGTCTTAGTGAATATCTTATTTGCCCTTGAAAAAGATAGGTATTTTGCTGTTGTTGTTGGGTGTAATGTTCTAAAAATATTAATTAGGTCAAGGTGGTTGATTATATTGTTCAAATATTCTATATTCTTTACTGATTTTCCCGGTTTTAGCAACAATTGAGTGAAAGGTGTTAAAGTTTCCAACTATAATTTTGATTTTTCTATTTATTGTTGCAATTCTATCAGCTTTTGCTTTGTGTACGTTAAAATTTTATTAGGTGCTTAAATGTTTAGGATTCTTATGTCACATTCGATGAATTGATTTCTTCATCATTATGAAATGATCTGGTACAGTATTTTGCTCTGAACTCTCCATTTTCTGGCATGAACATGGACACTCCAGCTTTCTTTTGGCCGCTGTTAGCACAATATGTCTTTTTCCATCCTTTTACTTTTTAACCTACTTGTCTCTTTATACTTAAAATGCATTTCTTGTAGGCAGGATATAATGGATTCCTTTAACATTTTCAAAAAGAAAGATATAATAAAGACTTTTAAGTCATAAAAAGATCTTTACTATAAGAAACACTGAAGGATATCCACCAGGCTGAAATCTTTTTCTTTCAGTACTTTAAAAATGTTGCTTCACTGTCTTCTCACTTGCATTGCTTATGACCAGAAATCTGCTGTCATACTTGGTTTGTTCCTCTTTATTTAACACCTTTTTTCTCTGTGTGTGTGTGTTGGCTACTTTTGCAATGTTCTCTTTTTCACAAATTTTGAGCTGTTTGATTACGATGTGCCTTGGTGAAGTCTTCATGCTTCCTGTGCTTGGGGTTCATTGAGATTCTTGGATCATTGGCTTTATAGTTTACAACAAATTTGGAAAATTTTGACATTATTTTCCAAAAAAATTTTTTTGTCTCCCCTTCTTTGGGGACCAAAATCACATGTATATTAGGCAACTTGCTCCATTTATTTCTTTTTCTTTACTATCTGTGTTTTATTTTGGATAGTTTCTATTGATATGTTTTGTATTCACTAATCTTTTGCTTTGTAACTTCTAATAGTCCATGAAGCCTATCCAGTGAATTTTTAATTTCACACCTTTTAATTTTCATCTCCAGAAGTTTGTTTAGGGTCTTTTTTATATCTTCCATATTTCTACTTAATTTTTTGAACACATGATATACTGTTTTAATGACTTTTAATACCCTTTCTTGCTATCCCATCATATGTATTTGTTCTGGCTCAGTTTCAATTGATTGACTTATCTTTTCATTATAGTCATGTTTTCCTGCTACTTTGCCTGTCTGCTAATTTCTGATTGATGTCAGACATTGCGAATATTACTTTTTTAGGTGTTGAATATATTTGAATTCCATATCAATAAATCTCAAATATCAATAAATCTTCTTGATATTTGTTGTGAGATAGTTAATTCACTTAACTGTGATCTTTTCAAGTCTTGCTTTTAAGATTTATTAGTTGGGATTAGAGCAGTGCACAGTCTGGGGCTAATTAATTCCTACTACCGAGACAAGACCCTTTTGTGTACTCTACACAATGCCCCATAAATTCTGAGATTTCCTAGCCTGGCTGGTGGGAATAGGTGCTATTTCTGTTCTTGTGTGGGTGCCCAGAAGTGTTACCTCTAGTTCCTTGAAGTAATTCTTCTGTTGGACTCAGGTACTTTCCTTACATACATGCATTGATCAGTACTAAGCTGAATCCTCAAGAGCAACATTCTGAAGATCTCCTGAGTTTTCTTTTTGTGCCATTTACTTTTCTCTCTTATTTTGTCCTGTGAATTTTAGATGCCTTGGTCTCTTTGGACTCTCAGCTCTGTCTCCTCAACTTAGGGAACTTGCTAGATTTCACCTCACATTCCTCTTTGCACCATGGCCTCGAAATGCTCGTAATGCAGTAAGCTGGAGAAATTGTAGGGTTTATCTGTTATTTTTCCTCTTTCATGTATCACCATCCTTTATTGCCTGACCTCCAGTGTCTTGCAAACTATAGTTTCATTCAAACTGCTGTACATTTTTTTCTTTAGTTGTTTTAGGCAAAAGGTAAATTGGGTCTCTATTACTCTATCTGGACCAGAAGCACGAATTTGTGTCCCTTCATTCTGGTTTATATTTTGACCATGTGATCAGCAAAGCAGATGGCAACATAGAGGAATAAGTACATAGTATATAGTATTTTGGGAAAAAAAAAAAAAAAGAAGCTTCAAGAGAATTATAAATAAAATAATAAGTGCAGCTCAGCTTGTTGTGGTGGTTTTCTTTTGTTTTGTTTTAATTTTTTCTACTACTTATGAAAGTGCCCAAAACACTTTGCTTTCTTAGACTATTATAATAAATTAAGTGGATTGAAGATAGCAGGAGTAAAAAAAATGAAATAATAAGATAAATAGAGTAAGTTAAAAGATCACAAGGTAGAAAAAGTCTGTATAGGCTGGGAGGTGAATAAATGTCTTTGAAATTTAGGGTTGCAATGGGCACGTTTGAGGAATTACGATTTAAATGTCTTTTGTTGTCTTAAGCAAGAAACGTAAGTGGAAAAGCCACCATGAGGTTGTCGGTCGTTAAGGAGATGGGCTGAGTCAGTAAAAGGGAAGTGGGGCCAGGAGGGAGGCAAAGACTCTCAGTGACGAGCAGCTATCAGTGAGACATGAGAGTATTTTGTAGCCCCTAACTTCAAATCCCAAACCCAATAACATATAGGAATATTTAGTGACTTCTGATTTTATTGAAACCTCACAATTGTATTTCCTCTATGTCTTAGTATATTAAACTCTTTGTAGGGATTCTGCAATATTTGGAAGCAAAAGAGGATGAGGAACAACTGAGGCTGTGAGCAAGGATTTGGCTGCTTCTGTCCTGAAGGAGGAACTTAGAGATTCCTTCAGTCCTTGAGAGACATTGTTAGAAGGTAGTGACCTCTTTTTTTCTCTCAGTCAACAGAAAGAGATGGTATCACTCCTGAACCCACCAGGTACCATCCCAACTGCTGTGGTGAAATAGAGAGATCACTGTCAATAATAGAAGTTAAACCAACTCTATAAAGATACCAGAACAGCATATGGTCTTCAAGGTTGTGGTAGGTGTTTGAGAAATCTAGCTAGACAGTTCTAGAGGTTTTTTCATGTTTTAAAGTTATTTCCATTTGCTTAACATAACAGTAATAGCCTCATTAGCCTTTGATGAAGTCATCCTCTTTTGGCTTATTCTCCAAGTTTTGTCATGTATTCTTATGCATTATGTTTAAATCACTGGTTTGAATGAATTTATAAAGGTTTCCTATGTAACAGCGCCTAGTGTTTTGTTGACAATGATGTTGGTTGTGTTCTTGAGCAAACTGACAGTCTCTGACTGTTCAGTAACACCTAATCACCCTTTCTATAGAAATTAAAGTATGGAACAACATCTTGTAGTGCGTGTGTGTGTGTACACATGTGTGCAAATCAAAAGGTAATGGTAAAATGTATTATAAATAGAGAATAAATTCAGACCCACAAAAAACTTCAATAAATTAGTTTTAACAGATCCACTCAAAATTTTGTCATGAAAGTGAGAGAAAGCACTTTGCCTACCTCTTAAAATAGTCATATATTCAGTCTCCAAACATTTCTTGAGAAGCTGCTATCAGCCGGTCTTTGTTTTCTGCCCTCAAGAATCTTGAGAAAGCAATTATAGGATATCTCCTGTTCCACACCAGCAACTTGATTTTCAAAAAACAATATTCTTTTTTTAAATTCCATTTCATAAAAATGAATATGACCAGTTGGTAAGGACGTGTGCGAATACCTTGGTACTCAGTGTCTTGAAGAATTCCATAGTTTTATAGCTCTATGTTACAACTTCTGTAGGCAGTAGTTCATAAATATCAAGTCAAAAAAGTCCGTCATTATAAAGTTATTATATTATCATTGTTATTTCTATGTAATATTGGAGAAAACACACTTCTGTACCTTCTGTCCTTTTAATTCTGAACTTTTAATTTCCTTTGTAAAGGGAGCACTTAACGGCAGAACCTTTGCCAGTGTTGCCAAACTATTATAGCTAGGACTATTTTGACTCATCTCTCTTCCCGGAAAGTTGCAAGATTTGCTTGTGTTCTACAATTCCAAGCAAACCTTTTGGCTGTGCCTTGACTGATCCAGACTTGACATTTGCTTCTGTTCAGGAAAAATGCTTTAACTGCCAGACTAATATCTCTGCACAGTAAGAAGCAAATATCATGGAAATGAAATAAATACTTCTTTAAATGATTTTTTTTTAAATGTGAACATAGAAAATGGAAATTTATCCTTCTTGAGATAATCAGAAAAGATCAACCATCAAGCTGTGTCTTAGTCCTTGGAGGGAAATACCCATTCTGAACATAAAGAGTAAATTGAATGTGGCCGGGGGGCTGCCATGCCAGGCTCACTTCCTCTGTGTGCTGTCCCATTCCCAACTCTGGGACTCAGTCCCTGAGATGTTATACTTTGACAACTAATTACACTAGTGTATGGCGTTGGGGAAGCAAGTTAATCTTATACTATTTTTTTTAAAACCTCTTTCATATTACATGAGTTTCTATGCCCTTAGTTCTCTATATTCTCTTTTTCTATCGATGCAGCATTATCTCATATGACTCTCCGTGGGTGGCTCCCAGGGCCACATTTTCTCTTTTGTCTTCTCTTCTGAGCCTTGATCTTACATCTCATATAGTTAGAAACCCCTCGCCACAAACTCACCCACTGAGATACTCATTTCCACCCCAAAGTAGGTCTTTCTCTGGGTTCCCGTCTTCCAGTTATACCACTCACTCTTCTTCCCATAAGGCATGAAGCCTTGAAATAATCTCCAGTCTATTTCTTTTTTTTCACCCTCCATACGAAGTAAACTGCTAACGTCTACCCTTAATTCTTTTCTAGAGTCACCAAACTAGAGCATTTCCTTTCTATTCCCAGCGTCATCACTACTGAGGGCTTTCTCATCGAGTCTCTACGTTGGTTGCAAATTTCAATCACTTCTACGGCCGCCCACTTTGAATTAAGGTTTTGCCTGCTTTCTCTGTTTAGTAACTGAAGCCACCCACCCTTTTCTTGTAGATTCTTTCTCAATCCCCCCTTTTCTCCACAGTAAGGGCCTACACATAGCCTCTGGGCACTCATTTGTCAAAGAGCGAGAATTTTACTCCTCTTTGCATAGTTGCTATACTAATATATTTTAAATGTCTCTTTGAAGCTGTCAGTTTCTTGCTTGGTAACTTTAATAATTTCTCATTGTCGACAGCATAAAGTCTAATTTCTTTAGCCTGAGATTTAAAGCTCTCTAGCCATCTAGCTTCAATGTAGCTCTCTAAATTTATCACCCATCTTCAAAACTTCTATTCTGAAAAACTGGTTGCTTGAGCATAAAATGTGAACTCAGTCTTTAGATCTTTGCACATATGGGGCCACCCCCTCATTCTTCTCCACTAGACTGAGTCCCCTCTAGCCTTCAAGACTCAAATCCGACCTCTATTCTCAGCGAAACTCGCTTTGTTTCCCCAAACACATTATAATCTGCCAATCGTACTCTCTTGTCCCACTTATTATATGAATTCTCATGATGGCTCTTATTATTTGCTACCTATCTTTGCCTTTTGATGTATATGTTCAATATCCTCATTCTCCCTGTGTTATAAGGATCTGCCAAACTATCGTACTTCAAAAATTGTTTGTAGTTGGTGGTAATGATGTTGGCTGATGAAGTGCTTTTGCCAGTTGTCAAGGGCACAGTAGGTATGCACATATTTCTGGACAGGAAGAAAATAGCACTATTATCACTCTTGCTGTCTTAGGGGGCTCTTCTGTGGGAAACCTCAAAGAATTTACAAGCAGCACTAAGAGAAAGTCTCCGGTAGCACCATTAATATATCTTGGTATAAAATACTAACATGCAAATAGACAGGGATAAAACCCAACAGAATTGAGTCTGGGCCCAATGCAGATATTCTTTTATTCCTTGGCTTTGACCTACTTTGGCATCTGGCCAAATAACTCCTTGTCTCTGAGAACATCTGTTCCTGGTTTTATCTGCTTTACTCCCATGTCCCTTCCCTGCTCTGGAGATGGCTCCTTGTGACAATGACCCCTTTTGACCCCTTCTGAGTGCCACACACCGGCTTCTGACCTAAGCTCCCGAATCTGCCATCTTAGTTACCCACACTCGTCTCCTGCCACCAGGTCTAACCAACATACCCTCAACATTAGAATTTGCAGTCATTGAACACTGAGACTTATTTAAAAACCATATTGAGAGTCTTTTGTGATTCACAATTTCTGAAATTTGAAGGTTCTTAGATGCCTGAGTTATATTTTTATTCTGGCTTTTCTGTATCTTCACACAGGCTCTTGTACTGTGATTTTAAAAAAATCCTACTAATGTCAGGCTCAGCCTATCTTGCAGTTTTACCTCCCACTATTGATGATGGATCATTAAATGAATCATTCACCCTGATATAAGTGTATCTTTGAGGATTAGCTGACGGGATCTGTGAAATTCTCAAGGCAGCCATCTTGCTTAAAACTTTTGTTGTCTGAAGCTAGTTCTCTGATATTGTTGGGCTCCTTTATGCAGTATTTATGCAATTTTCTTCACATATCTTGAATATGAAATGCAGAAACATCGAGTTTGCTCTATATAATTAATTATGGTCTGAAATTAGAGCACCAGAATATAAGTTGCATTGTGTTTAACTGATTCAGGAGGAATTTGATGATGCTTATGCCAGTGGTCAAAGACATGCTCGGGATCTCTGAAAGCTTTCATGAGCACTGGGAAGCTTTTAGGTGATGAGGTCCTTTTCTAGAATCCATCCTTCCACAGTCAGATTCGGCTACTGGTTGGGGCCAGTGGGCACAGTGAGGATCACTATTCATGGCAGACACCTTCCTCAGCTCCCCTGCTCAATCTTGCCACTGAATATTAAGAAAAATTAAGCATAGGGCAATTGGATATCCACCTGTGTAAAAGAATGAAGTTGGATCCCTCTTTCACACCATATGCATAATTAATTAAAAAATAGATCAAAGACCTAAAAATCAGAGCTAAAACTATAAAACTCTTAGAATAAGGTATAGATATAAATATTTATGACCTTGGATTGGGGCAGTGGTTTCTTAGATATGACACAGCATATAAGCAGCTAATGAAACATAGATAAATTGACTTGATTAAAATTTAAAATTTTAGTGCTTCAAAAAACACCAACAAGAAAGTGAAAAGGCGCTCTTTGCCGCATCTACTCTGAAGATGAAGACCGTTCTCAGCAATCAGACTGCCGAACATTCCAGAAAATGTGGTTATCACCCTGAAGGGACACACAGTTTTTGTGCAGGGTCCTGGAGACACCCAGGGACATGGTCACGTCAGTGTAGAGGGACATGGTCACATCAATGTAGAACTCAGTCTTCTTGGAAAGAAAAGGAAGGAGGTTCTGGCTGACGTGTTGGGGAAATAGAAATGAACTGGCTACTGTTCACATTATCTGTAGTCATGTACAGAACATGATCAAGGGTATTACACTGGGCTTCCATTACAAGGTGAGGTCTGTATATGCTCACATCTCCCACAATGTTGTTATTCAGGAAAGTGGTTCTCTTGTTGAAACCCAAAATTTCTTGGGCAAAAAATACATCTACAGGGTTTGGATGAGGTCACGTGTTGCTTGTTCAGTATCTCAAGCCTAGAAAGATGAGTTGATTCTTGAAGGAAACAACATTGAACTTGTGTCAAATTCAGCTGCAGTGATTCAACAAGCTACAACAGTTAAAAACAAGAATATCAGAAAATTTTGGGATGGTATCTGTGTTTCTGAAAAAGGAACAGTTCAGCAGGCTGATGAATAAGTTTTCCAGCTACAAAAGCACCAAGACATCTGATGATTCCTCAGACTTATTTGTGATATTTTAAAGATGCAATAAAAATTGTATATTGAAAAAAAAGTGAAAAAGCAACCCACAGAATGAGAGAAAATATCTACAAATTATATACCTGATAAGTATCTAGTTTTCAGGATACATAAAAATCTCTTACAGCTCAACGATAAAAAGACCAAATAACCCAATTTGAATAGGCATTTCTCCAGAGAAATACAAATGGCCAATAAACATGTGAAAAAAATGCTTGACATCATTAGGCATCACGGAATGCAATTTAAAATCACAAAGGTACCACTTCCACTCAGTAGGACAGCTATAATAAAAAAGACAGGTGATAAGGATATATAAGGATGTTGAGAAATTGGAATCCTTGTGCACTGCCAGTGAGAATGTAGAATAGAACAACTGTGGAAACCAGTTTGGAAGTTCCTCAAAAAATTAAGCATGGAATTACCATATAATCCAACAGTTCCACTTCTAGGTATATATAAATTCCAAGAAAATTGAAACCAGACGCCCACACAAAAACTTGTACACAAATGTTCACAGCAGCATTATTCATAATAGACAAAAGTGGAAACAACTCAAATGTCCACCAGCTGTTGAATAGATTAAAGGTAATGTGGTGTATTCACACAATGGAATGTTATTCATCATTAAAAAGGAATGAAATTCTGGTATATGCGATAACATGGATGAACCTTAAAACATTAAACTAAGTGAAAGAAGTGAGACACAAAAAGCCACGTATTGTATTATTCCACATATCTGAATGTAGACAGAAAGTAGGTTAGTGGTTGCCAGGGGCTCTTTAGGAGGTAACAAAATGTAGGTGTAATTAGGTAGTGGTGAGTTTACACAACTTTGCAACTATACTAAAACACACTAAATCTTATACTTTAAAGGGGGTTTTGCCATCCGTAACCAACCCCCCACCACCCATGTCCTTGTCATGTCAAAATTATTTTTCCATTTAAATTTGTTACCTTTATTCTTAAAGGCAGCTAGATCATAGTTTCTTTGAAATCCAATGGGTTTTCTTTAGCACTCCACATGCAGGCACGAAACAATGGCTCTCCATATGTTTAGGTCACAGGTACGATGACTTCAGAAGCTGAAGGTCTCTTATTCATGGCTTTGAAAGGAATGGAGGTCTTTTTAAAAAATAGAGACAAACCAAAGGTATCCAGCTTTGAATTTCCTTCATCTTTGAAATAGGAAAAGAGCCAGTTAGTGTATATTTATTAGAATTCCAATGGCAATGTACGTTTCTCATGCTGTTAATGATAGGACAAAATCCTTTTATTTGGGAGTAAGTTTGCATAACTGAACTCTCTTTAGCTTTGGTAGACATCATAATGACACTTAAGTTACACTTTGGACTTTATCTTCCTTGGATAATGAAACTTTGTAAGTACCTACCTAGCAAAGCCGTGCTAACCTTTTTGTAGGTGGATACAGACATCGCAAGTGAGCCAGAAACAGAAAGGGGATTAAGGACAGTGGTTCCTGCAAGGTAGCATTCTTGTGATTCATAACGTCTAACCAAGAACAAATGGACACACCTGGGTAGATTGGACTGTGCTAGTGGTGGACTGGAAATATTTACACCCTGAGCACTGGCAAGTAACCTTCTCAAAGTTCAAGTACCTACAGTTTTTATTCTTTATCAAAACCTGACTTTTTTCCTCCCAAGAAACATTACAGCTATGGTGCAATGTGGCTTTCCTCAGCCAGCTTGCTCAGCCAAGTTGATAGGACCAGGTGGAGAGGAAGCTTCCGGGACTTTGAGTGAGGAATCTAGCTCTAGCCCTGGGGGGATGTGAGCCTCCTGTCACTTTAGCAACATGCCAAGTCAGCTTGTGAAGGGTTGTGGTTCCATCACCTAGAGTCTCTGGCATCCTCAGGCTGAGTTTTTAGTTTTAAATCTAGGACAGACTCTTGTGCCAGTGCCTTAATATTTTGTACACTGCAAACTCCTTTATTTGACAGTCATCCTCTCACCCTGTCACTCATCTTTGTTCATCTTTGCACCTGGCCTATCTCATAGTGCTTTGTCAACTTGATCCCAGAGACACCTTCCCTCCTCAGTGAGACTAAGGCCTCATGCTCTAGGATTCGGCTGCAGGATAGGGAGGTCCAAGCAAATCTAGTTAAATAATGAAGTCTCTGTCTCTACAGTGTAGTGTTTCTAAATAAGTGGTACTCAGCCTTTAGTGTGCTTCAGAATCTCGGGGTGGGGAAAGGGGGCTAATTAAAACAGATTGCTGGACTCTACTCCCAGAGTTTCTGGTTCAGGAGGTTTGGGTGTGGCCTGTGAATTTGTATTCTCACCTGTTCCCAGGTGGTGCTGCTGTCAGGGGCCACACTTTGAGAACCTCTTTTCTAGGACTTATCTCATTTGGGGGTTCTCTATGTTTGTTAAATGCAGTCACAATGAATCCAAATATATGAGGCCTTCTTGTACTTAAGTGATTTTGATTTTCGTACAGTTATTTAGAACATGTTGTACATTTAATTCGGCATATTTAAAATTTTATTAAAGCTTCTTATTTTAGAGCAAATTATCAAGGTGAAAATACACAGTATGATTTAAAAATAATAATGCCACGTCGACCATGGCATGGATAATTGAAGTCTCAATTTACATTTCCGTATCATGCCTTCTGCCTTTTCCTCCTTCTCTTCTTCCTTCCCTTCCTACATCAAACATTTATTTACTGCCTGCTCTGTACCTGACACTGAACTCAGGCACAGTGTACAGAGAAAACACAGAGAGGGATAAATAAGTTTGCATTCGAGTCAGACATGAAAAGAGTGACATGTAGCAGAGGCTGCGGCGGAGGTTTATGTGTGTACAATAGTGAGGAGATGAGCTTGGCATGAAGCATAGTGGGACAGCGGGAAGTGTATCCTAGCCAGACTCAGAACTGAAGATCCAACATGGAATTTATAGCCTAATTAGAAGAAAAAGAATTATAGTAGCATTAATGGTACATTTTTTTTTTCCTCCTTTGCTAGTTTAATTTGCATCCTTGAATAAAAGAATTATGAACTGGTAAGACCTTGAACAAAAATCAAAAACACACTCAGTGTTATACTTTTAAAGAAAATAACTACTATATACTTCATCTCTTAGACGTAGTTATAAAATAATTTTGTCAGCTGATTAAATTGTAGGAGTATTTTAGGGAAGTCGAAGAAGGTTTCTATCATGGGGTTGTGTAAATGGATGGATTCTGGATCAGCTGAGACATGCAGATCCGAGGATTCTTTCAGGAGAGACTCAGAAGTGAGGACTGAGTTGGAGAACAGGTCTAAGAGGAAGGTCTTTGCCGTCGAATGTCGCCACCTTCTGGCCAGCCTTTCTAAACTAGCTAGAGCTGGGACAGTTAACTGTAGTGCTTACCTTGAAATACGGTCCTTCCATCAAGTCTTAATGACCCAGGTGTGGCTATTTCTCAGGAACCCTGTCTCGTGCTTATAAAATGAGCACATGGGCTTGGACTTCTACTATCTTAGGTTGTAAGCCTGTGCTTCAATGAGAGAATGAACGTGAGGCATTAGAAAAAGGCAGAGCAAGGTCGACCTAGCGCAGTTTTTAAGAATATAGCCCTGGACTATAGATAGAGCCAAGGCCTAGGTCTGTCACCTTTGTGATTTGGAGCAAATTACTTAACATCACTGAGCCTAAGTTTTCTCATCTATAAAATCGGAATACTATGCAAAATTTTAATAACAATAAAATAATACATGAAAAGCGTTGACACAGTTACTAAAACAATGACAAAATAGCCACAAAGAATAAAATCATTTGTTATAAATGCAACTTAATCAATCTAGATATTGCATGGAAAGATGTGGTAATCTATCAGTACCCCATAATTAGTATCAAAGCAGTTGCTTTAAAATTACAAGTCATTTGAGACAGAATCACCCTCAAGCCAGAACAACCACAAGTTTATTAATGTATCAGCTGATTGGCATGTTGAGAGAATCACATGATCATAACTAAACTTTTATTTATTTTTGTTGGCTTGAGTTGAGTTGGGACCTGAACTCACAAACATAGATAGCATCAATGAGGAACTGGTTGAAACTTTTCAGTAATTATTGAGAAAAGAAAATATTTTGTTTAGTGGAATAAGATCACTTCTTCAAACTAAGTTTTGAAAACTGAAAAGTTTCATGGTGATAATTCTTTTAGTTAAAGAAAAGGCGAATGGATTCTCAAGCAGCCAACACAACCATATGCCCATACATAGAAGTTAGGAGTGTGATTCTTATGTTTTATTGGCAGATTTATCTTCAAATCTAAAAGAATCTGTAGATTGGAACATTTATAAATCTGCCTTGTCTGATTTTTTTTTTTTAAATATAAGCATTATTATGATCAGTCAAAAGGATAAATTAAAGGTAAAATGCTTGAACCAGGAGTAGCTTGCTATGTGCCAGGCACTAAATTGAGTGCTTTATAAGTATTAGCTTCATTTAATCTTCACAATTACTATGATATGTCCCCATCTTACAGATAAGAAACGTGAGGCTTAGAGGGGTTTGTCATTGTCCAAAGCTTTCACATACTATTTGGCTGGTTGGTGACAAAACAGGGATTTGAACCTAGTCTTTCTATGAGTACATGACTTAACCATTATGCTATACTGCCTCCCTAGTTGGTTTCAGTTTGCCATAGTGGATTATCAAATTACAGATGAGCTTCCTGTTGTCCACTGCCTGCTGCTGGTCACACGTGAAGATAGGCCTACAGCTTATGTCCCATTAGCAAGATGTGCTGGAATCTCTGCCTGCACAAATAGGTACCTCTTAGTGGGAGTATGGAGATCTTTGGATCTCCCTCAGGTGCCCATTAAAGTCTAAGGTCCAGGGTGATCTCTCCATGCCAGGGGTCACCCCTCCATGCCAGTAAGAGAATAGACACCCAAGGTCTGCTTGAGGCAGACCTTGGGTGTCTCTTCCTTCAGATGCTTCAAGAAAGTCCGATTTCATGAAGAAAAACATTCTTTTCTGACACAAAAAGGCTTTAAAATAGTACCTGAATTTCTTTGATACTTTGAGCCTTTTACCTAGTTTGGTAATCTTGTTTCTAGTACATTTTGTATGTTTTCCCATAATGCTGTGTGAGCAGCCTGTGTGGAAGGGCTGGGGGCCCGGCTTCACCTTCTTTTACACTCTGTGGTTCAGACTCCTGGCGAATGTGGCCCAAGCTTGCGTGGAGCCTGGAGGCATAGTCACACTTATTGGGGCTGCAGAGACAGCCCCTAGGCTTGTTCTCTAAACCAGCCTTGGTTTGTTTGTGTCTGCTTTGTTCATATCTTAGATCTCATCTCAGTTGTTTTTAATAATTCAGAAAAGAAAAAAAAATTTATTCTCTTAGAATACTTGGGAAATTGTGCATAGAAATTCCTAGCTGTGCTATGCATTTACTTTCATTTTATTATTACTACTATTAAAAATAATGAGTCTGTGCCATCTCCTAGTAATAATTAAAAACAATAATATGAATAGGGTATGCTTCTACTGATCCTAGAGAGCTAGGGAATGTAGGCTTTTGGCTAAATGATTAGTTTACCTTTCTATTTCTTTCTCAGAGACACACACATACTCTAGACCTGTAAATTTTTAAGAAATAAAATATGTTCAATATTAATACTAAATTTACATATTAAAATAATGTTCCAGAAACTATTATAAGATATATATGTATGTAAATTATGTACATGTATATACACAATATCTATGTGGTATATGCATTATATTTTGTGGTACATATATGTTACCCATAACAATCTTAATTGTAAGTACTGATAATATCTCCATTTTATGGATGAGGGAACTGAGGCACAGAGAGGTTAGGTAGCTTGTTCAAGATTACACACGGTTGGTAGGTGCTGCAGTTAGAGTTTATGTGCTTAATCACCAGACTATGCTGCCTCCATGATGTTTTCTGGGTGGCCCAGGAGGGCACTTCAGATTGTTGTGGTAACTCACAAATCACCATTGAGGACCTTAGGATGGAGTTTGGGTTGGTAGAAAAAGCACTGGACCAGGAGTCAGGCCGACAGTATTTTAGCCCCGTTCTCACTCTCCTCGTTTATCAAATGGAGATGATAACATCTGCCCATATGCCTCGTAGAGGTGTTTGAAAGATAGATGATATGATAGAAGTGAAAGGCATCTGAAAACATTTGACGTGCTGCATAAATATCCAGAAAGGATTTTTTTACATGGTTACCGTTAATTCCAAGCCAAAACTTTATCACTCTTAGCCCAGTGACCTCTTCACTCACCTAGGCTATGTCAGTATGTCTTTAAACAAATTCACGTGCTGATCTATGCTAGTTCCTTTCTAGAGGAATGAGGCATGTTATACCACCCCACCCACCGCCTTAGAATATGATCCCCTCATTGCTATTGTAGAGAACATGCAACTTCACTAAGGAATCATCTCTCTTTCCTCACATTCGAGAAGCATACTTCTCTTTTGTCCCTTTCACCTACGAGTCTAGAATCCTATATTATAAATGAAAATTCCCTTTATGAATTTAACTCAAGCAAAATCAGAGATGCTCAGAATGGAAGGAGTCTTTTCCGAGCTGGACTAAGATCTTGTTTTACAGATAGAAAAACTGAGGGTCAGCATGAGGGACCCATCTGACATCATGCAGCAAATTAGGGCCAAAGTGGACTAGCAGTCCTGACTTCCAGCCTAGGGCCAGTTCTACTTCCTGTCCATGACCTTTGTACTGGAAGCTAAGGGTATTTGGGGTTCGTTTGTTTCAGTCCTTTGTTTTAATACTGATAGCTCTTCTACAAGGAATACCTTCCCTCTCTAAGCATTTGTCCTTTGTTACTTACAGACGAAGACTGCATAAGCTGGGCGTATCGAAGGTTACCCAAGTGGACTTCCTGCCCAGGGAAGTGGTGTCCTACTCCAAGGAGACCCAGACTCCTCTGGCTACGCATCAGTCTGAAGGTGAACTGTGTCTTTTGTTTACTTCCCGTGTGATCTCTGGAGAAATTGCCAGAGTCACATCCTTCTTATTGATTTCGTGTCCTACAATAACAGATCTTCACAGGATGCAAACAGTGACACGCCAAAGGCTTAAGGGCTCCTTTGGCTCTGACTTTGATAACTGTGGCGAGGGAACCCAGTGGTACTCCTCCAAAGAACCCAGGGAATTTATAGCGGATGACTTAGTGAGGTCACACTTTGTCAAACTGTGTAAGGAGGGAGATGATCACCAAAAGGTGATGTGACAGAAACTTTTCTGGATTTTATCAGTAAGAAGAGTGTGTATGTTAAGATTCATCATTTGCAGGAGTCAGCAAACTACAGCCTATCACCTATTTCTCACCCGTTTTGGAATACAGCTTCATCCAGTTTTTCATTTCTACATGGCTGCTTTCTGGCTATGAAGGTAGGGTTGAGTAGTTGTGAGAGAGAATTTATGGCTTCCATAGCCCAAAATCTTTACTACATAACCTGATGCTTGACGGAAAAACTTTGCTGACCCATGATTTGCTTTGCCAATTTAGAAGACAACACATTAGAGTTTCTTACAACAAATTAAAAAGATTTCAATTGAAGCTCAGCCTAGGTGAATGAGAGTTGAACTTCATACATACCGGAAAACATCAAGTGGGAAATCCACATGCAAATCTTAGTGGATCAAAAACAATACACTGATAAGAGAAGTTGAAGTTGATAAATCAAAATGCTTCCTGGAAGTCAAAAATTAGACCAAAGCAGAAGAGGGATATGTGTATACTTAAAATAGGATAAGCGAAGGTCTCATTGTTTGAGAATAGCATTATTGTTAAAGCTAAGCCCATTCTCTTTTTACTTTATGTTATTTTATTGTTTAGTGTGATGAAGAGGATGTCAGAATTCTGGTCTCATTGTTGTTATGTAGTAAATACTGCACAAAAGCCATAAGAATGAAAAATGTTTCACATTTCCTACTTGGTTTACAGAAAATATATAAATCAGTACAATTTGGTTTGTGCAAACTGTAGAGCTTTACAATTTTGGTTCTACACACATAAGCAACATGAAATCTGATTCCTTAGGTAGAGCGCTGCCTGCCAGCTTCCCGAAAACCTTTCCTCCCTAATGCTGGCCATCCTGGATGGTTCTTTGGTAGCAAGGCCTTTATTTTTCAAGTCCGATATTGAAATGAATTTTAGACACAAACAAGTAGCACCCTCTGGTGGTGAAATTTTAAACCACCCACTGCAACAAACGTGAGACCAGTACATTAATGTGGCAGAAAATGCAAAGTTAAAAAAGCCTTCGGTAGTTCACCTAGTCTATCCTTGGACCTCCAGGCAGATCAGGAAGATCGTTAAAAAACAGCCTCACCACCCAACCCAAACATTTGTCTGAGTTAATTTGCTGCCAGAGGTATTTGCAGAGCTGTAGCCCGAGGTATGTTTATTTAGCCTAAAATTTGACTCATAACATAAAGTTATACAACTGAAATAGGAGAAGGAGTGAATTATTTTTTTGAAAATTTGTAGACTGCAGATATTGGCAATCATACAGAAATATTTACAGGGGAAGATAAATTAAGGATGAACAGGCATCAACTCTAAACTTTTAAACTGGAATACATCAAAAGGAAAAGCCTGTATATGCCATTTTATTACTGCGAAGAGAGCTTGGGAGCTCTCATTATGCTGTGGTCCAAGCAGCGGGAAAGAAGGAATTTATTTCTTAGCTATTGGCAGAAGTACTTTCTGTTTTGTTAACAAGACTCACAGAGCTTTTTGTGGTGATTGTATTTCAGTAGTTCAGATTCCACAATGCAGACTTGAACTCAAAACTAGCTATTGTTGCTCTAGACATTAAAGCAATCCCCAGTGGGTTTAGAAGGAAGAACTTTGGATATGGGTTCAGCAAATCGTTCTTTCACCACAGACTATTCCTTGACTATCGGCTGCCTGGAGTTCCCCAGCTACCTGGCTGATGAGGGTGCTCAGTGCTCACCTTTCACCTGCTATGTGAAGGGAGGTGGCAGAGGGAGAGGCAGGGGCAGCAGCAGACAGCAGACAGCAAGGATCTACCGCATGACACGTTTCGGTTGGCTTCCACTTTGGGGTCTTCAGCATGGCAATGTTTTCATGACAACCGCAGCCATTCAGAGGCAGGACACAATGAACTACTGAATTTTATGACACAATGAGGCTCTTGGGTGGATAATATTTAAAGCTGTGGAGTTTATAAGATCCACTTTATCTCTTTATTTCCCGTAGTATGTAAAGGAATGACAATTGTTTTTTAAGTCATTATGGGTCTATGGAAAATTTAATAATATTTAAGCTAATGATCTCAGAACATTGATCTGTTCTACATCCAATGGAGTTCTTACGCATTCTGTTTTTTATGTATTCTCATTTTATTTTTTTAAATGAAGGGGAAGGCACCCGGGATTTGCCCAAGCTCAAGCCTTTTTTGCCACTATGTACTAAAATGAACAGTCTCTTAATTTGTGATCATAATGACCTGTTACGAGAAACACTTCAGGGAATGATTTAAACCAGGAAGATTTAGGAACGACATCTGCATGAACACTGTTTTTCCAATGCAAATTTAGAACTTGCCTCTCTACTTAGATCAGTAGTTGCAAAGAAAGAAGGCTGAGAATAGGAAACACTGATTTCAGGGAGAGCTGGATCTCTCTACTCCATAACATTTTAAACACATGCTTTATATTCCCAAGTCGTAAGAAAGGAAAAAAAATATAGTTTCCTACCAAACTACCTCTGCCTTGCCTCTTATTACTGTCTCCCTGAACTGACCATGAGGTCCTGAGGTTAGTTAAGAACTGAGTCTCCTACATCTTTATTATAGCGGCTAAGCGACTAGCTCATAACAGGCACCTAACAAATGCTGTCGAATGACAAAGATGATGCCGGACATCTTAGAAACTCCAGGTTCCGTAATGACCCCTGGGAAAAATGAGAATTTCTTAACTTGTTGGAAAGATGTAAACCAATCTGGAGGGAGGAGGACGAAACTTAAGACAACTTGTTCATAGTTTTGAAGAGTTCTCTGATCTTCCTCTTCTCGTCATGATAGCTTATAAATGGGAACTTCGTTCCTCGTGTTGGCTACCCACATCCCTTCACTTCCCTCTCATATCTTATTTCTTATATCCAAGAAAGACCAGTTTGCTTGCATTTTCCAAGGTGCCGTGCAACCTCACGCCTGCACTTGCTGGCACATACTGTCTCCGTGCCTGGAATGCCATTTCTCCTGCTTCCCTTCCTTCAGGACCACAATCAAGGGTCAGCTCCTTGGTAATTTCTCTTCTAGTAGACATCCCTCCTCACACCAGGGGCACTGTCCATTGTCTCCTTCTCACACTGTATGTAATTATTTTTCAAATGTCTGCCTTTTAGACTGTGATCTCCTTGAGGGCATGGCATGTGTTCTTTACTTCTATGCCCCACGAAGTGCCTGGCACAAAGGAAGGGCTCAATAGATATCACTGGAAGAGATGAAGAATGAGGTGATCCTGGGGAATAAGAAAGAAGGAAGACGAAATGCTCATTGTATTTCAGGGAGGATAGAGGGCGATCCACGCATGAAGGCTATGTAGGTTTGATGGTTTTTTTAAGGAAAAGTTGTGAGAGCAAGATTGTGTCGGGAGTTTAGCCAAGCCTCTGTTTCACTTCCTCGGCCGATGCAGGCAAGCCTGCCCATGAACGTGACACAGTTATGAAAACTAAAGGAGAAATCACAGAGGCAGCCTGGGTTGGCCCAGGATAGAGCAAAGCAGTCATCCAGTTTCTACTGTGCAGAGATACTATTTAAACTACTTTGAGTTTGGAACAGGTGTGCAGAAAGGCGGCCAAGGAAGGCTCTTGTTTCACCTTTGCATTTTTTTTAAAAAAATATTTTCTTGGCTGGTTAAGGAGAATTTCTACCTTGGTTCCCATTCTCTCCAGCATATACTCAATACAGAAGCTGCAGGCATAGAGACAGTTGCCCAGAATAGTCTAGTTCAGTACTGTTCAATAGAAACATAATGAGCCATTTTTATTTTTAATAATGTTTTATTTAACCTAACACATTAAAACATTATCATTTCAATAGGTAATCAGTATAAAAATTATCAGTGAGATATTGTACATTCTTTCTTTTTGGTACATTCTTTTTTATGTTAAATCTTCAAAATCTGGCTTATATTTTATACTTACAGCATATCCCAATTCAGTTACTAAATTTTCATTGGAAATACTTGCACTGTCGTAAGATTCCATAAAATTTACAATTGAAAATATAGATTCATAATACAAAATAATATTAAATGTCAATAAAGAAATAAACCATGATAATATAATTTTTAAAAAATGTAGATTCATATACTACTGTCATTCCAAATATATTTAAAAGCTTTTAAATAATTATATCAAATATCACTTGTTAATTTTAAACTTACATCAATTAAAAGTAAAAATGAAGCTCCTTAGTTGCCTTAGCTACATCTCGTGTGTTCAATAGCCACATCGATTGGTGGCTTTTGTACTGGACAGCTCGGGTCTAATTGCACAGGTTCAGATGCAAAGACCCACAAAACCAGCCTGATCTTCACTTTGCCCTGGCTGGGCAGAGGGGCTGGGGTGAGAAGACCTCTCGTACTTGTAAAGAACTCCTTCTTTCTGTGAGGCCAGCTGAATCCAAGGTCATCCATAACACTTGTTAAATGATTGGACAGAGCAAAGTTGTACCCTCAGCAGGGCAAGTTCAAAATAAGGCTCATCCTGTCATCCCAGAGGCAGTTGTGGGAACCCCTCTAGGCTCTTCTTTCACAGTCCATGGTTTACACATTGAGATATTCATTCCTTCTACTCCGTCTTCATGCTGCCCAAAGGACTGCCGAAGACCATGTATGACCTCCTGGTTGGGTATCTGCACCTCTGCCGCTCCCTTCTCCCCTCTTCCACTACATGAAGTCAGGAGAGATCAGGATTAAGATTTGAGTCCTAAACTGCTGACAGTTGAATTCTAAATCTTCCTACATCTTGGTGGCCCTAGGAGCATAATTCTTTGGTTCAAAATTTTCCAAAGAATCTAAGTGGAATTTTTATTTGGAACCTTAAATTTGAAATCCAGCAGTTCTTAGAAATATAAAATAATTCCCTAATGAAAGCCAATCCTGAAACACCTAGAGATGAAATGAGAGAAAACAGGCTGCGGTGTTATAACCTTGACTCAAGCTCTTCAACTGGTTCCCAATTTCCTGGACCTTATACTCTTTCTCTGAACTTGTTATTTAAAGCAGCCGCGTGTTTGGAGACAAGCCGTGGTGGCATCTGGATGCCAATTAAAAATCCCTAGTGAAGCTGACACATACTGTTCTTATTTTTAGCTTCTGCTTCTTAGATAAGAACTGACACTTTTCCTGAGACAGATTGACATTTGCCGTGTTTTGCTTCCTTGAAATACGCCTGCTATTTCCCCTTCGACACTTGTTTAAGTGTTAATCCTCTTTTAGAACAAACTGTAGAGCCTCCAGGCCCATGTTAATAAGCTTGGGGATTGAGGGATCCTATCCTGGGAGATTAGTTTTCTTTACACAATGTTAATCTCGTATCATCTTGGCAAGACTCTTGAAAGACCAAAAAAAAAAAAGGCTACCTAAGGAATATAGACATTTCAGGTATTATTTTTCAG
Organism: Pteropus medius; assembly: GCF_902729225.1. Taxonomy (NCBI): domain Eukaryota; kingdom Metazoa; phylum Chordata; class Mammalia; order Chiroptera; family Pteropodidae; genus Pteropus; species Pteropus medius. The sequence goes on along the minus strand of NW_024347791.1, from coordinate 12,682,221 downwards.
ATATTATTTGTGTTAAATAGTCAAAATGTTCTGGTTAAAAAAACCTCTGTTTTTCTTGATTTGGGTTAGACATCAAAGATATTGGCCTACAGTCTAGCCAGTCTTGATACTCCAGAAGAGAAGGCTTTTAATCTCTATTGGGTTCAGTGACAAACCAACACCTATGTCTCAAAAGAATAGTAACATAATGAAGTGGCTACACTATTGCTCTAAAATCTAGGACCTCTTCTATAATTTCCTTTAGAGCTTTGCCACAGACACTTTGGGCATCACTGAATCACCTAACTATAACGTCTAAATAGTTTAGCCACTTAGAAGCCATATGAATTACTTGTTAAATGGATTGAATAAATACATGCAGATTTTGACTATGTTGTCTGCAAAAGCCAACATGGCCCACCAAGCACTATGACTCAGCATTGAAGAAACAAGATATTTGCACTATACTTTGGCATTTACTGCTAGACCCATAGAAACTTTCCTAAAGTAGCAGGTCCTTATGTTTTCAAATACTTTTCTCCCATCCTCTAGCCTATCTATGTCTTAACAAGATATTAAAGGTACCAATCCAGCTTATCTTCCAGGTCCTGCTGATATGATGCCCTGCGTTGTAGGTAAGATGATCAAGGTCTATTAATAGAATCACAGAGCTGGCTCAACCCTGATGTAAGATGATGAAGACGCAAAGAGAAATGAGGTGGATCTTCTTTGGATGTCAAGCAAAGTTTAGCATAGAATGTGGTTTGGGAGTACGTGCAGGCCTTCATATCTTCTCCGAATTCAGTTTTCTGTTATTTCCCAGTCAGCACTGTCACTTTTACATAAGTACGTTGGTGAGACTGGCAATTCAATGGCATAAAGTCAGGAACAGAATTTGGAATTTGCATCTGACTTTGGCAGACATTTACATAGACATTTATCACAACCAGCAAATTCCCTGGGCCTAGGCCTTGAGCTAGAATATTGAAATTTGAGCTTGTCATCTCTTCTTCAAGCTGTCTAGTCCCATTTGAAGCTGCCACCTCACCCTAGCATCTTTAAATTCTTCATGCCATTCACACTATTCAATGCAGTGACAATTTGATCCCTTAAATCCTTCTTTCCTGTGGATACTTCATTAAAGACTGCCACAGAAGAGAAATCATCTAGCTATTTGTTACGGCTGGCAGGTTACCATTCCTGAACTCTTACTAAATTTTCATTTGCTTTAGCCCCTATTAGGATAAATAACCAGGACCAATTCCCCGTGTGACTGTCTTTTGATAGCAATTTCTATACCAGTCTGAATTCATGGTTGCCAATAATAGAAACTAACTCTACTTAATTTAAACAGAAAAGGGATTTGTGGGAAAGATATGAGATACTTGATAGAATTGATGAAAAGTTAGAGATTTAGGTCAGAAATGGAAAAAAGGCAGCCCTCACCCCCAATGCAACTGCATTTGGAAACAGGTTTCATAAGAAGTAATGAAGGCTAAATAAGGTCATCAGGGTAGTATTCTACTCTGATAGGATTGATGGCCTTATGAGAGGAAGAAGAGAGATCTGTCTCTCTTTCCACGTGCAACAAGGAAAGGCCATGTGAGGACACAGTGTGGAGGCGTGAACAAGCCAGGAAGAGAGCTCCCACAAGACACTGAATAGGCTGGTAACTTGATCTTGGACTTCCCAGCCTCCAGAACTGTGAGAAAATAAATTTCTCTTGTTTAAGGCACTCAGTCTATGGTATTTTCCTTTGACAGCCAAGCCAACTGAGACAGCAGCTAACACAGCAAGGTCATGCCACTGAACTTGTTCAGCCTGGTAAGAAGACCTGAACCTTCTGGACTTCTTGTTATAGGCAGTCACTGTTATGCTCAGGATTTGAACTCTGTACTCACTTTTGCCTTGAAAACCTCTGCCTCTCCTGGCGTCTCGCCAGTGCTCCCTCAAGATTTAAACAGTGGTGTAAAAGTCAACTCGCTGGGCCTAGGTTACATGCCCAGCATTAGCTATGAGGAGCCAAGTACAGGAATAACTGTCTCTACTCAACTTCCATAATGTCAGGGGAGGCTATGACTCTACTGTGATCTATTTTTATATACTCCCCTCCAAAAAAAAGTTGTGTGGATGTTGGACAGCCAAAAAAAATATGTTTAAAAGATGCTCACTCTGGTGTGAGAAGAAAAAAGGAGATATAAAGAGAAAAAATATAGGAAATTATATTTATTATGTGTCTAGCACACTCATACATTATTGCACTTATGATGTTGCTACAAAATTTACTCAACTTTAAAATCAGAAGTGCAAAGAAAATATAACTCCTTGTTTTGTCTTCCGTTGTCTACAACACTACTGGCTATCAGGGGAAAACAGGAAAAATGTATAAAACAAACAACCTTAGTTCAATCTCTTGTTTTAAACAGACTCCGTTGGTATGTTTTGTTATAATAGGGTGGAAATGCTCAAATTCTCATGGAACCTCACTCTCACCTAGTTTTCTCCCTAAGATCCAAGTATAGAGGGGCAAGAGGTGAGGTTTCCATGATCTCATGGCATTGGGGACGTGGGGAGGGGTAAGAGGGACTCTGGCGTCACGCCTGTCCTTGACGGTATGCTGGCTGACTTCTGCAGCTCTCTGATATAATGGTCTTTGCCCACCTGGGCTCTGGCACCCAGTGCTACAGCATGCAGCTGGCAAACTTGTGTCTGTTCTTTTGGCTTGGTAGTGTTCCTAGGGAGCATGGGCCATTTCCCTTTTGGTGACTTGGTCTCCTCTCAGCTTTCATCATCTTCAGACTTTGAGTCAATCAATACCTTGTTCTCTATCCAGCCCGTGGGCTAGGAGCTCATCCCCAGCTCCTGCCACCTAATCCCTTGTTCCACCACAGCAGACCCCTGGCAGAGCTGCAGAAGTCAGCCAGCATACTGTCAAGGACAGGCATGACGCCAGAGTCAGTTCAGTGTCCATGCCTCATATGATCTAAAGGAGGTTCACAAGCACTCACCAGCTCTCTCTGTCTTGTCATGCCGACCAACCCCAGTGAGGCTGGGTTGCCTTGTGCATGAGACCTGTTGCATAATGGTCTCCTCCTAGGTTCCCAGACAAAGAATGTGGTTCAAGGGTCCCTGTGCTCATGCCTCTCTCACTTGTTTAACACGCCATCCTTCCCAATGCTTCTCTCCAGAAAGTGGATATCTAGATTTATCTGAAAATTTCTCTTTTTCCTAAATGCTCCTTTTCTTGCCATTTATATGGAAATAACTTCCTCTGTTTAATTTTTCCATCGATTGAGGGAAGGTTCTTCTTTTTTCTTTTTTTTAAATGATCTTTCGACATTCTAAATGGTAAGAAAAAGGAATTTGGAGTATCTTTTCTCTCTCAGTTAAATCTAGCTTTCACCTTACTGTTTCAAAATCCAGTTTTTTTTAGATGGAAACTGATTCTTTAGCTGTTTTATTTTCATTCTTCTGTATCAAATACTAATCTTTCTCCTAGCAAATGAATGCCCTAGGTAGACTAGAGTGAAGACAACTATGTTCAGGAAGACAAATAAAAAGCACATTAATAATTTTCAAATATAACTCCCACTGTACACCAAAACAAAGAGGATGTTGTTTCCATTCATTTCTCCTGATCCATGATATAGTCAAGAAAACACAGGGATTACAGAATACTGAAGGGTAGTGAACCTTTCATTCCCTCGAGAATTACAGTTGATATGTTGACTAATTAAACAAGTATGGAAAGGTTCCGCTGTCAGTATGGCAACATGGGGAACTGTGTGGATCTGATTCCCAGGAAAACTAATAAAAATTATAAAAAAAAACAAAAACCAAAACCAAAAAACAAACAAACAAAAAAACTATTTTAAGTCTCTGGAAATGGTCCCAAGGGCATACAGCAAATGAAAAAACTATCTATTCAAGGAAACATACTAAAACTTGGTAAGAACAGGAAGAGTCTGCGGCATTGAAACCACAGCCCACTCATTTTCTTCCTCTTCCCAGTTCAACTAGAAGCAAATTCCACTTCAAACAGGTACATCAAAAACAGGTTCACAGAGGTGCCACTCCCTTAGCTCCCAGTTGTAGGGCTATGGTATCTTTCTTACTGGGAGGGGCAGGGCATTAGCATTTATGCCCCTAGCTACCTGATTCGGAGCCTGAGTTCCAAGCAAGTGCAGCTGAGAGGTAGGTATTCCCTTCTTCTGCCCAGCCCTCACTTGAAGGATGGCAACTTTACCTTGGGTTCAACATGATAAAAATACTGGAGCCCCAATCACCCTCATGCCAAGTTCATGTGTAAAGCGGAGGTTCCATTCAGGGAGAGGCAAGCCAGATAGAGGCTACAGCAGCACCCCACTTTGCCAAGCACCAGCTCTGAGAGCAGAAGTGTTACTCAGGGAGAAGTATGCCACTGTCCCTTCCCCTAGCTTTAGAGTCTTGGCTCAGCTATTTTGCCTAGGAGAAGAAGCAGTCCATAAAAAAAAGCTTGGAATCTCATCCCAAAGATGTGCATGGGCAAGTTCAATCCTAAGGGCATCCTCAAAATAATGGAGGTTGTAGTGTAAGGTATTAAGAGGCAACTGATAGATGCATTTGAGATATAAGCTGAACCACAGGCCAGCTAGTTTACCAGACAGCACCAGGGAAACAAATAGCTAAGAAGACCCTTCCTGGGATCAGGCAAATCTCAAAAACTGATCTCAAAAACTATCCCTGTGAATGAACATGAATTTAATTAAATCAATCTGTGGAGAAATTTGTGCCCCACGGCATTGTTGCAAACAACAGAGCAGTCAGCCAGCTGTTAGTGGAACTTAACAGCTCAGTGTGGTCTGGGAGAGGGACAGTTAAAGAGACTACAAAAGATCGATATTCCAGGATGGCAGTGTCCATGCCCAAGGCTGCACCCTCCCAGGAGCGATATCAGAGGAAGAGGGAGGAACAAACTTGACCAAAGCAGTCCAGTCACTAAACAAACAAACAAACAAATACCAAACAATAACCAACCCCTGAGGAAGGGGAAGAGGATCAATCTGTACCCAGAGTCACTATAACATAGTATCTAAAATAGTCAGTTTCCACAAAAAGTGAAAGAGAAAAAGGAAAGAAAGAAAGAAAAAGGAATACAAAGAAACTGGCAAGTCTTTACAGGAGGCAAAAGAAACTCCCTATGAGAGCAACCAGTCTGTTGGATATAACAGATAAAAACTTCAAAGTAGTGGTTACACACCAGAGAGAAAGAAAAGAGTGAGCTTTTTCAAAGCACTAAAGGAAACCATGATTGAAAAAGTAAATGAGGGTATAATTGCAATATTTCATCAAGTAGAGGATATCAATATAAAGAGGCAGAAATTATAAAAAAGGACTGAATATAAATTCTAGATTTGAAAAGGACAACTGAAAAAATTTAATGAAGGGCATAATAGTAAGAATTTGCAAACTTGAAGATATATCAATAAGAGAGTAGTCAATTTGAAGACTAGAGAAAAAGAATGAATGAAGAAAAATGAATTCAGAGAGATGTGGGATACTGTCAATAAATGAGCATACATGTGAGAAAAATGAATTTTCACTTATAAGGAAACCCAATAAGGTTAACAACTGACTTCTCATCAGAAACAATGGTAGCCAGAAGACAGTGGGATAACATACATAACAAGCTCAAAGAAAAACTCAACCAATAAATGTGAATCTAACGAAACTTTCTTTCAGAAATGAAGGTGAAATAAAGACATTCCCAGATAAACTAATAATTACAACATTGTATTGCTGGCTTTGTAACATATATAGATATCTTATATATAACAATAATAGCATAAAAGAAGGAAAGGGCATAGAGCTATATAGGTGTAACATTTTCATATATCATTGGAATTAAGTTAGTATTAATCTGAAGCAGACTGATTATTTAAGATGTATATGGTAAACCTTAGACAACCACAAAGGAAATAACTAAAAAAAAGTGAAAAAAATCATTAAATAATTAAGATGTTATAAAATATTCATTTAATGTTGAAGCAGTAAAAGTATAATAGAAGAACAAAAAAGACATGAAACATACAGAAAACAAAAATAAAATGGCAGATATAAATCCCACTATAAAATGGCAGATATAAATCCCACTGTATTTTAGTGAGTGTTGGGATGGGAATGGGAGTGGGCACCTTGATAAAACCAGACCTGCCCCACAGAGACTTATAGGTGTGCTGGCTACAGAAGATACAAAGACCAGGCAGCATGTGTATGTAACAAGGGAATATAGTAGCAATACAGAAATACTTCATTGCACTTTGCTTTATTGTACTTCACAAATGTTGCATTTTTTACAAATCGAAGGCAAGACCCTCCACCAGCAAAGTGATTACAACTTGCTTTATTCTGGAACTAAACCTGCAATGTCTCCAAGGTATGCCTGTACAGGCAGGCAAATTCTAATCCAAAAAGACAATGCAGTGGCCTACAAAGAGATGTCTAGGACTGGAACATAGTGGAATATAGGAGAAAATGGAGTTTGCAGTAGAAGAAGGTGTTGGAAAAGTGGTGGGGAAAAAAAAAATGAAGACAATTTGAAGGTGGCAGAAAATAATGGCATGTGAAGGTAGCATAGTGTCAAGAAGTTCTGATAGTAGATAACTTTTAAAAATGATAATAGGATATTATCCATAATAGAAATATGTTATATCTTGAGGGTCAACTGAAATCTATTGGTAGTGACTATCTAGATTGCTGTATTGAGGATTCTGAGGCTCCATTCTACCTCATCCCAATGAAAGATGTCTTCCATGGGCGTGAGATGCGAAGCAGGCATGCCTATTGTGAGCAAACACTGGCTGAAACCATTTCTGAGGACGGGACTGGAGCAATGAGAATCACAGCTATCATTTACATTTTATTATATATAGACTATGGAATAACTCTTTTCAATACTTTGTTATTTGAAGAAATTTTCCAATGTTTATTATTTTTATTTTTATTTATTTTTTGCTGATTTTCTATAGTCTACAGTAGCTAGCATTAAAACTCTTAAATGAAAAGGAGAAACATATGGGGGTAATAATGAAGCGAAGAACAATTAATTTCAGGGAGAAGGAACTGCAGAAGTAGAGTAAGTAATGGTAATCAAAAAGTGAAAGAGAAGGAGGCTCGGCCCTTGTGGCAGAAAGCAAGCAAGAAAGCTGTAAACAAAGAGATAGTGAAGGACATGGAAGTTGGGGCAGGAGAGCCCCATGTGGTCTCCACACATTTTAGACAGGCAATGGAGTTAAATCTGGGGCATCCAGTTAAAGGCATTGGAGATTCAGCCATGTGACCTGGGCTTCGTGGGAGGGTACAGTGTGAAGGAAGGGCCTTCCGTTCCCTTCCAGGAAGAAAGAGCTCCCCTCAAAACCCTTGACTCTTGTGCTTTTCTTTTCTTCTCCTCAGAGAAGTGGGTTTGTAGGAAGGCTGGCAGACGATAATTATTGGCCAGTATTTCTTAATTGGATGTAACTAATTTATCAGTGGTCCTAAGCATGGGAAATTTAGTCTCTTTATACTATTGTCACAGATAATATATTTTACACTATTGACCAGATAGAGGTGTTGACATAAGTAAGAGTGTTTGCTGTGCCACATGTGAAATGTTCTGGGGCCTAGAATTTAGGGGAAAAGTGAAGGATAAGCTATGAAAATTAGAAAATGGTTTGTGAGACCAGGGATCTGGGGAGGTTGTTATGCTTGGTGACTTGTTAAAAAAGAAACAAATAAATGAAGAACAACAAAAACTCTGATCACTATCATCATAGAGCCCTAATGTATAATAAGTTTTCCCATAAAATCATCAGTGCAGGATTCCATTTTTGATAACAATTTGGATGATTTTGTCAAAACAAACAAACAAACAAACAAACAAACAAACAAACAAACATGTATCTGACTGAGAAGTTTTCCTTTTCATAAAATAAGATAGTTTTTTGAACTACAGGAGAATAGTTGATCTCATTTAATAGCCTAAAACTTGTGTGAAATTTGTGTCCTTGTGGTCAATAGAGCAGGTGGCCATTTTCACTGTGAGTGTGGCATACCGAAGACTCGGGATGTTGCTAATATGTTTTTCTGGTACTGGGAAAAGAGATTGAGCTCATGGCTCAAAGAAAATGAGAATAACCTTTCCTTCTTTCATTCCCTCTACCTAATTATTCTTGGGTATCGTTTGCAGGCTGTGGCAGCCCATTCACATTTCCTGATTAAATAAGCAGTTGGGGTCAGGCAAATGGTCATGCCATGGAATGGTATGCTAGATGATGGCAAGAATAGTTCCAAAGCAAGAAGCAAAATATGATGCAGTGTGTATTACTATGATGAAATTGTATGAGTTCATAATTTATTAACTGTTCACAGAGGGTGAGATTTGCTTTGTGTATCACTCATTTTATAATTCTCATTGGTTCCATACTTGCTTTGGCTGAGGGCCAAACATAGACGTGTGTTCTCCTATCTTCGGGAGTACCATTTAAAATTTCCTTCCATTCCTGTTTTCTCCACTGTAACCTCCACTTAGGAAACCGTTGTCTTTCTCTTGGACAACCATTTTGATTTGTTTGGACACCACAAAATTCATGTCTTTTTTTCAACCCTTTCCTTAAGAGGATATTATAAAGATAAATGACAAAATGATTGGAAAATGCCTTTCCTTAAACTATTATTTCAACGATAGAGATTGGTTTTGCTGCTAGAGGACAGAGGAAATATATATGTAATAACAATCTTCCCCTCATAAAATAGATCAGGACAGTGTTCTTGCCAAAATTGGGGGTTTCTTAGTAGTGATGAGTTTAAGGATGTGCCCATTTTCCCAAGAAAAGAATACCATATTTCTTAAAGTACTTGGATAGAGATTTTGAGCAGCTGTTTCACTGGATCCTCAGTTCATGCACAGCACTAACCTCAGCAGAGTCATCTAGCAGAACTAAGTAGTGGTCCAATCATCTTTAGGTGCCCCAGACAAGCTGTGATTTGGGCTGCCAGAGGGATTCTTGGGTGGGCTGGTGGTGATGCATCTTCCAATAAGCATTATTACAAGTGTCAGCTTAGGTAAATTCATGTTCATCTGGGTTCATTTTATCTTATTTCGTTTTAATTTAACCCAGATCTTGAGATTCAAGTGTTATGTTGAGCATTACTTTAGTGAGGTATGGTGAAATTTGAAGAGGGAAAAAATGTTCCTTGCCACCCTTACAGAGACAACACACAGAGGAAATAGGACTTTTCCCCTCCCTGTTTTGGTAATTCTTGGCTTGGCATATTTGGGTAAGAAAATGAAAGGTTTGCCTACATAGTTGAAATCTCTCGTCACATTATATCATCTGAAGCCTATTTGTACGTTGGGATCACTTTATTTGGTTTTGGTTAGACATAAAAGTGTTCTGTGGTCTCCTATTTTTTTCAAGGCCTTCTGGCTTTTGGAAAATTGAGTGATTTCATCCTTGTCCGGGTTTCCTAGTGAAATCTTTTATTTTTACTCAAATTACTTGATCAATTAGTTATGTCAGCTGCCCAAAATGTGCCTTTTTATTAATAGCACCTTTTATCAACTCATTGGAATTAGACATTACAACCATGGTCTGAGGCTGGTAACATCTTGCAATAATTTATAAATATTACTTTAAAAAATAGCACCACAATTGCTCATTCGTGAACTTTTTGGATGTGTCCCTGTGTGAGAAATTGTGTTCGTACTATTATTAGTTCTGACAAACTGGATTAGGTCTTGGCTATTGTTAAGTGGTTCTATCTGCCCTCAAATCTACTGAGAGACACAGCATTCTTAATGAATTTAATTAAAACTGCATGCGGTTTATACAGTCGCCTCTAGCCAATATGCCATTCTTCTTGACTGAATGGAGTTCTTGCTAATGCATAATGATGTTTTCTGTGAGAGATGTTTGAAACCCTTCATAGTAGCCCCAACGTAGTTTCCACGGAATGACATGGTGATGAAATATTAAAATAATAAAAAAAACTTTTCTTCTTAAGTGAGTCATGTTTACACTAAGTAATGTATGCACAAATGTATTAAATATGTTTGTTGAAGCTGTGAGAGACATGGGTTGTATTTCAACACCAGCAATATGTTGGCAGTGAAAGATTTTTAAGAAATTCAAATCTGGCAACACTTTGGATGATCTGCTATGTGTATTATTCTTTGAAGTAGTAAAAAAAGGCCATTATGGAATTTCCTCTTAATATTTAGTTCATTTTGGCCAACTAGTTTTAACGAACAAGAATTATATGGAAAGATGGTTCTCAGCATCAATTTTAACAGTCTTGGAAGACATCAATGATAGAACTTTGTCTTTTTTAAAAATAAAGACATCCACTGTATTTTCTTAATATTGTTAAAGAGGAAATTATTTCATAAAATTCTGTGGAAGGGGTCAGTGAAGCCCTCTGATTGAATAGACTCAGTTTCTAATTCTGGAAATTGATCTTTGATGGTAATGATAAGAGAACTGCAGGGAAATAACACTCATCTTGAGTGTTGTTCCCTCATATTTAGTCTTTTAAAATGTCAAAACACTACTGAGGAACCTTTTCAATCATCTCTATTAAGTACATAACAAATGTCTAACGATTTTATAGAACCCAGCAGGGCCAAGGTTAGAAGGGTTTTGTAAGATTATAGAGAGGAAGTGGTCCTTGGAAGGCAGAAAGCTCCAGGTCGATGCGCCTCAGAATGGGGAACAGATTCCTGGTCATGGAAGTTGACCGGGAAGAGAGATAAACTCAGATTGAAGAAGTCCAGTGAGCACTGAGGGGAACGATGAACTTTCCTTGGGAAGAGAGTTGAGATAAAGGAAGGTCATGGAATCTGGACTGTGATTTCTTGAGAAGTCAGTGAAATAGACAACTGGCATGAACAATGAAGAGAGGCTAAAGGGATGATAGAGGCAAAGACAGCTTACAGGCTGCATGCACAGCAGTGTTCTCGATTACTTCTCTGACACTCAGTTTCTTAATTTACCTCCTGGGGTTGTAGTGAAGATCAAATGTAATCCATGGAGAAAAAATTCCATATAAAATGCTTAGCACAATACTCGTTATAAATGCTCATAAATTTTTGGCTTAAAATGACCATTTATACTTATTCTAACTAGGTGTCTTAACAGTTTCATAAATAATCCACATATTAATTCGAAATCACCAAATAGTCTCTCATTTCTAGTACCCCCATCTCTTCTCCAGATCTGAATGGCATGTCATTTTAGGATTTTTATTTTGAGAAACACACCTCATCTTAGCTCCTTAAAACTGAAATAGTTTTAGGTAGCAGTATTCTCTTTCAACATTTCATTGAATGACAGGAAGAAAAACATTAAAGTTTTTTTTGTTCTTTGGACTTTATTTTTTGTCCCCCAATTTGGGGAGATGAAAACAATTTCTCCATAGAAAAGATGAGCTATCAAAGTCATATTATGAATCCTACTTTCAAGATTTGGGTGACACTAATTAACAATAGCAGCTATCACTTATTGAGCTCCTATGACTTGCCAAGTGGGATATCATATCCACATATGTTTCTCCACAATTCTCATTCCTATGCCAAACAGACTGCATTATTCCACATTTTATAAAGAAACTAAGATTCAGGGAGCTTAACTTGCTGACAGACAGCCGAGCCAGGATTCACACTCTGCGCTTCCTGACTTTAAGTTTCTTCCCACGATACCACTGTGCCTCAAACCTCTTGTTTTCAAGAAAACACATTTCTAAAAACATTTTCAGGGTTATCTTATGTTGATATTAGTGAATTGACCAACTATACTGTTTGACTGACCAAGCAAACCCTCCCCAAGGAGGCAAAAGAAGGTAAAGTGAAAAAAAAGCGGGGAAGAAAAGGTTGAAAAGGAAGATAGCTGAGACTCAATAGCCAGAAAGATACCTCCGTTTCACTGAAGAACATATGGAAGAGAGCAGCAGTAATCACAGAGAACAAGTTAGAAATATGCCCTTTATGAGTGATGGTATTCTGTTTCTATGGTAACTAGACATAGAAGAGTAAGTTGGTGCCCCATTTCTATTTTTCAATCTGTATGTGTTTAACATACATGACAGAGCAGTTTTCAACAAAAAATAATTCAAAAAGACAGCTTTGATCATGTCACCACCACCACCACCACCCCCACCCCGCCTAAAATTTTCGTGACTCTTGGCTAAGAGTGGAATGCCATGTGAGCATAGGAGGCCCTCCAGTGCGTGACACTAACCTACAGAACCAGCCTTATCTCTCATCCTCGACAATTCAGTCTCTATGCTCTAGGTTCAGTGGCTCTTAACCCTGGCTGCCTAGCAGAATCACATGAGGAGCTTTAAAACTATACAGATGTCTGGGCTTCACCCCAAGGAATTCTGGTTTAATTGGTTTAGGGTGGAGTTTTCAAAATTTCTCCAGGTAATTAGAAGGCACAGTCAGGGTTAAGGATTACTGCTCTAATCAGAGGAGATTCTGAAAACTGCTTCAGTCTCCTGACTGCTTTTTATTGAGGTTCTTCCTTTCTTTTGAAACACATTTTTCTCTCTCCCCTTCTACCTCCTCTGGCCAACTGCATCTTCTAAATTCTTCCCATTCTATAGGGCCCTTATCAAATGCCTGGAAGCTTTTCTTACTCCACCCCTCCCCCTTTAGTGGCATGTCATCTCTCTGTCATTTAAACACAAGGTCTTTATGCCCCTATTACAGCATCTACAGCTCCTATCCCAGCTTCTTGCCACCCTTCTCCATGAGAAGGAACTAGGTTTTACTGATTTCTTTATACACTACAGGCTCAATAAAAAAATACAAATATTTCAAATGTTGCAACCAATCTTCACATAGATCCTTGAAGAAAAGAGTTAATATCATCCTTCATTTCTGATGATGTCTGGATTGAGTCCAAGTCTACATTCAAGGTGTATCCTATAATAATGAGACTTCTTGTTTTAGGGTCTGCAGGTCCCCTGACATAGTATTTAGAATGGCGTATGGGCCTGAATGTGTTATTTTCAGGAGAGGTTCCATAGTTACAGTCTCAAAGGTACCCATCTCTGATCTGTTGACTTGGTTAAGAGCCAGTGTCCTCGAGAACAAATCCCCATAACTCAGCATGCAGCGATAACAGTGGCCCTGTTTGCTGGTCACTAAAGTTCCATTTCTCTTTCTGCCATGCTAGCACAGCACCACATCTCCATTTAGGTTGAATGCCTTCATGAAAAAAATCATTAGTCTAAAGACTAATCAAGCACATAGCATCTATCATTTGGATGATTAAATATTTTTAAATGAAAAATAAAATCAGATTAAAGCCTCTTTTGTTATTGGCGCAGAAAAGCTGTAAATTTCTAACTTGACTGGAAAATAAAAGCACAGTGGCCCTGCCATTGTCCTCCAGTAAGTCACAGGAGAAAACTGCTCACGTGAAGGTATGAGTGAGTGTGTATGTGTTGTCTGTGTGTCGTATGAATGTTTTACCAAAATATAGTTTTTCTTTGACAAAAATTGGCAACAATCTGGTTGTCTGCAAAGGGAATAAAATTTATTTCAACGGGCCACCTCTGAGTTTCTTATGTTTCACTACTTGCTGCTGAAATATTTAGCACTAAAACAACAACAATCGAAACATGACTTAGTAGCTGTTAGAAGTAATTTTTCTATTCCCGGGCACAAAAGAGCCAGAAAAGCATGTCTTCTCAATTGCACTGATTTGTAATTCTAGAAGGTAAGAGGAAAAAAAACTGTAAGAACCTCCACTTAAATCTGTAATTTGGGTGATTCTGAAGCGATGTGACGGAAGGAACTTTGATTGGCGCTCAGTTTGGCATGGGAGATCTCCTTCCAAGGAATAAGAAACGTTTGGGAGAAGTACTTGGAGGGAGCTGCAATTGGGGTTTGACCTGAATCAGTAGAAACAGAACATGGGAGACAGTAACTAATGAATCTTTTAAATTAATAAGCTAAAGATATGGTTTAGCAATACATATATATATATATGTATATATATATGTATGTGTGTGTATGTATACATATAAATACACTTTGAAATAATTTTCAAGAATAAACATCAGCCTTAAGTGGAGTACTGATGTGCTTTCCTATGCAAAAAGGCTAGCATTAAAATTCAGAATTTCCAAAATACAAAACTTAGGAGGTAATTAGTCATAATTTTAAAAGGATTTTTTGCTTTACAAAAGAATCTACCACAATATTCCATTCCAAATACCTCTTATAGTATGTTAAAATTGCCATTTGGTTAATTCCAGTGGTTCTTAAGTGTTAGCATGTACCAGAATCTCCTGGAGGGTGTGTTAAAACACAGATTGCTCAGCCCCTACTCCCTTCAGAATTTCTGACTCAGAAGGTTTGAGGTGTGTCCCCAAAATTTGCACTTCTAACAAGTTCTCTGGTGAAGTCTATGCTGCTAGGCACCACAGTTTGAGAATTGTTTGTTAAAATTCCACCCGAACATAGCTTTAAGAAATAAATCTGCGATGTAATAGAAGGTATACCTACAAAGGATTTTTTAGTAGTTATTATGGAATGAATTGTCACCCCCAAAATTCATATATTGGCCCAATACCTCATCTTTTCTTAGTTTCTTAATAACTTTATATATTTTGGCACAGTGGATTTTGAAAGGAGTGTTAAAAAATAACTCCCGATTTTGACTACTAAACACTATCATGTTTTAGAATTCTCTCATAGCAGGCTAATTTCCATAGTAACATACCTTTATTCATCCTGATGGAGATATTGAGAAGTCAGAGGAAAAATTCACCCATTATATGAAAATAATTTGAGAAAAATTAGGCAGTTCGTTGGTTAGCTTTTGCAGTATAGACTTGTGACTTGAGAAAGTCTTGTTCATACATTTCTTGATCTTTTCTCCTGGATTTTTATAATCAAAGAAGGGAAGGATAGGGAAGTACTTGATGTCTGCTTAGGAGGAATATTAATGATACTGTATAAAAGGGCCCTTTGGGCGTCATACATTTTGTTTAGTAAATATCTAGTCCTTTTGTTTAAGACTCTAAAAATGACAAAGTGAAACATCATTCCCAGTAATTCCCTTCAATGTAATGAGAAATATTGCCTGGGTTTTCGAGTCTCATAAATTGCTTAGCTGAGAACATGAGTCCTATTCCTGTTTCTATTTGGGGTCCATCACATTGCTGGCACTCCACGAATGTCAACTACGAAGCTTATACATTTTGGTATCAAAGACTGCTGATGGTTCAAAACCTAGAGATCGAGGAAATACCGAAGAATAGCACAACCAGACTCAAAGGTTTTTTTTTTTCTTTCTTTGAGCTGTCAAAGCTAGGAATGTCAATGGAAAATATAGTTAATATAAGCAGATGTCAGACAAAGCCAAGTGGTAAGAACGGGAAACAAAGATATTAAATAAAACAGCAGTGTGCTGACTGGGTTGGGACTTGGAGAATTGGGTTTGGAATCTCTTAAAACAATCTGCCCTGTGAAGGGTTGAAATACATTTTGAAGTGAAATGAAAATTTGTTTGGTCCCTCAGTGGATAACTATTTCCCAAACAATATAGAATCTGATGAAGCCTTGAGTTTTGTTCTTTGCTGTTGCATATAAATAAATTTGCTGACTATTTAACATGTTGGTATTATACTATTATCATGTGATGCTGTAGTAACCTTCCTGTCCCTCATCTATCCAGACCCAGCATCCTTGGATATCCAAAATCCATTAGCACTATAAGTGCAGGGTGTACGAGTGTGTGTCTTCTTTTAAACCTAGATAGTAACCATTTCTTAATATGACCTAGATTTCTCTAGGTAATAATAGTTTAAGACTCCTATTGTTTGACCTGAGAGGTTTCTAATGAAAGCAGGGCTGGCTGGCTGTGGAGAAGGACTCTGAGTTCAGGATCTACTAGTGAGGGAGGCCAGAGAAACTATCTTCTCCACTCTTCCATTCCTTGGGCCGTTATTTGCAAGAAGAGCCAGCAGAAGGCACTAAGCCTCCACAGCCTGTGAAGCTGTGGCTGCTGGGCTAATTATAGCAGAAGCTGGGCGGTGGAAAGAAACTAGTGCTGGCAATAGCTTGCTTAATGGAGACGGCTGCTTTTTCAGGCAGTTTCAGAAACAGCTTATTGGGGGTTTCGGTGGGACTAGAACAGGAAGACCATCTGCTCAGGCTTGTCCAGTGAAGAGCCTTGAGTCCTTAGCTAGTATTAATTCAGCTAAAAGGAAGCTCTTTGTGAAGAAGTGTACCGAGTTTGGCACATCACAAACATCACAGCAAGATGAGAGGCAAAGAGGTAAACTGGAGAGGATTATTAATATCAAAATTAATAATAATAAGTATGATAATATAATCTAATGTCTATTACATACTTGCTATACGTCAAGTCTTATACTGAACACTTTAAATTCAATGTTTCATTTGACCTTCTCAGCTACCTTATGAATTAAGTACTATTGTTATTCCCACTTCAAATGAGATAGCTGACAAAGGGAAAATAAGAAATTTGCCTGAAGTTACACAGCAACTAAACACTTGGAAGTGAGATTGCACACAGCTCGGTGATTCAGAATTTCACACTCTTTTCACTAAATCATGCGGCTTGAAAACAAACACAGGGAAGGCCAGTGAGAAGTCAAAAGGCAAGTTGGTTATTACTTCATGGCGTTGATGTGTGTTGTGGGAACCACAAATGGCTGTAAATTATTACCGCTACCCTCCAGGAACCTAGAGTGTCAATCCATGATCTTTCTCATCAATTCTGTTTATGTTCTATTTAGCCTCATACATAAAAGCAAAACAGTAAAATTGGCTTTGTTCATTTCCAACTGAATGGCTTATTTTTAAATTTCTAGAACCTGTCGTATGTCAAATGTTAGTAAATATTGCTAGATGGACTGATTATATTAGTGTAACATACTGAGAATAGTGAAAATTACTTAAAAGTTGGATTTTTAAATACATGGTCGATTCCTTCTAACTTGTAAGACCAACATAGAAAATTTGTCTCGGGTTTATCAATGCAGGTTGATAAACCAGGATTTTATCAGTTAAAAAAGGGAGGACTATGCCAGGGTTTTTGGAATTTTAGGGAAAAGGGAAGCCTCTAATTGGGTGAGGAAAAGTAGAATTTGAGTTATAACCTCTTCCACGGGCCGTTTATGAGCACACGGTCATTAACATCTATCCCCAGGTTTCTAAGCAGGAAGCAGGAAAGGCAACAAACTAGAGAAAGTTCTGAGCCCCCTTTGAACTTTATAGAAAGGCACTTTATAAATCTTAGGAAAATAAATTTATGTTATAATTTGTTCAGAGTGACTCTGAGTTAGAACTCTTTTGAAGGTAGAGCCTACTCGATATACCACGTGGAAAATCACGTCTCTCCCTCGCTCCAAGCAGTGTGGACCGTTCTGTGTTGACTTGTTCTTCGTTGCTGTGATTTTCTCTCAATATCCTTTCCTTTGCACCTAGATTAAAAGTATTAAGAAATACACTATAAAAGGGAAGAGCCTATACAACAGGAGGCCTAAGAGGCAGGCAAGAAAAATCTAGCCCTTTGTCATGAAATGGAATGAATACTCATCCTTGGTTGTTGATTAAACAAGATTTTAATTAGCCGTGGACAGTCGTGATGTAATTGGCAGGCAGACCTGCTTTCTGTGCAAAGGAATATATTTGTATGTGTTCATTTTTTTAATGCATTCCAAACCCTAACAGTCAAGTTGATTTTTTTTTTCCTGTAATAATGATATGCTTTTAGTAGCGTGTCATTTTCTTTACCCTTGTAGAGAGATAACATGCAATTAGGGAGTGATGTCAGCCTATAACATTTTGGTGTAAAATTTTGGTCACACCAAAATACCGGGCTCCTTAACAAAGCTGGCAGACACATCTTCTGGCAGCAGCTGCTCGCCATGTGAGTTAAAACTTCCTGTCACTATAATTGATGTGTTTTTATTCTTTCCATTTCCTGAAGCCTGATCAGAATTAAAATTGCTGTTGGAATTTCCTGTCAAAGCAACTCATTTATTCGCTGAGCTCTGCCCTTTCATTGGACATTGCCTTCAGCAGCAGTCAGGTGGAGATTGCTGGGAATTATCCTCTTCACGCAGGTCTGACAGCCACACACACCAATAATACAGATTGTCCCTCACGTGGCAAACGTGTCCTAATGGAAACTCCAATGCAAAATGTTAACGATGTGAATATCAAACTTGGCCACCTGCTGGGTGCTCTGGGTTTGTGTTAATTTGGGAAGTCCCACAGTTTCCAACTGCTTGTCTCACTGTCGAATTTGGATTCTTGTCCCAAAGCTCTTGTATTTCTGATCCGTCCCTGGTTTAGACAATATGACTAAAAAGTTTGAATTTTCTCGAACCCATTTCCCAATCTTTTCTGTGCCTCATATGCTGTTTACATACACCATCTTGGGTGACTGGGTTTGAAGGATGGGTGATTCTGAACTGTGCCTTAGCAGGCACTTTCTTACACATCTGTGGATCAAGATAACTACAAAAATTAAGGATGTGGGTGAAATACAGGCAAACCTCGTTTTACTGTGTTTCTCTTTACTGCATTTCACAGATATTGTGTTTTTAACAAATTGAAGGCAAGACCCTCCACCAGCAAAAAGATTATGACTGACTTTATTGTGATACTTGCTTTATTGCAATGGTCTGGAACTGAACCTCCAGTATATCTGAGGTATATCTGTAGTAGGCAGTGGAAGGATCTAAATTTTCCTTAGTAGTTTTGTTTTTATATCTGAAAGAAAAATCCATAAAATTACTGCTTTTTACAAAGAAGGAAATCCCTGACTTACCTCTGATTACACGGAGGAATTATTTATTTAGTTCTCAGTTTTAGAACTGAGTTTATCATCTGTTTAAAATGACTATTTTCAGGTTGAGGCAGGTAAAAGAGAAAAAATTTATGAACTTGAAGAGGTGATTGACTACATTCAGTGCCCTGAACAACAAAGACACTTTGCTCATACCAGTGATTGGGTCCTAATGTTTCTTCTTGGGAATGGGAATCTCTGAAAAAAAAAAAAAAATTCTTCATTGAAAACAATCTAGCTACTCATATGCAAGTTTTTTGTTTGTTTGTTTCTTTCTTTCTTTTTTATCCCCAGGTAAAGATAAGCTTTTAGATATGAGATTCTCCAAGTAGTTTTAAAATATTTTATCTTTCAAGAATGTAAACTCCATGAGTCTGAGACTTCATTTTGTTCATTGCCTATCTCTATTACCTAGGACAGTGCCTTGCAAATTATAGACACCCAATTAATATATATTAAACAAATGAATGAACTCCTTTAGACCCCTTAAAGTGTCAAAGCAACAGAGAGAGGACTGTTGTTATGTCTGGAGGCAGAGAGTCTCCAAGCATAGTGACCTTTCTCTGAACAAGGGATCCCAGTTCTGCTTATACTTTGGAATCACCAAGGGCGCTTTAAAAATAAAAACCTGATGCCTGGACCCCTCCCTGGGCTATTAAATCAGAATGTTTTGCTGGTCACTCTTGAGCTGAAATGATGTGAAGACCAAAGGTCACCTTCTTTATATACCAGCCACCCTTGAGGTTGAATTGTAGGTCCATTCCACTCCAGACTGCCAGGTCTGATCTGTTGGTCCCAGCAAGCCAGAAATCATACAGGACATATTTACTTTGTTAATTGAGGCTCTCAATCAATTCTTGAAAAATGAAGATGGAAACAGCAGTTGGTGGGGAAGGCAAAACTACTCCCTTAGTCACATTGTGCGATGAAAGAACAAACAAATTAAAAAATCACAGGTAAAACAGGGATGGGTCAACATCCTCAAATCAGTCAGTGTGATACATCACATTAACAACATGAAGGATAAAAATCCTATGATCATCTCAGCAGATGCAGAAAAAGCATTTGACAAAATTCAACATCCACTTATGATAAAACCTCTCAGCAAAGTGAATATAGAGAGAATGTATCTCAACATAATAAAGGCCATATATGATGAGCCCACAGCTATCATCATACTCAGTGATGAAAAGTTAAAAGCTCTTCCTCCAAGATCAGCAACAAGACAAAGATGTCCACTTTTGCAAGTTTTACTCAACATAGTATTGGAAGTCCTAACCATAGCAATTAAGAAAAAGAAACAAAAGGCATTCAAATTGGAAAGGAAGAAGTAAAACTGTCACTATTTGCAGATGACATAATATAAAGAAAACTTTAGAGACTGTCAAAAAACTACTGGGACTAATAAACAAATTTATTAAAGTTGCAGGATACAAAGTCAATACACAAAAATCTGTTGGCTTTCTATATACTAATAACAAACTATCAGAAGGAAATTAAGAAAGCAATTCCATTTGCAATTACATCAGAAATTATAAAATGCCTAGGAATAATTTTAACCAAGGAGGCAAAAGACCTATATATTGAACACTCTAAGACATTAATGAAAGAAACTAAAGAGGACACAAATAAATTGAAAGATATTCCATGCTCATGGATTGGAAGAATCAATATTGTTAAAATGTCCATACTATCTAAAGCAATCTACAGATTCAGTGCAATTCCTATCAAAATTACGGTGGCATTTTTCACAGAAATAAAATGAATAATCCTAAAATTCATATGGAATGACAGACTCCCACATGGTCAAAACAATCTTTAGAAGAAAAGAGCAAAACTGGAGGCATCACGCTCCCTGATTTCAAACTACATGGTGAGCTCTTTGACATAGGTTTTGGTGCTGATTTTTTGAATTTTACGCCGAAATCAAAAAGCAAAAATAAAGCAAAATAAAAAAGTGAGACTATATCAAATGAAAAAGCTTCTGCACAGCAAAGAAAACTATCAACAAAATGAAAAGGCGACCTATTGAATGGGAGAAAATATTTACAAATCATGTATCTGAAAAGGGATTAATATCCAAAATGTATAAAGAACTCATACAACCAACAGCAAAAAATACACAAACAATCCAATTTAAAATGGGCAGATCTGAATATTTTCCCAAAGAAGACATACAGATGGCTAATAGGTACATGAAAGATATTCAACATCATTAATCATTAGGCAAATGCAAATTAAAACCACAATGAGATAGCACTTTATACCTATTAGAATGGCTATGATATAAAAGACAAAAAATGAAAGTATTGGTGAGGATTTGGCGAAAAGGGAATCCTTGTGTACTGTTGATAGGAATGTAAATTGGTGCAGTCATTATGGAAAACAGTATGGAAGTTTCTCAAAAAATTAAAAATAGAGCTAATATATGATCTAGCCAATTCCAAGTCAGGGTATTTATCCAAAGAAAATGAAAACACTAACTTGAAAAGGTACATGCACTCTTACGTTTATTGCAGCATTATTTACAATCGCCTATATGTGGGAACAACCTAAGTATCCATCAGTGGATGAATGGATAAAGAAAAATGTGGTATATACAGTCACGCATCACATAACAATGTTTCGGTCAGTACGGTATAAGTACACTCTATGATGATTGCACAGTGACAAAATCACCCAGAGACACTTTTCTCAGAACGTATCCCTGTCATTAAGCAGCACATGACTATATACAATGTGATATTATTCAGCCATAAAAAAGAATGAAATCTTACCATTTTGACAACATGGATAGAGAGTGAGGGCATTATGCTAAGTGAAATAAGTCAGGCAGAGAAAAATAAATACCATATGATCTCTCCTATGTGGAATCTAAAACAAAACAAAACAAAAAAACCAAAACACCAGAACATGAAAAACCAGGCTCATTGATACAGATAACAGATTGGTGGTTGCCAGAAAGGGGCACAGGGTTGGAATGGGGGAAATGGGTGAAGGAGGTCAAAAGGCTAAAAGGAAAAAAAGATACATTTTTCTCTCTTTTCCTAAAAATTGATCTCCACCATAAAATAATTTGACAGTATATTATTTGGATAGTGTACAATTTATATTAAATGTCAACAAGGAAAGCTTGTCTGTAACCTAGCTTTTCAATTATTTTATTCTGTCATTAAATATCAACCATCTTTAAAAACTTATCTAATATTCTAAACAAAGTTCACTTCAAATTTACATAATAAAAGGAGAATAAATCAAATCAATGACTAGGAGTTAGATAATAATAATATCGGGGACGAGCACTTGCTTGGTATCTGCTTCCACTTACTATCATGCTTAAGACATTTCATCTCACTTCACAGTTCACCTCTGAGAGGCTGGAAAAATCTTATTTTAACTTGCTTACTTTAGCCTGCTTTTCTTCTATCTGTTTTTGCAAAGTGTATCACAAGAAACACACAGGTATTCTTTAAAATCCAATGTAAAATGTTTTGATGTCCACTATTAAAAGTATAGAATATAAATCACACACATACAGAGAGAGAGAGAGAGAGAGAGAGAGAGAGAGAGAATGAAGAGAATCACAGGTAAACCACAGGTAAGGATAACCTTACATGAGGAGCATGTTAGAAACCACTACTTTTATTCAAGGTCTCTAGCATGTTAGGATATTCAGAGCAGGGGGAAGAAAATTTACATCACTAGTGTTTTTTGTTTTCTGTTTTTGTTTTTTGTTTGTATTTTAATTTTAAAGCAAGTTTGAATATTCTACTTTTTCCTAGGACTATCCCAGGATATTTCTAACTCCTCATAGTTGTCTGACCTCTATTCTACCTCAGTATCTCCCTCACCTTATTCCCCCAAACTCCTTGATTTTAGAGCAGCTGGCAGAAATAGCAGATAAATGATACACGTATTATCGTGTAGGGGCTCGTCTGTTTTATGCACACAAGGATATTAGATCTGTTCCCTGGAGCACATGATTTTGCCCTGATAATGATCTGTGAAGAGTTTGCATAAGTATTTCTGTCGCCTTCTCTAGAGGGACACGAGCTTGGGAAATTCATCTCCAGAGGGCGCCTGAGGCTACATGGATTGGAAGCTCATCCTACTTTATTTCCAGTTGTGCTCCATAGCCTATGTTCAGCATACCACTGGAAAGGAATCCTAGTTTGTGTTTTTCTTCAAATTTCCCTTTCCTTTTAATTCTTGTTTCCTTCTTATGACATTTTGCTGTTCTTTGCCACAAACCATTGCAAAACAACCCATACAAGAATTTTGCCTCCGTCTTGGCTAGGGCTGAAGGCTCTTTGAAAACCACAAAGCCACATCTCTAGGGAACAGTAGCTTTATTAATATAATAATCACCATCATCATGGACCGGTTACAATACACACATTGCTTTAGAAAGCAAAATAAGGACAACCTGGGGTTTGCTGGAGAGGCTGCTCTTGAGGTTAGATGTGTACAGTTAAGTTTGGAGTCAAGCTGAGGTCATCGCTAAGGAGATTTGGAGTTGGAAATCTGTGTGGAATATGGTTGTCCCATGGAAGCTATCCACTCACCATTAAAACTCATTTTGAATGATATCAGAGCAGAAAAATACAAGGGTTTGATCCCAAAACAGACTTGGGCTTTTCTTAAAGTCTTGTTTTGTTTGGAAAAGAGGTTTGATGGTATGTAATCTTTGCTGTCCATCCTTCACTCATAAAAGAAACCCTAGTAACAGTTGAATGAAAAGTTTTATTGGGAAGATACATCCCATGTGTCTTCCATGGGATTTTCATTACAAATAATATATAAGGAATGATCTATAACATGTTAAAAGAATGACACAGTTTTTACTTTGCTCTGGGTCCTTCCAAAGAAACTGAGTATATTTAATAAAATATTTTCTCTAATTGGATTGTTATAAAAAGAAAATAACATATTAAGAGAATCTTTAATTTTCTCTTTGGTTATTTCTTGGAGGTGGGGGAAGAAAAAGAAATAATGTGTGATAAACAAAATTGGCATCCTCTTTTTTTAAGCAACCACGTCAGCTTGGATGCAAATGACTAGTGACAAAAGAGTCCAACTAAGTGTGCTGGAGCCTCCAGGAAAGGCAGACTGCTGACATGGCAGCAACTCTGTTTCCAGCTGATTTTAGGCCCAGATAACTATCCCTTTTCAGCTTAAATGATGCTCTGCCGTAATTGACCAATGCCCAGTTGGGTTGGAGCAGAGTTCTTTTGGAACCTGTTCAGACCAACTTGGACTGCCTGTGAGTGCTGGGCCAAGATCAAACTGGTTTCCTGGAGCCTAAGGTATTATGCTGGCTGTAGTCAAAGGGGCAGAGTTCTCTGAATGTTTAATAGAATGTGTCATTGCATCTGTTTGCTGCATTGAATATATTCAAGAATAATTAATAACAAATAAGGCTATACTGTAATCTTTAGGCTGAAGCAAAGTGTACACTAAACACATCTAATAGTCTATAAGTTGAATAGGCTGTTTCGCTTTAAGAATAGTTGTACTCTTTCTTAGCAGTTGCTCTCGAACTGTGTTCTGCATCTTGTCTTTTTATGAACCTTAAATCCTCCTTCTAATATGAAGCTGGCTTTAATTGACAAAAGATAACCATTTTCAAGTTGTTCAACTCTCTGTAACAAAGCTGCTTACTGACAGTGTCACTGATGGAGGCTGTGGAGTCTAGAGGACGTGAATGGATGATGGAGCCTTGCATGGCTAGATGAGGGTCATCATCTGCTTAAGGGCTGGCCAAATACCTGGATTGTTTTGGTGAAAAGATTAGTCATTTCTTCATTCTAAATTTATACCAGAAATTACTGCTTTCTAGATTTGGTCTCAATCAACACGAGAACTGATTTCCCTAGTGAGTATTTAGGAAGGTAGAAGTGAGATCCCAAACTGATCCTCCAGCTCTAGTGGACCAATGAGTGCATAAAATGGCCACGAGCTGCCTGGTGGTTTGTTTAGATTTTACAGCGCTATCTTTTGTTTCTTTAGCTGATGTCTGCAAATATTGGTATTTAAAAAGTGGCCCTGAGGTGCCCAAAAAACTTGATAAAATTCAGGTGGCTGCCTTTTACCTTTCCTCCAAACTAATTGTGTTTAATATATGAGTCCAGGAGATAATTGACTGCTGACATCTTGTTTTCTAACAGAGTATTTTTCTGCCATTGAGAAGAACCAAAATAGTTAGCATGTAGAAAAATACATGGAATATTAAACTAAAATACGTCTGTCTAGGGATCCATTTAGTTCCCCCCAAATAGCTCCTTTCTTTGTGCATGCCAATATGTTTATATATATTTAAATGCCCCATTTGCTACACTGGTTTTAGCTTCTTGTTAGCATCACTTCTCGTTAGCATGATGTTCTACAGCGCAAGGCAGCTGGAGAAATGAAACATGTGTTGAAGAATTTATGCAGTGTCCTTAGTTTCTTTCATTAAGAGAACCAGGAATAATAGGTGCACATTATAAGTTTGGTGTGTTAAGCAATATGTTATAGCTATGCTTGACAGACATCTTGTTTACATTCATGTTATATATTGGGGAAAACATAGCATTTTAAGAAACATGGCATTTTAAAAAGTAATATTTATACTGTGCCTCCATTCAAGGGAAACTCGGTCGTCTAAAAACATGGTACGTTTTAAATCCACTTGTCTCCTTCTCCTAACGAAATATTCCAAGTGAGTTCTCCCCAAAGTAGGGAGTTCAACATGGTCTCTATTCAGGCTATTAGAATTACTGCCAAGGAAAAACCCAGCTGCATACCCTCAGTTTATTAAAACAATAGGCCATCTTATTGCATTTTGGTTTAGTTCACTTGCGAAAACTTTATCCTGACTTTTCTCCATGGAGAACGGTATGAAAGCTATCTTTCTGGTCAGTTCAGTGTTTTTGTTTTTAAAAACGTCCTGGCAGTTTCCAGGATGACTTGGGGAACTTCCTTGGTGTCATTGAGCATTGTGAAGTCGCTAATGGAGATGAAACATCTCAGTAATGCACAGTATTAAAGTCATCCACATCCATACCTTTTATTAAAAAAAATTATTATTATTTTATGTTTATTATGGTGACATTGATTAACAAAATCCAATAAGTTTCAAGTGTACAATTTAGATATATATTGCATTGTGTCCACAGCCATATCTTAATAGCAAGATTCTTTAATGCCTTTGCGTTTTCCTCCAAAAAAAGAAATGAGATGAAACTTGAAGTTCAATATAGTTCCTGGTTTGATAGTAAGTATACTGAAGGTGAGAAAGAAGAACATATCTACCTTCTTCCTTTTTCACATTTTTTGAGCTTAGGTCAAACTTCATCGCTGCAGAGTGCTTTGCCTTATTTTACTCGAATGCTTCAAACCTGTGTGGTAAAGTGTTCATTTTGGAGAGCGAGGCACCTTGTATTTTCTAAAGCATTCCTATCTATCTCCAGCAGAAAGTGGGAAGGCTAGTCATACTTGGTTCTAGTTGAGTCGTAACCCCTGCCAAGGACTGGAACCCAGATGAAGCAAAAGTGAAGAAAAGGTACAGAGCTGAGATGAAGGTGGCACCACTTGAAGAGACTTAAAGTTTGAAGTGTTTCAGCCCATGGAAAACCGGGTTTCATGTGACTATTCTGTCAGAACAGAAATGATATAATATCATCATCATTATTTCATTACCACGCCAATTCACAGTTTATTGACTGCTTCCCCTTTTCAGACATTGCTAAATGCTTTGTATCCCTTCTTTAATTTTATCCTCACCACAACTCTGTAAGGTAAGGCTAATCATTCCTCTTTGATAGATAAGGAATCTGAAGCTTAGAGAGGTTGCACAGCTTTTCCAAGGGCACAACCAGTAACTTGTAGAAGCAGCATTTCAGTCCTTCTTTGTTCGACTCCAAAGAATGGGAATGTGCATCACTGACCAGGTGAAGTTAGTTGCATGCCAGGATGCTAGGCAGTAGTGGCTGCTCCTGCAGGAGAACTTGGCTTAGGGCAGAACGCAACTGCCAAAGAGACAAACCCAGTCAGGAGCAGCAGCAGTGTCCCGAGAACATGTTGACAGTTGGGCAACCTTTTGTGGCTAGAATAAAAGATTTCAAATTCAGTTTTGCCTTGCTGTGTGGGAGACATAGATACCATTGAGCTGATAACTAAGTTTGGTTAGCCCTTTATTTTAAGGAATATGTAGGACTCAGAATACCCCAAATATGGCATCTACCTTATGGCACAGGGTCATCAATGTCACAGAGTCCATACTACGTCACTTCCATAGTCCTGTTAACAAGGACTCGGACTGCAGCCAGGCCTCAGGGTCTTAATTCCCAGTTTCTCTTTCCCTGGCCATCTGTGGGAGATAAAGGCAGTGGAATTTTAAAGAAACTGCTGGATGAACTGCTGGATAGAGGAGGAAGCTATGTTTTAAGAACATGCAGCAGTGAGCTGTAAGTGATGTGCTTTGCCTGGGGACAAATCTGTGAAAGTGTAGTGAATGATTCAGCGTGGAGATATTGGTCAGATTATTTGAAACAAAAATGGCAGGAGACGGGATGAAAAGGTGCATTATCAGTTGATGACAGGATACAACTGGACATAACAGAAGAACATTATTTTTAGATTTACAAGTTGATTAAATCTAACGATTTAGATTCAGAAATGTTTTTGTATATAGAAGAATGGAATGTGATCTTCAATTCTTGGAAAATCCTTTTTTGAAATCCTAAATGCCCGAAAATACCTTTTTTAGTTAAAGATTTTATATATATTTTATATATATATAGCATTTTAGTCCAAAGAAAGAGTTACCACTTGAATCTTTCCTCTTTAATCCATTGGCATAATATTTCCACCTTAATTTTCCCAGCACTTTTTGTCACATCAATGTCCTATTCAGTAACTTTCAGAACTTTGAAATTGCCTATCGCATTAAGTCAAAATTCTTTGTCATTGAAATCAATACTTTTCGTAAGTCAGTTTCAACCTACATTTCAAGCTTCATTTCTACAACTTTCTCTATCGATTTAATTAAAAAAATGGATCAATTTATTGTTTTTGACCTTTGTTTAAAATGTTATTTTGACCTATAATGTGTCCAGTATTTTCTCTACCTAGTGAAATGTCATTTGTAGTATAAGGCTGATGATGGCCTATAATTATAAACTAGCAGGCAGCAGATAAGGTGTAAGTTGGCTTGGTAAGTACCTGAGGTCATAAATAGCAGTTGGCTTCAGAATGGTTGAAATAAAGAGATTCTTGTGTTACATTACAAGGTGATATTACAGAAACACTAGGACAGACTTTGGTCCACTGGGTCAGAAATTAGGGGTGGAATCAGTCAGTACCCTGGATAGCTCCCAGGAACAAAAATTCAAGCTCTGACAGGGATCTATACTTTGAGCTGTAGACCTACTCAGCTACAGACCCATACTCTCTAGGCCCTTTCTCTTAAAGAGGCCACTTTCTCTCTTCCCTTGCCCCCCAAGCTTATCAACTATAGATTCAGAGATTCATTCTCATATTGGCCCTTCTTCTGGTCTGACTTGGGATCCCTGATCATGCTAAAGGCTTATCTTCTACATTGTTGCCTGAGTCATTCTCTGAGGGCTTCGTCTCTCAGAGCAGAGATGGGGTCCTGATAACACTCCATTTTGTCCAGGCTTTTTTTGTTTTTCCTCGATGACATTTTATTATTTTGCCCAATGTAAAAACAAAACAAAACACCCTCTCCCTCGTCTCAACCAGAACACTTTATAGTCTGCACCACTCATTCCAATATTAACGATACTGCCTTTTATAAACTGTCTTTTAATCTGCCCATGTCTTAATCTACCTACATCTAAGCTCTCCACTTAGCTCGTGTACTTCATGCCTCTTATCAACAAGGCTTCCCACTAAGGATGCATTTCAGATTATTCCATGAAACATACTTTTTTTTTTTTTTTGGAAAGAGAGAACAATTTTTAAATTTTCTAACAGACATGTTCAATCAGTAGCCCTTTTCAATTATGTGTTGAAGTTTCTATTATTTACGGAAACCTTCATGTGTTGTCATGACTACGATACTGGGATATATGTAGCTCTTCCTTTTTTTCTCCTGTTATTTATTTATCTATTTATCTATTTATCTATCTATCTATCTATCTATCTATCTATCTATCATCTATCTATCTATTTATCTATTTATTATGGTGACATTGGCTAACAAAATCCAATAAGTTTCAAGTGTACAATTTAACAGTAAGTCATATATATATATCACATTGTGTGTTCACTGCCCATAGTTAGATTTCTTTCTGTCACCACATATTTGACCCCTTTTGTAGCTCTTCTTTTTTAATCACACTTTTCTGATGGTTTTAGAAACACCACCTTTAGAGGGTTTTGTGTTTTTTACCATGTGCTTACAGTGACTCACTGATCATGGTGAAGGATTTATCTTCTACTTCCACTTATTCCTAGAATGGTTTGTTTTCCTCAGTATAAAATCAAGAATTAGGGTTGCCATATTCAACATATAAGAAACAGACCTTTAAGCTTTATTCTTATATTGGAGCGGCGGCGGGGAGCAGGCTAACATTTATCTTTGTGGAAGTAAGGGTGAATTTGTTCTTACTTCTTTTATTTATAGAAAGCCACCTTATCAAGCAACCTGACAGAGGAAGGCCACTAGATCTCCAAGAAAATAAGATAACATTTCCCAAACACAGACCCCGTGGGCAGTTCAGTCTTTTCATGAGTTGCAAGGAGTTGATTTCCAGAGACTGCTCAGGAGAAAAAAAGGTCTCAGAAAAATAAACCTGAATATTTATGAAAGAAAACCAGAGCATTTTAGCTGGACTTCTATCCCTTTAAACAATACTAGTCACAGAAATGTGGTTTCCTAGTCATTTAAAATACAGTTTACAGAGGAATTAAGCTAAATCACTTAAGCTCTGCAAGCAGCTGGCTTCCCAGCTTCCTTACTGAGATCTGCTTGCAGAGCATCTCCTTTGAAATCTGTGGCTCAAAGACAGGGTTGTTGAGCTCTGAGCTACTTGCTTTTTCTTGTCCTGTTCTTCTCAAGTAATACAAAAGCTGGGAAATATTTGGATGCAAACACATATTCTTGCCCCATGTCTTAGTGTTTTAAGGGGCTTTATTCTCATGAGTTTAAGTGAATACCTGAAAATGAGATAAGGTCATGTATTAAATGCTTTCGTAAAATACCATATAATTTGCAGAATGACTGTGCATTTTGGAAAGAAATAGCAGGGCTCTGTTTTCCGGGCGAATACGCCAGCACTCAAAACCTCCTATAGTTTGCCCATCCAACCTCCTCTTACTCCCCACATGCGAGCCCTTGGCTCCTGCTAGCCTGGTTTCTACACTCTTGACTAAAGTCAGCATACATTTCTGTCCCTGTGCCTCTGGTCTTGCTCTTTCCTCTCTTTTCCAAATGCCTTTCCCTACCCATTTCATTGCTCGAAACCCAAGGCCCATCGCCTCACAAAGATTTGCTTGCCTTCCCCAGTCCAAGTTCATGTCCTCATTCTCTGACTTTCGCCAAGACCGAATCAGCCATCAAGGAGCAGTTTGGTTCTTGTTCTGTGAATTCTTAACTAGAATGCAGTCTACGTGAGAGAAAATGTGTCTTATTCAACTTTTTATTTTCGTCTCAGAAAGTGTTTTATATATTCAACATTCGGTAAGTATTGTTTAATAGAATTATCAGATGAGAAATTAGAAAAGCGTAGGCAAATTGAATCCAAGTTTTTAAAAACAAAATATATCAAATGTAAGGGGTAAGAAATAAAAGGAATTAAAACAGCCTGGAAAATATGCAAGCAAACACTCAACTAAATGTGATATATGGAAATTTTTGTAATGTGTTTTAATGAATAGACTGAAATGTGTTTTACTTTATATGATTTATGTGTTAGTAGACACAAAATGGTGTCTAGGTAGTATAAATTCAGTTAAGCAGTCTATGAATGTTTTATTTAAGGAAGAAAATGATGAACTATTCTCTGTAATCTTATTAAAACAACCATGCATGAACATGGTGTTTGTGATAACACTCTGAAGTTTAATATAAATGTATACATTTTTGTGTATAGTTCCATAAGACGTTAAAAGTACTTGTTTATGGAACTATATCATGGAGAATTCTAGTTTAGCATGTGAGATATTTTTCCACATTTCAATCTAAAAGCAAGCATTTAGTACCTGAATAGCGACCTATAAATAAATTTAGCATCTATTATGTTATACCCTTAAATATCTAACATTTTAAAAGCAATAGTAGGTACTACTGATGAGATAATTAAAAGAGTTTTGGGGAAGATGCAGCCTTTTTTGTCAGAAAGCAATAAAAAAAATAAATGACCCATGGTGGTCCTTTAAAAGAAAGTAATACACCAAATTGCTAGATGTTACTGGTTGAACAACTCTTCGACTCTGATATCCTTAGCAAATTTCTAGCTGATCTGTAGAATTTAAGCCAGTGATCTAAGCTCTTTTTTTCTTTGGCGGGAGGAGGTTTCCATACCCAGATGTAGGAGAGCATCTACAGCCATCGACGGTTCACAGGCAGGCCAGGAATCCAGGGTTCCTGGGTGTGACTTGCCGTGGCATCTGGTGTGGAAGGGATCTGCCTGACTTAAATCCACTGCAAGCAGAGCTTTCTACCCAGCACTGCCAGCAGAGCAGTGCTGGAAAGCTAGCATCCTGCATTATCAAGAGCAAAGCATACCTTGTTAAATGTGATCTTGACCCCTAAAAAAGCCAAAGACTACTTTTAAGATGAGACATAAACTGCATTACAAGACAGGGAGTAGGGGTTGAGGGCAGGTCTATGGGACTGCAAGGGGAAAAAATTAAAGAGTTGGGCATAGCTCTCCAGACAGTGTCTGGACCAGGGCTGTTACTGGAACAGAAAGAAAAGGGAGGATGTAAAGAATGATGAAATACCCAAGGGAGACTTGAGATTAAAAACAATTCTAAATGAAAGGGAAAGAATGGCGGGACAAAAGTTCACGGGGAGCAGACGAGGAGTTCGGTAATTAAACAGCGAAGTGAGCACAGCCGAAAACTAGAGGAGTTTGGGAGAAAAAAAAATTGAGCTCTGAAAATATTCATGTTGTATTTTCTAGTAGAAATGAGGATTTTTTGAAACCACATCCTTGGCCGTAAGAACCTTGTTATTGCAGATTACATGTAAGCCAAAGAAATGTCCAGCTTCAGGTTTTCACTTATTCATTGAACACACGTTTATTGAGCATCTCTTACGTGCCTCCCTTGTGTTGCTGCTGGGGACGGAGGGTGCACGATGCTGGCACGCTCACGCCCTGCTTCTCTGGAATAGGCAAAGGAATTTGGATCCTGAACCGTGAATAAGGAGAGAGGAAGGAGAAAGACCAGGAACTGGTAGAAGAAGGAGGGATGCAGCTGGAGTGATTTTTATAAAATATAAATGTCATGCCATTCTTAAAACTCCTCCATGGTTTCTGCGTGCCCTTGAAATAAAATCTAAACTATATCTTTTATTACCTGATCCGAACCTTGCTCTCCATCTCATCCTAATTTCATATAATTCTCTCCCTTGCTCAATATAATCCATTTTTGCCAGTTTCTTTTCTGTTTCTTCTGAATGCCCCCAGTCCTTTCATAACTCACAGCCTTTGCCCTGCTCCACCCCAGCTGACATACTCTTTCTCCAGGACTCAGAATTGCCCACTGATTTTCATTCTTCAGCTCTCAGGCTACGTCACCTCCTTAGTTGTGTCTTCTCAACCTAACTTTGCACACTCCCTCCTCTCCCCTCTACCCTACACCACCTAAAGACTTAGTTGCATCACTCTGTTTTACTTGTCATAGCATTTATCATAACCTATAATTATCGTACCTGTTCTGTTATTCACCTGTAAGCCCCATGAACACAGGGAGTCTGTCTGGCTTGGAGCACCCAGTACAACGTCTACTATCTACCAGGTGCTCAATAAATAGCTGCTGGACGAAGAAATGTTTGCCCACGCTCTTGCTTCTCTCCTCTCCCAGTGAGACATATTGTGGCCTGCCTCACTGTGTCTCTGAGCCCTTTATCCATGCATGCAAGATCCAATGTAGGTGACAGCGAATCCCTCTTGTCCAGGCTGTGCGTGCACGTGGCTCTGGTTGGAATGTGCACATTTCTCGCCCCTTGATTTGCAATGACGGAAAGAGTGCATAATTAATGATGAGACTGATTCAATTTTGATCGTGTGAAGATTTTCTCACCAGAAGGATCTCCTTCGAGGCAGCTCTCTAGTAGAAAGGACTGTCCTAACCAGGTCTGCTATGTTGGATGAATGCCAGGTGAGGTGCCAGCCAGTTCTGGAGGCAGGAGCAGGAGATGCAGCCTTTGTCTGAGCTTTGACCTTCATTAGCACAGCTCTGATCGGTGGCTGACATCCCACAGCATTCCTCTGCCTTTGGATCAGCTTCTGAACAGTGGGAGGTTTGTCCTAAGAGCAGGAGACTGTGGGGCACAGATTGGACTTCTTGGGGTTACTGCCCTGGCCCTGGGTTGGTTTCATGCATACTTGGAAACAGCCACTCTTCCGTGCTCCCCAAATGAAAACCAACTTTTGCAGGTTGGTAGAAAAGAAAGCTAATTAAATTCCCTTGATTCATGCTCTATCCACATTAATAGTTTCATGCAAGCCTTTTCATTTGTTTTTTGTGTGTGTGTGTAAGGCGAATGAGTGTCTCTTTTCTAATTAACATCTCTAGTTAGGAGCTGGAGCCGGGTTCATGGCTCTGTCCTCGGTAGGAAAAACAGATGTTAATGTGGCTGTATCTTCAGGTTCATAGATTGATATTATTTGCGAGTTCTTTTGAAATGAAATTGAACCTTGACCCTTATCGCATAAACTTACCCTTGCCTCCGAGTAAGGTGGTCATGATGTGAGAACTTGAAAGAGAGGGAATTCAAGTACTAAAAAAGAGCTTCATAGGGTATGACAGATACAGATAACACGAGAAACTATCCTCACCAGTCGTTGAGTTATGAGTTTGACTTTCAGTCTATTCACTAATAAAGCTATGGTTTATTAGGTCAGTTCCTAGAGTTGTGCTTCCCAATATTCCTCACATCAAAATTAACAATATTGGCTTGGCATTCTGGAGTAAGTGGAGGGGGAACTCCCATCCTTGTCAGGCTGAGATCAGTAGTCCACTTGTGACGCGTAAGTGACACACCCATCCAGAAGCTCTGAGCTTGGGCAGAATTATACATTTGGCTCATGTGCAACCTATTAGCTTTGACTCATTTCATGGCCCAAACGATATACTTTAGCCAAGACAGGCATTGGGTTGTTAGGTGACTGCAAATGCCAGGACAGAAAGCCTGGTAGAAGCGGCTGACCTGTCTATTCTTAGAAAAAACAAGCCAAAGCATATTTTTGTTTTATGGCCGCCATGAATCACGTTTTTATTTCCTTAACTTATAAGGAAGCTCTGAGCCACTTCCAGCGGCTGAACAGGATGGGGCCGCGCGTCTTGTCCATGGCTTTGTATCTCCCTTCGTCAGGACTTCCTTGGTTGTTTATTTCATACTTTCATATTTTGGTTCTTTTTATAAGCCGCTCGAATCCTCTTTGTGAGTTGTGGATAAGGGAGGGAATACATAATTAAAAAAGAAAACTCAAAACCCACGCCTTGCCCATGTTGGGTCAGTCATGTCATTTTTGTATGCAGACAGAATATTTTCACCCTTTAATAACATTGGCAACTGAATATATTAGTCATAATGTGAAATGATGTTCCTTTTTGAATGTGATGATCATCCTGCTTTTATTTTCCCATCTGCAAGATGAGAATGATAATTATCCCTTTGAAAATATCATATGGTCAAATTAGTTAATGTTGGGCAAGCCTTTCAAAATGAAGATACCTAATAATTTATTAGCGGCTCCACTGGGTGCAATTTGAGAATGAAGTCTGCCTGTGAGGAACTGGCATCTGCATTGATTCACGCTTTCTTTCAATACCTTAGGAGACCTGTGCTGCATTTTCTCCTCTGGGCGTCAGCCGTGCCCACCTGTGGCACGTGGTCCTGTAGCCTCCGCCCACAGCAAGCAGCCTGAGGTCAGGGGATCATGTCCTAAAAGGGAAACTGAGCAAATAAATTCACCGATGTACTTCTTTTAAATGGATTCACTTTTCCTTTTAATCAAAATGAGATTTTTGATTTTTAACTCAAAAGAAAATCTTGTAGCATTTTATGTTCTACTCTATGTCCTTCAAGATACATTCTGTGACTTGAATGATCTCAGTTATATCCTTAATGAGACAAGTGAATTATTTCTGTTTCATGTGCTGCCATTTCCATGTTAGATAATTAAGCTTGGCATAATTCAGAAAGCATGAGATTGTATAGTCACAAAGAGAGCCAAGGAGGACGCACAAATAATAGTAAATACAGTAATAGCTATCATGCATTGAACCCTTATATGCCAGAGGCCTTACATGTATTACCTCTAATACAACAACTCTGAAAAATATTTACTTACAAATCAGGAACTGGAGGGTGAGAAATGTTTATCTAACATGCTCAAAGTTACATAGCTTTAAAGAGAGATAATGCTGGGATTTTAAAAGCTTTTACTTTTTAATTTAACTTGTATTTCATGAACCTAAGTCATTAATGAGTATTTATGTTTTATTTCTTTATACTTCTGAAAAAGCTAATTTTTTTTAAACAATTTTTTGGTTACTAAAAGAAGCCACAATCTGATGGAGCAGAATTAGACCAAATGGTCCTTCCATTATGACTGCAAAATTACACAGACCGACCTGTATGTGAAACTTTCAAAATATTCAATGTATTTTCTTGAATGCCTACTGTCCTCCAAACTTTGTGGCAAATTGCAGTCTAGTAAAATTCATAAATTCCTAGACGAGAATTCCTTTTTTGTCAATGAAATGAAATCAGAAAATTTCACTTCTTTAAAAGGCTGTACCTTTATATAATACAAATCCCTAAATTAACAAAGTCAGAATATTTTGCTTGTCTGCTTTTCATTTAGGTTAGACTATTTCTTCTGTTTAAGTTGGGCCGAGTCCATAAAAGGCTTCCCCTTTCCACTTCATCGGCAGAGAAAATGAAACTGCTTGGTAGTTCACTGGGATCCATCCGACAACAAGAAATGTGAACTCACCAAAAGATTGATGTGCCTTAGAGTAAATAACCAGCTCTCCCTACTCTGAGAATCTGTGGGCTTGTGAAGCTTTGAGAATTGATTTTATTCTAGAACTGTTTGCTCAGTACTCCAATATTGTGTCTGAAATGCCTAACAAAGAACATTTAGAAGTTATACTGGTGCCCTTATTTAAAATATTTATTTAAAAGAAACTAGACACAGATGGAAATGTTTCTAACTAAAAATTATCTTTCTCAAGTATAAAAACATTTCTCAAAATCAAATATTTCCCATATAAAGTCAGTTAGCTGTGGGCTTTGAGACTTTACTTTCCATTGCCAATAAAAGCCTTTGATTGGCGAGCCTTTCTTTGCTTTAAATTTGAAACTGAAGTATGTAAGCAGAGCTTGGATATGAGTGGAAAAACTGGCTTAAATTATGTGAATTTCAGAAATATCGCTGTGTATTTATTTGTATAGTTTCCTCTAAAGGGGAAAATTTTGTTTAATATTTGAATATGTTTATTTATGAGAACGATAGAATAATCAGCAGACATTTGTATTCTATTAGAAATACGTGTTCTCCATTTTCTTTATGTATTTTCTATTATAAGGGCCTAGTTTTCATATGTGTTATGGCAGAGTATTTATTTGAACATTTAGAAATCGCTACGATTTCACAGTTAACCTTTAATATGTGATTATCAGTCCTTTCCACGACATACACAGTCTTCCCTTGAACATTTTCCTGTCTCTTTAACCCAGCTTTGCCGCTTTGCCCTATTTTAGATCCTCCGCGCTTCAAAAACACAGCCAGGAGAGGGCGCTGCTGGCCTACGTTTGCGAAAACTCATTGCCTTATTTCAGCACTTATAAACATACGTGGAAATTATTTTTATTCAGTCAAAGCAATCAGAATGAAAAAACTGTCTTAAATTTGTCAAAAATTGTTCATTCGTGTCACTTGCCACCCCAGAGACATCAATAAAACTGGGCAATGAGTTTTTCTTCACTCATCTTCAGAGCCCTCAGCTGACCCATGGCAAGGATGAGTTCAGGGCAACCGGCTGTGATTATCTAATTTTTCCATCAGCTTGAGGTTCTTGTGTGAAAGTTCTATTCATGGAGAGCCAAAAGAAGGGGAAAATAAAAACCTGTTTACGCTTTCACTTTCCAACTAGCCTTGCCAAGTAAGTTATCCCCTGACCTGGTATAATGATGAGAACATATCTGTGCAACCTCCACCGTCCGGGGTGTGGACTTGGGAGGCTGTGTCGGGGGTCTTGGTAGGAAGAAGTTGGTGGAAGATGGGCATGATCTTACAGACGCAAAAGCATTCTCTCTTCTCACACAGGCATTTCCTATAAATACAGTGGCAATGCTAGGAAGTGATCTGAGGAGGAAACTTTGCATTTCTACCAGCACCACCATTCTTACAGATCAACTAGTGACAGCCCCTCAATATTTTATAAACTCCTATGCAAACACAGTCTCAAGTTAAAACTTCTAGCCAACTCTCTCCCTAGTCTCCTTCCAAAGAAAATGCTATACCTAAGCCCTTCCTACAAAGAAATTCTAGAACCTCCACCGCTAATATAGGTATTCTGCAGAATTCCCTCACCCCTCTTAGGGACATTTACAAGTTGTTGAAGATGTTGTGGTGAAATAGAAAATATCGAAATATCACACTAATCACATCTGCGATTCACCTTTATGGGGGTGTTAGGGAGTGCTAGAAACACCCTGATAAAGTTTTTGGTGAATCCGAACTCTGCTTAATGTGGTTTTTCTTTGCCACGTGGGAACTGGGCACTTGCCGTCCTTCATAGCTGGTAGGTGCCACTTTTGGCTGGCCCCGTAGCTGGCTGCATTCGTCTGTCCTTCCACGGGATGAAAAATGTCTTCCATTAGCTAATGGCTGTGTTCTCCGTGAAACATTCTGCCCCTTGGCCTGGGGCTGCAGGAGAGCATCAATCAAGTCTCTTAGATGAGGCCTCAGAGGACGGAGGGAAATTTGTATAATCCTGAACTATAAACATAGGGACCAGTGGTTGAGGTTTTGGATTTGCACAACATTTAAAAATGTCTATTTGAGTATCGAAAGTAAACCTTTATTTTAAAGAGAAGCTGAGGCCCAGGAGGCTCTCTGGGTGGCCTTCAGAAGGCCGACTCAACTTTCTGCCTCCATTTCCCTTTCTTCAAATTGGAAAAAAAAAAAAAAGGCAAAAAACCTTACTTTTCTGTTTTACGGAACAATCATTTTAACTTGATTACCAGTGTGAGGTGATCTAATTAATTTAATTTTTACCAGCCAGGTTTACTTTATGCCTCTGCACACCTTATAGACTGTATTATAAACTCTCTACCCTGAGGTTTAAGTGTCTGCTAGTGATCTCTCCCTAGTGATACTTTTTGCTAAGGTTTTAGTTTTCCTTTTTCTTCATCTTTTACTTTTACCTACTAGCCAAGGAAGACAGGATGAGGCGCTCCCACCCTTTCTTGTAGTGGCAAAACGGCTCCTGGCTCGTGAGGGAGTGGAGAAAGGCAGGGACCGGGTGCGTGTGTGTGCGCGCGTGTGCATGTATGTGTGCATGCACGAGCTCACACATGTATACGTCTGTGTGTGTCTCTTTTAGCAGCTGGCCTTTTTGTGGTGGTTTGTTGTTGTTGGCACTTTTAAAAGCAGTCAGCCTGAAGATATTCCTTAGGAAAAAGAATGAACTAACTTCCTAGAGGTGAAGAGAAGTTTGTGGAGGCCTTGCGGGGCATTTATGTAGAGCTGACTTTTCTCTATGCTGCTTGGTATTGCTTATTTTAAGTTCTTTATTGTTAGGACTAAGTTTTTGCTCACCATCTCCCCATTCTCTCATTTTTTCCCTTTAAACAATTATCATAAATATTTTCATTTGAGGAACAGTCTAGAATTTCCTGAATTCACGCCTTTTCCATTTTAATATGCAGTGCATCTGAATGTCAATCTTGATAGATCTTCTTAAAGAGTACTGCTCCACAGTTTTAGAAACTCATTTTACTCTGACCTTGAAAGATGAGATGAGAGGGACACTGAAAAAGCTGTTATTTCTGCACAGAGCAGACAACCCAGAAATATTCACGAAATGAAAATTACATATACCATCCAGGCTGATATTTTTCTCAATGGTAAACTCAGAATTTTGCTTATGTATTTATATAAGGCCATGCATTCGGATAAATTAGCAATTAATTCTACTGAAATATTGAAATAATGTTTTCTACAAGTTACACTATCTCAAAGAAGTAAAATGAAACCCAGACATAGAATTTGATTACTAACTCAATGTCACCAACCTAGAGATTTCTTCAAAGAGTAAGTAAAAAACTCCCCAAATCAAAAAAGCTAGTTCTAGATTATCTAGTTAAAAATATGGTATGCTAATTTCAGCTTTACGTATCACATGACTTCCATTCTATTTTCACAAATATAGGTTAATTTCACAAACAGGGTTAATTAGGTTTGACATTTTGTTTCATATATATAAACATTTAAAAATCAGCTTCTTTGTATGACCAACACATAATAGGAAAATATGTAAAAAAAAAAAAAAAATATGATGACAGTTTGCAAGAAAAGCTGGAATAGTCTATTGTCTTCATTCTGAGGAATTGTTGGGCTCCAGGCAAGAATTTGATAGTCCACCAACTAAAGGAAGAGCTCAGCCTGGTGACCTGTATGAGCCATCACATACCAAAGTTAAGAATCTGGGCTTGGCATTTAAAACAGTACAAAGTCAACATGAAAACAGTCATATTCTTCTCATATATAATTTTGGAAATATACTTTGAAAACTGGAAAAATGTAGCTATCTTTTTAAAAAGTGATATTTAGGAGCAAATAGAAAGAACTCTCAATGGCCAAATCTGGAGTAAACTGAGTGACAAAATAAATCGTAGATCATTGGATTGGATTGCGTTGGGTTTATAACAGATGAGTATTGGATCATAACTCAAAGAGTACGATACATATCTATGAGTTCACAAGGATGTAAATAAATGATGGAGTAATTAAATAAATCAAGGAGAATAGACAGATCCCCCATATAAAAGGATCCCAGGTAATTTATGTAGATACTATGTCTTCAAGGAGGTGGAGCATACCTTGCTCATTAAGGATGGGTTACACATAGTGACTTTCTTTTATGGAGTATAGTGTGAAAAATGGGGTGGGGTTGGGGGGAGATTAATTTTACGATGGAGAGACTGGACAGACACTGTCTTAGCCAGGTGATCGAGGTCAACATCACAGTGATAAATCATGTCGATAGCCTGTGCCTTTAGTGTGATACGATGGGAATGACACTTTACTTCTGTAGTCTTCGTACCCGAAACCCATAACCCCAGTCTAATCATGACAGTAACATCAAATCCAGTAGAGAGGCATCATACAAAACACCAGACCAGTGTTCCTCAAAACTTTCAAGGTTGTTAAAACTGTGGAAAGTCTGAGAAACTGTCATAGTCTAGTGGAGCCTACAGAGACATGATGACTAAATGTAGCACAGTATCCTGGATGGGATTCTGAAACAGTAAAAGGACATCAAGGAAAAACTAAGGAAATCTGAATAAAGGATGGACTTTAGGCAATACTAATGTTTCAAGATTAGTTCATTAGTTGTGACAAATGACATAGTAAAAAGATGTTAACTGTAAGAGAAGCTGGGCAAGAAGTATACAAGATGACTCTGTACTATTTTCCCAATTTTTCTGTAAAACTGAAACTATTCTAAAATATAAAGATTTCAAAAAGTAATCCTTATTATCATATGTTAGCCCTGAATCTCAATGTAATTATTTTCCTAACTCTTGGTTGATTTTTAAGTGACAACATTAAATTGGATAAAAGGAAATATGTTCTTCAAATATTACTATTATATAGTTATAATTGTTAAAGGTGCCATTTGTAGAGCTATGAATATTATGATTGCCTTTGCTTATAAATAGACTCAATATTCTACTTTATGAATTTTATTAGGGATCCAAGATATGAGAAAGCTTGCTCCCTATATTTAGGACTACCATGGCCACCCACGGAGGAGGAAACTGAGTAACTTAGTGGTGAGTGGCCACTTTACCATTCAGTCAAGAATTATATAATTTTAAATGGATAGTTTAGAAATAATAATCAAATAGTTTCTCTTCTGTGCACAGTCCCTGTTAATATGATAGCTTCTTTCATAAAATCAAGTTTGTTATAGCCTTTATCCAAATGGCATTGTATTTTCTTCCTTTGATAAGTACAGTGTTTTTAAAAAAAATTAAAATATATTCTCTTTCAGATAAAGTAATGAATTTTTCATCCAAAAATCGTAACCGTTCACAAGAAATGTAAAATTTCTCATAAATATCGATAAACCTATCAAATTTTTTGAGGTTCTCTTACTTTTCGTAACTATAAATACTATGTGCAATCAAATTATAACTGCAAAAAGTTCAAAAATATTACATATCACTAAACGTTTTCTAGGAGAGTCCTTTTGTGTGGCCCAGCGATCCCCTCCACATCCATTTCCCCCTCATATTTAAAGGCTAACTGCTTTTACTTTTTCCATTTTAGTGTTCAGCTATGGTCTGGTACAGATTTTTCTGCCTGCAGTAAGAAACACATGGTCTGGCTTCATCATTAAAAGTCTTTGTGTGACCTGGGCGTCTTTGAGGAGCCAGTGGGTTTTCCCGGTTGTCCTCTTGTCTGCAAACACCCTGGTCATCTTCCAAAATGAAATTCTG
Organism: Pteropus medius; assembly: GCF_902729225.1. Lineage (NCBI taxonomy): Eukaryota > Metazoa > Chordata > Mammalia > Chiroptera > Pteropodidae > Pteropus > Pteropus medius. The sequence goes on along the minus strand of NW_024347791.1, from coordinate 12,640,467 downwards.
GGAGCCGAATGTGCACCATATTTGTGAGTGTGTTGACTGACCAATGACTCATGAGACTATCACACAACAACTGATGATGAATATGCCATTTTCCTTCTCTAAAGTGACTCCTGTCACAATATGGTTATAAGCAGTGTGATTTTACAGTTTCCTCTCCTTTAACCCAGTAAATCCTTGCTGTCTTATTCTTTGAAGGAATATTTCAGTCATTTTGAAAGAACGGAGAGTGAGCAAGTACTGTATGCAATTACCGTGTATTGTATCTAGCCTTGAGATAAAATAATGTCCCAGTAGATTTACTTCATCTTTTAAACACATAATAATTTAAATTCTTAACTAGAACACACTTGAATTTTCCCATGTTTAATTATTAAAAAGGCAAAACTTAATTTCATCAAGTGCAATCAAAGAATTTTTCCTAGTAGCAATTAAAAAATATGGAACTGGAATTTCAATGACATAAAATTGAACAGCTGCTATGTTATATTTTTAAACTTCATCCAAATCAAATGGCAAATCAGATTTTTTTCTTCCAAATTTTTTCTTTTCTTTTTAATATTAGTGGGTCGAAAGGTGGTTTCAGTAATTCAAAAACCTCCTTAAACATTCTCTAGTACATTTTGAAATGTATATACAGTGTGACTCCAAAGTGAGTAACCTTTTTATTTCTATAAGACACAAGAGGCTAAAGTGTTTGGAGAAGGACTGATTGGTTAGCTTGCTTTGGCATGAGGGGACTTCCAACTATACTGAGCTGTTTAACTAAGGAAACCCAAACCTATTTTGCTCGGTTTGCCGTTCCTCCCGTACTCCATGTGTGGCATTTACAAGAAGAGAAAGTAAAAGCCACACATGAAGTTCAGGTCCTTCTTCTCATTCCTTCCTGTTTCCATGCTGGGGGAGAAGGGCTATTTTTGTGATACCCAGTCTTCCCCGCACTTTTATGTGTAAGACAGCGAGCTGGGACATATGTAGCAGATATATAATTAGCCAAATGGCATACTTTTCACTGCATGCGCAAACATGTTCCCTCTGATTTTCCTCCTTGACTTTTAGGTGTAGACACCAAGGAAAGGCAGCGCCCAGTCAAGCCAGGACTCCAGGTTTTCAAAAATGTTTAAATACTTTGAAAAGGTGGGGCTATTTAATTATTTTATAATGTCAAAAGCCTTCTTATTTTCTCTCTTGACATATTTTTTCTTCCTGAAAATGAATTTGAGTTATCTGGTCTTGAGCCCCTGTCACCTCTAAAGACTTTTATTTTAGTTCATTATTTCTTTTCATCAAACCTCTCTCCTGACTCTATTCTGGTAGCAGATTTTTCTCAAAACCTAAAGGTAGTCTTTTGCTTTCAGAATTTTAATTTCTTCATGGGCCTTTTATTTTCATATCTTTTTTATTATTGGGGGTGGGCAAGAGGAGGCAATCGCCTCTTCTGTGGGAACAGAGGCTTAACTGTTCCTACACCAGGCAGGACTACATATAAAGTGACTTAAATGGTAGATCAGCCTTTGGGACAAGACTTCAGCCTACCATTTTTTAAACATTAGAATTAAGTGAATAATAAGGGAATTACTTTGGTTAGTAGGATTTTTTTTGACCAGGACAAGAACTTTGACTTATTCAGTGTGAAAACCAAATGACCATTAGGACATAGTTTATTCAGCCTGAAATATTTGTTGATAATATTTTTTTCAAAAAATAGAGAAGTCTCCTATATTGACCTTGCACATAGTCAGTGTGCCTGAAGGCAGTAAAATGTAGGGGAAAAGCCAATGACAAAGAACTTGTATTTTGCTTATTTTGACATCTGTGCTTCACAAGGATTTTTGTGAAGCTTAATGAGACAGACCATGCTTTATAAACAGTAAAGGACTGTCCACATGTAAAGTATTCTTCTTATTATTATTAAAATATGGGTTGAGTTATGTGCAGGAAGACTGTACTCCGAGAATCATTTCTGTGGGAGCAACATTTTATAGATTATTTGCAAACATTCTCTATATGATTAAAACAATGATATGTTTTTACGGGTACATAATTCAAACTCTCAGAATATCTCTTCGCCATTCTTTTAATTGCTTTGAACAAGATGCACACACTTGAAAATTATATAACTTTATCCTACAAATGGCATTTGAGCGAAAGTGGAAATTATAATAAAGCATTACTTACTAATACATTTTTAAACTCCGGGCCCCGCATGACAGTTACTTACAGGAACTTAATGCTGGCATGATGGCTATCAGGAGCTGGCACCATGAGAGGATGGAAACAATTTTTTATGTTCTTCACATTTATGTTCTTCACATTGGCACCTCTTTACGGTTATGCTTTTTGCCAAGGGAAAACATGAGAGGCTCATTGCATAGTGGGCATGAGATACAGTCTTTTTGTGTTTCGTGTCTTGAATTGTCCTTATTTTGCTTTGGTCGTCTTGATCCATATTTTAACCTCCAGATCTGTGTTCCTTCTGATTCAGTAGCCACTGGGCACGTGGGGCTTTTAAGCATTTGAAATGCCGCTAGTCCGAATTGAGATGCACTGTAAGTATAAAATACACACTGGATTTTGAAGACCTGGGGTGAAAAAAATGGAGACTATCAATAATTTTTATATTGATTATGTATTGAAATTATAATGTTACATGTACTATGTTAAATAGAATAATTATTAAAATTAATTTCATCTTTTCTGCTAGAAAATTTAAAATTACGGTTGTGGTTTTCATCATATTTCCATCGGATAGCTCTGAGATAGATAGTAGTCAGCATTTTTCTGCTTTTGATGAGAATGGGGAATGAAGAGAGTTATTAAGTCACACATTGGAAAACATTTTCAGTATTCGTTAAATTTCAGCTAATTTCGATGGGAGGCTTAGATTTAGAACACCTCGTTAGTTCATAGTCAATGCTTGGAGCTAGTCAATGTGGAAAGCAGCACAGTGGTTTAGCTTGTAGTGGCTGGAGCCAGAGTATCTGGCCGGTCCCGATCTGTGGCAGAAGCGACTTTGACTGCGTGGCAGAGATGGATCCCACATCTTTGACCTATCTCAAGGCGGGCTGTCCCAGAGCCCCTCAGTTGACTCTCATGTGATCTTAGCCAAATCTGTGTAACCACCGCGCTCTCTTATACGTACAGCGAACAACTCTCTGATCTCGCAGCTAGAATGCAATTCCACATAGACTTCAGCAACTGAAAATCTCACACCTAATCCTTGGTGACTTAAGGCTTTTCTGTTGGTATTCACAAAAATGCCCCTGGATTGTCACGTATGAATCGCAATATTTGCCTTAGTATCTGCTCACCATCTCCTCTTTCTGAACATGTTCATTACCATTAGGATATTCTGGGTGGCTTGTGTGGTTCACATAAGTGGGGACAAGAACTTGCCAATATGTTATCAATGTCTTGAGCTTAAAAATATATGTTTGGATTTTCACCAGAGTGAAAATTTGTGTCTAATCACCCCCTTTCCACCTCCCTTTTGATGAAAATCATCAAAATGTGAGATGAAAGGATCTAATGGATTGTCTGAATGTTTTTCCCAGCCCTTTTGGAAATGATTGAGGCATTGGGTCTTCAGTGTTTCCTCGGAGAAAGCAATTCCAAAGGTTGGTGTCAACTTACAGCTTAGTAATGGACTAATATACATTATCCTGTATGCAACTCTAAATTACAGCCTGCCAGCTGTGATTCTGGAAGTTTGGAATAGGTTCCTTCCCAAGATTCTAAACAGAAATGGCTTTGAATGTTGCGGGCAGGAGTTTGTCTAACCCTTCTAAAGGCAGCATGAGTGCTGTAACATTTCTATTGATTTTTAGCATTCAGCTCTCTAGAAAATAGAAAATAGCCAAAATTTGACAGGCGCTTTACAAAATGATCTGATTCTTCTAAGAGCTGTGTTCACAAGTGGCATTGTGCTTAAATTCGAAATAAACCTTCCTTATTTCTTTTTCTGCCTATTTTATTATATGGAGTGATTATGTTTTACTTGATTTGAAATAATGCTTTAAATATTGTCTTAACTCTTTTAGTTTTTCTATCTTTTAGATATTTATGGCCCCAAAATTCTAAAAGGAGAGTGCAGATTTTCAGTTGAGTTATTTAATGTTTAGCCTGATATATAAATCAAAGAAATCTGAATTTAAACAAGGAGCCACTTTGCATATATTTGTCGCAGATAATGTCCAGAGTTAGCAAGGGTGTGTGGGTGAAGAGGCTTTGCTACAGCAGTTAAAGTTGTCACAATATTGCTGAGAGGCAGCTTGACGATACTTAACCATCGTAAGCTTTCACACTGAGCAATTTCATTTCTAGGAATTGTTCCTGTGGGAAGTAATTAAGAATGAGAAAAAAAGATTTCAGTAAACTGCAAGAATTCTCATTGCACTGTTATTTAAAATAATAACAATAGATGAATCTGGGTAAAGGGCATATTGTGTTCTTTGAATTATTTCCTTGTCTGTTCATTTGAAATCATTTCCTAATAAAAAGTTTTAAAAACCAATTCTCAGATAAGAGGCAACAGAGGATAACTATCCTTATTCACTGCCATCTGAAGACCAGAACTGATGCCAGCTGCTTTTTTAATTTCCCAATTGCAAAATAAAAAAACTAGAAGTATCTATTACTAGGGAAGTAGTTACATAAATTAAGATGCATCTGTACAATGAAACACTATTTAGCTATTAAAGATGACATCTTTTAAGTGAATAAAAAATAAAATAGGTTTCAAAATAAAAAACAGCTTACAAAAATGTATTTGAATGTGATTTATCCTGATAAATATCTGTTTTATACATATGCGTAGGTAAGACTGAAGCGTAACACCCAAGCATTAATATTAGTTTCCTCTGGAGGTTTTTTTGTTTTTTGTTTTTGTTTTTTTTTAATCTACTCGTGTTTGAGAAGATATAACAACTTTGGCTTCCTGAACAGTGGTCTGAAACTCTTTTTGAGCATATTTGAGTTTTCCTCATCCTTCCATATGTGGTAAGATGAATAAAAGCCAAAATTATACTAGGGATAAAACACAAATGAGGGATGTAAGGAATTCCGTTGTTATTCAAACCAACTGTTTCTTCTGGTAGTTGCCTTAATAGCTATCTTGTTGATCTTGGTCTTGTATAATCATAATGATCCACCTGCCCACTCCTGAGGAGCTTTCAATATAGACACTACTTGTCATCGTTCTCATGTCATATTACCTTTAATCTAATGCTGATGCATAGGCAGATATGGACTGTGTTGTTCAGACTACTTCTTCCATCTGTTATGAAGCTTTGGCATTGTAGTCCGTCCTCTCATATGTCCAAAATAAATGACAATACTATGAAATTTTTTGTAAATACTTCAACAAACTCACCTCATGAGCAAAGACTATTATGATTTAATAATTCTATTTAAAGGTTATTATAGTATGTGAATCTTCTTAGACTAAGAAGGAAAAAGTATTCATTTGTGTAAATGACATCATGGAAGTCTTAAAATATCTAATACAAATTAATGAACTCTATAGCCATTTGTGTGTGTGTGTGTGTGTGTGTGTGTGTGTGTGTGTGTGTACTTGGCAATTCATCGAATAGATATTTGTTCTGCCTTCAAGAAGCTTACAGTCTGATAGAGGAGGTAAATGACCATACAACGCAAGGTAGGACATAATAATAGTCAGAAGAGAAGTAAATTTAAGTGCTAAGCGAGTATCACAAAGGAGAGAGAAATGTTAGGGTTAGGATAATGGCAGCAGTAGCATTTGTGTTGAGCTAAAAGGACATTTTTGGGCTAAATGACAAAATTGAATGCGAATGATTATTTAAAACTATATCAGTGTTAAATTTACTGAAGTCATAACTATTCTGTGTGACTATATATCTTTAATTAGGAAATACACAAAGACATATGTGTGGGAGGGAGGGAAGAGAGAATACAAGTGATACAGTAAATGGGGTAAAATATCAACAATAGATGAAATCTGGATAAAGGGCATATGGATGTACTATTTTTATTTTTGCAACTTACCTGCTCATTTGAAATAATTTCCCAATAAAAAGTTTTTAAAAACTGACTCTCAGATAAGAGGCAGCGGAGGATGACTGTCCTTATTTACTGACTTCCGAAGACCTGACCTCATGCCAGCGCTTTATTTCCCCAAATGTGGTTCGTTCTAGTTATTTGTTGACTTCACCAAACCACCGCATAATTTCACACAACCCAACATGGAGGGCAGCGGCATCTACTTTACAGGACCCAAGGCCTGAAATAGCAGGAGAGCTGTGTTGTGAGTGGGGTGGGATTCGGTGCCCTGCCCAGCAGCGTTTGGCTTGCTCTGAGCAGTTTGCTATCAGACCCTTCATGGTGCAATAATCAACCAGCACAGATAAGATGGAGTGTATGACTTAGAAAACAAAGCTTTTCGCCTTCTATTTGAATGTTGCCTTTCCTTTTTCCTCAGAATAGCACACGTTTCTTTAAAGATGTTTCTCAGATGGCACTCCAGTCACTTCCTTGTCATCACTGTTAAATTGGAGTTTCAGCAAAAGGACACGAAGTCCTCATTTCTGGTGTCCGGGTAACCTCCTCCAATATGGCTCAGACCTGAGCTGTTTCACATACTTTATCTTACAAAGACACCTCTATTTAAGAAACACATTTTCCAAAGTGCTGCAGGTTTTAAGGATCCCTCAGCAGCGTGAGAGCAGTGAGAGTGACAATGCTCCTAGAGAGGAGCTCACGTCCATCTTAGCTGGAAGAGGGATGGTTGCTGCAGCCCGGAGGAGCTGCGTACAGTCTCCATTGTGCCTCCCACCACACCCGCCTCCGCCACCCCCGCTAGTTGCTCCAGGAAGCAGAATTAGAAACACTGAAGTTGATTCTCTCCTTCAGGCTGGGAAAGGTGGAAATAGAGGGTGTTGAGGGCAGGAAATTATCCACCAGTGTCTCTCAGTAACTCCAAGTTGGGGACTTGGTCGCTCAAAAGCCATAAGGCTAGAGAAGCTGCAGTCCTGACTGGGGTGGGTTTGTAACTGTCTTGAGCTGGCCCTCCACACAGGCTCTCTCCGCTGCCTAGGCTGCAGTGAGAGTTTATGCCTGATGCCCAAGGGCCACGTACAGCTCTGCGCCTTCACTGAGCAGCCAGGCCTCAGTGTTAGACTCACCAGGTTCCAGCAGTGGCTGTGCTGCTTACTGCCTACACGGCCATGGGCAGTCAGGGAGCCTCACTAAACCTCAGTTTTGGCACCCACTAAATGGAGATAATAATAGTCCTGAGCTCCTAGAATTGGTGTGAGGATTAAATACATCAGACAGTGCATATCAAGTCTGAAATGTAAATGGTGGTTATTGCTGTCGTTTTTGTGTGTGTCACGAGTATTAATGTTCGCAGCCTGGCTTCTGTCCTTTCTTCTTTCCCCAAAGTTATTGGTGTTGCATAGTCGATTCAACTGTATTTAGAGACACTGCTTCTTTGAAGATGAGAGTCTTGCAACTGGATTTGAGTAAAATGCTCTTTGAAAAACTGCAAAGTCCTCAGTGAATACATAAAGATGAACAGTCTTTAATTGTCCACTAGCATATTTCACTTAACATTATGTGTTAGATTCATTCATACTATTGTATGTAGTTCTAGTTCATTTACTTTCATACCTAGTATTCCACTATATAAATGTATCGTTTATCCACTTTGCTGATGTTACACTGGAGAGTAACTATTTTGTGAACTGAACTGAATACTGATGTCTGGCTCTTAAGAAACACTTCCCAAGGGAAGGCTGACAGGTCAGAAGGTTAAATTCATGAATACTAGAAAGGCGGCCCTGATTTCTCACGACTTGGGAAGAGCAGTGACTGAGGACTCCCAATATCCAGAGCTGGCAAGGTCTTTCAGATTCGACACACCTCAGTTCCCCAGCCCATGAGAGTTCTTTATTCTGCTCTAGCCTGGCTGATTGCTAAATTGGTAAAAATCAGAGTGCTTTTGGGCATGGGGGCATTCCTAGGATTCTGTTTTGCTATTAAATATTGACATACAAATATATAGCTAAATGTGTTTTACTAATGACTGTGGTGGCATTAATTGTAATTACTTGTCCATCTAACTTGTTGCCACTGTCTGAATTTCTAACATGTTTGAAAAGGTTTTTAAAGGATTTCACTAGCAGTCTTATAAATCGTTTGTCAATAAATGATGAAAAGGCCTGTCTGTTTATATTTCGATGTTATCGTTTTAATGGGTAACTGTCTACATGCCACCCACCACAGAAATGCTCCCCACACCCGCCTTTTTTGGGAAGAAGGTATCTAAGGTGGAGGGAGGTCCGGTTGCTATGGATATTTTAACAGGTAAGCTGAAACCCTCACTCTTTGGTCTCCACCTGAGTGGCGTTCACATTTAGAAGTTACAAGATTGTTCTTGGCTATCTGGACCTTGAGGATGTGGCTAAGTACTGGCAGTTAATTAAAACTAGGCTGGCTTTCAGTATCAGAATTATGCAGCCTGTTTTTGTAGGATGCCCCTGAAGTCTTCACTACCCAGCAATGTGTTTTTGATGTAAAAAAAAATATTTGAAAAGAAAACATAACACAGGGCAGCTTGTCCTCATTTACTGCAGAGGTTGGTTGCTCTGTGGGCTTTTCAGAGTGGGGTTCTGCCCCGGTGTTCTTTGTCCCTTAGCTTTGCAGACTCTGGGCTGCCACACTTTAATGTGCCCCAGAGAGCTGATAGGAGAACACAGCCCTGGCAGAAGATTTTGCTTCATGGGATAAAATGGGGACGATCTTAGAGAAGGTTCTCAAATCAGAGTATTACTACTTTAAGTGGCAGATGAAATAGTTTTAAATTATTCTTTTAATTATTCTTATTATTTTAAATATGTTTTCAATTATATAGCAGTTCATGAATACATTCTTAATGTAAATGCAAAATCTAACAGTATGGATAAAGAGAAAAATCTCCTTGACTCTTCTACATCAGTTCTAGTTTCCTCTCAATGGATACCCTCTCATCAGTTAGTAAGTATTATGATAGGTCAGGAGTCAGGAAACTATGGCCCAAGGGCCTATCCAGCTCCCTTCCAGTTTTTGGAAATAAAGTTTTATTGGAACACAACCATGCTTTTGTTTACATGTCCCTGGCTGCTTTCATACTGTAGTGGCTGAGTCATGTAGTTGCAACAAAGATCACGTGGCCCACAAAGCCTAAAATATTTACTGATTGGCCCTATACAGAATAAGTTTGCTGGCCCCTGTACTAGATCTTATTTTCTTTGCAATTTTGTATATTTAAAGTAATATGAAATTTTATTTGCAGTGTTCATATGTATGTATAGTTTTTTATTTTGCAGAAATCATCATATAGTTCATACTGTTCTATACTCACTTTTTTTTAACTATTTGCCTTCATGAACTGTCATCCATATCAAAACATGTGGCTCTACCTCATTATGTTTATTTAGCTGTTACATATTGTCCACAGTAGGACTGAGTTAAACTTATTCTGTCATCCTCTATTGGTGAGCATGTAGTTTACTTTCAGCTTTTACTATTAAAAAGAATGCAGCAATAAAAACTGGCAATAATCTCTATTTTTCTCTAACTGGTATCAGAAAATCATATATACAATATGCTGGCATATTTTCACAACAGAAGTTTCGTAATAATCATGGCTAATATGAAGGAAAGGGGGGTTAATGACCTTGGCTAGGGACTTAAAACATGACAGTGGGCAACACCCGGGACACACATTTTTATGCTTCCCATTGCTAGGCTGTGCCTACGCTGGGAAAAGGCCCGAGTGGAATTGCAAGTGCTTTCCCCTAAAGGACACAAGAGGGAACAGAAGTGTCCTTCGGCAGGGTATCTGTAAGCTTGCTGTCACTTGAACTATAGTCTGAGAAAATGTCGAGATTACAGTGTATGTGCTAGAAATATAAAACCATTGAATGTCAAGCTTCTAGGAACTTCCACAGTGATCAAGTTGAGCCCCTTCAGTTTTTAGTTGAGAACACCAAGACTAACAAAGGTTAAATGATCTATTCAAGATCATAGTATTTGGCTTTGATCATGACCTAGCCTGTCAAGTGACTTCAACTCCAATGGCCTAGAAATGAAAGACCTGATTTTTGTTATTCAGGAGGAAGAAGACTTACAGTAGCGCATCATTTATATGTTTTATAGTTGGTCAGAGTATTTGTATTTAAAACACACGATTTAGGTATGAACATTCACATTACAGTAGTTTCATTTCTGGTAATGTATTAGGTGTCATTCCTTCAGCAATCCCAACAAAGAAGAACCCACACTGACCAGTGCCTGAGCGGTCCGAAAGTTCCTGTCCGGCCATTAGTTCATGTATGTTGAAGAATCACTGGAACGGAAACAGGCGACCTCAGCTGAAGTTGTTCTAGCGCAATGCTGTGATTCGAAGGGTTAATCCAGTACAGGAACATATTTTCCAGAATTGTAAGAAAATTTTTGCTTCCAATGAAGTAACAATAATAATTGCTGATCATATGAATTAACATTTGTGGCAGCTTAGAAATTACACCAACAATTGGCCAAACCCACATTTGCACAAAGAAATGCCTTTTAAATATGTCAAGATTTTTGTTCATGATAAATATACTGTTTGAATGCAGACTCTTGCAGAGGTGACATGAAACTGCACTAAAAGTGTTTTTTTTTTTAAAAAAAACCCTTACCTAAATTACATAAATATTTAATGTTAATGAAACTCTCACCTTTAAGTTACTATGCTTGCCACAGCCTTTCTCCTTTAGTATTCTTAGCTAGATTTATTTTGAGCCTGATGATAGTAAAAGAAGTAACATAAAATGAAACTCGATATTCAGAACTACCTGTTTCTTATTCATAAGTTCAGTCTGGGGTCACCATTGGTTCCACTGAAAGACTGGCCTAGAAAGCAATTGTAGTCCATATTCTTTGCAGTAGAATAGAAAAGATTTTTGCCACTGATAATTGTTTTTATTTAAGCAATAATTGCCAGGTGGTCTTGGAACAGAGAAAAAGAGGGAAATGACTAGAACACACTCTGCTATTCAGTTTCTTGGCCTAGAAACCATGGAGAGACAGAGAAAACAGCCCTAAAACAACTAATCATAACTAATCTCAATGACTGGAAGATGTGAAACAATTCCATACATTTTGTCAGATTAATAGATGGTCGCTAAGTATTTCTAGAGTTCCTGTAAGGTACATTATTAGATATTTGAGGGGGCACATATGAAATTACAGACATGAGCTTTACTTCCCAAATTATAGCCCTTGCTAGGAAAAGCAAGACAAGCAAACCATAATCAACATCCAACTAGGAATTTCTTCTTAGTAGGTCTAGGAGCAAGACTCTTAACTTCCATTATTTAAAACGGTAGCTGAACATATAAAATACTAAAACAGCTCATTGAAAACTAATCAGTTATGTATCCACAAATAAAATGGGTTGATAAATAGTTCTTTCTTACGAACACAATTATGTTGTTGTTTTGGCTTCAAGTGGGCAGAGAATAAAGGCAACCATTCATAGAATAAAACCAAAGTTATAGAATAAAACAACGAAGTCATAGAATGAAGAATCCCCAGAACTAGAAGGGACTTTAAGGTCTTCGAGTCAAATGCCAATATCATCAAAAATGTTATCCACCTGGTGGATTTTACTTATAAACTTTTAAAATCCCAGCCTGAATTCCCCTAGCCTCTACTGGAATTTTAAAGTTGCTACCTCACACCATCACTTAAATATACAAACCCGTTTTAATATTAGCATAAGAAAAATATAAGAAGATAAATATACATGAAACTACAATTTACAAAAAACTGCATATAGCACCTCAAAGTTTAAAAAAAACTGAAGCTTTTTGTTTGTTTGCTTTTTTGTTTTGTTTTCGTTTTGTTTTGTTTTTATCTTAGCCAAAGTATACAATTGCACAGATACTCTATTCTCTCTTCTCCATTAGAGGAGCTAGTCAGATGTGACCATATAGACCTCAAATTTGCCTGGATACGATGCGTTTAGCTACTAAATAGGCAGGCTAATCTTAAAGTCAAGAATTGTGTGTATGCAATAAGAATAGTTATTATAGGAAAGTGTAGTTATTGAGGAATTAATATAATATGTGTGTTTGCCATATAAATAAGGAACCTAAAAGTGTTCAAATACATATATGGCTGATATGCTGAGAATGAAAGAGAAATGATTAGGAAACTAAATACCAAAGTGGTAGCTATTTTTTTCCCCTGGACTTGTCTCAGTGACAGTCGCAAATAAAATAGCTACAGCTAAACCGTTCTTAAAGCTAAGAGCCTGGAATGTTCACAGACTCTGGAAATTTGACATTAAGATAATGCCCTGATTTATAGAGACAACCACAGAACGATGGGTTTTCATCTGTAGCTGGTTTACAGGTGAAACAAGTTATGTTTAGAAAACAAACCCAAACCAGAGACAAAAACAAACAGAAAAAAATAATCTGGAGGAATACGATAATGCAAGCAAGAGAAAGAAATTACCAAGAAAGAGTGCTATAATTAATATATTTTGAGTAGTAAGAGGTGATCTGATACTTATAAAATGAAAACGAAATGCTGTGGAAAAAGCAGAGGACAAAAAGAGTTTTACAAATTAAAGCTACAATAGGCCCATGAGGAAGCAATCAGACATAACCAGAATACGAAACATTCTCAAATAATTTGAAAATCTACTACAAGTGAATGCCACAAAAAAAAAAGGGTTTGTGTGGGAAGGGTGGGGCGAAGACTGGGAATATGGCTCTATTAGGATGAAAGATTCTATAAAGGCAGAAAAACCAAGACCAAGGTGTGAACCTTAATTAGATTTAGTTAAAAAAGAAAGCAGCTATGAAACATATTTGAAGGACAGCTAAAAATATGTGCACATAGATTGAATATTAGATAATACTGGGGTAATATAATTAATTTTCTTGGTGTAATAATAGTATTGAGGTTAGGATAATGTGCTTGTTTTATGAGATGCTTGCTGAAGTAATTAGGAATGAAGTGTCATGATAGTAAACATTCTAAATGGTTCACAAAAATAAAAAATACACAAAAAATGTTATTACATTTTATTTTTTCTTTACAATAGCAGTCCATTTCAATGTAGAATAGAAAATACAGGAAAAAAAGGAGAATGTTTACAAGCAATCATAAATACAATTCATCCCAGCACTGCTAACGCTCTAGTATTGTATATGTGTGTGAATATATTCATGATATATATTAGGTACTAAAATATAACATCTGCATTATTACATAAATACATACATATATAACACATAATGTATGTATATACCCATGATAATACATATGTTATTTATAGTAATATGAATATATCTTTTACATTAAAAATGTTAATCATATAATATCCTTTTAGTGATTGAACGAATGTAGCATTGTACTGTGTGCATGGACCCTAATTTTTTGTACCTGTCTCCTCCAGTGAAAGGAGTTTTACTTATTATTATGCAGGCACAACTCTTCCTCCTTGTGGCTGAGGTTTTAATTTAGTGTGCATGACTTAGAGTGCTTCTGAATTCCCTCTTGATGAGACCTGACTGGTTTGTTATGTTTTCTTATCATCTGTTCTGTCAATGACATTTTTCATCATTTACATTAGCCCAAGAGGGCAAAGAGCATTTTTATCTTGATGGGTAATCTTACACATAACAAATTGGTTGCATATCTTTGCTCACTGGTACTTTATTTAACAGGCTAATCTGATAAACTACCTATTTTTCAAGTTATAATAACATTCATGGTGGTGGTGAACTTGATGAGGTTCCAAGTCTCCAAAGACAGAAGCTGATTGCTTGCGGCCACATAACATTTTAGCTAATGCAATAAAGGATTACTCTTCATAGTGAAGAGGTAAAGACTGGGGGAGAAGGGGATGGTTAGCGTATTAGGGGCAAATGCAGAATAATCACATATGGCAATTTATTGCTTTGGAATGTAGAATCTTTTTATTGTAATATCCTCACTTTGAAAAAGGGCACTTGGCATCAAATAGACCTGCTTCAAATAATGGCTTTGCTACTTTTTAACCTTGGCAAGCAAGGGTATGATTCTCTCTGCCTAGTTTTCTCATCTGTAACATCGATCCTGAAGTATGTATGGAAATTTCATAGGTCTGTTATAAAGATTTAATGAGGTCATGAAAGTTTTTTGTAAATTATAAAGAGCTGGTGATGGGGGAGTGAGGATCGTGATGGTAGTAGTAGAATTAGTAGCAGTAGCATAAATAGTAACAGAAGTAGGAGAATATTAGTAATGGGTAACTATTATTAATAGATAATAATAAACCATTAATATGATATTTATATTTTATATCTATATTTATATTTTAAGATATTTATATTTCCATTTACAGATATTTATATCTACATTTTAATATTTATATTTTAAGACAAATTTTTAATTTCTATTTTATATTTATCTTTATACTTATCTCATATACAAATATTCGAGATATTTACATTTTAAGACACTTTTTTATGGATTAAAAAGCTGATCTTAATCAGATGCATTTATTATAGCGTCTTTTCAGACACTCCAAAGACCACCGTAAAAAATAATTTGTATATATTTGCAAGTAGAGGGAAAAAAAGATATTACTTGATTCAAAAATATGATATTGAAAATTTATGTTTATTCTACATTTTATTATCAATGGAAAGAGTTTTATTGTAAGTTACAATAGCATTTTAATAATAGTCTTCTAAATAAAGTATTTCTGCTAGATTTGTAGCATCTCTGATCTCTGCTCGATTCCTCATTTTGCATAAGTATTCCTTTAATTTAAATTCATATTTGTTGTCATTCTTAAGTTTTGACTATAAAGGAGAAAATGTACTCTTTATAAGTGATACAAAATAGCTGTATGTAAGATTAGGTGGCTCATACAATAAGTTTACTTAAGAATATCCTTGTTTTTTCTTTATTCTAAAAGATACTCTTGGGAGAAGGATACATTTCTGAAGCTTTAAGTTCTCACCATTCATTTTCTTAGCATTATACACCAGCTTTTGTGTGTGTGTGACCCAACAGACACATAATACAAAAGAAATGAACACAGTTCTTTTTATAGTGGAGGATGAATGGGGTAGATGTTTGTTTTGTTTTAGTGAAGAATTAGTGGGGTGGGTGTTTAAAAAAGCACCAATACATCAAAATATAGAATGATATTTAAGGCAAAAAAAAAAAAAAAAGATATTTTTTCCTACCTATTAGGATCGTTTCATCTCAAATTAGAGTGTTTGGAAAAGCACATAAGTATATGAGGTACTGACATAAACATGTAAATAAGTATAATTCTCTTAAAATCCCACGCTCTCCACATAATCTTCGATAGCACCCTGTAAGAAGATCTGATTCTGGTCACTCGCAATCCACTGCGTATTCAACATGTAAGCAAAAATACATCTAAGCACTGAGCCTCATTCATAGAACATGAGGGTGCCATTTGGAAAGAAATTGGAGTGGAGCAGAAAGAGTCATGGTCCATTCCACTTACAGTTCATTCATCGATTCATTTATTCAACAGACCTTTAATGTCTACCCTGAGCCAGGCCCTATTTTAGTTGCTAAGGACACTGCAGTGGACAAGGCAGGCACAGTCCCTTCCCTCATTGAACTTATATCTTGGTTCAGGGGAGGAGGAAGAAATACAATAAAAATATTGAACAAGTAGAGGGAGTATGTCAGATGATGATATGTGCTATAAAAGAGAAGAGTAAAGGAGATGGAGAAAGCCAAGTGGAAGGAGGGTACTCGTTTGTGTAGAGCGGACAGCGAAGACCTCACTGATCTTCTGAAGTCAGAACAGAGGCATGGGGAAAGAAGCAAAGACAGCCCTAGAGGACTGGAAGGAATGATTCCAAGCAGAGGTGAAGCAAAGGCCCTGGGGCAAGCAGCAGTCTTGCTATCTCTGATACAAGTTAACGAACTTCTCTGAGTTGCAGTTTCCTCTGTGGTCAAAATGGAAGGAACAGTACTACAGCGAGGATTAAATGAAATAGGGTGTGCAAAGAGCCACATGTACTGAGTATTCTGTAAATCTTCAGTGCATTTCTTCTGTAAATATCTGTTCATGTGTGTATGTGTGCTTGTCTGCAGCATTATGGTCTCTCTTCCTTGAAAGCGATGTCTTTTAAACACTAAGGCCAAAATCATTACCGAATTGTGCTACATAAAACACTAAGGCAATCACCTGTGTTATGCAGTTTAAAGATGTCCATGGACTACTTCATGAAGCATGTCTTCATGTTTCACTTGTCTTTCTCAGATCCTGCCACCATAGGTCCACCCCAGAGCCTCCTGCTGCTGAGATCTTACACTAGTGATGGCAGATTTGGAGGTGGCATACGCCCAAGATAGTTCCAGATTAGCTAGCTCCCTTCCCTCTGTTACTCTCTCCCTGAGAAACTCATGTCCTCGTAAAGAGGGTGGGGTAGATTCCTTGGCCCCCACTTTTCTATACCCTTACTTTTCTCTCTAGTTTCTTTTTTTCCAGCATAGGCAGGCACGGGAGCTGAGAGAGCTGAAATGCTCTGTGTAAAACAGTGAGAGAAATACGGATCAGAGTGGGGCTTATACCTGAAAGGGAGAGCAGAGAGAAGAGAGAGGAAAAAACACTTCAAGTATCATGATAGAGTGGCTGAGAAGCTTTTAAGAATAGAAAAGACCAATATGCATTTCTAAGCGGTTTGCATTGCTGCATTATAAATTCTTTCCATCTCCTCAAAGCTTTGATAAAGTCTCCTACAAAATTGGTCTTTGTATATGGCTTCTTTTGGGTAGCAGTCAAGGAAAAGGAGTGAGTTCCATTATGGAGTCAACGTCAGGGCAGAAATGAATGAAAAGCTCTGTGACCAACAGTAAGGAAGTAAGAATTCTGCAGAAGAAGGAAGCAGGAGCCAGAAATGACCACCCGTTCATCCCAGAGAAATTCTCAGAAGTCTCTCAAGGACATTGAGCATTTCAAGCCAATAGTATATTGATTTTTAGGAGCAGGATAACCTCAGTTAACATGTGCATGTACAAGACACTTACTTCAGGCAGCATCCCGAACAAAGACTGAACTCTCTGGGGTGGTAACATGAAATTCAGGCTGATGATCTGAGAGGTACTTTGGGCCTTCCAGGAAATGGGTATGACAGTTAAGACACATCCACATTTATCAGTGTCCTTGAATGGACCAGTGTATATGCTTAAGCTGCATTGTAGAGATCCCAAGACGACATTCAGAAGTGACACCTTGAGAATGGCTCTGTTTGCCAGCTTAGTTTGCTAGCTTAGTCTTGAATCAACATCTTTGATTCCATAGAACAGAAGGGGAGTATGTTTGGGGTAACTTCCTTGGACCGTATCCATCCTGGGCTGCATATAAGGCAGCTGTAATATTAAAGCTAACATTGACTGAGTACCCAGCATGAGGAAAGGCTTGTGCACTTAAATCATCTAGTTCTCACAACAGCTCTTTGAGATAACTGCTATTATTATTATTCCTAAACGAGGAGGCATAACTTGACCCAAATACAGGTTTTGGGAAACTAGAGCATGTGGAATAAATAAGTACTGAGGGGAAATTTTGTGAGGATAAGTGAGAGTTAAAGAAGCAACCAATTCAGCAATTCTTTAATAGCACATGGGCTGTTAACTTTATACAGATGCCTGGTGTCTTCGTCAGGCTTATAGGATGACAGTGTAATTTCATTTGCGTTTGTCTGATGTTTTCATTTAGACCATGACGACTCCCAAGTCAGCTCTTTTCAGGCTGTAGGTCTTCCTCTGTCTTTGCAACTCCACTCTGGATGGGCAGGTATGTGGCTCATTAAAGGCAAGAGTGGAAGATGAGGTGATGATAACTGGGAAAAACTTGGGCTTTGTGGAGAAATAAGCAAGTTTTGAATTTGAGCAAAGATCAAATTGAGATGAACCCCAAGGCGAATGTGGTCAAGGTAAAAGAGTCTGTTTAAAAGCAGATGTTTGTATGCGTACTTCGTCCGCAATGTAGCTCTGGAGATCCATTTCGGAGTCTGGTCTTACAGTGTGCATATACATCTTCTATGGAATTTACACATTCACTCATGCAAGTGAATCCTTAGAAGCCCAGCTACCCATTACTGCCTGGGGTGGGGCCAGCGAGGGGTCGGGGAAAGTGATGCTGATACTTGCTGGAAACTCTGTCTTTGGGTCAAGCTAATTTACTGCATATTTGAATGTTTGGCTTTTGATGGCCATTAACTTGAGCCTGACTCACCGGAGTAGCCGGCTTTTAATGAAGAATTGCTTTGTTAAAAAAAAAAAAAAAAAAAAATTCTTGAGATTTTTTTGGAAAAGGAAAAAGTAAATCCCAGAAGATTTTTAGAACTGGTAGTTGAAGCCTGTTCACTAGCCTGCCTGGATTTCCTTTAAATGCTAAGATGAAAGTCATTCAGCATGGAGCTCTCACTAGTGGGGATTTAAGAGGTTTTTATTCCTGTTCTGTACTACTGCCAGGAACTATAATTAACAGATAAGTGAGAGAGATGGAGATGGATTTTTTCCCCCAGCTTATTTAAATATCCTCCTCCTTTAAAAACCCATATCCATCATAACCAGAGTGGACCTGGAATAATGGAAGTCCAAATGGACAGAAAATCCACAAAAACAGTGCACCTGTTTGTTTTTCTTTTGGCCTGAGGATTAATAAAGGATCTTGGACTAGTTTGCCATTCATCTCTCATCTTTCATTTTTTCAATAATCTTATCTACAAAATGCTTTAACTAGTATATTAAAAATCTTTAATTTTTAGATGTGTTCACTTTGAATTCTTTCCATTTTTTTCCCCTTGGTAAATGTTTATCACACTCATAGGCAACTTGAAATTTCCTTTATAGAGAGGAGTGCCCCATTAAGGAAATGAAAACAAAAAAGACTGCTTAGAAAATTTAAGGGCCCTGTGAGACTTATATTTCTAAAAGGACTCCTATTAAAAGAACATTAGGGACATATAAGGATAAACACTTGCCATTTCTTCAAATATGAAGATATCACTACTCACCATTCTTCAGGCACATTTTGAAAGCTTTGATTTGCTTTGGTTTGTTTGGTTGGTTGGTTTTGTTTGATTACTTGCTTTTTCCATGCACATTAATCAATTTGCATCGACTCATCCACATCTACTTCTTCTTTCCCTTCTGACCAAAAATATACTTTAGTGTGCACAAACCAATGAAAAATCTTATTAAGGCATCTATTCAATATGTGACATCGAGTCTTATATAAGTAAGTAGCTTCTGTTGCCAGTAAAGAATGATGAACCGTGAGTTTTCTTTTCGACCTATTCTGACATCTGCAACTCTCACAGCAGAGTTTGGCAAATCTGAATTGAGTCATGACTAGAGAGTCAGTAGGTCACATTCAGTCCAAGAGACAAGAGAAAGATGGAGAAGCAATGCCATTGTCAGTTGGGAAAGGTGCATCTACAACCATACTCATAAAACAAAAGTGAAGATCAAGAAGAAGATTAACTTAGAAATAGCAACAGAAGCATACTGATAAAATATCCAGCAATAAAGATCATAGAAATTAACCTAGTATAGAATATTCATGACACAATAAAGTTTTGAATCACCTCTACTTCAGGGTACGTGAAAAATTCATTACCTGTTGCAAAACATCACCGTTTCCTTTAGTCTTTCTCTCTCTGAGACTAGTCTCATAACTCTTCAAAGTAAAATGGTCTGTTGAACTAAGAATGAACAGGGTTGAATAAAATAGACCCGTGTATTGGTGACAATGATTATACCTTTTAAAGTTTTCATAAATAGCACTTTACTGTTATCATTATTTTCTGCTCAGTGGACAGCACCAGTTCCAGAAGTTGTGTGAGATAATTGAAATTGATTTTTTTTGCTAAGCAGCGCGTTTGATATTTCTTCAATGAGACTCCAGCTCTCCTCCCCATGCCCGCCCCCAAATCTGTGGTGAAGGAAACATAACTTTACTTCATCTCATCCTTAATATGGCTCTTAAGTCCTTAAAGGTCATGGGCAGTATTTACAAAGGCTAGGATGTACTATGAGAGAGGCAATAATGCTTACGTTTTCCCAGTTACGATAAGCATCGAGTAGTCCAATTAATGATCCATCTGGAATAGTCTTCTTTGGATTTGGCTTTCAAAAGTTTGCTTGAAACCTGAGAAGTTTTTTTTTTTTTCTTTCCCTCATTACCCATACCTGTCTGTTACAGTTTTAAACAATACATCCAATATAACCTTTTTATTAAAGGTTAAGTCTAAAATGCGTTTTCTTTGGCACAATTCTGAACTCACGCTTTACCCACTTTTCGAATGCTTTCAGCTCACAAAATGAGAGAAAATCTTTCTGTGACACGATGGTATCACCATCTTTTTTTCCAGTGGGAGGACTGCACGCCCACACAGCAGATTTTCTCTATGTTGTGGCATTCATGCAGCAAAGGGCTGTACTTCTGAAGGGTTTCTTGTGTAAGGGCTTTTATGCTTCTCGCTTTGGAGAATTCACTCAGACTGTAGCCAAGTGGAGGTCAGGAAGAACCCCGCCCTGATCCTGCTTTTCTGTATGTTTCCCTGTGGTTCTCCACCGCCTCACGGAACATATTCCTTTCAATCTCTCTCGGAATCATTTGCTGCTTCATTATTTGCAGATGGGAAAAAAAAAAAAAGCACACTGACAAACAGGAAGAATTCTTTTATTTAATAAGCCTTTGGTCGCCTGCTCGATTCTGAAATGTGTGTGCTCTGTGCTCCAACTGAATAAGTCTGATAATAGACTGTAAGAATCTTTCTGCTTCCTCTCTTCTTTTCTTCTTTCTTTTCATTTTCCCTTTCTCTTTTCATCCTTTCCTGTTTTATCTGTTTTAAGGCCAGTTTGCTCCCCAGATTATCCACTTACATTCTTTTCCTCACGATGGAATCTTTTTGTCCTTCTGACTCTTAGAGTTGTTCCAAATCTCTGTTAACGCATTTATCACTTCTGACATAAGGTGGTAGATTTTTTTAGCTTATATTTTCCTCCCCTTTGCAATTCCCTTCTTTCACTAATGGCGGAGAGTGACAACTAGTGATTACAGGAATCTTGAAAATGCCACTGGGAACTCAGCAACAAGAGCTGCCTCATCAAGACAAAGATGTGAATTCAAGCCTGGATCCCCAGATGCCTCCCTCCCTTTTATCCCCACCCCACTAGCAAATTCTGAGTAACCTCTTCCTACTTCCTGACCTGGAGGGTCTAACTGAAAACCTCAACAAGCCCAAGGGTGTGCGTGGCCTGCTTAGTGCTTTTACGTTCCCTCCCACACACAGTCTATTTTAGAGTGAACACTATGTTATTTCTGTACTAGGCAAAAAACTTTTCTGTGTAAATGGAAATATAAAATTTGTAGGTGCTATAAAATAAGCTTACAGAAAAAATAATGTTTCGATGTGTTTCCTCTTTCTCGTCCTTCCTCTGTCCTTCTTTTACTCATCATGGTGACATTTGTCTCTTCCTTTCTTATTTATGGATGTGCTAAAGTGTGTGGCTGAGTCCTGAGTGGGGCTTAGGGAGTGATTGATCACATCAGACCTTCAGGGTCTGCTTGTCCAGCAGAGCTCAGCTCAAAGCCAGACCACAAAACCACTCTGGTCTCCATGGAACAGCATTCTACTGGTCAAAGCGGCTAATGGCCTTCTTTGAGCACAGTTATAAATTACGACGGTAGGTCCATATCTTAAAAAATTCATGCATTCATTTAGCAAATATTTGTTTTGTACCTACCGTGGGCTGGCTGTTCTAGCTCTGAGGATACTGTAGAGAACAAAACAGACAAATGTCTCTTTACATGTACCTTCACATGTTAGAATATCTTTTCATAATCTCTTAGGCAATAGCTGTTTTTACAAGTGGTTCTAGTATCCTTTAGACATAAAATCCCCAACGTTTTAATGACCATAAGCATCTTGTTCAGTTTTATACATTTTTTTCAAGAAACAAATGCTATAAAATCAAGTAAAATATGTTTTGTCTTTTTTTATGTGAGTCGAACAGCCTTTTGCAGAACATGTTTTAATTTCTCTTCCCCCATTTCCTTGCCCCTATCGGAAAAAAAAAAAAAAAAAAGAAACAAAAAAAGAAAAGAAAAAAGAAACATGTTTGGATTTTCACCACCTGGTTATGGTTAGTTCTTTATTTTAAAATCGCTTTCAAAACAGATCAGACATTACACTGTTAAAAACAATTTTCACTGTAGGTATAGAATATCATACTGCGCTTGTAGTAATAACTGATAGATATCTAGAATAATCTTCAATAGGACTGAGACTATAAAGAACTGTCAATCACTGAGTTTAACTTTAAACACAGATGATTTGAATTCATGTTAGCAGCGTGAGGAAGCCAAGAAGATGGAATAGTGCTGGCTGGAGAAAAGATGATAGGATTACCTCTGCAGTTTGCCTTTCTTGCTGGTTGTTTGAGTCACTAAATCAAGGCAAAGTTTATGAAAAGCCTGTGGTTGGGGTCTCCAACTTTTTATTCCTGCTGAGATTTTCCTATTATAAATCTGCTGTCAGAAATAAGTGCTTTACTTGTGACTTAATTCTATGCAGGCACACACACCTTGGTTCAACACTTTGGCCAGGCAGCCTTGACTGTCTTGAGAGCAGCAGAGATCTCATTAACTCAAGCTGTTACAAAGAAAAGTGGTTCACATGCTTTCTGGTCGTCATTCACTGCTCTGGCAACAGCTCCGTGGATGCTGAAAGAAACCGTGAACTCCAAGGCAGTGATGGGGCCAGAACAGTGAGGACCAGAGGGTGCAGCCGAGTACGGTGGAGAGAGTGGTGGGATTTGTGAATTCAAAACCGTTATCCTTCTTGGAAGAGGCACCTCTACTTTTTAAAACTTTCCAAGTTACCTATTTTTAAAAACAGGTTATTTTAAAGTATTTCCGCTACTATCATCGCAGGCTAGACTTGAGCTGTCCAGTGTGGGAGCCACTAGCCACATGAGGCTATTTTAAATTGAAAATAATTAAAACAATAAAATTTCAAATCCAGTTCCTCAACTTGCACTAACTGCATTTCAAGTGCCCACTGCCGCACGTGGCTCAGGGTTACAGTATTGGACGGCACAGAGAGAACATTTCCACTGTCACAGAAAGTTCTGTTGGACAGTGCTGGTTAGATAGTGTTGGCAGAACGTGACACCTTTACAGTGATTAGGCATTTAAAAGGTATAACCAGTAAGAACTGAATGCTAACACGTGAGCATATTTTCACTTTGAATATATTGACTTTGTATTAGTTACATTTCTGTTAAAATACATGGATGATTATTTTCTTTGCTATGTCTTTTAAATGTCTTTGAATATCATATATGTCAGTGCTGTGTCACATACACTCCCCAAAGGATCCAGTCCACACATTGTTAGTTACCAATCAATGAAGTAGGTAGAGAAATAAAGAGTAAGCATTTAGATGTTTTTTATAAAGATTCAGCATTGTGCAACTTCCAGTCACTCATGATGATTGTATTTTATGGAAAGATCAGTCTGAGACAGATTAGAAATTATTTAAAAAGAACAACTGCCCCTTTACTACAGCGAGTTAAGAAGCAAAAATATATGAAAATATTCTCCTTTGGAAACACATTAATCAGTTCACCCAAGGATTTCAGGCAAGACCAGCTTATACGAAAGGAACAAAAGCTCAATTCAGAGTAAAAAAAATTCTATTAAAAGTATAATTATGTGACATGACTGAATATAAGCTACAGTAGTTTTCCCATTCACTCTTCAGTGTATATAAAAGATTCAGTTCTGGGTGCTCTTTTCTATAAATGTAACGACACTTTTATGTAACATTCTCTATCTCAGGGAGCTTAGACCAAAGTAGGGGGAACGAGTGTGTCTTGAGAGGAATGTGGCACTTATTTAGTACAACTTGCCAAGTTAGAAAGATTTGTGCTTTGGCTAATAAAAGTAGCTACTATTCGAAGAGTGTTACAGTATCTGAATTGAAAAACGGTATGTGTTACTGCATCAGCACAAAGGAGATGTCTCCCATGATGTGAACTGGTACCGTGCAACAGGAGTATCCCTAGCCTTGTTTTAGTTCCATCCCTGCAAACCAGGCCACGTGTCAGCGCACTAAGCACAAGGACCAGAGTGTACATGGCACGTGCATGTTGAGTTGCTAAGTAAATAATGTGTAGTAGTAAGTGCTTATTTGCTAGCTTCTCTAAACTCCGAGCTCTCCAAGGGAAGGAGATGTATTTAGCCATGTCGGCTTATACAGTGGATGCTCACGAAAACCCATTTAACAATTGGTACTGTAAGATGCTATTAAAACAAACATTTAATGATCGAGTCAGTTATTCAGGTTATTCAATATGATACCAAATCACTGCTTTGACATTTGCTTCATCTGGTTGTTCTGTCATCCTGGATATGCTGAGCTTAAACTACAGCTAGGTGAATGGCTTGTTGCAAAATCAGAAAACTCTTATTCTGAGTTATTGCTCTTCCTTAGCTCTAAAATAGTAATATAATAATAAATATTGGTTTGCATTAGAGGCAATATAATGAACAAATGATTGTGAACTACTTTACTGTGAGATAAGGTGAAAACATTCATTCCATGAAATATTTCTACTACAAATTAGCCAGAATTCATTAGAACTTTTTTTTTTTTTTCTCTAAAACTTCCAAGTGTCAGAGGAAGTTGGGAGTTGCTGCTTAGGATTTCAGAATCAGCAGCATCTTCATAAAACCTGGCACTTGGAAAGTGGATCTCAGGGCAATCTGCTTTCCCCGACCCACCCCTCCATTTCTTTGTATCACATAACTACCCCTAAAGTCAATACTCCCCCTTAAATAAATAAATTGTTCAAGCTCTTTACTGTCTGCGCTGCTTCTTCATTAACTCAGGGTTTCAACGTTACTCATTCTCCGGATGGTCCTACTCTCTCTGGCTCTTGTCTGCGAGTTCCTGACTGGGGGCCCTATTGATCTGAGGAGGAAGAATACTGAGGCCCTGCAGATATGTGGTTGATCTCTTTGCCCACTAGCCTGGCATGAGTTGGAAGTGTCAGAACTGAGGAAATGACTCTTACAGCCTGAAACTTTCATCTGGAGGCAGTAGTCAGGAGCTGGGAGGTTCACTTAGAGTGACAAAATGTTTTGCTTGTCATGCGATTTACAGGAAAGGACACATATAGGGGTACACTCTGAATGGAGAAAAGTTCTCCATCCCCAACACCACAGAGCTCAACCTGTGGTTTTTAAGTCACATTCACACTCACAGGAAATATCACTACTCACGAGGGCTTCCACTGGGTGAGGAAAAAGAATAGGCTGAGTGATACCCAGTGCATCATAATTACAGAGAGTGAATGGATCTGATGCATCATAAGCCAGGGTTACTCAGGCTCAGCACTACTGGCATTTTAGGTTGGTTAAGTCTTTGCTGCGGGGGTCATCCTCTGCATTGTAGGATGCTTAGCAGCATCCCTGGCCTCCAGCCACTAGATTCCAGTAGTAACCACCCCCAGATGTGACAACCAAAAACATCTCCAGATATTGCCAAATGTCTTCTGAGGGGCAAAATTGCCCTGGGTTGAGAACCACTACAATATGGAGACTTTGAAAGGATTCCAGATGTGCCACCATTTCTCAGAAAGGTTCAGTAACTTTTTTTCTAGGAATCTCTAGGAAAATGATTAAGGAATGTTTATTTCATGTTGTAACCAAAAAAGTACATGTAAGCACCCACTTATATGAGACACTCAGTTGAGTTCTAAACAAAACAATCAAAACTTTCCTCTAAACATAAATCTTCTAAGCCAATCAAATGATAATTCTTGCCATGCACACAATCTAGAGATAAATCATATTCAAAATACATCAGTAGAAATTGACACTGACTCTGTCTTAAAATATGCCTTAAAGAATTTGTCTGTTAATTCACCATGCAGAAATATTTATTGAGCATCGACTATGTGCCAAGCACTTGACTAAGCATTGGCAATAATGGACAAAGAAAACACTACTACTGCCCTTAGGAGTTTAGAGGAGAGTGGAGACCGACAGACAATCATTAATTACAAATGATAAATGGCTTGGTTGCTCTACACAAAGGAGAAGCAGCTAAATCAGACAGGGATAAGGGAAAGTGTTCCTGAGGTGAATTTTGAAGCTGTGTTTGGAAGGATGACTAGTTAGTAAGGATGCTGCAAGAAGCGGGAGGAATGTGTATGGAGACTCAGAGGGATGCAGTAGCGCGACACAGAGAACTACGAGAGACTCCGAATGTCTGTGCAGAGATGGGGCAGGGGTATAGAATGAAGTGAGAGAGTCTCAGGCAGATCTGGCAGGGCTTTGGGTGCTGAGCCTAAAGCCACGGTGGAGATACACTGGGAGAATTTTAGCAGGGGCAGGACAGGGCGTTTTTGGCAGCTCCTCCCAGCAGCGTTATAGGGGATAGATGGAAAGACTCAAACCAGGAACAGAGAGGGAGTCCAGTTAGAAGCCAGCGGCAGTAATTCAAGAGGGACCTAAATCATCGTCGTGGCAGTGGGTTAAGGAGGAGGAGAGGATAAGAGATCTTTCAGAGATTAAGGAGATAAATCGATCTGCTGATTGTATATGGGGGCTTGACATAGAAGGGACATTTCTAATGGATCCCAGGCTTCCTGTGTAGGTGGTTCATTGGCTGGTTCTCAATCCCAAAGAAAAGAGAATCCAGGAATGAGACCAGTTTCGAGGAGAGAACAATGAGACAGCATGGCGGAGTGGTTAAAACCTCGAGTTCTGAAATTCAACTTCGGTTTATATCCCAGTTCTGTTATTTACCAGCTGCATGAATGTGCTTGAATTTGCTTAATTTCCCTAAGCCTGGTTTTCCTCCCTTGTTAAATGCAGTTGATAATAGTACTTACTTGATAGGTATAATTGAAAAAATTAAATTAGATGACCGTTAGGAAGAACTGTGCCTAGCGCTTAGAACGTGCTCAGTAGAAGTTAATCACAATGTGAAGATTTCTGTGGAGTTATGCAGTGAAGCATCCCAGGGCCCAGGCAGCCCAACTCAGAGCTTATACTCTTAACCATTCCAAAGGACTGCTTCTTTGGGGTGTGTTCACATAGATTAAATAGTTGCAATTTAGTCTACACTAGGGAGAGTGGTGTGAGATAAGGATGACAAACTAGGCAAAGGTTAGATCACAGGACACTTTATATGCCAGGCTAGGGAGTTTGGCCTTTATCCTGTGTGAGGAATGAGGAAATGCTGGGATTTTTAAGAAGGGAGATGCCATATCCCAATTTGCATTTTATGATTATCACTTCGACAGTGGTGTAGAAGGGATGAATTAACACCATAAGAAGAAGTTAGAGAAAAAGGCCCATGAGACTTCTTCCTCTTTCTTGTTTCCTTTCCAAGTGTATAGAAAACTCAGCTGGCCATCCTGATCTGCTTGGTTCTATGTAGAGAAGATAGAAAATGGTGATAGAAACTTGAGGTGTTCCAAGTATATCAGCATGAAATATTTCTCTCCCCTGGTCTTCACAGCTGCAGGTAGGTACTGTGGATTCAGAAGGCTTCACTTTGCCTTAAAAGGCCAGTGCTCCATGCTGTGCAAAGCAGGAAAGGAAGTGCCTTTGCAGACGGATAGGAGCAGCCAAGCCTGTGGGACCACAGCAGGCTCCGATCCAGATACTAAACTCTGTTCATCATCGTCTAGACCTGTTTGAGTAAGTTGGTCTAATTAGCCTGTCCAAAAAAGAATCTTCAATTTTAATGGTACATAGTTGCGCTTGCAAACTTCCTTCTGCCAGGCATGGTCTCTAGAAGTGAGGGTTTGATGGCCCGCAGTGGTTTGGCCAGAAGCCAGGGTGGTGCTTTAATGACTTTGTATAATTTAATGACTTCATTCAGAAAGAAAAATTTGGATTAGAGAAAATGAATAAATAAATGAGGTAGTAGCCATCTTGACAGGTGAGGCTTGCTGAGAGTGTGTCAGATAATCCTCTGCTGAGACTCATTTCTGATGCAAATCTACTTGGAATTGGGGCTTTTCTTCCTCTGTATGACAGTCTTGCTGCCACAGCATGAGGAATGGCGGGGAGCTCTGAAGACAGAGTCAGCAGAGAGCCCCAGTCCAAGCTCTGCCACTAGCTGGCTGTGTGAATTTGGGGAGCCTGCAACTCTGTGAATGGCAATAACTCACCCATTCAGTGAAAGACTAAACTAGGTCATTAAGGAGGAGGAGAAAGAAGAGAAGAAGGGGCAAGGGAAGGAAGAGGAGGAAAAGAAGAAAATAATAATTTTCACTAACCTAGTTTCTTATTTAATTTTCTGAGCATCATGCTATGTGGTTTACACACTTCATCCTAAAATCTCACAGCAATACTTCCCTAGCTCTTTATGAATTTTTTCAGTTATATGTTTTTATGATCCTGCATTGATGTGAAAGCTCTAGGAATAATATGGAATGGCAGAAGATGAAGACGAAGCCTTCCTGTATAATAGGAGGAGATATTTTAAAATATTGAGGCTGCCTCTCCAGTGACCACGAGCAGGATACGAGTAGGGATTGGCACATGTAGAGGAGAAGATCGATTTCACCGGAGCACCATGATCAAATCACAGTGTCCGTGATTTTGTTTGTTTCTCCCGAAGACTGCATTACAGCTAGGAGTGTAATAAGTATATGGCTACCAGATAATACTTATTTTAAATATAATTGTTTTTTCTGTTTCACCGCTCTATCAAAACTTAAGGCCTTAGCCTGGCTTCCAAGCTATCTGTCACATAGTTTTCCACCTTCGCACCAGTTTTGTCCCTTGCTTTCTCTCACGTGGCTTTTCTTTCCTTGCCATGCTCATTTTCTCCTGACTTCGCACCTTCCTTCATCATGTACCCAGATCAATTCAACACGGATGTAAGGAGTCCCGCCCTTTATGGGCCAGACATTAGGCCAAGAACTGGCAGTACAGAGAGAATTCTATCAATACTTAATTGATTATTCCATGTTTCTGTGCCTTTAAGATGGAGTATAAGATGTGATGGGAGCCCAGATCATCTCACCTAGATGAGATAGATGCTAACAGCTTTTCTCCTGCCCATCACACTCCTACCTGTCCTTTAAAGCCCACCTCATACCTGCAGTAGGCCCCCGTATTACCAGAATGTCCATCCGTGACCCATAGTTTACATGCTTTCTCTAGTCCCAATAGGATGTAGAGTCTGTTTCATACAACTTGAACCATGATTTTGTATAATGTTTTTTTGACCTTTACTAGGTGCTTTATACTCCTCATCTCTAAATCCTAACACAACTCAACAATAGCTGTCTGTGTGGATCTTTTCAGCCCTTTGTTTCTATGACGAGTCCTAACTGGAATGTCTCTCTTCTCTTGCTACGTTGCACATTTTTGTGTCTGGATAGGCCATTGGATATCAAAACCTGTAATTATTACTACAATGACCTTACCTTTATAACTAACACATTACAGCCTTTACCACACACTAAGCATCTCTACATTCATTATCTCATTGTTATATTAGTAGCACAGAGTTACCATCCCTGACTGACAGATGAGAAAATAAATCTTGAAAGAACTAAGAAACCTATCTTTTACATATGTAATAAAAGGTCACGAATAAGGCCATATTCTCCTTATGCTATCTCTCGGGGAAAAAATATTTAGCTAATTTACCTACCACAAAATTTCTCATGGGAAAACTGTCCCCCTGGGTCATGGTATTGCTAACTGTCTAAGGATCCTTAAAACCCTCTTTTGACATAAATTGAAGCAATGAGGATTCAGAGTGCTTCTTCTCAAAGGAGCTGAGTGAATCCAATAGCAATGTGTACGACCCTAATTATCCTGGTGTTTAAGGCCTTCCATTATTTCCTCTGTTGACCTATATCTGCAATGCACTGTACACGTCTTTACGTTGTTACACATTCGTATATGCTCTTTCCTCTTCTTGGAATGATACTCTGAATTCCCATTTCTATATCCTTGTCTAGACCCCACCAATCCTCAAACCAACTCAAATTAAACTCTGTAAAAAAGTCTGTTTCCCTTTTTTCTCTTTTTTCCTATAGTCTCCCTCCCTAACTTCGGCCCTCTTGAATTCCCATAGCCCATCTCCAAGCAGTCTCCATTCTGATTCAGATATTTGCACAGATATTTGTCATTTTTCTGCTCAAATGCCAACTTCTCCGAGGTCAAACATCTCTCTTGATTCATTCCTGTGGAGCTCATAAGATGTAGCCTACGCCTTGTACATAGCAGTTTCTCAAGAACATGTGTCCAATTACAATGAATGGAAGAATTATTGTTAAAGGGGTCGATTTAGGTTGGATGAGGACACTCGACATGAAACTGAAAAAGCTGAGAACAGGCAAAACTTTCAGGCCTTCATGCTCTGACCAGTGGACTATTTTTCCATTCTAAATAGGACAAGCATGGTCATTATTTTTGTTGTCACAGTTTCATTCTCACACTCACACTGAGCCTTTGAAGTAAAATCTCTCCTAGCACCACTGAGGTTAGTCTTCTGTTTGGAGGGATATTCAGTAGAAAGTTATGGAGTCTCTGGTGAAGTGCTGCTCAGTTTATCCTCTAGAGATTCAGAGTCTTTCAACCAACTTAATGTTTCAACAGCTTGAAAAATGAAGGCAAGAACCATGTCTGTCTAGACTGACCAGAAAGTAAAAACAAGGGGCACTTTGAAATCTCTGAACCTGACCACAACTGAGAGCTGTACATAATCCAAGTCACTGGAAAATCAGTTTCTTGGATTAGACAAATGCTTCTCTTAAGACTCTCAAACTGCTAGCTTTCTTCTTTGATAATTAATAGAAAATTATTACATTGACAGACATGGGACCTCATATTTGGGCCAATGGGAAAATTTGACGTTAAAACCAGGGAAATAATTTAGCCCCAAATAGAGTTGTTAATGTCAGGAAAAGGCAAACAAATGTGCTAATGATCTTCCCTGAGAATTGGACCGTGATGAATTTTTATGTATTTCCAGATGGAAAATATATCAGTTCTCTCTGGGCTGGGGACGGGACACTAGAATGAGAAAATGCTGAAGTGAAAGTCAGCACAAAGCACTCAGAAGACCTCATTTCCATTTTCTAAGTAATAAGAATGCAAAAGAGATAGAAAATTCCCATTTGAAGAAACCAGATCTGTAGGGTTGTAAGCCCCTATGACAAGATGGGGAATTCTGATTTCCGTAGCAGGAATGCCATTACTCTGCTGGCTCATGGAATTGTGTGTGTGTTGGTTTCAAGATACAGTGCTGCCTCGCTATTCATCTGTGCATTCAGTCATCTTTTCATTCAACAAATATTTATTGCCGCCTCCCACATATTCAGCAGTTTTCTGTGTTTTGGATACAGCAAAGAAGAGATATAGTTATTGATGTAGAATTACCTGTCTAGTAGTGGGAGATAATAAATACGTAATTAAATGTATAAAATTAGGTAGCTATCAGTGCTATGAAATTAAAAACAAAAACAAAAACAACACACACATCAAGCTAAAGGAGAAACAAGTGCTATGTGCCAGGGCAGAATGGGGCAAGACATGTTGATATAGTATATGGATTGGATAGGGAAGACCTCAAAGATGATGTGGGATTTGAACAGGGACCCTAAAAAGGTCATGAGAAAGACATGTGAGTATTCAGAAAAATGGCATTCTAGGCAGAGGGAATGGCAAATGCAAAAGCCACGAAAGTTAAAGTTCTTGGCAAGATCACGAAAAGGCTAAGAAGCTAGCTCAGTTGAAGCAGGATCAGCAAGGGGAGAGTGTAACTCATGGGGTAAGCTATGGAGCAGGGAACTTCCTGTAGACATGGTCTTGCACTGAAGAAGACAAGACTGTCCAAAGCAGACCACTCTGCAGCAGGCGGGTACACTTCTGAAACTACACATGAATTGTGCAACAGCCCACTGATGGTGTTACACTGACTAGACAAGGAAAGAGAAGCTGGGGGTCTGTTTGATAGAATATGGGTGGCTGCTTTGTTTTCATCTCTGCTCCAAAATGGCTTTGCCACTTCATGATCTTTCTTCTCCATTGGCCGTGCTTATTCTCACTCTCGAATGCACTGAAACATCTGCATACTTCACAGCCTACATCAGGTAACTGGGAGACAGTATGGACAAAGCTGAAACAGAATGAAATTTGAAGTCTCGAAACTTGGGTTCCAAAATCTCCCTTTATAATTTAGTAGCTGTCTGACTTTCAGCACTTTATTTAACCTCTTTTGAGTCTCAATGTCTTCATTAATAATAATAAAATATTCTTTAAGTATATTGAGCAGTTAAAGAATCACTATTATTCAAGGAGGGCAATTCTGTAATCAACAGCCCAGGAAACTAAGGCATAAGGGGTTAAGTAGTTCAAGTTTACTACTAAGTATTAGAACCAGGATTTGAATCTCAACAGCATGGTGAAAAGACTCATGCATTCAATTCTGTGCTACCTTGCAGGATAGCATGCATGCTGAAAGAGACTATGTTGAGAAAATACAGAACACAAAGTAGGTACTCAATAATTATTAGTTCCTGACCATTTGTACTTTTTTTGGTTGAAAGTGGCAGAGAAACTAACCCTAAATTACTTAAGACAAAAGAAAGTTAATTGGCTCTTACAAATAAAAATCTGGCCCCATTGCCTCAGATACAAAGTTTCCCCTTAAACCTTAAGAAGGATTTACTTAGCTTAGAGAGGGGAAGGAGGGGTCCACCCAAGAACAATAGGGGGATTCTTATTCCAGGAAGTGGGGTGGTGGATTCTGGGTGGTCAAAGCTACAAATGTCCATTACCATTCCCTTTTCTTCCTTTATGCTGTTTGGTATGGTTTAGCAGTAAATTGTGGGGTTTTGGAGTTGGAAAAACATGGGTTTGAATCTTGGCTTCATTACTTCCTCTAGCTCTATGACTTAGTCAGATCATCTTCCTTTCTAAGTCACTTTCTTCACATATAGGGAAAACTAATTGTGTAAGCCTCTGTGAGTTCTTATGAAAATTAGATGGGATAATGGACATAAAACATTTACCACAAAGTTTGACATATCTGAACATTAAATCAATAGCTATTGTTTTCCCATGATGCCTAGAATAGACCTGAGAGCACACGTTAGGTGGTGAGTTAATACCTAATGACCAGTGACAAGGACAGGAAACAAAGAACCACGAATCTTACAGTGAGTGTGCGGAGTCTCAGGATAAGTTTAGACAAGTTTGCTGTCAATGATGATGAGACCCAGAGATCAGGAAAAGGAATCTTAGAAGTTGAAATTAAGTTCAGGAGATTTGTGATCCAGCTAAAACATTGGGGGAACCACTGAGAAAATGTATTTTTTAGAACTACCATGTAGATGAGACAATTCACATTTAAAACAGTCAAGAACACTTATTTAACACCCATATTGGGGCAAATAAATATGAATAATTAATCCATCCTACTCTCAAGAAGTTTAGAATTTTGGATGGAGAAGAAAACTCCTCAATGCACAGGGACGTGTTCTACTTAAAATAAAAACATAGTAAACAAAGTAGAGAATGATAAATGCCATAATCTTAAACATAAGCATTCTTTGATTGGTTGAATAAAGGTTAAGAGAAACCCAGCTGAAGTGCTATGAAGGGTTCAACGAGGAAGAAAGCCTTTCCAAGGATGAAGAACAGGAGAGAGATGGGGAACTGGGGGTATTTGAATCAAATCTTGAAGTAAAGCTGGTTTTTACTTGTGGGAAGATATGAAAGTATTCCAGGCCTTGAATACTCCAGGAAAAATTCTGCCCTTGTACTTTTGTTTTCTCTGGCTAGAATGCTTTCCCCAGGTATCCATATGGCTTGATTCCCTCAGTTCCTTGAGTCTTTTTTTCAAATGCCACCTTTAGGTAAGGACATCTTTAGCAACCTGTGTAAAATGGTGATAGCTACCACTTCCCCCTCCTTCCCTCCTTTGCTATTCTCTTTAGCATTTGCAACTCTCTAACCAACTGAATACCTTACTTATCTTCGCTGTTATCTATCTCTCTCACTAGACTGCAAGCTCCATGAGTATAGGAAATTATGTCTATTTTGTTCACCGCTGTATCTCCAGCACTTGGAATGCTGAGCAGCATATTAAATGCTGAGGGAGCAACGTGAACCAAGGGACAGATGGAATGTGGACATTTGTGCAGCAAACGCAGTATCAGTGTAGACTGCATGGAGTGTGTACAGAAGCAAGGGTGAAGTGAGACGAACATGGTAGAGGAAATTCAGGCCAGAAACATATTTTGGGGCCAGACTCTAGAAGACTTGGAGACTAGACCAAGGAATCTAGCTTATGTTCTGCATGTCATGGTATCAAAGGCTTTCACTAGGAAATTTATATGACCAAAGTTCTATTTTAAGAGATTAATCTGACAGTGTTGTTTGTAGCAAGGGTTCATGTACAGAGAGGGTGAACATAGGAATGCCAGGTAGGGGACCCGGACAGTAAGCTACATAAAAAGCCATAGAGGCCTTAACCAAAGAGAAGGAAGTGGAAAGGATAAAGGGTTTTACAAGTGGAGGTGATACAAAGAGAATTAACAAGATTTGATCCTTTTAATAAAAGGAATGCTAGAGAACATGTAATATTGAGATGACCTATATGTGCAGTAACTGATGCGACAATTGCTCTGATATTAATCATCAAAGTTGACAATACTTAGAGACGGAAGGTACCACTTTCTCTTTCAGAACAATTTTTTTTATAGGTAAAACAATGTTTCTAAATGGTTTCTAACATAACAATAACCAGTTTAGTACTTGAAGACCTGAGGTTTTACCTTCCTTGGGATGTATCTACAGTCACTGTTGAAAGTTAATAGGATGACATCTCTGTTTCTGTGACCTGAATTTTCTTTTTCACAAGCAGTTATTCCACTGAAAGGATGTATGGATTTGCACATTTGGATGAAATGGTAGAGGAAACAAAGAATAGGGTGTGGGATTGGCCCAACTCAAAAGTAGGCGGCAAAAATGATTTAAGTCAGAAAAAGAAAGCTAGGAGTTCTTTTTCTCTTTCCAAGTAGCCAAGAATTACATTTTCAAGGGTTTTTGAATTATTGCCTAGAATGTGTATGTGTGCGTGTGTGTAGATCTATATAAATAAGGCCGCCAAGGACAGACATAGAGTCTGTGCCCTGTTCAGCTCCAGAGGCCCTGTTTGCATGAGTGCGATAGCAGTGCTGCTTTCTGGAATTGTCCCATGGATGGTTCAGTGTCCAAGGATGCAGGGCAGAGGACTGATCTGAGCGGTGGCTCTGCTCAAAATCTACCCTGCAAGAACTGCAGTTTGTCATTAGAGATTAATTTATTTGAGTTACTGTTCTCTAATTCATTAATATGAATTAGTTCATCCAGTTGATCTCTTCTATGGCTGAAGGCTCCATGACCTCCTGAGAAAACTTGGGAGAAAACTACAAAAGCTTAGTCTGAAAACTACAAAAAACTAAGGAGAGGGAAGATGGAGGGGTGGTTTCTGACAACAAACTTGGCCTATTTCATATACAGTTGAGTCAAGGGCTATTCTGCTTTGAGCAATGCTGAGGAATTAAGTTGGGGGTCGGATGATGATGAGCCTTAAATGCTGATCTAATCTTGGAAATAGGGAACTATTAAAGGTTTTTAAGGAGGAAAATGTATGGAAATACAGGTCAATCAAGCCTTCCCATCCCAAACTTCAAATGCTGAAGTTACACATGGGGCCCTGCCTGGACATCTCTGAGAAGAGCATTGTTCTCTTCCTGATATCTGTCCCTCCATGCAAGCTGACTAATCCACACCAGCTCCATTCAACACATATTTACTGTACACATATTATATATCAGTACAATTACAAGTTTCAGAAACAGCTGCTAAAAAGTACTATTCTCTGGCTTCCTCTCTCGTTTAGAATATTTTCTTTCATTTCCTCTCATTTGCAATGTCTTGGGTGACATTCCATCAGGAAGTAAACTTTCCAAGTACTGTCATGTTAGAGCCTTAGGAGAGAACTGATGTGGCCGAGAGTGTTAACAGGAGCGCTCTGTACGATGAGAAATGTATGTTTTCTTTACTCTGGCCAGATTTTTCTAGACCAGAAAGTGAAGGTTTTTTAAATATTAGCATGTAGTATATTTAACAAAGTGCTTACTGAAAATCCCACAAAATATGTCGTTCCTGCATATTTTTAAAGCACAGAGGCGCTCACCTTGGTTTGTGTAAGCATTCAGTGGTGCACGTTATACTTTATTTTGGCCGCTATGATACATATTGGGAGGGTGGCTCTCTTTAAACTCCTGGCAAAATTGGCAAACCATGCACGAAGCTGGTCCAAGGATAGGGTGACTTGAGTGAGTTCTGTCCGAGAGCCTTCACTGTCTGCTGTACAAACACGGGTCTAAATTTACAGTTCAGTTCATCACACCCACTGGTAACTAAACCATCCAAGGTCAAGTTCTCATCATCTGGTTGCTTGGACTACAGCTATAGCTTACCTTCTAACTATCTCCCTCCTTCCAGGTTTCCTGACTCTGCTCCAGCCTTCATACTGCCTCCAAATCGCCTCCGTATTCTTAAACAAAATATGACCTTGTCTCCTGTGTTTTTAAAAGCCTCCAGTTTCTCTACAGGGCTGGTTGACAGCAGTATTTTCATCAAGAGTCAGGCAGCTCCTTAAAGAGATATATCCGAATATGCATAAAGGGCTGGCTGAGAAGGAGATAAATGAGGTTCCAGAAGCTATATTTAGCATCATCAATGCCTTGAATTCTTTCTGAAATTTAAATTAATTCTTATGGGCTAAATGAGACCTGTGTTTATTAAAAGGGGGACACTGATCTCCAGAAAGAAGTCCAAACTCGTTCTGTCATGCAAGGTCCTAAACAGTGTGATTCATAACTCCTACCTTTTCAGAGCAATCACCTGTCTCATTGTTTCTAGTCTCAGTACTTGACATCGATTTTACTAATAAAAGTAGGTCTTGAGGGACTTTTCATCTGATTGTGGAGATAGATGCATAAACCTAATTTCAAGTGGTCTGAGATGTGATATCATAGAGATATATAAAAAGGAGGGGTGGTTGAACAGTAGAGAAGGTCAACAAGTCTGCTTGGGGGGAAATGCTAAAGCTCTGGAGTTGCCTCGTGAAGGACCAGTAATAATCATCTAGTGGGTATTGGAGGGAAGACCAACATAAGAAGAAAAAAATAAAGTGCAATGCCTTCAAGGCATAATCCTGCTGGGATGTCACCGGATTGTGCATCGTCTATAGAGGAAGCTGAGGTGAGAGAGACAAGAAGAAGCCATGGGCTTTTATACCAAATTTTTTAGAGAACTACAGAAGTTTTTTTTGGTGGCGAAAGCATGCATAGATGTGTTTTTAAATTAAAAAAAAAAAAGAAAAGAAAGAAACTATGTAAATACAGAGCAAGACTTAGTGGGAGGATGACCAGTCAAAAAGCTGTTATAATACTCCGGGCAAGAGATGGTGATGGCCTGGACTAGGGCAGTGCAGTAAAGACAGAGATGAATTTGAGACATTTTGGAGGAGGAATCGAAAGGACTTAGAGACCCTTGCTTGTTTTTCTATTGAAAAAAATTAAATATGTTATAAAAAGAATCACTCTCTGAAATGTTTATGTGTGTATATATATATATATATATATATATATATATATATATATTTATAGAAAAGCGGCTAGGGCATTTGTTCTTACATTGAAAGTAATACATCTAATTACTGTCCTCTGCCCCCAAAAAAGTACCTCTGTCTCTCTTTACATCTGTTCACCAACAGCACAGTTATAAGATTGATTTAGAAGTAACTCTGTGTTCTTGCTAGCCCTTTTATCTTTTGGAAATCTGTTTCTATTTATTCCTAAGCCACAAATTATTTTATCAATTCCAACATTCACAATTTTTCACATTAGAATTGATGATGTTATGATTTAATTAGCAATAATTGTTTTTCTTAGTGCTACATAAAGTAATTGTGCATCTTGTAGTCGCTGGCTTGTTTGATTCAAAGTCATGTGGTAATCGCTTTGTGACTCCCCTTTTTGGCAGCAGCAAGCTAGCCTTTGGAGTCAAGAAGGATGGAGTGAGATGGCCTGCTCTGCTTTCCGCTGCCCTTCTGTATCTGACCGGACTTAGTGGTCTTCCATGAGGTGGCAGATGGAGGGACCACAGCCCCCTCCTGAAAAGCCAGGAGCAGAGCAGCAGGAACTCCATCCAGGCACTCAGACTCTTTTATCCTGGGGCTTTGCAAGCCCTAGAGAGAGCACAGAAAAGTGAGAAACCACTGACTTTATAAAACACAAGTCCTCGTCTTCAGAGAGGGCCACCCTGCACCGCTCAGGGTTTTGGTTGCAAGCAGGAGGCACCAAGTTCAGTGAGATTCACTGGAAGGAAAGCTGGTGCTGACGGAATCAACAGGAGGCAGAAGGAACAGGCTTGAGAAATGGACAGGAACCAACCCAGGCCGTGGTCCTCTCGAGCAATCTGGCCAGGATGTTGGACACCACTGCTATTATGGCATGTTGCCCCAAATTAATCCTAACTGTCCCCTCAGCTTTGCTTCCTGTATCCAAAAACAAAGCCACAGTTTGGAGCATTAAGTCTGACTTCCCAGATCCTCCTGTTCCCTGGTTACCAGAGATGGCGAGCGGAAAAATGTCTCCCCTTGGCTTTAGGAGAAGAAAGTAGGGTCCAGCATGTCATCAATACAGTATAACTGCTAGGAGATTCCCCGCAGACAGAAAGCGGTTGTCATATTGTATTCCAAACACTGACAAACGTTCCACTCCACTCCCTTCCCAGTGTCTCAAATTCGTGACCATCAGAACAGTTCAGCAGTCAGAAGACTGTGGCATACTCAAATTGACTACACAGCCTGGTAGAGGAACTGACCCTTCTGGAGCTCATAGAAAGGGTCAGGCCTGTGCTCACTGTGTTACATGTGGTTGTTGCTGAACACGCAATTATTCATTATTAGACCTTCAGAAAATCCTCAGGAAAGAGGACAGTGGTTACCAAAGATTTTTCCGACTTCAGACGGAACCAATGTAGCAACTGCAGAAGGCAGCGTTTGGGTGCTAAATAAAATATTGTGGCCCAAAGATGCCGTTGTTGGAAATTAGCCCCTTCACTGACAGGTCATTAAGTTCTGCCACTAGTTTAATTTCTTGTGTGGACCTGGTACAGGAAACCATGCATGGGTGGTAATTTTTTTTCCCTTCCAATCTCAGAGGAAATGTAACTGGGTATGAACTAGTGGCACAACTCATATATCAGTAGTCTGTAACAGGTCTACATAAATCCTTTTCTTTAAAGTTATTTAACTGTTTTAAAAATGGTTTCAACAGAAGTAATTCCAATTGCACCAGAAAGGAAACCAGAGTCTTAAAGAAAAATATGCTCTCTTTGCTGAGCAAGGCAAACATATCAGTATGTGGAGAAACAAACCAGTCTCTTGTGTTTTATTTCCTTAGCAAATCCACTGAAACACTTACTTTGTGTCTTTAAAAGGCTGGTAGACAAAGAATTCTGTGGTCACTAAAGATGAATGCCTACAGCTGGTTTGTAACCGCTTTAAAAGGACAGGTATCTTTTTTTGTTTTTGTTTTTGTTTTATTTTGTTTCTCTCGTGTTCACAGTATCTCATTATGGGACTTGGTACATATTATAAACACAATAAATATTTGTTGTTTTTTTTTTTAAAAAAAACATCAAAAACATATTCTCTGGGGAAGGATTTTCTATTTGAAGAAAAGGATAACTTGCTGTTGACCCACACACTTCGTGCACAGACTAATACATTGCTATCACAAACCCAGCCCTTTTTATAGCCAAGCCCTTATAGAATAATATTTTTTCAATATCTCTACGTGGCACTTTCTGTCATGATGTTGCTTTTTGACTCTTCCAGGAATTAATGTTTAAAATAAAAACCCTTATATCTGCTAAAGCTGAGAACTTGATGCTATTTAAAGCTGACTAATTCAAGTCATTGGTGAAACCAACTACATTTTGAGAACTAGAAAATGTGAATATACAGACTAGATGGCTCTGATAAAAGCACAATTGTTTTCCATAGTCAAAGGAACTGATAATAAATTAATTTTAGATCTTGACCCATTCTACCCCTTGGGTCCACACAACAAGACGGAAGAATCTGTTTGTTATTAGTATTACTATCTCAAGATCTTCACACGACTCACTCCCGTAACTCCTTAAAACTGTTACTCAAATGTCCCCTCAGTGCGCCTTACCTGAACACTCTATTTTAAATTTCATCTCTTCCTTCCCTTACTGTCATGCCCAATCTCCCTTTCCAGCTTGCTATTTCCCTGCAGCATTTATCTGTTACAGTGTAAGTTTTGTTTATTGTTTTGTGGTTTTTCTCCTCTAACTCAAATGGAAGCTCCATGCACAGAGAAATTTTGGGGGTCTGTCTTGTTCTCTGTCATATTCCCAGCACCAGGTGCATAGTAAGTGCTCAATAAATCTTCATTCACATACAAGCTAAGGCAATGCCGTTTTGAAGGTTTCTGGGTGCGGGGATTCCCAACTCTTTTGGTAGTTTAAAAGCAGTTTCACATCAATTATTTTATTTGATCATTCTTACAACGACATTGTGTTTTAAGAAAGGGTTATTATTTACTCAATTCAGTAAATGAGGAAACAGGGCCGCAGAGTTTTTATGAATGGAGTAAAATTGAGAGGCTAGCAAGTAGACTCCATTCTTGAACCCAGGTCAGTTACTTCCCTTGATGTCCTGCTCCCAGCCAGGCCGTGAATCTGTCAGGCAGGAGGAGTTAGTGCTTTGTACTAAGCATTGCTGGTCACGTCTCAAGGAAGTAGATTCCAAAGTGAAAATGAGAACAGACTTTGGATGCAGAATGTATGTTCTTGACAAATGAAACAGCACGTAAGGGATGGCTCTCAAGGACGTGAAACCTAACTCTCCTCAGCTGAGCCTTATGTGTAGATGAGCTATTCGCTTTGAGGCCATGTGACGTCTGCCTTAAAGAGCACCCACGAACCCCGCCTGGCACTGCGAGTGGCCCTCACACCCGCATGTGCTCTAGGTCTTTCTCCTCTGCATTTCTGTTTCATGCCATGCGGTGGGTAGGGAGGCATAATGGTTAAAGGTCATAGACCTGAAAACAGTCAGAACCACACAGAACATAAAGCTCGATGTGGTTGGTAGTTGTTTTTTTGTTTTTGTTTTTGCTTTTTGTGTGTGTGGGTGGAGATGGTGTTGCTCTGTTTCCTCATCTATAAAATTAGCCTAATGGAACCAAATTCTGATAAATAAATTAGATTTATACAAGTAAAGCATTCATCACTGCCATAGCTATTATTATTGTATATTGCCTGTGTCTCTCTTACAGGATCATGAAATCATAGAAAGCAAGGCACTTTACTGGCTTTATTAGTTTGCTAATAATGCTACTGTAACAAAGTACCACAAACTGGGTTTTAAATAGAAACTTATGTTTCACAGTTCTGGGTGCTAGGATTCCAAGATCAAGGTGTTGGCAGAGTTGGTTCTTTCTGAGGAATACGAGGAAGAAGCTTTTCCATGCCTCTTCCCTAGTTTCCGGAGATTTGCTGGCAATCTTTGATGTTCCTTGGCCTATTAACACATCACCCCAATCTTTGCCTTCATCTTCACATGGCATTCTCCTTGTGTGTCTACATTTCCCCTTTTTATAAGGACATCAGTCATTTTGGATTAGGTGCCTGCTCTACTCCAGTATGAACTTATTTTAAGTAATTGCATCTGCTTCCGAATATGGTCACATCCTGAGGTACTGGCGGTTAGGTCTTCAACACATGATTTTGGGGATGGGGGACACAATTCAGTGCATAACATGGGCCTTATCTTTGCACTCGTATCTACTTGCAGTTGGTAAATGTCAGGGCATTGCGGCTGAATCCATTACATTTGAAGAAATGTCTCTAGAAGGTTCAGAAATGGAGCCACTTTCAAACAGATTGGTGACCTTTTGAAAATTGTTTCTCCATCCAAGATTTACCAGAATAAACTTCCCTCCAGCTAGTGCCTTGCTGAGTGTTGTGTTAGATCTTTGGATCAGGAAGAAAAATCATGTGGAGGTGAATGCTTTGTTCAGGACTTTCCAAACAGGTTTTTAATGAATAGATAGCAGTAATATCTGTATATGTGGGTAT
Organism: Pteropus medius; assembly: GCF_902729225.1. Classification (NCBI taxonomy): domain Eukaryota; kingdom Metazoa; phylum Chordata; class Mammalia; order Chiroptera; family Pteropodidae; genus Pteropus; species Pteropus medius. The sequence continues at coordinate 12,598,178 of NW_024347791.1, read as the reverse complement.
GCATTTAACTGTGCTATTTACAACTTAACATTTTAAGGCTTTGTCTAAAAATCTGTATAACTCACTGTTCTTGTCAGTATTTTAAGTGCAACTTTTAATCTCATAGGTATGTGTTAATAATAATGTGTTAATAAATGTGTTAACATGTTAATAATAAATGACAATTTTCCTTTGTTTTACATTTTTTCTGATATGTATATAGTGTGGTTATAAAGTAATAAGGTTGGTTCCACGATCTTCAGACATGCATATAGAGTACTATATTTCAATGAAAAGTCACATTTAAAAAAAATAATGTCTAAATTGCAATGCTCTACTTTATATATTCATATTTTTTTAATTGATATTCCTTCCACAAATGACTTGCTTAATATAGTCAGAACTTTTGGAGTTGCTTTTCAGTCTATGCATATTTATTTATTTGGGCATTTAAGTGTACATTTGTAATGCGTTCTCTAAGTGGTTGGTGCTGAAATTTTAGTTGATGTCAAGTTCAGGATTTATTGTGATGGAAATGGGACTATCCATAGAGCTTGAGATCTTATAGAAGGTCTATAAATATTTGTTGAATGAATAAATGAATATATGAATGAATATATGGGGGGAGGAAGTGAATCTATTTTTTTTCCAACTCCATTTGAATGAAGTCAATAACCTACAGTGAATATAATACTTAAGAGTGGAAATAATACATTAAAAACTTGTGAAAGCAAGTTTTAATTTTTTATTGGATTTTTTTGTGACACCTTGACTCTCCCCTATATCTTCTACATTATGACTGAAATTTCAGGCACTACAAGAAAGGGGCCTCTAAGAAAGGCGGGTTGAGAGCAGAGAGAGCAAGTGAGCGAGCCCACATTAGCATAGGGCAGGAAGGGCACTATAACATCTGGCAGTGGTAGTCGACTGGGTCCATTTGTTAGTGCTCATTAAATTCACATTAATGCATGAGCTGCTCTGAATGTGTAAATGCCATGTTGGTTGGTTGCTTTCTCCCAGGCCAATGGTAGTGACTTTTGGGGCCCTACCCCCAGAGGCTTACTTGCCAGTGGCATTTGACCTGGGGTCAGACCTGTATTTAACCCTTTCCTGTAGGTCAAAACTAAATTAATTTGGTGAGAATTAAATTGGAAATGAGTCGTCTGTACAGCAGGTGTCCCCTGTGGAGAATGTGCCCCAGGTGGAAACATTTTAAGATCTGTTCCTGGGCCATCTCCAAAGAAGCTTCAGAGGTCAGGGAGGCAATTCCAAGACATCCCATGTGGTGAGGGCCTGGAGGTGGACGTAGCAGGTGCTGACTCAGGGCGGTTTTCTCGGCAGCTGGGGGGACTTTCAAAGAGACCCCTTTCGGAGAAAATTTATTTATATATTCATGAACATATATCTTGGGCATTCATTGTGGACTGATTTACTTAGAAGTTGCCCTAAATGATTGGAACTCTACCCTTTGCCCCTACCTCCCACCATCAACCAAAGACTTTGATTTGAAGGAACAATAATAACGCATTTTTCTCTTTCTTTTTTCTAGAGGATGAGGAAGACGAAGAAATGGTGGAACCTAAAAATGGCCATGATTCAGAACTGGAAAATCAAGACAAAAAACAGGAGGTGAAGGAAGGTATGGTGTGAGAGATAAATTGAGTCATCATTTTATTTTATTTTTTTAACCAAGGGTTAAGGGACTATAGAGGTAAGAAAAAATTAAATGTACACCCACTTTGTGGAAGGTTTTTTGTGACTGTTCAATACATTACATTTAGCAACATAAACTTTAATCTCCAAAGCAAGCTGTTTGTTTTTCTGACTGACTGATAGAAGCAAATAAAATACAAACCATCCACATTTCCAGCAACAAGTCCAGTCATGATTCCAATAAAATTATTACTCAGTAGTGATTAAATAAGACACTTGTTATCAATTGTTGTGTTATCTAGTTCACTCCATTGTATAACAGTAACAAGAAAGCAAAACAAGAAACAAAAACAAAAAAAGTAAAGAAAGGGGATGATAATACTACAGGTGATGTTTCCTTAAAAATCTAACTCTGTATCCTTTTGAGATTCTCTGCCCTGGAAACAAAAGAGAATTTTGAAATTATCTTTCTTACTGACAAATGGAGAATCCATGAGAACAGAGTATAGATTAAAAAAATTCTTCCATATTTCCTACTAAGTGTCCCAAATATTGATCAACATAATTCTAATTAGAAGGCCACTCGATTTAAAAACTTTAAAGATGCCATGGCTCTGGCACAGCGTGTCACATAGTTGTCACTGGGAACATTTGTAGGAATGAATATGTACTGGTCATATGCACTCACTTCAGCCTTCTCAGGCATTGAGCAAGGTTGATAACTGTCAAGTTCTGGGGTACAACCGAGGGCAGGGAGAGAATTCAGCATCTTTAACACTGGCATTCATAGAAGGCACAAGAGTTAGTTTTTCCAAGAGATTATAAATGGATACGATTGAAGAAATTTTACCTTTGAACACCTACAAAGAACATATATATTTTTAAAGTAGGTAAGTAGATCATTAAAGCAAGACAGGTGTAGCACAAAACAAAATAAGTCAGATTTATTAAAGTATTCTCTTCTTTCTTTTGCAAAATATCCTTAAGATGTATTGGGTGATAAGGAGCCAGGTTATGTGTTGTGTGTCTTGGTACCCCCAACCCCGCCACAACTCGTCTCCAAATCGTCTTCTCTGGCAAACCATTGCGCCTCCTTCTTCACTCCTGAGTAAAAAACACCCTCAAGTTTTAACTGTTCCTCATGCTTCATGGAATTGATTAAAGTTCTGGTAAAAGTCAGAAAGAAGTTTGAGAGGACATTTCCTATTACTGCTGCACTGTGCACCTTATTCTCTATTAATGAGTTTTCTGCAAATTAGCACATAATGGGTTAAAAGCATGTTTATGTTGGCATCAAACTCTCTCTGGCTTTTTTTTTTTTTTTTTTAAAGCAAGACAGTATTTTGCAAACTTTTAAAAGAATCTCTAGCAGATATAATCGTGGCGCCATTCGCACGGCTGCATAGTAGTTAGGGCTGTGTCAGCACTTCCATTATGAACCCTGAGTTTCAGGCATTTATTACTCAGCCATAAAAATTTGCTCTGGGCTGAAACTTGACATACATGGTTTTAAACCAGAGAACACATTTTTGAGAAATCTGGCCTTTTTTGGAGTTAAGAAAAAAAAGGGAGTGAGGGAGAGTCGGGAAAAAAAGTCAGCGCTCACTAGCTTTTGACATTTTTGCTAGTGTGACATCAAAATGCATTAAATAGTAAAGAAATATGGGTTTGATTTATTACCATTTTCACTCTTTTTTCCCACAACAAAGTAGAGGAAAACAGCAGACACGTTTTAGCTTTTAATCAAAATTTAGGGAATTTCTCTATGTAAGTGTCGTAGTAGCTTCATGTTTGGAGATTTAAAACAGCAGGACCGGAAACCTAACTCTTGTAAACGCACATCAGCTCATAAACCTCACGTGAACTTCAGAGAAGGGTATTCGTCTTTATTAGTTTGGTTTGGTTTTCTTGCTCTTGTTTATGAACTGATTTCACCAAAAAGTTCTTATAAGAACCACTTTATTTAATCTGCTTTGAAATTTAAGCTATGTGGGCTTATTTATTTATTTATTTATTTGCTTATCTATTTATTTATTTATTTTCTTTTAGATATATTCTTGGAAAATATTAAAAGTTGTAATGTTTTATGTTGAAATTTAAAGCTACATCATTGAAAGAATGCAATATATTTCTGAAGTAGATTAAAAAAAAACTTAACCTAAAAATGAGATTGTAAAAAATTTATTAATATAAATTGTGAAGTTTATTATGAATTTTACATTTTTACAGAGAAAAAAATTTCAAGAACCCGAGGAATCAAGAGGAGTATATTGTAAATAGAATAAATTAAAAAGAAACTGAAAAAGTATACTTTAAGGTCTAAAGAAAACTCAAGAAATCAGAACAAATAGGATAAAATCATCATGAAAGATGTAAGATAGTATTTTCATATGTAAAACCAAGAGAAATTAACACTTCTATAATAAATAGGATAAAAAATTATCCCTAAAATAAAATTTATACTAGATTTTAATTTTGCAGTATATGAGTTCATAAAATTAGCAGTCTTCTAAATTCTGAATTTCATGAAGGCAGTAAATTGTTTTTATGCTTGTTATTCGAGCTAAATATAACTGGTCAGGTACATTCTGTTAAGTTTGGAAATGTGTCATGTCATTTGGATCATTTGTAAGTCATATTCATGTGTTCTACTATTCATAAAACACCTTTATTTTTAAAAAAGGTCACTTTAAATGCATAAAGTATTGTTAGCTCTTGGCAGGAATACTAAATATTTTGTTGCAAAAACAAACAACAAGCCTTCTACAATAGCATTTTCTGCTTAACTTATAAAAATCAAATATTATCAATTCCCATGTTTTGCCATGATAAACCTTTTGCTATTAAATTAATCCCTACCTTTTATGCAATGAACATGCTAAATATGATTCATTAGGTTCCAGTGATAGGGAAAAGCTTCAGAAACACATATTTCAGGAGAATTTGAGCTCTTTTCCTGGGTAATACAATTTCAATTCTAATTGTTTATGCTTATATTTCGAACCTTGTGGATTCCATTAATCAACCAATTTTCTTTCATAAAATATGGTGTATGGAGAGGTTTTATCTTCGAATTCAGCTTTTGATTGTGGTCCTGGATATTCCATTATGTTTTCATTACATTGTAACAACACATCGATTTAAAGACTTTTAAATATGGGACATTTGGGGTTTTTATCAAAACTAACTATGTCCCTGTTTAACTCCTAGAATGAACATTGTTTATGACTTTAAAGAAATGCTTGTCTGCACATACATCTTATTATTTTGTGCTAACAGGGATCATTTGATCCCTGTTAGACATCAAAGCTTAATATAAAAGATATCCTTTGTTTTGCTTCATTACAATTTAATTTCAAGCCAAATATCGTATTGTAAATATAATATCTGGATAGGCTACTGCTTCACCTACCTTAACTTGGCCTCTGCAAATACACTTTGATCAGCCATTTATGTTTCTCTTGGAGAAGAAGTTGTATGTCTTGAAAGCCGAGATCAAAGTGACAATAAGCTACAGGGAAGAAAAAATTACAGAAAATTACAGTGACACTATTTTTTATTCAATGGACCTGTGAGGAAAGATACAGGTGAAATAGAAGTAGCTGAAAAGATAAACAGAGAATAGGAAGATTTTTATATTATAAAAAGAAGGAATAAAGGGGAAAATTCCTATTCCTCTTTTTAATTTCAAGTGTGTCATCCATCCACAGTGACTAAGGCTGAACAAGACTTTTAAAATAAGACATTTTTCTTGGCCATATAGTATCTTTGTTCAGTGAAGTTTATTTATTTATGTAACAGCACTAACCAAAACAAAATGACCCTAATATTTTGTAGGGTGTTTTTTTTTTCTTTTGCCTAATTATATTTAATAGTTTACTGTTTTCTTGAACTTACATTAAGGACAAAAAATTCAAATGCCTAATTTATGGGAGTTTTTAAAAAGTAGACTAATAAATTACTACTTAATTACTAATTATTGAATGCTTAACTATTTGTCCTATATATTTATCTTTAACTCTTAACCCAGACTTAAAGTTTAGGTATCATTACTCCATTTTATAGATAAAACTGCTTTTCAGAGAGCTTTAATTGATTAAAGAATCAAAACTAACATATGGCACAGTAAATGTTGTATTCCAGGTTGGTTTTGTAGTGTTCTTGTTACTTGTGGTCTACACATTGCTTGTTTCACTATTTCTCAAACTAGTGTCTGGGCAACACTGCTTAGCAGAAGTTGATGGGGGTTCTTGGAGATTCTCCACACACATTGGCATATTTAGGGCTCTGGAGACATTGGCGCAAAGAAATATTGCAATATTTGGGGCTGCTAGAAACTATGTGATGGACTGTTTTTGGAGATCTTCTTCTGTAGCAGATGAATCATTTCTTGTTATATTACCTGAGGAGCATTTCTCAAGGTGTGAACCAACTACATCAGAATCATTCCAGTTTCTTGTATAAATACAGGCTTGGGAGTCCTTTCAGACCTCCTGCATTGTGGTCTGGGGCAGGAAAGGGGAGATCGGAAGGGGAGAGACAATATGAACCTTAAAAGTTTGAGATGTACTGCCATGGCTCTGCAGAGGAGCTTTTGGACAATTTCATTTTCTCAGGACAATGGCTTTGTGACATCATGAATGGAATCAAATAACATTTCCACAAAACATTATGCTATGGGTGACTGTACATAAAAGATTCCTCAGACCACATGGCCAGGTAGGAATCAGTCTTGGTTATGGGGATAGTGGTGGAAGTTTTGGGGAAAGTCTGTGGGTGAGCATTCCATCAGGAATCTCACCTGTGATTATGATGCACTACCCTCCTCCTGTAGCTTAAACTACAGACACTTCTGGTCCTACTGAAAGAGTCATCAATCAAACGTTTATTGAAGGCTCTGTGCATGAGAGTTGAATGGTGGGCGGGGGGGTGGGGAGGGAGTTCCTAAAGAGCCACAAAGATTCAGCTGACAGTTTCTGCCCTTGAGAGCTTCTCAGTCTGGGGAGTTCTTAATCTTTTATCTGTGTTTTTATGTAAGACAGCGACTATAAAAACAGTTTATGTAAAACAATTGTGACTCTGAGGTGAACTGACTTCCTTTCAGACACTATAACATATTGCTAGTTATTTTATCTCTTTGCCTCATTTTGCATCTTCGAAATTAGTTTAATGAGATTAATTATGCCATGGAAGTAATGCATAAAAGCAATTGTGAAGTGTCTTATGAAAGTATTTATTTGTTTCATGTGTTCGTTAAAAACAAGATATTTTGGGTGAAAGCAGATATGGAAGGACATATTTCAGGTTTTGAGTGGAATCTTTACAACAATCATGTCAACTTTACCAACTCTTCATGTAAAATAAAATGAATTTTTCCATAGAAAGAGGAAAGATACTATCTGGATCATATTATAGCTAGTTCTTAATTATTTAATATGTGCAGCTTTATAGTAGTGTCTAATATATATAGTTTTAGATTTCTCTATTATATGTTATTTCGGTTATTTTCAAGCTCAATTCTAAAGAAAATGACAGTATTCAAAACCAATTGCTAAAAAATCTACCTAGCTATTTCCACTTGTAATCTTTTTTAACTCTTCCAAACAGTAATTAGGCCAGATATGAAATCCTTTTCTAAAACTAGCAGTGGAGACATCTGCAAAAACCTTTGGCGTGAATTTGGTAGTGATTTAGACTGCATATTATAAACAATGACTTTTCTCACTGTGTCTTATCACTCCTTTGATAAGCATTCTCTTTCAAGAGTTGGATTCCTTGTGAAATGTTTTTAATTGCCTTTTATTTCTTTCTTGACAATCTGTTACAAAAAAGCACCTCCGAGGGAGCTGACGGAGGAAGAAAAACAGCAAATCCTTCATTCAGAGGAATTTCTCATCTTCTTTGATCGGACCATACGGGTAATCGAAAGAGCACTGGCAGAAGACTCTGACATCTTCTTTGACTATAGCGGTCGAGAGTTAGAGGAAAAAGATGGGTTAGTTTCTTGTGTGCATTTTTTGAAAAACAAACAAACAAAAAATAAAACAACAAAAAAACAGTGATAGATTATCTGTTGATGTTAAATTCATGTATGTATTGAGCAGGTAAATCCCAAACCTAACAAATCAGAGGAGGATGAAATTCCAGGGTTGATCTTGCTAAACAGCTTTGACTAAGGACTTTGGTTATAACTTCTGGCTTAGCGTTTCCCTGTAATTATCATGTGCTTCCGTGAAATGCTTTTGAACTCGATATCTGGGAAACAATCCAGGTGATAGAGACTGGCAGAGTCATGTACATCGTCCTTTGAGAAAACATTTTTATAAGCAGCAAAAGGAGATGTGTGTTACATCCAGTAGATTTATTTTTTATGTCTAAGCAAACAAGAAGGTGAAGAAAATAAACACGAGATACGAGAGACCTTAACTGATGTGGGAGACAGTGAACAGAGACTGGAAACTTTTTTCTGTTTTGATACTGTAAGATTATGTGTGTATACCTTTTAGGAAACACATTGTGCAAGGATATATTTATAGATAAAACAAACAAAAAACTAATCAATAAAGCATATGGCCCCAAAGGACTTTCTTTGTGATGGCAACATATATCTTGTAAAAGGCAGTGGCTGCCAACCATCATCATAGGGGTGATAAGAGGTACTTTGTGAACTTTGTAAGAAATAGAAATAGCTGGTTTTTAGCTGCCAATTTATTTTGGCTAAGAACAATATGAAAAGGTAAGATCACTTGCCTTTTTCATTAGATCTGACTTTACTATATCTAAAATTCAAATACATTCTCAAAGGACAGCCTATCATCACTGAAGACACTCAAAGAAATGTCATAGAGACTCCAAATACAGTTTCAAAAGGGAGTTCTGAAAATGTTCTAAACAAATGACAGCATCCTGTTTACTTCAAAAAGACAACAGTATTTTGAATATACATGTTCTGAGGTGTTTGTTTTCTTTGTAAAAAGCCTGTTCTGTGGCTCAGTTGATTTTCTGGGTCCTATTTCCTTCCGGGTGCCTGGCCCAGTGATATTCTGGCTTCTTGGCAGCTACTTGGGTGCATGTACCCCATGCCTGAGTTTGCAGTGGTCGAGCTGAAGAAGGGTTAGCAGGACAAAAACTTCATAAGTCTGCTGATTAGAGCTTGAGTAAAATAGTCTGAAGCCACTTCACCCAGTCTGAACAAGGGCTATATAAGACAAGTGATTCAGGGGTGCAAGCCAGTTGAATGAAGCAAATAAACAGAAAAAAAGTGAGTGAACTGAAGCCTAAGATTTTACGCAGCATTTTATGCACATCCAAAAGCTGCTGGCACAGAACAAGCATTACTTAATTTAAACACTCAGTCTTGTGGAGAAAATGCATGACCAGTGCAGAGTTCTTCAGAAGAGGTTTTGTGGCCAGCTGAATATCAGCCAAATAAACACTGGCCAAAGTATAATCCACCTAGAACCAGATGCCATTTGGGTCTTTGTGAAGGATCTGATACATTTGGTGAATTCCCTCCTCTTCACCATGTCTGTCTCATGGCAGAACTTCCCAGTTGCCATTGAGCAAGGAGGTAATCACTATAGTCAATCAGAAATTACAGATAGAGAAACATGCATATTATCTTTGGTCTAAGGCTAGAAAAGGAGGCATTGATATCAAAGAATCTCCAAGTGAACTAATCTCCCTTGACAGCTCAGAGATTTCTAGTGAACTCTGCTTCAAGATAGAACTTATTAGGAAAAGGAGAATCCTTTAGGACTGGTCAAGATGAGAACCTGAAACAAATTTGACATTTCATACCAGTCTCGAAACAACATGTGGAAACATTTTCTGGGCCAGGTTAGAGAGAGCTTGTCATAAAGGAGAGCCTAATTGGTTCATGTATTTGTGATCAGAATTTGATGCTTTGACTGCAGAGAGTATTGTGTGCCATGCTTTAGCCATTTTATTCTTTCAGTATGAGCAGCAGAGGTAAAGCCCCCATCCTAAAGCATCATGTTTGTCTTTGATGTTTAAACCTTCCTAGGGATGTCCAGGCTGGAGCCAACCTTTCTTTTAATCGTCAGTTCTATGATGAACATTGGTCCAAGCATCGAGTGGTCACTTGTATGGACTGGTCACTCCAGGTAAGAATTACTGCTAGAATGGGACAAACTGGGCTTGCATTCTCATGGGATGTGTATAAAAAATTAAGAGACGTTTGCTTCCCCACTTTGGATATGTTCACTAACCTACGATTTTTTTCTGTGTCTGTGATTGTCTTTCTTATTTTACTGAGATTTTATTTTAAATTCTACACTCTGTTGTTCATATATATTGAGTACTTACTATGTGCTAAGTTTCAGACAAGGAGCCAAACCATTTTGTCTGTGAAACTGCTCTTGTTAAGGTCACCAATGATTTCCTACTTGTCAAATCCTCTGGATATTTTTAAACCTTCAGAGGCCCTGACTGCTCTTTGTGATCCAGCTTATTTAACGTCCCTACACTTCTAAAAACAATAGCCTTCCATTAAGTTCTATAACTCTCTAATTCTCAGACTTTTCCAAGACTCCTTTTTTCTCTTCCACCTTTGTGGTCCTCGTGCTTATGGCCTCACTCCCTACCCTTCTTCCCGACATGCTCTCTGTGGGAGATTTCTTCCGTTGCAATGGATGCCACTACCGCATGGACAGTCTGTTTATCTCTCCTAACCAATCAATCATCCTCCTGAATTCCACTTTACACACCAGACAGATCCACGGAGGTGTCCCACAGAATCTCAAATGTATCACTAACTCATTATTGCCACATAGTTGAAATCCTTTTTTGCCCACTACATTCTCTTTATGGTAAAGCCATACCCAAGGGTCTAAAGCAAAACTTTCATCATTCACATTAGCAACTTCCTCTCCCTTATCTCTCAGTCTATCGACAGGACTGCCCATTTCTGCATTCGTATATTCACTATCTTATATCTATAACATTACAAACCTTCTCACTGGTCTTTCTACATCTATACTTGTCCACCTATAGTTTTTCTTCTGGACAGCTAGCTAAATACAGTTGACCTTTGAACCACACAGGGTTTAGGGACACCAACCCCCTGCACAGTCGAAAATCTACATGTAACTTTTGATTTTCCAATTGTCCCTCAGTATCTTTGAGAGGTTGGTTTCGGGACCAGCCCTACCCCACCACTTCCACGGATACCAAAATATGTGGATGCTCAGGTCCTTAATATAAGGTGGTATAGAGCAATGCATTCAATCAGCCCTCAACTGCAGATTCCCAGCTGTAGATTCAAAATCTAGGGACAGAGGGTCAATTGTATATTTATTGAAAAAAAAAATCAGCATGTAAGCGGACTCGAGGGTTAAATGTAACAGAGGGTTAAATGTAATCTTCCGAAATTGCAAATCTGATCATTTTATTTCTTTGATTAAAATTCTCCATTGTCTATAAGAAAAAAGTCTAAACTCCTTAGTGTGGCTTTCAGAGTAAAAGCAGGCAAATTTATCAAAAGCCAGTTCACTGAATGACCAACTCAATTAGTTGACAATTTATCTAGTGCTGACCAGTCAAATCATGTGCAGACAGGCACGCAGCCTAGTTGTGGTGCAGGTGGAATTTGAACCCAGGTGGTCTGACCCCCGAGTCCATGTTTTTGACAACTACACTATGTTCTCTACTGCAACGACAATGACATAACAACAACGATGGAAATAGGAAGGGCCAGTCCTGGCTATTTATGTATTGCACAGTTTCTACTTTCTCGTAGTCTGTGTTTTTATTAAAAATGATAACCATGGCTAGCTTTTAGTTTGTGTTTCTTATATGCCAAGCACTGTGCCAGGGGCTCTGATGGCATTATCCCTTTTCACTCTCATAATATCATGTGAGGCAGCCGCTATTACTGTTTCCTTTTTGTAGCTGAGAAAATTGAAGCTCAGAAAAGCTAAGTAATTTGCTAAGTCACTCAGCTAGGATGTGGTAGAGCAGGGATTTGAACCCAAATCTTTTAGCACTTCAGGGCATATGCTCTTTACCACGGCTTCCCACGAAGGGCTCATGAATCTAGAACCAAGAGTGGTGATAAGTGCTGAATGATAGGGGCAGATAGCAAGTGCTTTCAGTGTTCAGTGGAGGTTGGGATCTGTTTCTGGTCAGACATGCCTTCTCAGAAGATTGAGATTTAGAGAGATGGAGGGGAGAAGAGGGTGTTCTAGGCAGAGCAGTGAAGCAGATGATGTGAAGAGCCCCTATTTAATCCTGCTGGAGAACAGGAGAACTGAAGAGGAGTGTAATCCTCCACAACCAGACTGTCATCAGCCACCAAGTGGGTGAGTGTTCTCTCCTCTCGAATCTCCTTTTGCATCTAAGCAACAAAGCACACAGTGCAGAGACGAATATAAGCAGGGTTTGCCCAGCCACTTCTCGCCAGCGTGTGGGTGGTCTGTGAGCACGTTCGGGTGTATGCACAGAAATCAGATCCAAGCCTGAGGAAACACTTAGCTCGGCGTGTTCACTTGTTCAGAGTCTGGAAATTACACAGGAACCTTATCTGACACATTCCTCAAAGGCCACTTTTACTGTGTTCCTGGATCAGCTGATCATGCTCCCTGAGGAGGTGGCAGAGCCAGCATCAGCGAGACTGGTCCTTCCTGGCCTCAGCGTGTGATGGGCCATCTTACCCATGGTTGGATTTGCTTCCAGTCAGGGTTCCGTGTGATGTTTTTGTTGCAGGAAGTGAAACTATAAAGGGCAGAAATTCCACCAGGGAGACACCACATTTATTTTTCCCCATTTTTGTGTAAGCTGTTCATCTACTCTGGGGGCGGGGGAAGAGGTTTACAACTCTGAAAATGTTATTTTATATGGAGTGTGAGAAAAAGGAATTAGAACCCTCAGCTCCTACATCATAACACTTTTGCAGGGTTCAAAAGACCAGGTGTATATGCTTATGGGATGAAGAGACTTCCTGAATGGATCTAGATGCAATCCGGTGATATTAAGAAAGAAGAGGATAGAGGCACGGCTTTGGAATCTAATAGGGGCTTGCGTGCCTAGGATGATTTCCTGAGTGGGACAAAATGGAACAAAGGGGCGAAAAAGGAAGAATAACTACAACGAGTCCTTGCTTAACGTTGTCGTCGAGAGGTTCTGCCACTTTAAGCAGAGCAACATATCAGGAAACTAGTTTCACCAGAGGCCGATATAAACAAGAGTTAAGCTCCTATGATATCTCATTGTTATAATGAAATGAAGTTGGACAAAACGATGTTATTTGAGGACTTGCCATATGAGATTTCTGCATAGCTTTGCTTTGATCTCCTGAGCTTCTTAAATAAGAGCACTTTAACTTTGCAATATTTGCAAAATATCCACCAAACATTATTCCTTGGAAGAAATTTGGGCACTTAGGGAATTACATTAAATTTGTCAGTCATTGAACAATGTTTAGCAGAGACGGTCAATAATACTATTCACAGAGCATATGACAGATTTTCCAGACCTGCACAAAACCAGATTCACGATCTTACTCCCACGTATATACTTCTCTTACATGTAAATTGCATTCTCCAATCTTTCAGTCATTGTGATACAAACCCGAGTAATCTTTGACAGCTTTTTTGTTTGCCAAATCCAATCAAATTTACAGTAGCAAAAAGACTCCCACTGATACCAATTCTAATCCATTAACGTATGGGTTTGACACCTACTTTCTGTCATGCCCTCCATTTCTTGCTTATATTAGGAAATAACTTTCTAACTGGTCTTCCTACCTCAAGTCTCTACACTGTTGAGTCATTATAAGTACTTTTGCCAGATTAACACTTGTAAAGATTACTTATATGCTCTCAATATCACCTTGGGCAAGTTGCCTTACTTCTCTTGGCTTAAGTTTCCTCATTCATAAAATAATGATTTAAAAAATACCTAGCTCACATATTTATTGTGAATATTGAATGAGTTAAGGTATTTAAGGCACTTTATTTAAAAAATGTCTCTAGTACATAAAAAATACGCAATAAATGTGACAGTAAGGAGGGTCGTTGTATAAATAGTTTCAGAGTATGACTCCTGCCATCCCTAATGTCTAAAATCGTTAGTCTGTACTCAAAAACTTCTGTGAGGATTCCTTGAGACATTTCTAGCCCTTTCTTCTTTTTTACCTCTTCACATACCCTGCCTCCTAGTCCACAGCTACAACCCAAGGTCTCCTGAGCCTGTTCTTCTTCACTGCATTGGTTAAGAAAACTTTACCTCTTGCTAGCTAGCTTAAGCAAAAGCGGAAATTTATTGGAGAGCCACTCAGGTACTTAGGGAATCCATGGAAAAGATGAAGAACTGGGACTCAGGAAGAGTAGAAACCTGGGCAGCTTGAGGGAACCTCACCAATAAGATGCTGTTACTACCTGAGTCAATTGCCAGCCTGATGGTTCTGTGTCTCAATTCAAAATTTACAACAGCCAGCTTAGAGAATGTGATTTGCCCAGCTGGGTATCAATCCCGCAATGAATGAATTGTACCTGGGTAGTGAGACAGCTGTTTATTGAGGTAATCTTCAAAGATGGGAGAATCACTGTGAGCCAGCTGACATGCAAGAGAAAGCTCCTGCACCCATATTGGTACCCTTGTCCACACTCTCCTCTCCCTCTTCTCCTAATATCTTCCCACTGGACAAAGCCCAATTCAAGTCTTGTTTCTTTTCAGAGGTCTCTTCCAATTTTCCTGCCACACCCCATCTCAATTAAAGTAGTTATTTTCTCCTCTGTACTTGTATAGAACCTTGTTTACGCCTCCATCTTAGCACACAGTATATGTTCTTTTATGTTTGTATTACAGTTATTCATACATGTACCTTACTTCCCTCTACTTAACAGCGAGTTCCTATAGAGCAAAGCATGTTATTGTTACTTTCTTCTCCCACATTTCACCTGGCACAGTACCGTACATGTGCATAGGAGGCACTTGATGTTTGCTACAGTAAACCAGAAGGAATGTAGAATTTAAAGCCAGACTTTAAACAGGGTTCTCACTTCTTCATTTATTAGCAATAAAACTCAGAACAAGTTACTCACCCAGGGACCCTTGGCTTCTTCATCCGTAGAAATAGGAAAACCATTGCCTACTTTACAACATCGCAAGGACCAAATGAGTTAACATCACCCAGTTCGATGTCTGACACATAATGGGCCCTTAAAACATGTTGGTTTTTTCCTCTCCAATAAATGTCATATTTTATTTCTCTATAAGAATAAATGGCTTGAGAGAAGATCTGGTAATTTCCTGGTAAAAATTTTCCTAGTTTAAATATTAGATAATCTAGCCCAATGAGTAATCGCAAACTTCATAATTATTCATTTTTCTCTTTAAAATCATAATTTTGACATTTAAGGTTAAATGATTATTCGGGGATTTACTTTTTATTGGAAAATAAGAAAATATGACTAGTCATGTTCAAACAAACAACAGAAAAAGACATTCTAGAGGAGACTTTGAATTCATAAAAACTTACATTTGATAAGAGTTAAAAATAGTATCTTTAGGACTTACAATCCCAATTACGAAAATTACACCAAACACATTTCACTGGTATTTTACTAAAACTCTCCTTGTTTTCTAAAGGAGACTTAAACCCAAATAATTTAAAATATGTTTTAATGGAAAAAAGAAAAGCTACGAGTGGGAGCCAATGATGAGACCCAGATGTGAAGCTGTGGGATATGATTGCAGACACATCTGGCTGCTCATTGGCCACTATAGTAGTGCTGCTCATGTTTATAGAGTTGCCTTTTCACGTGTGACATAGTTAAACTTCAGATGGACAGTCTGGAGACTTTTGTGTTTATCTGAATGTCAGTGTCTTTGAATGGGCTTTGAATCAGAGTCATTTTTTACCATGAAGTTGTAGCTCTGTGCAGTTTTCTTAAGTTGAGGAAGCTGAAAGAATGTATAAAGCCATGTGGAAGACTTAGGTTTAATTATTGTGTTAGAAAAAAAATGTTGATGTTTAAATTTATAAGGATAATCTGTTAAATGTATACACAGCATAATGAAATAAGGGGAAAAATTAAGTTATGAGCAAAGGGTGATATGATCTGCTATAATCCTAATATACTTGCATATATAATGATGTGATTTTTTACTGGGATGGCCTTATAGGAATCCCACTAGGAATGGCCTTTTCATGAAATGTTGTCTAATTCATAAATACCTCCCATGAGACTCACCCTCAGTTTATTTATTAACACATAGCATAGAGTTTATATAGGGTGAGTAAGTATTTCTACGCACCATAGAGACCTTGCGATTTTATTGGTTGTGTTTCTTACACTTACACTTTTAATCGCTGGCATTATTTGACAACAAAGGATTAAATATAAGGACTTTTCAATGAGCACAGTTACTAAAATAAAAAAGAACATTTGTAATTCAATAGCTTTTGGCACAAGTTTATCATGTGCTAGGAGTTACTAAACTCTAGATTCAGAGGTCAATACAAACCAGTCCCTACATTCAAAGAGCTTACAAGATAGTAAGAGAGATAAGTGAGGGGAAAAAACCCATAATACGATTTGACAAGTGCATTAATGGAGGGGGACACACAAAATGCTAAGGGAGCCAGTGAGAGGCAAGGAGGTGTTATAGATGGTTAGTTAGGATTGCCTAGAGGACTTGATGCCTGCATTGAGTCTTAAAGAATGAGTTAATGATGTGTACACTAAAGAAGAGGCATTCCAATGAAAGCATCAGACTCATAGGTACAGAGGCAGTACCTATGAATCTCAGAACTAGCCCAGTGAGGCTGGGTCACAGAGTATAGGGTGAGATGGGAGAGGGAGTGGAGGTTGTAAGAGATTAAACAGAGGAGGCCGAAAATGACAGATCATGAAAGATACTATATGACCTACATTGTATCTTGAAAGTCATAATGAACCATTAAAGTGTTTTAAGCAGAGGAGTGACTTAGCTGAATGTATGTTTTTTAAAGTCATATTGACAAAGGATGGAGTATGGAGTAGGTGAGGGTAGAGCCTGGTGAGCTCAGAAGCAAGAAGCCATTTAGGAAGCGGTTGCCTTTATCAGGTAGGAAATTAGTTTAGGAGGCTCTCACCTTAAGCATGGAAAGGAAACATGCATTCAAAATGTATTAAGGGAATAGCAAAGCATGGTGCATGGGGATAGGAAAGAGAAAGGAGTAAACATTAATGTGGAGTGTCTGGCTTGAGCAGCTAGGTGAATGTTAGTGCAAAGCGCCAAAAGAGAGAACATTGGAAGAGCAGTAGGTTTTGGGAGGAGGCAATGAGCTCATCTTTCTATGCATTGCATCTGATGCGTCTATGAAGAGCCCTAGGAAATCCCCAATAGGCAGTCAGATAAAGTATCTGCAACTCAGAGAGAAATCAAGCCTAAAGATATAGATAGATTTGAACATCGTCATCATATTAGTGCTTGTTAAAGCCATTGGCATAGATGAGGTTACCCAGGGAGAATGTGTAGACAGAGACAAAAAAGGAGGAATGAAACAGCCCCCTTGGAATATAGATAATAGAAGGAGAACTCGTAGAAACTAAAAAGAGTGAACAGGAAGAAAGTGAGGAGAGATGATAGATGTATTGGAAGTCCATATAGAAGAAAGGAGGGAATATGTCAAATGTCAGATAATTAGAGAGGTCCAGCAACATGTATAGTTTGGTAGTTATTTGCAAGCATATATGGAACGTTGAGGCAGGAAGTTGATATTAAGTATGCCACAACTTTAAAAGAAAATGCCATGTAAAGTATGTAGCATAGCATGTGTCTGTAGGAATTAAGAAAGTTTTCTTTATGTTGTCATCTTGGCATGATCCATCTATGTGACCTCTTTCATTCAGTACCCCGAGCTGATGGTCGCTTCCTACAACAACAATGAAGATGCTCCCCATGAACCAGATGGAGTGGCCTTGGTCTGGAACATGAAGTTTAAGAAAGCCACACCAGAATACGTCTTCCACTGTCAGGTAGGAGTCAGCATAGTAAAAATAACTTACATCTCCTACTAGACCAAATATAGTTCATGCTGCCTTGCATCTGTCTTATGTGGAGAGGAAGAACCAAGTTTAAAAATGGAATTGTTGACAATTTTGGAAAATTCCCCCACAGTAACCTAATGTTTTGGGAAAGTGGCAACCCTCTCCAAACCCTCTCCAAACAGTTAGGAAGCCTGGTTGAGGACTGTGTGTCATGTTCTTTCTATTTAAAACCGACCCCGTAAAGAAGAGTTTATAAAGACCTCGCACTTATGAAGGATTCCTGGTGTACCACTTCCTCTGCTTAACAGCAACATATGCTAGCCCACCCACGTGGACATCTCAGAGCACTACCATTTCAAGTTCTCTGCTCTCTCTGAAATGCAGTTCAATGGGATTTTGCCAATTTTAAGTTTACGGACGCCATTTTGCTTACAGATAATAATAGTTTTGTAGCTGGTTTAGGGGAATACCTAGCACAAATCTTTCTTGAATTGTTGAGAAATATAGATGTTGTTTCCGGTTTGCAAGTGCAGAGATCATTTAAAATAGTTGTAGATAGTTTATTCTTTGTGTCTGCTGACACATTTGTCTTCTCTTCCATTCAACACAATACAGGCTGAAATTATGTTACACTTGCAAACATTCAGCTTTGCTCTGTTGCCATGACTCTGCTTAAATAATAGGCCTCAGCAGTGGCCAATATACCAACCCCTTTATTAATGCCCCTATCCTGTGATTATGCTCAGGAAAATGCAAAACAAACATTCCAGCTCAAAGTTTCAGTTCCTCAAATATTATGATTCAGACGTTCTGAGTGGCAGATTACTCTGACTACAAATACACCAGCTAAAGAGGATGGATAGACCTGTTGATATTTAGAAGCTTAGTGCTTTTATATCTAAGAGCTGAATATCTTTTTGAACTGAAATATGTTTAGACTTTAGAACATTATCAGATATAATTTGGGGAACAGGAGCTGCTGGAATAAAAGTCTCAGCTTCGACCTGATTGAGTAACCTCTAACTCTGGCCATCTTTTTCTAATTTGCTATCTTAAAAACAACAAGAAGTCTAGGTCTGCGTAGTAAATAACCTTTATTTTTTGAACCTTTGAAATAAGAACAGTTTTTTCTTTCCTTCTTTTTTAAGATTATCAAATTTGTCAGTGTGATATGCTCTTTCTGTAAACATAGAAGCACAAAATCTTAATTTTGTTCAGTTTTAAGAGGTTAGCTGAATTACCAGGAAAACACTAAAAAGATTATGGGGTAAGCAGAAGCACATTTATGAAAAATGGTGCCATATAAACTATTTTCATATTATATAAAGCATACCTTGATTTAAAAAAAAAAAAAGAAAGCTAACACAATATATTATTTTGGTTGATGTACATGCTGTTTTTCAAAATTAAAAAAAAAATATTTTATTAACTGACTATAGGTAGCCTGTAACAATAAATTTGATTATATGCTTAATATTCACAACATCCATAGTAAACAGGTGAGGAGGAGCGTAATAATGCTGAGTCAAGTACCAAATTTCAAAGGTCTTTGTAATTAACTGGCATTTTGAAATTGCCTGTTTTATTACATAATAATTAATACCAGCATTGATTGAAAAGAGCATCTTCTCTTTCCTCTCCTAGTATCTTTGGGGTCATTTACTAAAGATCTCACGAACGTGCATTTAATTTCATTTTTAGTTTCTCCATTAAATGATATAATATATGTATTTTAGAAGAAAATATACTCCTGATTTCAAAAAAATGTCATAAGTGCTCTGAATAGCCTACCAAAAGATGCTGATTAAAATGTCTGTATTTCCCAACTTCCCATTACTATCTTCACTTTATCTGGTGACCAGAAGCATATGGAGGTTCTAAGCTCTACCTAGCATTCTCACTAGGAGAACAGTGAGAATTCTAAGACTTTTAAACTTTGCAGTTGATTCAGTGACATGTGCAAAAGACCAGGAGGACTCTGAGATTCTAGGTACCAAATAAAAGCTACTCAACTTAACTACACACATCTTTAAAGATATTGAAAATCATACTTGCACTATTTAGATATGAATGATAAGTAGTTTACATAAATGACACATTTAGAAAATCTTATGAAAACCTAAATCTGAATACCACTATAATAGCTTGCTTCTGTGATTAGATTATTTCTCTTAAACTTATTTAACTGTAGAGGGCAGAGTGTATCACCAGCTTTGGGAAGGCGAAAAGAGAAAGAACTTTGATCTCTCATTGGAGATGAGGAAAAGGAAGAAGTGAGCACAACCAAAGTAATTATGAAGCCCTTCTGAGGAACCCTGGTAGTTTGAATATGCAGCAATAGTTGGAAACTACTGGAATATAGAGAGATGAAGAATGGGGATGATAAGAGACAAAAGTGGCCGGCCTCTTCATTTGGAAGCGTGGGACTTTTCTTCTTGCCCCGCAGTTCCTCTTTGGCTCAAACTAGAGTGGCATTTCTTGCCTTTATTACTCTGATGCTGATCTCCTGCCTGACCCTATTTGAGAAATTTCCTAACCAACACCCCCGTTCTTTTCCACCTAGCCTCCCCGCCAACCCCAACTCCATCCCCGACACGCACACATGTATGTGCTCACTTCCTCTAGCTCACTCATTGCTGTGATCTGCTTCAGTTGGTGGATGGTCAGAAGACCCAGAGTTATTTTTCCAGGAAGGGGCTCAAGTCCACATTGAACATAACATAAGGACAATGTTCACTGGCGAGTCAGAGAGTACTATTTCTTTGGGGATAGTGACATACCTTGCTATAGTTAGTATCTGTGAAGTTAAGATTAAAGCTAAGTAAATATTAATGGCTGCCAGAAGAAAACAAAGGGCTATAATCCTAAGTATACCTGAGCTGATGGGAGACCAAACCAGGGGCAACTTAAGCAGCCAGGAAAGTTATAGATGAATTAGTAGATGGAAGTTAGGTAGAGGGAAAAAATAATAAAAGCAATTTGGTTATCGTGCACTGAACTCTAACAACTGCAGTGAGTATAACTACATTTGCCTGTATCTTACATTTTCCCAGCACTTCATGATCTCATTGATCCTTACAACATTGCAGCAGAAAAGATTTTATTATTTTTCTTTTCCAGTTGAGGGAGTTTGCACTTTAAAGGTTCCCCAGCTAGTGAGCAATAGAATCTCTGCTGGAAACAAGGCTCCTTCCCCCAGGCTGTATTCAGCGATGGGGCATTGTGGGCCTTGATCGCAAAGGCTGTGCAGTTCTGTCAAGGTATACTTTTGGCAGCCTGCCACTTAGAAGATGTTGGTTAGACCTGGTACTAGAGGTGGCTGCTGGAAAGAGAAGGTAGACCTCAAGAGGGTGTGCAGCAACCATTGAGAGAGGCCTCATGTCATGTATAAGCAGTGACTAGATTGGCTTCGATACTAGGTAGCCTGGCAGCCTATCATCACTAGCCTAGTGCAAGGCATAAACTACATCCTGGGCCTAGAATTGTTAGGCAGAGCAGCATCTACCCACTATGGACCTCAGGGCACTCTCCTTCCTGTCCTTCAATACCCCCTTGGTGGAAAGGACTCAAAGGGGACATTTTGGCCACCTAGGACCCATCTGGCTGTGTCCAGGCTAAGGAGGAATATGAGATTGAACCCATCAGTGGAGCTGTTAGCAGTGGGGGCTTTTTATTTTTTATTTTATTTATTTATTTTTTAGGCGAGGCAAACCTTGGTTGACCTCACAGATTGCAAGGACCTTGTCAGCTTACAATCTCTTATTTTTTACTTTTTACGCCTATAGCATCTGGTCTTCCTAGGTGGTCTCCTATCCAAGTCCTAACCAGGCCCGACCCTGCTTAGCTTCCGAGATCAGACGGGATTGGACTTGTTTAAGGTGGCATGGCTATAGAATGGGGGCTTTTTAAAAGAAAACTATTTTGATGAATATATTTAAAAACTTTAGAAAATTTTAAAGCTGCCAGTCTAGAAATAAAAACAGCAAGTTGGAGAACTTGATTGCTAAGTACTTCTCAGTAATAACATGCATTTCTTGATAACTGATTAATGATAGCAATATCTTCTAAACTTAAAGGGGAACTTGGGGACCCCACAGAATTAAAATACATATATGAAAAAACCTAACCCCTCACTCACCAACCTATCACTTTTCTTCTATATCTTTTCTGATCTCTGGTAAAACTTACTTATTACAACAGGTCTCTTCTAGACACTATCTCACTGAAGTCAGGCAATTTGAATGTGCTTCCACATGCTCCTGTGATGTTGCAATAATTTCAAAATTAGACAGTTTGCTTAGTAGGAAAGAGGTCTGTGGATAGAGAGAAGCAATGGGTACTTTACAATGATTGTACTTTATCATTTTGGAGTAATTGCATTAGTTATCTATTTCTTGATGATCTCTGCGAATTCTTTGTATTTTTCAAAAGTGTATAATTGCAAACAAATCCTTTGGCTCCGAAAAGTGTCATTTTGAGCACTAGAAAGCAAATGCACAAGAAACAGTCATCAGTTCAGTGTTCTTTTGCAAAGATTGACAGGCTTTTAGCCTAATCACAAAAAGATTGCAGTATGAAGGCTCATTTCTCTCTGTGAAGAATAGCAAGGCCAAATACCTTCTACTTCCACCGGCAGTTTTTTTTTTTTTTTTTTTTGGTCTTTACTAAACTGAATTTTTAGTGTGGGCTCTGGTCCTGCATTTTCTATTTTCATTTCAATAAGAGCTGTCCATACTTGGAAAATGTCAGTGGACTCTGCATAGAAATCAGCCGCTCGGCCCCACCACACAATCTGGCAGCAGTCCTGCTGCCTTCTGTAGTGGCTTCCACACACTGTCATTAGATCATGCATTCTGACCACCCTGCATCGCTTACCCTGGTGTGGTCTTTCTCTTTTAAATAGAATGAATAGAATCAGAAATATATATCTTAGAATTATCTGCATTGAGGTAAGTGGAAAAGTTATATTTAGAGGCTTGGCTTGGTCAGAGGTTTTTATTTTTACTTTTATTTTTTTCCTGATTTGGTTTCTTTGTTCTTAGCATTCTCTTTTTTAAGGATTATCTGACAATGACCTGAAACCCTCACTATTTCAAGGGGAAAGCAGAATGTGGAGTGGGGGGTGATATTAACTAACCTCATTTGTGCCAGTGTTTAAAATCCTCAGTTGGCTTTTTCCCTATGTTTGGCTTCACTTCTCATCAAGATTCTATAAAGGTTATAGATGAGATTGCAACTCAGAGCTGTAGCCGTCCAGTGTTTGGGTCTGCATGAGGTTCCGCTGACCTTGGAGAGAGTCCTCCCTGCACTGTGAGGAGTGATGGTGACACAGGAGGGAAAATGGGCTAATGGTTAGGAGAAGGGACAGAAAGTCATGACTTGCAGCTCTGCTTTTAGCTGACCACACTGCTGAATGACCTGCAGGTGTTGTTTAAGCTTTGTTGTTGTGTCATGGAAAGATTTCTTCTAGTCTCTGGTGGAACCATGAAATTTATTTCGATGAACTTGATTTCTTCTCTCATTAATTTTTGTCCCTCCTCCAGCTCGGATTGCGGCCCATAATCCAAATCGACAAAACAAATGAATTTAAAGGCATTTTGCAAGGTGTTTTGACCAGAGCAGTGCTGGAATTTGACTTAAAGATTTTTTATTATTTTCTTTAATTAAAGGAAAAGTAATTTTCTGATGGCCTGGCTGATAAAAAGAAGAAAAGGAATTGATTTTCTAAGCTTTTCTCTTGGTTGTAGCAAGGAGTGGTTACTTGGTATGAGTCGAAAAAGAGAAAGAGTGAAGGAATCGAAAGTTCTTTGTCAACTAGGGCTACACATCAAAATGTGTTGGGATGACAAACGAAAGGACTTGCTAAGTGCTTACTAATTGGAGAACGAAGTCCATAGACAAGAACACGCTAACTAGTGCAAGACCCAAACAGTTTTCAAATGTAATGCTGGGTGGACTGCAGGATGGAGAAGCCCAGAAGAGGAAACCTCAACCATTATTGTATAGACTGTGATACACACTTCAAAGTATACAATTATGGAAAATTAAAGAATGCACATGACATAAAGGTAAAAATTAAGCTCTGACATAAAAGATGCAAATTATATGGATCAGACGAGAGGAACGGCAGAACAGCAGTGCTATTTTGTGCCTTTAGGAAAAGGCACAAGGGAGTTTAAACATACGTGCTGAAATGAAATGCAGACGCTTGGAAACACTTCTTTTATGCCAATTGAGTCTGACTAGTCTGACGATCGAGGCTTGAGCTAGACACTGATTCTTATTAAATCAAACAGCAGGAACTTCTTTTTCTGTTTTTGGCCCAGGAAGCTAGAAGTAGAGAAACTGCCTTGCCAACTTTCACTCTTTATCTGCCCTCTTTCTGGAATTTTCTCCAAAAAGTAACACAAGAAGAAGCAAAATCGATCATTGAAACTTATCTAGGGAAATGAGAATTATCATATCGGCAGGATTTCAGCAAACGGGTTGTATCATAGACGATTCCTTATCTGAAAATAGTAATGACAGAGACCGTATACTGTACAGGTGACTGAGGGAGCTAGTTGAGGCAGAGGATGCCATGAGAATACACCTTCGAACAAACTGTTTTTAAATTGTTTTCTTTGTCTTGCCACGACATATTGCAAGTGATCAAGCTGAAGTTTAATATTATTACAAAAATTATCTGAGACTTACTAGCATTTACTCTACCCCATTAATGTGCACATATATCGGAGGCATAGAACCCAAATGTTAATGTTTTTATTCGATTCCCTAAATGCTCTTCCTTCCCCCTTCCCATGCCCTGTGCTAAAACTGTCCAGACAGGACTTTCTCTAGTTGCACTTCATCAAGCAATTGCCCCAGGAATTATTGATGCTGAGCAATGGGAGCTGGATAGCAATACAAGAAGTTTTCTGGCCTGTCACTCCCCTTGTCCTCACCATCATCCCACTCAGCCATTCACTGAGGTCAGAGAAACTGTGATCTAAGGGGAATGGGTGTTCTCAGGGGTCTGGGCTGAATGCTGATGGGTTCTACTTACTTCTTAAGGTTATTGTGAGGATACAAGAGATAATATGGGTGTATTAGTTTGCTCAGACTGTGATAACATAATATCATAGACTGGGTGGCTTAAACAACAAAAAGTAATTTTCCCACAGTTCTGGAAACTGGTAAGTCCAAAGTCAAGGTGCTAGCTATTTCGGTTTCTGATGGGGACTCCCTTTCTGGCTTGGAGACAACTGCCTTCTAGATATTTCCTCTAATGGCAGAGGTAGAGAGCAAGCTTTGATGATGTCTAATGCCATTATGAGGGCCCACCCTTATGACCTCATCTAAACCTAATTACTTCCTAAAGGCCCCATCTCCAAATACCAAACATCAGGAGTTAGGGCTTCAACATATAGATTTTAGGGGGATGTAATTCAGTGCATAGTAATAGGTGAACATGCTTTGAGAAAAATAAAATATTCTCTTTATATTTGCTTGTTTCACTATTATTGCATGAGAGTCCCATAGGAGGAAGCTTAAACCCTGGCATCCTTACTTTTCTTGCTTGAATATATTTTTCTTGCTTGAATATATTCCCAAAGAAATTTTGCCTAACTCCAATTCATTCATTCGCTCATTCATTAAGTGAGTATTTATGGGTTACCCACCACAGCTAGGTCCTCACAATAACAATTGGCTGGAACTGAAAGGAGGCTGTCCTCTCTTCACAAGAATTTTAGTTCGACCCTGTCCACACTGTGTCCTGTCCTAATTCCCATCACCCGGCCAGCTCCTCTTACATTGTCAGATCCTTGTATGTTTTTATATACAATTGCCAAGAGAAGAGGGAACCTGAGTCAGAGTCCTGGGATTATAATTCAGGTCCCACCATTTAGAAGCTCTGTGACCTTGGGCAGGTCATACATGGGAGCGAAATAAATAAATATTTATGAAGCGCTTAGTGTCAGGCACAGATTAAGTAACCAGTAAATGTCAGCTACAGTTATCTAATACAGTAGTCCCCAACCTTTTTGACACCAGGGACAGGTGCTCCTTATGAGAATTTAATGCCTAGTGATCTGAGGTGGAGCTGAGGCTGTAACTAGTGCTGGGGAACAGCCACAAATACAGAAGAAGCTTCACTTGCTTGCTTGCCACTTACCTCCTGCTGTGTGGCCTGGTTCCTAACAGGCCACGGAACTGGTACCAGTCTGCAGTCCAGGGGTTGGGAGCCCCTGATCTACTATGCAGAAATGAAATTCGAAATATGTAACAATGTATTTGGCTCTGTCCAAATAGCATGGACGAGGGCCCCCATTGTATCAGGCATTGTATCTTTACTTCCTCACTGAAGGAGGGAGGGACCAGGTGACAGGGAAGCACAAGTTAGGACCTGGAGAAAAGCATCTTAACAACAAGTACAAAATGATCTCAATATTTTAGTAACTGGTGATATATTAGTGTGCATGGCTTGTATATCATCCCTGATGTTCTGCTTCTACCATATGCTGGGCACAGATGCATTTGCTTCTGTGGCTTAATTACTCACACTGGTTGCCTCAGGCGCAGTCTTCATATAGGAGCCCTCTGTTTTCTACATAGCTCAGATGGCTGCACTGAAGTCTTTGTAGACTAGCTGGCCATTTGCCATTCTGAACCCATGCTGTAGACCCTGGAGTAAAAGTAAGGAAGATGGGGCTGACAAATGTTCTACTTTCATCGAAGACCAGATTAGCATCTCTGTTAAGAGCTATCCCTCCTACAGGCCTTCCCTAGGTGGTGCTTTCATTCTCTGGAGAACAGATTTTACTTTCTCTTTATCTGAAAACATTTTAATATAGGCAAAAGTAGGTTTTTAAATATAGCAGATTCTCTAAATGGAAAGAGAAGTCTCAGAGGGGCAGCCCTCTCCCTCAGAGGTGTGGGCATGGTGGCCTCCTTCCAGGGCAGGAAACAGTGAGCAGCAGAGGGGTGGGCTGGGGTGCTGCCCCAGGCCATTAGCACATGCCAAGAGTATTCTAATCTGTTGTCACCTCTGAGGCAGTGCCTGTGCTTTGCTTTGACATCATTATATTCTAGGCATAGACCCACTTCTGGACTTCAGGTGATCTATTTCTTAAAAAAATAAACCTTTTCTTCCCTACAAATTTGACCAAAAGCTTCTGATTTGTGTGTGTGTGTGTCTTTAAGTTGCCTGATATTATTGGATAAAAGGGGTTGTGTGAACTTAGCATGTAATTAATAAATACAGTTTGTATAAATACAGTTCATATAAATAAATATAAATAAATACATTCATATTCCCCAGTAGTCACATTATTATTTTAACTCATTTCAGACAGTGGCTCTCAGCAAAAAGCTGTTCTTTCCATTTTTGTGATTGATTTTCGACAATTATTTTAAAGCATTATCATCGAAGAGAATTTGTGAAAGTAGAATCATCATCCTTCTGAGGAAAGTATTTTTTTAACCTTTATTGTAACAAGTAGTCTGCATTTTACTTTCACCATGCATATATTTGATTTATAATTTTAAAATGATATATTTATTAATATATGAAGAATTAAACAAGATGTTGCTTTTCTTAGGTGAAAGATTTAGCTTAGTTGATTTGTAATCTCCTTCTAAATGTACTGAGTTTTATACTTAGAAAATGCTCAAATCATTGCTGCCATAATCATTTTGTATCTACATTTTTTTTTGTTGTTCTCTAAAGCTGACATGTTTTCTCCTTTTTACTTGTTTAAAAAGCATTTCTAGCACCTATGTACAAGAAAGGTGTGTTATTTTTTTGCTTCTTTGCTTCTCGATGACTTGATCTGGAATTATATTGAGTAGTTGAAATTAACATTATTTTTTAGATACAAAAATCTTTATTTCTGTAAAAGTTTGTTATAAATACGGTCTTCTGAAAAGAGAAAGGGACAGGAGCAAGAATTATACACAAGTACCCACACTCACATAAATGCACACACACACCCAAGACTCTAAAATCCTGGTCAAAAGCTATATTTCATAAAAGGGAATTATAGTAATGTTGATGGTTTGCCAAAACCTCAAGCAGTGACAAAATCCACAGAGTGTCCTGAAAGGGATGCCTTTGCAAAACCGTGCCTCTCCAGATGGTTTAGATTACAGATGTTTAAAAACACATGGCAGCATTAGTTTGGTTTAGAATTCATAGTTAATTCAGTAGATAAAATAATGCAAATTTGAAATCCTAGCCTGTGTATCAGAAAAATCATCAAATCTTATGATTGCTCTTAGGGGAGGTTGGTATGTGATGTGTTGATTTTTAAATGATCTAATTGAAATAATAAAATTAAGCAAGAAGGGGTAAAAAACAGGATTGAAAATACAAGAGTATAAGTAAAAGCTTTCTTCTCTGCAGAAGATTTATTCCTTTAAGCTGTCATATCCAATCAATTTGTATGGGATTCGACAGCCAATTGTCATTTCCTGAGATAAACTATGTAAAGAGGTTGTGTTACAGAGACAGCATGAAAAAGTAGGGGCAAAAATCCCAGAGCATGATGCAGAATGTCCTTAAAGTCCACTAAGTGTTGCCAAGATCTCCTCACCTTGCTAAGAATAGCGGATAAGCTGCTTATGCCCAAGTTTTCCCTTTGGCTTATTCAGCCTTTCCCCCTGCACATACTATTTCTAAAAGAAAGTGCTCGCGGTCCACATTTTAGTAAATTATTTTACCTTATATGTGGTTTTTAACCTTGGTGGGGGCTCTATGTGAACAGTGATGTCGCACACTGTGTTCTCCAGCACAAGATATACAACAGTTACCCCAGGGCCCCGAAAGGCTCCATCACTAAAGGCCTGGCACCCTCTGTCCCCTTCCTTCTGTCTAAAATCAAAAGCATCCCACCCTCTGATCCCACAGCTGGGCGGCTGGCAAACAACTCCTGGGAAAGAGCTTATGTATGGGAACAGTATTAATTTAATGATGTATATTATCGTGTGTGCTACCTGCGGCACAAATAAAAGCATTCGGCTATGTTAAAATTGCCACTATAAGAATGTTCATCTAAGAGCTCAAAGCCTTTCAGAAAACACAGGACAAAGATTCTGCAAAAATAGAATTAGAAGGTTTCAAACAACAGTTGATGGGCTTCAAAGGGCTTGACTCTCAAAGGTGGCACGGTATTTACTTTCCCCAGAAAGGAACACATTTTGAACATTTTCTAAGTATAAAAACTAGAATTGTGGCTTTTAGTGTCTGGAAAGAGCTCCACAATCAAAGCAAATGTGCTCCTTTAGCAGGAAAGTGCACATACACACATATACACACATACACACATGCGTGCACACAAAGAGAAATGTGGGGTGGAGGAGGAGACCCTGTGCACAGAATTTGTGTGGACTCATGGAGATTTCCATTATGAATTTATTTAATTCTGTTTTGGTAACAGAGACATTGTATTGATCAGACTTAACTACTGATCCACAGTTCTGCATCCATACCCACTTAATATTTGTAACCAGAGATTGTAGTTTTGTTTCATCTTCTAATCATTTTTTAAATAAATGGGTATGCAAGCCCCAGCCAGATCAAATTCTTATTTTAAGATAGTTTAACTGTACTCTACCATATGAAGAATGAAGGGATATTGTTTTTTAGCTTTTTATTTTGTTTGTGTGTGTGTGTGTGTGTGTGTGTGTGCTTTTGTTTCTCATATGTGACTTAATACTTTTTTTCATTAGACTTATTACTATATAGAATTATAGAATCTCAGAGCTTTAAAGAACTCTTGTGGTTTTCTGGACCTCTGCTTATTCAATCCCTGAATTCTCTTGATTTCATCTTCCCCTACCAAGTCATCATCTTGCCTTGCTTGAACATTGCTTATGCTCTTGTCCCAAGGCAAACCATCCTATCTCTGGCCAGTGCTAGAGAGTTTCCGAGTGTGTTTGCATTCCATCCTAAAGGATTACTCATCACGAACAAAGGCAAAGTCACGTTGGAATGTCAAGGGGACCACGTCTGGGAGCAGAGAAATTGGCTTTGAGTTTTTGAGGGTGAGAATGAGCACACAGATACAATACTGCCTGCCCTCCCCTGCTACCTTCCTCACGTGTCGTACTATCTTTGTCCTCACCTGACTTCCTTTAACATTGTTTTATCAAAGGCTTAACAACATTCTGTCAACCTATTGCACTCAAATTGTTGAAAAGAATTGACTTTGGGTGCTCACTTTGACTGTTGTCCCCCCACCCCCAAACCAGACTTCTAGTCAAGCCCTCTATATGTTTCATGGCATTTCCTTTAAAATTGTGAGGACTTGCTAAATTTCGGAACTGAATTTCACTGGATTTTCCCCTTTATATAATGAGCGCTACTGAGACAGGCCTAACACAAACCTCCTGCCTTTAGAACATTACAATATGCTGTTCCCTTTGTAAGAGGGACATTTGAGCCAAGTTCTGTAAAACATCACAAATTCAGACAACAGGGACAAAGAAGGCCAGTTCTCCATTCATCTGTGGCTTACTAAAGGCAGTAACTAAATGTTTGGTTTTTTTTTTTTGAAAAGTGATTTTGAAATAATCCCACTCTCCCAAGTATACTTGAATAAATTGAACTTTTCATATATCAGGTCCTCTGATATGATATCTGCTGATTTGGGACATTGCTACTTAAATGAAAATATATTAATAGTGAGAGTATGTGATAACCTGAACTAGCAATCAAGCATCAAGGGCCTGATTGCTTTAATGAAGAGTTGAGAATATTTTGTCATTTGTATATTATGGTTCATAAATACTTAAAAAATGTAGAAAATATTTATTCCCCCAAACTATTCATTTAGTTAGAAAGTATTCTCTTTTTTATAGATAGTGTAAAGGGAAACCAGTTGCTCTTTATTATTCTGTAATAATTTCATAGCTAATTAGGTAGTTTTTTTGTTCTAGGAATAATGCCAAAATAAACGGGAAAGGATCCCTTTGAGGTTCTCAGACCCATATTATTTCAATACCTGATTTAGATATTTCGCTCAAAACCCTTGTGGAATTTTAAGTGTTGTCTATGCTGTGAATTTTTATCTCGACGCGCCCGAGACTGTTAAATCTTGCCTATCAGCGGAATGAATTCGAACCATTAAAATATTACATTACTGCTCTCAACCTCAAAACTCCTCTAAAGAAAAGAAGGATAAAAATGAGCAAATCAATCTTATATTTCTATTCTACATAGTTTCTACTGAAAACCTTTAATGAGTATAGGAATAACAAGTTCCTATCAATAGTGTCTGGGTACGTAATTCTCGGACAGCAGAGAGCAGCAAAATATGATACATTGGAAAAAATGGAAGTGCAGAAATAGGGAAAGGCTTTTCATTTTTACCTACAGAATACAACTTGCCATACCCTCGGTCGATGGCATGTTGGCCCAAAGAAAAACACTCTAAAGTTCTGAATAGCATGTTTTTAAAAAGACTAATGGATTTTTACTGCCTGTTTCATATGTATCCCCATAAGAAAGACGATGCATTGGAAAACCAGCAGTATCAGTTAAAACAAAGTTTGGTATAAACACTAAGACCCATATTAAAATTTATATATGCTCAGAGCCTTATTATTTGGAGCCTGAATTCTATTCTCTCTGGCTCTGAGTCCGAGGGGCCATGATTCATTTCACTACTTCAGCTAGTTCAGTTATCACCTGTGTTCCAACAGTGAAGTCAGACCAGGAGGAAAGGGAGCTCGCTGGGCTGCTAAGATCCGTATCCACTCAAGCCGCTCTATTTATTATTCCACAAGGGAATGCTCTGCCCTTGAAGGCTGATCCGATGAGGGTGGGATCACAGGCAGCAGGTATGCCATGAACAACAAACCCATATTCTTAACATATGTTTAATTTGAGTAACTCTCCTCCTTTAAAATAACTCTTGATTTTAAATCCACATCCTGATTTGCCCACTCTTGTTACCATTTTCTGCTGCCTGTTCTGAATTAATCCTTTGAGGTGGTCATTCCCCGGAAAGAAAAAAGGAAAATGAGAAGAGAGATGCAAAGTGGGGAATGTGAATGAAAGAGAGTGGGAGAAAGCAGAGAGAAGGGGATCATTAAGTAGAATCTGTTTTCATGTGCTAGGTTTTCTTTGAGCTGTGGAAGACAGGAGAGGTAGAGGAAGAAGAGAAATACAAGGAAGAGGCTCTTGAAAGGTTATCCATTAATATCCCTACTGAAGAATGGAAATCATTTTTTGCAATAGAGCTCAATTTACAAAAATTATTTTGATTCTCCATCATACTTCATCTCAAAGAATTGGTATAATCTAAAAAGTGGTTAAAATTATTATTAAAATAGTTTCCATAGTAGAAAATTAAATGATTTTACTAACTGTCATAGTCAGTGTTTAAACTAAGATAATTCGAAATATATTTTTATAGTCATCATGTCACTAGGATGTCTAAACATTCTTTGTAAAAGAGTAATCCCTGATTCTGATTTTTTATAAACAGAAAACTGACTAAAGGTTAGAAATATTAGCCACCAATTGCTATTATTTGAAAAATCTACAGAGAAAGCTGGTTTTATTGAGGAATTCTGAGTTAAAATACATTCTCCACTTTAGAACTATTAACCCTATAGGACACTTTCTGCATTTTTCCTAGGTTTATTTTCAGCTCAGGGGATTGTGAAACTACTTCAAATACTTATTTAGACTATATTTAAATGTGAAATAACAATATCTTGTGCTGTTAAATGTCATAAAATAGCAAATTATTATGTTACTTGAGGCCATCATATTTATTTTCCCTATTTCTGTTCGTGTGTGAATCCATCTATCTATCAAATCCAGGTTTTTCTAGCTCATAACAGACTAGTTAAATGGGGTCTCGTTAACAGTATCAACCATATTTCTATAGTTCTCACCTCATCTGCAATTTAGGATTTCTGGGCTCTTCAAATTCCTGTACTTCTTTTCTGAGAGCTTCCAAAGGAGGTTGCAAGTGTGTTCATGAATGAGGTTCCAAGGACCACCTGTGACTCTAATGGCGCCTTGCTAGGACTCTAGCACCCAAGCCCCATTGCCTTCCCCAATGCCCGAACCCCATCAGGCACCCCAGGGTCCTCACTCACCCCTAGAGTGAGCTTCACAACCATGTGCTGGTTTTTATTGGTACAGTGCCATCGTTGCTGATTGAACAGCCCAGTTACTTCTAGAACTGAAGGTAGTTTGGTCAAGGAATGTTCCATGAAGGAGACAGAATGATCCTCTCCCCTAAGTATATAGTTTTTGTCTCAAGGAAGCCTAAATACTGCAAATTGGTACTTCACTGTTTCCAAAGTTTATAATACATTTAGTCTTTATATTTTATCAGCAGCACACTAATGCAAGTAAAGTTCTGGCAGACCTATCCCACTAGTCTGCTATTCATGACTACCCAAATTGTGAACACTGCTCGGGCTCAAACCTGACTACCTGTTTGATTTTATTTCAAGTTTTAAATGTGGTGATTTTTACATTCACACTGGAGCAAATTGCATTTTATCCAGAGCAATTCAGCAAACATTTATTTTGTCTAGACCCATGCTAGCTGCTAAAGCCACATGATGAAGATGGTCTGTACCTTGCTTATGGGGAATTTATTCCTCTTCCCTAGGTCAAAAGCAAGAATGTGTGATCCTCAGTAGATTGCAAGCTATAAACCTGATATTATTAGTGCATATTTTACTCAGAACAACCCCCCTCACTTCCCCCCACACCCGCTATGGTGTCATCTGACTTAAGACTTGGTGTGAAAGGTTGAAAGTGAAGTGGAGATAGGGATGGTGAAGTTGGTTTGTGGAAAAGGCCTTTGGAAAGCTGAGCTAGTCTGCATTTGGAGGGAGGCGACCTCACATGAAGAATACCTACCTCCTACATCAAGACCCTGCAAATGGTTTGGGGATGGTTGGTGAACCACAGGTATTCCTAAGGCTGGTTCCTATTAGACAGGGAAAACTAGAAGCCTCGCTATTCCTCATCTTTGCCGTGGAATGAAACCAATAAAGTCAGTTACTATTTAGACAAGTGAGTGAGTGCTGTTCATTTGGGAGAGAATGTTCCTGGGGAGGGGAATGACCAATAGAGGCCACTGAAGGGCTTTTGGGGGCAGGGGGGAGAGTTCAACTAATGCAAGAATCAATGGCAACTCTGTTAACAACATTTAAATCTACCTAAATCAAAATCATGAGGAAAACCTTACGTTTGCATATATATTTTTGTCATTCTACAAATAAAACGTGTAGTTTAAAATCTGGCACAATGACTATCTACACAAGACTGAATTCTATGGAAGAAAAATACCTAAGAGAAATTTGTATTGCCAGATGCTTGGCATCATGTAGTCAAAACATTTTGGATGTGTTTTAAAATAGTCTTCCAGATGTGTGACAACTTGTAGCTAACTGTAGCCCTCGTCTGCATCTTGGAAGGGGGTGGGGTGAAAAACTTAGGTATACAGGAAAATGAAACTCTTTTGCCTTCCTGGTCTGATTGCCTTGGAAAAAAGTAGTTTAATTTTTTCTTTTTCCTTTCGATCAATTTCTTCAACTCTTCATTTGACCTGGCAAATGTAGACACAGAACTTTCCACAGTACCTTGCATTTGCCATATGAAACACATTATTGCCATCAAGTTATGACATTTTCTGACTCCAGAAGTAGTTATTTAGAAATTCAGCTTTATTTTGTGTTTATTTGTCCTGCTTTTTGATATTAAATATTATTAATTTCATATATGTCAATTTACCCACTTTATGATTTAAGGCTTATGTTCAAGAGTACAGAATTAAAAAAGGAAAAAAAGTGTAGTAGAGATTTCTTTACCTTTGAACTGGATTTTCCCATAGAAATTCACATTCTTCCATTAGAGTGGAGTGTTATGTTAAACCTACCTTAAGTTTATATTTGCAAACATTGGGTGCTAAATATTTAATAACTTGCTAGAACTGCAGAGAAAATTGCTCAGGAGAATTTAGACCTTGTGAATCTTGCAAAATTATTTCCTCTAGGCCATAGGATGAGATACTCTGTACTTATGATAGCCAGTAAATCTGTGGATTTTGTCACTGATATGACATCATTGCCAGAGTTAAAAGAAAAAGATGCCTGGACTATAAAAATCTGAAGTGTTGTTGTGTGTCTATCTAGTACTTATCTTCTTCTGTCAACAC
This sequence comes from Pteropus medius, assembly GCF_902729225.1. Classification (NCBI taxonomy): domain Eukaryota; kingdom Metazoa; phylum Chordata; class Mammalia; order Chiroptera; family Pteropodidae; genus Pteropus; species Pteropus medius. The sequence goes on along the minus strand of NW_024347791.1, from coordinate 12,563,377 downwards.
ACTTAAGTCCAGTGCTTAATTAATTTCCAATTATTCCCAATTACTCTTTGACACCAGTTATACATGATACAGTGATAGGACTGGCATTGGACAAATATAGTAAATTGTCATCCTTTGCCAAATGATACGATTAAGTTAAAAACAAGATAGAGTTCCCATAATTGTTTTAACCAAGAACGGGTGGAAGTTTACCCAAGTGACACACACTAACAGGCTTAAAATGTCAATTGCTTCAAAACAATTGAAAGCTTCAAAATGAAAATATATAATGGACCATCACTAAAGTTCCTATAGGTTGCCTGCCAAAAATATCCTGAAACTTTATCTGTATGGGTGGGAGGAGGGTTGGATGGCAGTTGGAGGTTGCTTATTGTCATATATTTTTAATGCCATGAGGACAAATTTGAAAAAGTTTCAACAGAAGGTGTATGAATCTTGCTTGACATGATGGTTAGTAGCACCTTGAGTAAGAGTAATTCAGTGATTGTGACTTAGGTTGGAGGGGTTTATTTTGGAGTGAGAAGGTATATGACTCAGAGGTTGCTAATAATGGCAGAGCTTGGGTTTTATCTGGTAGGATTCCAGTATGCTCTGTGTATCTTTACTCCTGCCTGAAGATTACCACCTCCTCTTTTTTATTGGTTGATCTGTTTGCAATGGTCATTGGGGAAAAAGGAGTTTAGCGTGAGGTGAGAGGGAAAGTGGAAAAGGGGTTTGAATCTCTGTTATGGCTACCTCGTTGTCTCTCTGTGACAGTGAGCAATTCACTTAACTTTGAAGAAAATCTGTCACAACAGATTATGGTCTGTCCCCCAGGTAAAAGAGACTAGGATGGAACCAGAGTGCATTTTTTAAGCCAAAACAGAGTCATGTGAACCTGAGGTTGAAAGAGTATGACGTTTGTGTGTTTGGGAGGGGTCAGATGTACAGTATACATGTGACCACGACTTCGGCTAGTGATGAGCCCTGGGAATTACCTAACCTTAGAAATAATTCAAAGTGTTTATCATTTTCTCAAAATATTTATAGGTTGATTAAATATTTATTGAACACTTTGGTAGGCAGAATAATGGCCATCCAAAGATGTTCACCTCCTGACACCAGGAACTTGTGAATATGTTACCTCACATGGCAAAAGGGACTTTTCAGATGTGATTAAGTTAAGGATTTTGAGAGCGGGAGATTATCCTGGATTATCTGTGTGGGCCCAATATAATCACAAGGGTCCTTATAAGTGAACAAGGGAGGCAGCAGAGTTAGACTCAGAAGGAAATGTGATGATGGAAGCAGAATCAAAGTGATATGATCTGAACAGGCCTTAACCAGCCATTGCTGCTTTGAAAGTGGGAAGTGGCCGGCCATGAGCCAAGGAATGAGACTTTTAAAAGCTGGAAAGAAGGGAAGGAAATTGATTCTCCCCTAGAGCCTCCAGAGAGGAATGCAGCCTTTCCAACCCCCAAGTTTAGTCCCTCTAACCTCCAGAACGATAAGATAATAAATGTGTATTGTTGGAAGCCACTCAGTGTGTGGTAAAGTGTGACAGCAGCAATAGGAAATGAATGCAAATACCTACTAGTTCTCAGGAACTGTCTTAGGCACAAAATACAACACAGAGAGAAGAGAAGCTTGTCATCTTATCTCCTGCCGTGTGAGGCTTCCAAGTCTGGTGTGCCCATTTTATTTTGCCCGTGAGGAAATTAAGCTGATGGAATTAACATGATTTTCACATAGAAAATCAGTCTTGATTACCAGCCCAGGGATCTTTACACAACATCTGTATCATATGACTGGGGATGGGGGAGGTGCATTCTGTCTGCCTCTCCCACACAAATTTTGTGTGTTATGCTAAAGGCTGCTGTCCTCTAACCACTGTGGAAAGCAGCTTAATATCAATCCAATCATCTAATAGAATAACAGTCTTGCTTTTGCATTCTGAAGAACTGGAATGTCTAAAGCCATTCAAAGAAGAGAAGGTAGCTTTTTCTCTAGGGCAGTGGTTCTTAACCTAAATGAAGAAACCGTGCCCTAAAGGAGTTAAGTCACATGAACAAAGTCACACAGCAGTAGTAACAGGCCCTGCTAGAACTTGAGTTTCCTGACCCCCTTTTCAGTCTCTGCCCATTTTCCCTACAGACATTAAAGTGCCTGGATCCAGGTGCTTTTTCAGAATCTGAAATAGGAATCGAATCCATTTCACTAACGTACTTCCTAGCACACCGTGTGGATTACGAAAGGAAATTAACATGGAAGGAAACCCTTTGGAAACTAGAAGAGCCATGTTAGTTCTCTCGCTTTATTATTTGGCTGGTCTCACCGTCGGTGTCATTTTCAAGTGTGGGGCTTGATTTAATAGAGACAGCCAACAACTGTGGATCTAATCAAATGGGGCTCAAAGCACGTAACTTTCAGTGTCAGGGAGCTGTAAGAAACATTTTCAAGTTTTGGAGTGGTCTGAATAAAAGGGGTTAGAAAATCAGGCTTAGGGATCTTGTTTTTCAGGTCTGTTATAGCCACTCTGTGAAGTATTGCAGACAATTCATTATAATTTATCACACTGATACTCTTAGGTTGGATGAAGCCCAACACAACTGAGTTAGATGCATATTAAATTACCTCTTACTTAAAAGGAGGGTGGTCTCACCAGGGCAGGATGGAGTTCATTAGCAGACTGAGAAGTTTTCTTAACTCTTCATTATCTGGTTTCATATTGTTCTGGTTACCCAGGAACATCGGACACTTTTCTTTTTTCAACTCTTGAAGAAGAACCCTGAGCACTTTGTGAATCTCACAAATCCCAGAGATAAAATACTCATCATCACAAGTCTACGAACAAAACTAAGACTGCTATGAAAATTGCTCCTGTTCTTTACATAAAATTATCTTTTTTAGGAAAAAGGAGGAAAAAATATTGTCCTCTTGTATTTTTATTTAGATCTGCATAATGCAAAACATTCCATTCCATTATCATAATTGACTGGCACACATATTAAGTGCACTCTAACATATGTGTTTTGGAATTATAATCACATTCTTCTAGCTAACCAGCACTATCCCCCATATCGTTCAATGAAGGACATGGTTCAGACAGGATTCTGTTGACAGATGGCCTTTAATATGCCTCCAGATTTTTTTTCCAGGACTGGGAACTTCAAACTCCATGTAAATGGCCTTTAATTTATGCATTCTAAGTCTTATGAGGTGGGGTTTTCCCCCTGGGGGACAAAAAGGACAGAGATAAATCTCTGAGGTGCTGTAAATTTAATAATTTAATCCCAAAGGAATTTTTGTTCGTACATTTTCGTTTGTCTCTGAGTTTGTTTATTGTTTAGTTCTTTTAAAAACTAGCTCATGTTGAACACTGGGAAATTTAATACCCATTTATTCGTTATTCTTCCCACTACGTGTAAACGTCATGTTAAGGGGGAATTTATCTCAGCTTAGAAATAAACCACCAGGACAGATTTCTGTCCCTTTCCACACTCTAGTCACTCTGTCTTGGAGTCTCTCGTTAAACATCAAAGAATCTTCATTGGAAATAGCATTGGTGTAGAAATCGGGGGATGGGTGGGACTTGGAATTAGATGACAGTCACAAAAATCAGTTTACTCTTGTCTCTTGCATCGATCTTTTAGCAAGCACTTAAACCCAGTTTTTTCTAGTCCTTTCAGTACTTCAAAGTAGCAGTTTATCAATAGAACCACCAAGCTAGACACAGTCCTGAGAGGTCATCTGGTTCATCTCCGTGCCTTAGGCATAAGCATAACTAAGTAATTCCAGGCAGATAAAAAGAGACAAAGACTGCTTCTGCCTTTGAACCACATTGCTTCTTGTCTATAGGACCTCAATTCCTATTTGTGTCTCTGAGTTCTATACTCACCATATAGTTTTAATGTAAGGAAAAAAAAAACCTATTCTTACCAAATTCTTTTATTTTCCTGCTAAATTTAAAATAATCTAAGTGATTCCATGTACTGTCACAGCTGGCAAAAACACCACAGTAACTCAAAAAAAAAAAAAAAACAAAGAGTCTATATATAGTGGAACACTGTAGGTTGTTTTTTTTTTTTTTTTAATAGTCCCTCTATAATTTCTGACCTAAGTAACTTGGTAATGATCTAATGTGGGATGTTCCATAACGTTTTGGGTAGACCCTCTGAATGTACATTTATTTTGTCAGCAGGGGCTGTTGAGAGACATATAGAGACGGCATGTTCTTCCTTCTTTTTTCTACCTCCTCAAGCACAAACTGAATCCTATAAATTCAAGAAGAAATTGCCCAAGAGGCAAGACACAGATCTATGTATCGTACAATGGTATATAGACATTCTCGCCAATACAACAGTTCTAAATCAGATTAGCCTATTTATTATTGTGTTTGCAAAAAAAAAAAGACCCAATACCTGTATTCTATTGGATTCTCTAGCTGAAAGCCAAATTGCCAAGGAAAGTCACAGACTAAGCTGGCTCCTTTTTTTTTAAACATGGCTTACTCTATCAAGTTGAAGGGGAGGAGGCAGGGACAGGGGGAGGGATCTATATTTCTGAATTCTGTGTTTGCCTCCTTTGCAAGGACTTAGTACTTTTTCAAAAAAAATAAAAATAAATTTAATTTGTGGCTACACTTCAAGTAAGATGGTTTGATGGGAAAAGTGGAACAGTCCCAGTCTTGATTTGGAGAACTCGTGTAGCTGCATCCCTTCGTGTCACTTTCATGTGGTTTGGGTGAGCCAGTCTCAGAAACCCCAAGCATTTTTGAAGATACTAAACTGGAGACATTCACAATTCTTCCCTCCCTTTTTGCTATTAATTCTTCATGTTTTAACAAGCACTGGAGTTAATACTGCCTATACTCTCTTTCCTGTCAAATTGGAACTTTTCTTCTTCTCTTAAATAATCTGTTCATTCTAGTTTATACTCACTTAAATCAAAGTGTTGGATGTCAACACATGCCATATCCAAATACCAACTTCCTTTTTTTTTTAATTAAGCAGGATTTAAATATTTGATCTGAAGAAAGCTGGTGCTTTTTAATCTATAAAGCAATCCATGTATTCATCTCTTCTTTTTCTTTCTTGTTCTTTTTATAAAGTTAAAGTTTGCTTTCAGCTTGTACCTCATCCCTATTCCAGCCTAAGCATAGCAACCTGGGTTTTGTATTTTCTGAAAAAGTGGCACTACAGGGTTAGTAAAGGGTCAGAAGTCTATACTGCAAAAGCTTCTTTGACCTGAGAATGTTTCAGTGAGCATTTTTGTCAGATACAATGGCGTATCCTCACCTTGCTTTATCCATAGTAGTTTTGAAGTAAACAATTTTAAATGTTCAATGCGTGTGTATGTTATAATTCCCTTTCAGCAGCTGATCTCAAGTCATGGATTTTTTTTTTTTTTTGTCTAATATTTTATAAGATCTAAAAAGATCTCTGTCTAGGGGAGAAAAAAAGGCAAATCCAAACTGAGGGACATTCTAGGAAATACCTGACCTACCAGTATGCCTCAAAACAGTTAAGGTCATCAAAAACAAGGGAAGTCAGAGAAGCTGTCATAGCCTAGAGAAACCTAAGGAGACATGATTACTAAATGCAGTGTGGTGTTCTAGATGGGATCCTGGAACAGAAAAAGGACAATAAGAGAAAACTAAGAATGTCTGAATAAAGTATGGACTTCAATAATAGTGTACCAATGTTGGTTCATTAGTTGTGACAAATTTACTACACTAATGTAATAATAGGGGAGAGGTTGACAATAGGGAAATCCGGGTGAGGTATGGAGGAATGGTACTATAATTACAACTTTTCTGCAAATCTAAAACTATTATAAAAAGTTTATTAAATAAAAAAATAATTTTTGTGCTGATTTTTCTACAGAACTCATACTAGCTGTGAGAATTGAAATAGGACTGAGAGCCACTTTTCCATTTATAAAGTTTGCTAAGGAAACAAACTGTCCTTTTACAAATAAGGAAATTGAAATTTCCTAGTTATTCTGCAGTGTAATATGTTATATCTAGTCTGACACCTGGTACCAGGAAGTCTTCCAATGGCTTGTGTAGTTGATAGTCTGAAGCAGTTATTTTCTAAGAATGGCTTTGCATTTTAAAGATCTTGTTATCAAGATTCTTCAACTTACTGTTGGGTAGTTTTTAGCTAGAATGTACCAATTTTTTTTTTTTTGTAAAGTTCTCTTTTTCACCTTGAATTTTAGTATTTTAAGAGACTCTTCAGATACAAGTGAGGATGGAATGCACCTAAAATTTTTTATTGATGATTGCTTTTTGAACTTTTTTTTAAAGATAGGCCATTCTTTTTTTTAATTTCTAAAATGTTACCATTTTGCCCAAGATGACTCTATCTCCTAATGAATCTCTTATTTTAAAAATGCATGCATATTATTTCATATTTCTTGAGTTCAGAAGACTGTTCTCCAAGTCTTATGTCTGTGTCTCTAAGTAGGAAGTCTCTTTTCTTTTTTAAAGCATGCAGAAGAACTCTTCCCTTTCCACAATAATTAATACCAATTTACATAATTATTTTGGGGGATAAATACTCATTTAAGAAGAACTTGTACTGAAATGGCATTTTTGGTTTGGCTGCATAATGACAAGATGAAAACAAAGTACTTTCTCCCAAAAGAATGACAATAATCACAGAGCTTGTCAGTAGTGACCCAATTGGTTTCCTGCTGCTAGCTGTTCAGTAGACTCCTATGAAACGATTAATTGGTCTCAATCAGTTCTCAGCAGGAAGTACTCGCCTTATAGTAAATATTACCACAATTGGTGCTAATTAGCTCTGTTGTCACCTGTAGGTAGGCCAGGAGCTGAGTCAGGTGACCAATATCTATCTACATCAGCAGCAGAAGTTTAACTAGAGAGAGGTTTGAGATGCAATGCCAAGGCTATTGTAGTGGGCAAGGAGCCCAAAGCCTACCCTGCCACATGGGGATGCATGAGGTTTAGTCTGTGATTACCAGTCCCATAGTATGTCACAAGTGTGACACTCAAGAGGTGGGGCTGTGTATTTCAATGAGAAAATGCACCTGCATTCAACTGATGAAACGTTTCACAGTTTATTAGCTTCTAAATCAATATAAACCAGGCTGCAGTTCAAATCTGGGCTTTACCACTTACTATTCACTTGCTCTTAAACTTTTGGTTTAACTTGCCTGAGGCTGGGTTTCCTAATCTGAAAAAAAATGGAGGCAAAATTACCTACCTAATAGAATTGATATAGTGATATATACAACATATTTGGCATTTAGTAGGTAATCAAAAGTTTTGGAACACCCCCACAAGTGAATAATCATGAACACTTGGTGTAACGATGATAATGATCATTAGCCCTCCTAGTAATAAGCAAGAAAACTCTCTGGTGTTCAATGTCAGCCTGAAGAGTGATGCTAAAGGGGAGTGGGGACCTAAACCTTCACTATCCTTTTTATTATTTTCTAAGAGCCTAATTATTTAGGAGGGGAGGGGAAGCAAAGAGAGATGTGAAAAGGAGCAGCTAAAATGAAGGGAAATGGAGCGATGGCATTGTAGTAGAGAAATATTTATCGTATCATGTGTGTCTCATTTGGGCAGGTTGTGAAAATGGCACATGACCGACCCTATGAAGAAAACATCCCGGCATGGCCTATGTTGATGGAAAAGGAAATTGATCCCATAGTGACTTTAGGCCATTCTCTAATTCATTATTTTAGATCTGGGTTATCCAAATTTCTCAATGATATAAAGCACCAGGGTATTTGTTAAATACACAGACCACTAGGCTTCTTCAAAATTTGATTCAGTAGCTCCAGGCTTGGACTTAAGAATCTGTGGGGTATTTTTCTTTGTTGCTGTTGTTTTTGTGTAAGTATAGTTGGCATACAATACTATATTAGTTTCAGCTCTACAACATAGTGATTTGACATTTATATACTTTATGATATGATCACCATGATAGGTTTAGTAACCACCTGTCACTGTGCAAAGTTGTTATGGTATTATTGACTATATTCCGTATCTGTATACTACATACCCATGGCTTATTTATTTTATAACTGGAAGTTTGTACCTCTTATTCCTCTTCACCTTGTTTACCGATCTCCCTGTCCACTCTGTCAACCATCAGTTTGTTCTCTGTACCTGTGAATTTGTTTCTGTTTTGTTTTATGTTTTTAGATTCCATGCAGTATTTGTTTTTCTGTCTGACATAATTTCACTTAGCACAATACCCTCTAGGTCCATCCATATTGTCTCAAATGGCAAAACTTCATTCTTTTTGATTGCTGAGTAATATTCCATTGTGTATGTGTATAACACATTCTTTATCCATCATCTATCGATGGACACTTAGGTTGCTTCCATATCTTGACTGTAATGAATATAGAAGTGCATGTTAGTGTTTTCACTTTCTTTGATAAATACCCAGAAGTGGAATTGCTGGGTTGTATGGTAGTTGTTTTTAGTTTTTTAAGGAGGAATCTGTGTTATTAATAAACTCTCTAAGTGCTTCTTATATTCAGGTAAGTTTGAGAACCATTGATTTAAAGCAGTACTTTTCATTTGACAGCACATCAAATTTCCTATGGAATTTCTGAAAATATTGATGCCTGGGTCCTACCCTCCTCCCCGCCCCCAAGAAATTCTGATTTAATTGATATAGGATATGGCTTGATCATCAGGGAAGTTTTTAAAGCTCCTCAGATGCTGCTAAGATACAGGCAAATTTAGAGTAACACTGATTTAGAAAATAGCTTGAGGGAGACTATGAACCTGTGTAGGATGAATTAGTAATAATCAGACATAAAGTCATGTCACAAATAAGTAGGTTCCAGCTCTGATTCGAGGTGTGAAATATGGTTAAAAAAAAAAAAGTTTAGAACTCTCCTTGGAAATAGAGTGCAAATTATCCCATTGCCCTAGAATTTTGTTGTATTCAAAAGTATTTGTACTGAAGGGATTATAAACTATGATACAGAGTCTAAATTCCCCTAAATTGTCCATCCTTGCTCTGTGAGTATGCATATAAATAATAATGAATATAATCTCGGCTTTCACTGCAGAGTTATCTCTGGTGCTAACTTTGCACTGTTTCTTCTTTCTCCTCTAATTCATTTTCCAAAGTCAGTAAATGTCAGGACTTGGAACTGCCATCAACAACAGGAGCTATAACTAGGCATGGGGATATGTGAAACCAGAGAGAAAATCAATGTCCCAGACAGAGGGGAAGGGTTGTCAAAAATAAGGACTCGGAAGAGTTAAACATGTAACAAAAGGTGTAGTACACTTCTAGGAGTTTCTTCACCCAGGTCATCAGGACAGGATCAAATATTACTAACTGAATTGTTTAGGAAAGATTCGTTGAGCAAAATGAAGAGTCCTCAGGACCTTCTTTTTCTCTAGAAATGTTTCTTTGAATCACAAAGTAGTCATTTCTAATTCTATATTGGGGAATATTTTTTATCAGTCTTTAAACTGCACTTCTTAATTAAAATCTTCCAGCAGTCCCAGGGAAAAGAAGCAAAGAAAATGCCCTGTTTCTGAGCAGGGCAAGAACTATCGTGTTCCTATTATGAATTGAAAATTCAAAGTTAGACATCTCATTCAAATTAGGATGTGAAAAACAAAGCAGAAAATAACAAGTGTTAGTAAGAATATGGAGAAATTGAATTTTTTTTTTTTTTTATTGCTAGTAGGAATGTAAAATGATACAGCCACTATAGAAAACAGTATGGAAGTTCCTCAAAAAATTAAAAATAAAATATAATCCAGCAATTCCACTTATAGGTATATACCCAAAATAATTGAAAGCAGTCAGAAAGAGATATTTATACACACACATTAATAGTAACATTGTTTATGTTAGCCAAAAGGTGGAAGCAACACAAGTGTCCATTGACTGATGAATGGATAAATAAAATGTGATATATACATATGATAGAATATTATTCAGCCTTAAAAAGAAAGGAAATTCTGATACATGCTACACATGGATGTAGTAATACTTGTAGTACTATCTGAGTGTGGTAACAGCTATAAGACATTATGCTAAGTAAAACAAAGCAGTCACAAAAGGACAAATATTATATATGATTCCATTTATATGAGGTTCCAAGAGTAGTCAAATTCATATAGACAGGAAGTAGAATGGAGCTTGCAAGAGCTGAGAGGAGCATAGGAGTGGGAAATTAGTTCAATGGGTATGGAGTTTCAGTTGGAGAAGATAAAAATGTTCTGGAGATGGATGGAGGCGATGGTTGCACAACAATGTCGATGTACTTAATGCCACTGAACTGTATACTTAAAAATGCTTAAGATGGTAAATTTTATGTTATGTACATTTCATCATAATTTTTTAAAACAAATAATTTGAAAATTTGCAAAACAAAATTAAGGCTTAGAGGATTCACACAGCTAACAGGTGTCACAGCAGGAAGTAAACTGTAGGGACTCCAAGTGTGTCAGCCTTCCCTTTCCACCTCAGTGCCTCTTGGAGAGTAAAAACTGAAGATGTGCAGGGGAAAGTAAAGAGGACTGAATAATTGTTTGAAAAAAAGATCAAAATAGTGCAGACATGTGTCCTGAAGATAAGAAATAAGGTTGGTAAACTCCATGAGATCAGGACAACGTCTGCACACTACCTTTTTAAAAATTGAGATATAATTCGCATATCATAAAATTCACCCTTTTAAAGTATACTATTTAGTGTTTTTTTAATATATTCACAAAGTTGTGAACCATCACCACTATCTAATTCCGGAACATTTTTATCACCCCCAAAATGAATCCTATATCCATCGTTAGTCATTCTCCATCCTCCCCCTGACCGCCACCCTTAAGCAACCACTAATTTACTTTCTGTTTCTATGGATTTGCCTAGTCTGGACATTTCATATAAATGGAATCATACAATATGTGGCCTTTCGTGACTTGTTTTACTTAATAATATTTTTAAGGTTCATCCATGTTATAGCACATATCAGTACTGTATTCTTTTTTATTGATGAATAATATTCTGTTGTATGGATTTTTAATCTACATTTTTAATCTATATAATATTTTTATTTTAAATCTATATAATAAAAAAATATATGTTTCATCTGGTCCTCAGTTGACGGACATTTGGGTTGTTTGAACTTTTTGGCTACTATGAATATAATGCTCTTATGAACATTCGTGTACACGTTTCCGTGCAGTCATATGTTTTCAGTTATCTTGGGTATATACCTAGGAGTGGAATTGCTGGGTCATATGTTAATTTAGTGTTTAACTTGTTCAGGAATGGCCAGACTGTTTTCCAGAGTGGCTGTCTCATTTTACATTCCTAGCAACATTGTATGAGTATTCTGATTTCTCTCTGTCCTCACTAACACAAGTTATTTTCTCCCCTACCCCCAGGTTTACTGATCATAATTGACATGTAAACATTTAAAAAATATAGCTATCCTAGTAGATGTGAACTGGCATCTCATTGTGATTTGTGCACTAACGTTTATATTCTCAGCACAGAGCTCTAGGCCCACATGAAAGTCTCGGTACTGAAAGGCATGAAAAGTCCAAGGAATTCTAAGAAAAGTCATCGGAATGAGTGGTTTCTAATCTTTGGGAAATCAAATTTTAGAATCAGCTCTTCTCTCTCTCTTTTTTTTTTTTCCTCCTTTTTTTTAAATACAAACTCAGTCAAGAAGTAGCAAGCAAGCTAATTCAATATTTGCTCCTGGGCACCCCATTACTAATGGGCTGATAACTTTCAGTAGATGCTCACTCTTCTCAGAGTTTAGAAGAATGAAGTATGCACCCTGGGATAGTAGCTTAGGTGAAGGAAAAGAGAGCTCAGAAGGAAACAAGACTTTTCCCCTTCATTTCAATCAAAGTTAAGTGCCCAACTCATGACTCATGTCTTGGCTCTACCACTTTTACGCCTTGCATGTAGTCAGATGCCTGGTGCTATGTGATTGCCTTTAAGAGGAGTTTTCGATAGCAGTGTTCTCCAATTACATGTATTTCCATTAACAAAAGAAATATCTTTGTGGGTTTCTTAGGTACTTGCAGAAATATATACTTTTTCGCTAGTAGCCAGAAGCATCTGATCTGTCTGCCTCAGAGCCCTCTGACAGTTAAGCATTTGCTTTTAGGCAAATAAAATGTCAGCCATCATTAAAAAGCATATGGCAACAATATGGCTGTTCCGTCTCTGGGGACCAGCCTCTCCTCAGAAGAGATGGTACTTGAAATAGGAGATGCTTTTGAATACAGAACCCCTCTTTCTCTCACTCAGGGATGGTGGCTGGGGAGTGGGCAGAATGCCACACACAGAAGGACAAACCAGATCAAATGTGAACATAGGGGACGAGCTGCCCAGCCAGCAATGACCAAAGGCTTTTTGTCCTAGGCATCTGGTCTGTGGTTAAGGGGAAGTGCCATCCCTAAGCTGGCCTGGATTAGCTCTATAAAATAGAAAACAGCCTTCACAGCCACTTAAGGAGAGCTTGGGGTCGACTGGAATTCAACGCGGTGGTGTGCAGTGAGCAGGGGGAGACGTTGAAAGTGGAGTCTCCACTGGTCTCGTCTCTGTGGAATTTCCCTGGTGAATGGGGTAACATAAACTGCCTTGTCTTGACACAGATGATAAGGGTGTGGAACCCTGTTCAATGGGTCAGCTCGTGCTCAAGTGGACATGTGGCAATGTGGATAAAGAGGAGTGCCGCCTTTCCAGGGACGGCCGGTATCCAGGCTGTCTGCTCAAGATTAACAAACCATTTCCTCTGGAGCCTCTGGGCTTCTGCGGCTGCAGAGGACACCAGAAATGGTCAACACAGATGACTGATTCTCAAAATGTAGTCTCAAAACCTTGCTTGTCCCAGTTTGGGGGGATTATAGTATACAAATAATCAGAATGTGATGCTCATCCTGTTAGAAATGGTGGTTCCTCATGCAAAACTGTCTCTATGTTACTTGAGTTAGAATGTAGTTAGTCAGGCTCGCTGGTTTTACATCAAGCTTTTAACATATGAACTTATATTTCTGGGCCCCTGATTTGACCGTCAACGTGCCCACATCAATGAAATCACTAGCTTCATAGAAAACAGAGTTCAACTGTAGTGTCAGGAAAGCTTACTTTGATTAGACAGTTAACATCATCCAAAAATTCTTCTTGTCAGCTTCATCATGATTTTCCACTCATGTCAACTACTTGATTTGAATGTTTAAAGGCCATACATTGTTTCTCAAAATAGTTCTAACTCTCTAATTTTTAAAGTATAAAATAAGTACAAAGTTAAAATTACAAAAATATCTATATAGATACATATTCTTTGAGCCAGGATCACAAGGTAGGGAAACCTTGTTTCTAATAGATTTTGTCTAAATTGTATTAATCATATAATTTAATAAGGCTTTATTGTGACACTGATTAACTGAATGAATAGAAAATGTTAAATGCCTAGGAAAGTGATGAATTTTTTAAAATAACATTATTGTTAATGTTTTTCATAGAATATGGCTTCAGAAAATGTACGGTTAAAAACAGAACAACAAAAAAACACATATTTTATTAGTGTCAATCAATTTTTCTGGAATGCTTTTTTACCCTTTACTGAATAGTTGTAACTGACAAGATGATATCATCCTTTGCTCTTTATACTGACAGTCTATAAATTCCATGACAATTGACAACAACTAGATCAGTAGCTATATGAACAGTAGGAGGTTGCAGGGCGTTTTTCCAAGACACTTTACTCATAGGGAGTTGATGCATACTTTCCAAATTAGAAGAGGGGCTCTCTCTGTCGGGGCTGTAGTTGGGGGCTGTTCAAAAGGAACTTAAGTATTTGGACAAAAAAATAAAAAAATTCTATCATTCAGCTGTTTGCCACCATTACATCAAATGTCAGGGTACTTAGAAACATCTCAAGAAATGACCAAATTCTAAACTTTACATCTAGGTAATTGAGATCATACTGCCTTAATGTTTCCATATGAATGGTAATATGTCAAATGTGGCATACCTTGGAGATCTGTTTTGAACCTTAATATATATTCTAAAATGCTATAATTAATGTATTAAGCTTAAAAATAAGTGAAATGGATGAATTACATAGCTACTTCTCCATTTCAAATCTTTCAAATATAAAATAAAAATGTCTACTTTATTCCTTATGGAGATATTGTAAAGATTGGTTTGTAGCAAAATAGAATAGCTTATGATGGCAGAATTCTTTTAGCATTAATTGAACGTTTTATTAAATGCGAACAGAATTCTGAATTCGAGATGAGGGCTTTTGTGACATTTGAAATTTTTTGAAATGATCGAGTTAGTACTTAGTGGGCACTAGGTGTTTCATGAATGAATGAATGAAGAGTGAACCAATGAATGAATGAAAAAGTAGGAATTAAGAGTTTTCACTTCGTGAGGTTGGAGTCTAATTGATGGCCAACTATGTGTTTCAGCCTCATAGAAATACCCACACTTTATATTTTGCTCTAGTTTAGTCTCTCAACAAGCTGTGTAAGGTTTGGAGCAGTACGTGCTGGTATTTGACTGAAACACAGAAGCAATCAAGTGGTTGAATTCTGGATTTTTCTAATTTAATGACATTCCTTTATCCATATTGATTGGAGCTTTGGTAAATTCAATTGTTGATACCACCTGGATAATTTTAAGTCTTTCTGAAGCTTTAAAGAAAATGTTTCCAACATAGCTCAAACAACATAAGAATTTCATCAATTGAAAACTAAGAATCGTTTCTGTGGGATGTGTAAAACAAGAAGCTGACCAGCATTATTTTCTTTTTCTTTAATTCAGTATCATTATTGAGAGTTTTTCTTGAACTTTATGAAAACCAGATTGGGGCACACGCATGTTCTCTATTGAATCATGTTCAAGGCATTGGAACTGAAAATCATTTCAAACCAGGAAAACATGACATTGAAAAATAGTCCACATTCTTGATTCTCCCTCAGAGTATCTGAGACTGTTTCTGACTAGAAAGCCTTAGGCTGATAATAGATCTGATCTTTTTAGAAATGGATGTTTAGCTTCCTGTCAGAAAGAGGTCGTAATTTTTTTTTCAGTCATTTCTTTACTTTGCTGGCTTATCAGTTACAACCTTTGATCCTCTCACTTTGTTTGTCAGAAAGCTGTGATTTCTCACTGTTGCCCGCAGAAAAACATCCTTAGGTGCCTGCCATTCAAGGCCCTCTCTGGTCTGGCCCAGGTGACCTCTTTAGCCACATTTCCTGCTACCTGCCTCTTCCACGGGAGCTCTTTTCCAGCCAAACCAGACTGCAGGCTGTTCACCAGCTTCTGTTTGGGTGCCTCCAGTCTTTTCTTCTCTTTATCCGTCTCTCAGGAATGCCTGTTTCTTTTTCTGTCCACTCGCTAAATGTCCCACATATACTTCAGAGGGTGATACATTTTCTTTTGTGAGGTCTAACCATCGCACCCTTTACACTTTTCCTCTTTTTCTCCCCTCTCTTTGCAAAAACAAATCTTCCCCTATCACATACACAAGACACATCAACGTGTGTGCGTGCATGCACACACACACACACACATACACGCAGTCCTATGGTTTAGTGACAGGCATGTACCACATTCAAGACTGCTACTTGTGTGCACAAATTGTGTCCTGCACACTTGCAGGATGTCAAGTGTGGACAAAAATTAGGAGGGGCAAGTGAGCACAAAAATTCCCCTTAGTCTCCACTTGCCAAGGCATGCACCCACCCACATGACTATGTCCCTGTAGAGAGGCACCTTTTTCTATTTCAGACAAAGGCGTGGACTAATGCGTATGGACCAGCAGCAGCTCTGTTCATCTGCCTGCATGCCTTTCAGCTTCTTTAACCAGGGCACGAGTTTGTTGAGGGCAGTGACTACTCTTGTCTTCCCATCATGCCTTGTACAATGCCTTTGTTACATATAAGATCATTTATTAAATTTAAATGAAGGGATGAAATATGTTTATTAAAAAATTACTTCTACAAACAAACACGAACATGTAAAGCACTGCAGGAATGAAAATGGACTTTTTAGCAGATGTGAAACAGTCAACTTGTCTGATTTTAAGTACATCATGGTTCTGTCTCAGCTAAGTAATTTCCCATAAAATGTAGTGCCCAGTAGTCTTTTGTGGAATTTCAGAAACCACACTCATGATGCTATGACAGGCCATGGCAGAGCTGAACTGAAATCCATTTCTGACTGTTTGTTAAAATAGGCAAAGAATAACATTAAGAATTGTCTGAAGTGGGCAGGATAAAGGTCAGGAGAAAGCCCACGGGAGGCGAGGGAATTTGGGGAGGGACCTGTTGGATCAGTCTGAGGTCAGTACACTTCCTAGAAGTCTACTTGAAGCTGAAAAGACAAAAAAGCACCCCATCTCAAAATCTTCAAAGCCTTGCCAACACTGTACATAAGATAACTTGATGTGGCCATGGCCTCAGAGTAAAGAATTGCTTTGTAAAGACTTCAGCGGGTAATTAATATTAGCTCTAATACAATTGCATTGGTAAGGGGAAATGTCCATAAACCAAGCTTTCCAGACCACAAAACAATGATGCATATCAGATAGGTTTTACGCCTATTTGATGACATACCCAGGACTTTAAATTTCAGGTTTCAAGGGGTAACTGTTGGCACTCTCTCAAGGGCAAGTCTGTATCTATGCACAGAATTTTCTGTTCACTATGCACTTAATTGCTTTATATTTTCCAGGATGTATTGAGTTTATGTGATAAACTGTTTTCTGTTCAGAAGGAAACAAACCTTCTCCCAGCATTTCACCATGCTCCCTTCTCCCTTTTATTTTCACAGTCCTCTGTGATGTCAGTCTGCTTTGCTCGTTTCCATCCCAACTTGGTGGTTGGTGGGACTTACTCAGGCCAGATTGTCCTGTGGGATAATCGCAGTCATCGGAGGACGCCAGTGCAGCGGACACCCTTGTCAGCTGCTGCACACACAGTAAGTCGAGCTTTTGTTACATCCCTGTTGGCCATCCAAGCTCTGAAAGAGGGGATAATTGACAAAAGTACAAGGTTGTCATTAACTTTAAGTTAGGAGTATCTAATTTATAGTGATTGCAGCCTGACTGAAATAAAGCTGAGGAAAAGTAGGTGAAGGAAGCACTGGGTTTAGAGAAATCTCTTAATATTTTACAAATTTTAGCACATATATAGGATCTCTGTGGATGTCTCAAAGGCCACCAGTGAGGATGGATTAAAAATAAAAAAGGATACGGGGAGAAACTTTGGAACAGGCATCTGTGAAATTGTTTTCCTAAAGAAACCCTTCATGTTTACATTGTAAGGTGGAAACATGACTTTGGACACACCCTGAAGAGTAACCATTTCATGTCTAGGGATGGTACACGAGACTTTTGCCAACAGGCCTTATCCACTTGTAATTAGAGGAAATCTATGACTTTAAATTCCTGAATGCGTGATGTAAGTCTCAACGGTAAAGTCTACAGTGACAATATAATCCCCAAGGTTAAGAGTCAACATCTCAAAACCATTACCCATAATTTAGCAGAAGAACTTCAGTATAGTGTTTGGAAGACAACTACTCTGTCATTTCCTTTAAGAGAATGACAGGTATGTTTAGCAATTGTTAGGAGGAATGAGAAGACAGGCATGTCTCCATCAATCCGTGCTACCTTGACATTCAGAGTAACTGATGTTCTTTCTCTGAAATGCCCAAATTATGCCCAAGGAAACAGCTCTACTATTGTTTCAATTTTCTTAACATAGTTGCCTCATTTGCTTCATCTGCTGGCCACAAAACCACTCTAGCTTTAAAAAAGTACTGCTAGCTGTTTTAGATAGACCATAAAGAGGAAAATTCTTCCACTCTCATAAGATAGATTGACAATGAGAACTGAAAATACCAGGTCAGCTTTAATTCTGATTGACTTGGGTATAAGACATATGAAGGTAAAACTAGTTGTTAGGAATCTTGGAAAATTGCTCATGCTTACCCCATTTCCCCAAACTAATAACAGAAAATTGTGACCCAGGAAAAGGCGGGCTTGATGCAGGTGTTTGCTCAAGTAGCGTGAAATCACCTCTTGCCTGTATGTATATATCTGGTGTGTTTGTGAACATGCCTTCTGAAGTTTCAAAAAATTGTAAATCCAAATGTTAGAATATTTAGCAAGAAGATTCTGGTGAGAATTGAAATCCGGGCATTAATCTTCCTTTTTCAAATAACTTAGGATGTGATCATCAAAACTAAAATTCGATTATTATCGAACAGAGTGACATTGTTTCTGTTAGAAAATAAAACAACTTTTTTATCTCTTTTGCTGTGTTTTATTGAAGTCACTGCTTTAAAAAAAAGTTCACAGTAAATGTCATGACTGTCTTTCAACTTCCACTAATGACTGGCTGATTGGTATCAGGATCCAAAGTGGTTAAGGAAAAAGAGGCCCACCACGGATTACTAACTAATTTCCTTTCACACCCACCACACATATGCATTTGGGACAACAGGAAATTATAATTAAAGCAAACCTTCTGCCACACAGTAAGTTTATTCCTAAAATAAATAAAAAACAATCTGGCATCTACACTGGAAATATGTGCCGAACCATTGCTTTTTTCTTTCCATTAAGTAGAGTTGTATATGTTTGTGTCTGTGTATGCCCACGTGTCTGCTTCTGTTCTGGTTTCTTTACATCCAACTCTTTTCTTTTAAATTGAGTTTTATTACTCATGAAAGCACAGGCCAGTAGTACTGATTAAAGCCAGGAAGAGACTACCACACACATTCCTTCTTTAGGCGTTTGGCTCCGTACATTCTTCTAGATGCTTTCTTTCCCTACTAAACTCACCTGTAGGAGTCCCACTCTATTAGTGTCTTGGTGATTTCTATAGATGTTCGCTGATTAACATAGAAACCCTACTGGATTTTTGCTAAAAAATACTAAATAGATTTAATTTGACAATTTTTAGACCTTGCTTTCCCGTTCTTCAGTTTTGCTAAGTCTGCTGTTTTTAGGTGAGAATTTGTTTCATCCATTCTTACACTTGATTTTCATACAAAGCTTCCTTTGGATGCTTGCTTTAAACACTGCTGCAGATTCCACATACTCCAGAGACTTGGGGAAAAGCATTATCTACAGTCCCACAACCAGTTAGTCTTCTTGATATTTAGACCTGATCAGCATAACATTTTGTTTCAGATCTCTGATGTCCAGATCCACTAAGGCCAATTCATTTGAAAGTTTCTGTAGGAACATAGTACGAAAAAGACAAAGGGACTTAGTTGACTATCCATCAGCATGGGTAAAAAAGGCGAAGTGATTGTTAAAAAAGCAAATGTAATCTCAGGATGCATTAATACAGGCATTTTTTTTACCTCATGAGAAGTGACAATTCAATACTCCCTGGATTTCTGAATTCTCTTGGTCGGAGTATAGGTAGATAGTTATGTTTCATTCTCTGAACTTCAATGTTGAGAAGAACTCAGAAAAAATGTAGTATATTAAAAAGAGAGTGACCAGATTGGGGAAAGTACTGAAAACCAGACATTCAAGGAATAGTTGAAGTAATTAGGGTAAGACAAGAGTAGGGGGAGGAAGGATAATATAACAATAATTTGAATAATGTTTTGACTTGACCTGTATGATCCCAGAGGACATTGCACTGAAAGTATCTCCTTGAGCTTTCTTTATCCCCATTGGTGGAGGGAAGAATTCCCCAGGAATTAGTGCTAAAACTGACTACCCTTAAGAAAGGTGTTTAATCAGAGTTTGGACCACCTCTTGGTAGAGGCAGATGAGCAGCTGCCCCAGATGATTATTATGGTTCTTTCTGACCAGGAGTTTATATGATAATAATAGTTTTGGAACCATCCTTTATATAACATCAACTTTCTAATATTAAAGATTGTTTCATTGTCATTGTGGCTAGGTATTATGGATAGTAACTCATCAAGAGTAAGTCTTAGACTGTCAGCTATTTGTACAGAGAGGCATCAACTGAGTTGTGGTTTGGCCACTGATGGCTAAGCTGCCTGAAATCTAACCCAAATTACTGCTAGGTTCTGCTATGCTAACCTTCCATTTAGTATTTAATGTGCAGCTGCAAATGATTTTAGCCTACCATTTAGAATTGTACAGAGTGGGATAACCTACTAGAGTATGACAAAAGGTTAGAGCATCTTGCATACAATTCCTGAGATGTATAAATGGCCTTTCTCAAGGCCCTGGCCAAATCTAAGCCTCCATACTACCCCAAATGATATTTTGAAAAATAAATCTATCATTATCCTAGATTTTGCAGTAACATAAAAGAACCTAATTTTATCTCACTAGATGTGTCATGCCAATAATTTCCACCACCATCTCTCTCTCAAATTAAAGAGGCTGATGAATATTAACCACTTTTTTATAAAGAATGTTAACAAATGCTTGGCACTGTGACCGTAATTCCTTAAACTCTGGATTTAGTAACACTTATTCCTTCCAAAAGTCAATAGTTCCACCCTTTTGAAAACTGGCTTTTTCTATTACTCATGGTGAGTTTATAAGCCAACCTAGGCAGTGGGAACTCAGTTAAGTAATCCAGATTCACCTCTCTGCCCTGCGTCTGCTCATCAATCCTCTTTGGCTCTAGCTTCCTACAGCTTCATTACACTGCATCCGACTGAGCAAGATGAAGCTTTGTAAGTATTTCCACTACTATGTTGCTTCCAGAGCTTTTAGAAAGAAATCAGGTTCAAATCAAAAGTGGCAAATGACCTGAGGCTCATATTATTGTTGGATTATGTCACTCTTTAATCCTTGTTTTGGAGTAATGTGCTTGATACTCAAATGGAAGCATTTCCTCCTGGATCAATGTCTGATCCTCCATGTTTATGTTTTGCAGCATCCCGTGTACTGTGTAAATGTTGTAGGGACCCAGAATGCTCATAACCTCATCACTGTCTCTACTGATGGTAAAATGTGTTCCTGGAGCCTGGACATGCTCTCAACTCCACAGGTGGGTTTGTTTTCCCCTACACATCAGAGCATCCTGGTTAAAAGAGATGCCTGCCTAATGGAACATAGTTCCTAAAAGCCAAACCCTCACATCCTATAGGAGCTAAAACCAATGGGTGCACTTGAAAGACTGGGGCTTGCTTTCAGCAGTCTCCTCTTGAAGCCAAAACCCATTTCCTTTACCACAAATCATGTAATTATTGTAATACGTTAATCTTTAGGTCAGTTTCAAGTGAAAATGAAATAATCCATTTTAAAGCATAGTAATTATGGAAGTTGCCTGTGGTATGAATTGTACTTATCCTACAGCATTGTTAAACAGATTCAAACGAGGTGGGAGTGCAACAGAGCAGTCCCTGGAGAGGAGGTATCCCAGCAAAACAGAAACCCAAGCTCTTGCTTGTATCCGTAGCCTCCACGATTGCCTGTGTGCATGTAGAATCTGTCAATCCATCTGTTTTCTCCTCCGGAATGTTTGTTATTATGGCGTCTGCCATTCCTCGATCAACAAATGAGAAGTCAAAAATGAAAGAGCTCCAAAGTTTCCAAACCAGTAATAGTTACATTAATGGAAACCAAACAGGAGCATAAGTGGAAGAGACCTTTGGAGGAAAGCATCTGAATGCAACTTGCAGAATATATGTATGTACACATACACATGAGAAGATAAATACCTACACACTTTTACACACTATTTTTACATTTCTTTGTGGGGGAAAAGTACTTCACCATCTTTCAACTAAAAACACAAAAGTTTATTGCTATAGCCTTTGACAAAAATGTGAGGAAACATCAAGAAAATTGTCAAACATATCTAGAAGATGATTCTTAATTTTAACATTTTTATTCCTTCTTGGAATAATAACCCAAGAATGTCTCTCACAGTTTTAGAAGATATTGAAGTTTCAAGATACATAAGGGAATGCAGAAACTGTAAGGAACCTCCCATAAGTTTCCGCGTTATAAAAATGTAGATAATGCTAAGACTGAATAAGTCTTTTTATAATTTAGGTGGGGGAGAAGGAAAGAGCTAATAAGCTCCTTACAATTTAAGTTCCTCTATTTTTGCTGATCTTTAACAATATACAAGTCAGGAGTTGTGTGTGGGTATTTCATGGCTTTGTCTTAAAATTCTCAACAATATGTTGTTTTCTTTTAAAAGCATGGAGATTATAAACAGATATAAGAGTGAACCCTCTAATTAAGAATTTTTAATTGCCCCATTTGCTGATTAAACGTGTATTTGTTTAGGTTAAAGTCAGTCATACAGGGGCTACAAGACCGTTTTTATTAGTTTTAGCATGGCTGCAGACTCCTGTCTCTATGCACAGCTCGGGGGTTTCATGGCAAGACTGTGGATGACAGGCAGACTTGGGAGCATCCAGCAGTTGCCCTGCTCCCTCTCTGTCCCAAGCGGGTAACAAAGAGACAGTGCCTTCCCCGCTGCTAATTTTATCGATGGAGCAAACCATTGGATGGTCCAGTTTTCTGTATTATATTGTCCTAGCACCCTCTCACTGATGTGTTCACTCTGTGTGACTCTGACATCCTGTAAGCATGTCATGTGACCACAGCACACATGCACTTTGGATTTATGGACTCCTTGGTTGGAGCGACCCGATTTATTTGCACAAAAGACTAAATGTCCAAGCAACTATAATGATGATCCCCTAGAACAGTGGTTCCCAACCTTTTTGGTACCAGGGACCAGTGCTCCTATGAGAATCTAGTGCCTGATGATCTGCGGTGGAGCTGGGGTGGTGATGCTAGTTCTGGGGAGTGGCTGCAAATGCAGAAGAAACTTTGCTCACTTGCCTACCGCTCACCTCCTGCTGTGTGGCCTGGTTCCTAACAGTCTACAAACAGGTACCGGTTCATGGCCCAGGGGTTGGGGACCTCTGCCCTAGAATGACTTTTTAAATTACTTCAGGTGCACAAAGAAGGCTGATTGATGTCAATAGCTAAAAATAATCAGGGACATCAGTTAGTTATACTTAATTACTCATTACTCTTCACTGTCATTAAATTTAATTCAGCAGAATGTCCTTTAAAATACACTTTAATTCCCTATTTTGAAAATCATTTTAGATAATATGAAGACTCCATTTACTATTTTAAACAGTTATTTAAACACATATGCACCCAATGGCTGTCCTTCATGAAATCTAGCCAATCTAGTTGAAATCTGGTTTTTATGACCTGACTGACAACTTTCTAATTTTAGTCCATGGAGGACACACACTCCTGCTTTGACAAATGTACTTAGTACATGTGATATTAATACATGTGTATTCTCACGAACAATTGATTTTGAAAATGTTTGTAAATACAAGGGTATTGTGTGTTTTATTAAAGCTTGGGGCTGACAAGTATAACCATTACAGTATTATCTTTAGTTTCTGCACCATTAGTTTCAAAATTCTCACCTGTCATCTCTGCCTGACTTAAGAAGCAGCAGCGCACACTGATGAAATCCAGCCAGCCTGAAACCAGAGATACACAGAAGCATGAATGTCAGGGGCAGTAAAGCGTGGTTTCTGGCACAGCCGGGGTCTTTTGTAACGCTGTGTGAAAAGCAAACAGACAATTTAGCCAAATGATTTTTCCATGCTGTCTTTGGCATGGCAAGGAGTTGACAGAGGGAATGTAACCACACTGTGTTTTGGTAGGAGAGCATGGAGCTGGTGTACAATAAGTCCAAGCCTGTGGCTGTTACGGGAATGGCTTTCCCGACGGGAGACGTCAATAACTTCGTGGTTGGCAGTGAGGAGGGTACGGTCTACACGGCCTGTCGTCATGGAAGGTGATTTTCTGTTTTCTTACCAGTGACGTGTTCTTCATTTCCGAAAATCTGTTATCACATTCAGGATTATAACCACCTTGCATTATGAGAAAGGCATTTCTGAAGAAATGCAAAGTGCCACCTCAAGTTCTCATTATCGTACAGCATCCATCTGCTTTGGTCATTAGCAATTTGTAAAGTTCACAATTGCATTGAGGAAAAATAGTCCCAGGTTCTTAGCATATCATATAAGACCCTTGACTCCCTGCCCCTTTCCAGCCTCAGCCTTCGGGCTCCAGCAGCGACAACAGTCCCCAAATATTGTTTATTCCCATACATCTCCATGAGTTTGTACATTCGATTTCTTCCTCTGGGTCTGGCATGTCTCTCTTCTTGTCCTGGTTAATTCCTCCTCATCTTTCAAGAGCCAGCACAGAGGTCATTCCACACTGAAGCCTCTCCAGACTCTGTTGGGTAAAGAAAACCATTCCCTCCTTTATGTTTCCATAGAATTTTTATTTCTTCATTCATTTATTTATTCAAGGAATATTTACTAAGAACCTTCCATGTGCCAGGCACCATCACGTCTTAAGGATGCAGTAGGAACAAAAACAGACCTGGAGTTTATATTCTGGTTGAGGGTGAAAGATAATTAACTAATAAAGAAGTAAGTATATGGTTTGCGATGATACATACTATGGAGAAAATTAAAGTAGAATAAATGGGATAGGACTTAAGCTGTCAGATACGTTTGCTATTTTATATATTTTGATATATGCTTCTACAATAGCTTTAATCACATTTTGTTTCAACTACTCAACTACTCACTCACCTGCCATTTTTCTCTTAACTAAACTATTTCCTTTTTATCATTGATTCCCTGCCTGGTGCCTGGCACATAGTAAGTAAAGAACTAAAAATCTATATGAGGAATAAAGAAATGACAATATCCAAATAATATAGAGAAATGCCTAGGGCCCTTCCTCCCAGTCAGAGAGGCTGGAATATTATGAGATACACAAGCCACTCTGCAGTTTCCAGGTGATAAGAACTCTGCCTTGATTGAGAGATTGGCAAATGCCCTGTGGAAAACCATCAGGATAAAGTGGAATCCAATAATTTAGGCTGGATTGTAAAATTGCATGTAAGACTTAACAAGCGGCCTTGCATCATTTGAAAGCTTCACTGTGTTCACCTAGGTGCTTAATTTCTCTTTCACTTTAGTAGGTCTAATTAAATTGATTTTTCATCTCTTGTACTCATCCTAGGCCATTTAGATGTAATGAGGAACCACAAATTGTTCCAAGTTCGTACTCCAGTGTTTTTGTGATTTGTAGAAGTAAAAAGCATCCATGGCCCAACTCTGTGATTTTTCCATTCACGCAATGTGAGCTGTGATATTCCTACTGTTCTGCAAATAATAACAAGCAGTATTTTCCCTGATCACATGATTTAAAGGTGACCAGGAAGTTATGCCTCATAGTTCCAGGCCCATGGTCCTACTTCATAAAACTGGCTAAAACCATGCATTAAAGTCCTATCAAAGCATAAAAAGGTCTGATAAAGTTGTTCATTTATGCAAATATTCATTGCCCACCTACTTTGAGCAAAGTGCATTGCTAGATGCTGCCAGGCATGCAAACATCATTTATTTTTATTTTTATTTTTATTTTTTGGTTTTATTTGTTTGTTTGTTTGATTGTTTTTTAAGTTTATTGGGGTAACATTGGTTAATACAATTATATGATTTTCAGGTGTACATTATAACTTGACATCTATATATCCTATTGTGTGATTACCACCCAAAGTCCAGTTTCCTTAAACTACCATATATTTGATCCTCTTTACCCACTTCACCCTACCCCATCCCCCTATATTTGATCCCCTTTACCCCACCAAACATCATTTAAACTCGGCTTCTAGCTTCAAAAAACTAATGATGGTGGGAAAAGTAAACACTCAAATATCTTTAATACAAGTAGAATGTCATAAGTGATGTGAGAACACAGAGTGCAGTGCTGCAAACGTGGAGTCACACAGCTTTATGGAAACATTTATTACAAGCAATGGGGCATAGGTTCAATTGACTTAATCCAGGACCTTAATGATCTATGAAGGCTACAGAACATGTTCACTGATAACTTTCAGGTTTATTTGTTAGTTTCTGTGTAGCAAATAACTTTTACATAATGAATATTTTGTAAAATTATTTTGGCTATTGTCCTTTTCAGACATAATCAGAATATGCACTGTGGTTCGAAAGAAAGATATCTATGGTACATGCCACAAATCTTTATACAGCATGCTTGATTATGCTTTTACATTGGTTCATTCATCTGAAATATGAAATGCAGATCTTAGTAAAGTCGTAAAGTAGCAAGCATTTGGCTTTGTAGTAATTTTTTATGGGTCATATATGGCAACAGGGGGTGGTGGGGGGGATTTCTATTTTTCACCTAACGTAGAGAAGGTGCAAATCTACTTCCATAAATTAAACGAAGTCCTCATTTTGCACCCTATAAACCCTTTCAGGATGCTGTTAAGAGCAAGTGAAGTCTCACCAGGGGCCACTTCAAAGATCAGTTCCTCATGTTCATTAGAACAAATTTAAAGGATTATATGTAGAACTGCTGTTCGCACTTTTACTGGGCATAATTTCTGAGTGCCTGTTACACAGGACACGCATTACAGTACTTTGCTCATGTTTTCAAATTTTGCTCAACACATTGACATTTTTTGGTGCTCTGGAAGCCCAAATGTTTCAATAACTTAGTTCATTTTTACTCTTAGTGACATAATATTTAGATTCTACAATCCCTATGTACTTGTCATATTTATCACCTCACACAAATGGATTTTTTAATTATAGCATTTTGGTATATTTTCTGATTGGGTATGACTGTGTGCAAACTATTGTGTGATAATTGAGGGCTAGAAATAATCCCAGCTTAATTAAATAAGTGACATGTCTGTGGATAACTTTCAAAATATATGTCACTTTCTCAACTGTGCTTCTGCTAGAAAAAAAAGCATGTTTGTCTCTTCTCCTTTGTTGTTTCTTTAAACAAATATGTATTGAGCACTTACTACATGCTACACACTTGGCGACAAGAAAACAAGACATGAACCCTCATAAAGTTTAAAGTTAGTAGATTAGTAAATTTTTCTTCTGCTTTCATTTTCTCCATGTTACTTTTTTAGTTAGGCATAGTATTTTGTGGTGACAAGAGTTTCTACAAAGTATTACATTTTCAGGTATGCCAACCTAATTAAAGAAATTGCCTTGAAAGAATAAAGGTATGTGTACAAGAGTGTCTGGGTTTTATAGTCAATAGGCTCTGCAAAAGAAGTTAAAATGGAACATGTACAAAAATGTCATCACAATAATAGAATAGTCTTATTATAAGTATGAAACCTTCTGAGATCTAAGAATATACATTTTGTATCAAAATAGCTGCATCAATGATGATAGAATTTGAGGAACCCCTTAAAAACAATTAAATGATAAAATCTGATATTAAATTCTGAAGCTTAAAAAGATTATATTACCCCTTATTATATTTTATTAGATTTATTAGGGTGACATTGATTAATAAAATTATGTAAGTTTCAAATTATATAATACATCATCTGTATATTGCTTTGTGTGTTCACCATTCAAGGTCAGATCTCCTTCTGTCACCATCTATTTGACCCTCTTTGCCCTTATCTACCTCCCTCTTGCCCCCGCTTCCTTCTGGTAACCACTAAACTATCGTCCATGCGTCTGAGTTTTTTGTCTATTTGTCTTGTTCCTTTGTTGCTTTCAGTTTTATATCCCACATGTGAGTGAAATCATGAGATCTCAACTTCTTCTGTCTCACTTAGTTCACTTAGTATGATAATCTCAAGCTCCATCCATGTTGTCACAAATGGCAGTAGTTCATCTTTTCTTATGGCTGGGTAATATTCCATTGTGTATATGTACCACATCTTCTTTACCCAATCATCTATCAAAAGATACATTGGTTGTTTTTTAATTATCAAAAATAGTCTAGCATTTTGTTTTTTTCTAGATAACTGTGAAAGTGGTCTCATTTTTGGTGGTGTATGGTGGTTGTTCTAAATTTGGAGAAGTAATCACACAGAGATGAAATTGTTATTTTAAAGCCATCATGACTTTGCAAAGTTCACTTAAATTCTGCTCATGTTGGTCTTCATGCAGCAAAGCAGGTATTGGTGAGGTCTTCGAAGGTCACCAAGGGCCAGTGACAGGAATTAACTGCCACATGGCAGTGGGCCCAATCGACTTTTCACACCTGTTTGTCACATCGTCATTTGACTGGACCCTCAAACTGTGGACTACAAAGGTAAGAATACCTTGATTGAAATTTGCAGGTAATACATAGGCAAAGAGGACAATTTTTGTCCCTTGGAGGAGGTCATAGGGAATCTCAAGTCTCTTCCAGATGACCTGGCACTGGAATTTATATCACCTGCTGGTGAGCCCCATCTGCCTCAGAGCTAGTTAAAGTTCCCTTTCTTGGTCGATTTTGTTTATTTTTAAATATATAAGTAATACTTGAAAAATTTGAACACTTCTAATAGTGATAAAACTGATGTCTTCCTTAACCAACACTAACCCCACCTAGGACATCCCTTCATTGCCTAGCATCCCAGTCTTCAACCCAGAGGTAACCTCTGTTATCAGTTTAGTGTCGATAGTCTAGAGCTTTGTGGCATGCACTTACATACATATGTACCTGTGGAAATATATGACTTGGGACTTGGAGTTTTTGGTTTAGCAGTTTTTTTGGGGGGTGGTGGTGGTGGAAGGATTAAGCTAGTAAAAGGCACTATATTATTTGTGTTTTCAAAGGTAATTCTGACTATGTTTGAGAGCAGGAAAAGGACAGAGCACTTAGAAGACAGGTGCAGTGCCCGTGCAGGGGAAGAATGACAATAGCCTAGACCAGTAGAGTGGGATAGAGAGAAGTAGACGGATTTGTGAACCGCTTAAGAGACACATTACTGATCGATTTGGTACAAGTAAGGTGAGAAAGGAAATCATCAGGAAAAGACCCAGGTTTCTTGTCAAGGGACATGGTAGCCAAGTTGAATGAGCTCCTGCTGGCCAAAGAATATCAGTAAGGACAATAGATTCATGAGTTCATAGTGATGCTGAAAAAATAAAAACTAATTCATTGGTCGTGTATAAAAACACTGGGGAAATCAACTCATTTGGAAAATCATTAAGTAATAGAAAGGATCAATTGATCATTTATGCTAGAAGAATCAAACATTTATTCTGCCTTTTCTGTATGATTTGAACTTCATGGATACTAAATAGGTGACCAGGGGGAGTTTTCTTTCACACAAATATTCCAGTTAATATAAGAAGAAGAAATGATGGGGTTTGAACATCATCATTTTGCATCCCCTAATGATCTCGGCCATGATTGTTGCTGATAACATAAAATCGGAAACAACCTTCATGACTATGGAAGTACATAATACCACTTTTGATTTGCCACCCAAATTGAAACTGAATCTTATCAATCCACCAGATCCCTGAATTTAGAGGCAATAAAAGATACAGATGCAAAATGTTAAATAATATCATAGGGATGGAATCAACCACATCTGGACTGCAGGGGATACTTATAGGACAGTTGATCATATTTCTGCAAACAAAAAAAAATGTTTTTCAAGGGAAAAAAGAAATGGAGGTGGAAAGTATATATAAAAACAAAATTAATTGTAACAAAACTTAAGACGTTTCAACCAATCTTAAAATATGGATCCTATATAGCTCTGGATTCAAACAAACAACCAATTAAAAATATCAGAAACCTATTAGGGAAATGTGAATATTGACTGGATGTTTATGAATTATTATTTTTAGGTGCAATGATGATGTGATTATTTTAAGTGCATTTACTTTTGATGGATGCACACTGAAATATTTACAGAAGAACTTATATGCTGTCAGGGATTTGATTCAAAACAATAAATTGGGAAGGGGTGAGCCTGTGAATACAGATGAATAAGATTGGACATATAGTGATAAATATCAAAGCCAGATATTGGTATTATTCTATTTCTGAATATTTTTGGAAATTTTCTGTAATGAAAAACAAAAGAGGAAGGAATGATCAATAGTAACAAATACTTCAGAAAAATAACATCAAGACGAAAATACAGCAGATCCTCCAATAACATCATTTTTTTAAAGCAGAAACTTAACTCTTGTTTATATCAATTAGCCTATGGTAAAATTGGTTTCATTCTATGTCATTTCACTTAAAGTCACAGAACCTATGAACAACATTAAGTGAGGACTTACTGTATGTCTATGGTATTTAGCAACTCGAAGCCACTTGTACCCATGGCAAGTACTGTCTCATAAAAGTGTATCGAGGGTGGGACACAAATAACAATGGGTTAAGGGCTGAGTGGAAGACAAGGAAGCACTGAAGACAAATGGAGAAGTTTGGCTATGAGGAGAGGAAAATGGGAGGTAAAGAGAGGATTTTTTCCTTTTTTTTATTCTTTCTTTTTTTATTTTAAGGTGATAGAGACTGTCAAAGATGTTGTTGTGGTGGAAGAGCCATTAAAAGAAAAGAGGAGAAAATCTAAAAGTGTAAGGCTGAGAAAGGGCCCTAAAATGCTGGAGTGAATAGGATGCATAGCGTGGGCAGGGAGGTGAATTTTAGATTTGGACAGTGATGTCTCTTGTGTTGTCATGAAAGGGAGAATGAGGGCAAATATATGTAAGTGTGTAGGTTTGGTGAATGGAAGCAGAGAGGACTCTCATATGATGCTGTTTTCTCAATGAAGTGGGAGCTGAAATATTCGGGTGAGTGGGAAGTAGAGGTATGAAGGGAGCAAGTTTCAGCTGGTCACAGAAGAGAAGAGGAAAGACTGGTTATGGAGACAAAGACTCTGGGCCGTGTGGAGGACCCAGCCGAGTTGAAGACCAAGATGTTTTAGTGGCATCAGTCTTCGGGGCTGACTTCCTCCAAGACAGCTGAGCAGCACTGAAATGGACATGGATGAGGGAGACAGTTAGATGGATCTGGGGCCGGAGCTTTATGAGAATACCATGGAAGGACAACAGGATGTGGGATTTGGAGATATAGACGAGAGCGTTTGGTGTTAGAGACTAGGGATTCTAAGCTGGAACAGAAAGGAAAAGAAAATGGGAGAAAGTAAGGGAGCAAGGGATTGGAACCCCCTATCAGAGAACAGGTATGAAGGAAATAATTGAGTATGAGAATTGGTAAAATGAGATAGTTATTTAAAAATGGATGTTTGGACTTAGCGTTTCACAACTGAAATAATTCCCAGTGATTTATAAAAGAAAAGTTGAGGATGTGGTCATGTCTGTATCTGATATGCTCAGTGAAAAAGTGGGAAACCGGGATTGGGAACACAGATTTCTGTGAGCCCAAAGCCCGTATTCCACGCCGGCACACTAAGCCTTGACACAGGAAATCCAGTTATAAGGCTAGTTCAATCATCCAGGTGAGAGCCAGAGTTTTGGCAATGGCAAGGTACAGTGAGTTTATGCAGGAGAAAACAGGTCCGAGAGAGAAAGTCGAGCAGTGATCTACTGACTCGATTTGGGAGGAGATTCAATGACAATTCTGATATTTCTGCCTTAGGCATGTGAGTGAAAGGCTGGAGGTACCAATGACTGAAACAGGAAATAAGGGAGGAGGAGGAATAGACTAGGGTTGCCACTAGAAAACAAGCAGTCGGTTGGGCATAGTCCAACTGAGATGTCTGGAAAATCTAAAAGATAATTGAAAAAATTGGAGATCAGGAACAAGAGTGGAATTAAAAAGATAGTTATGAAAGTGATCAGCATATATAGTTAGTCATGTATCCAAGAGAGAAAATTATGAGTAGAATGTGAAATGAAGAGGACAAGGGTGCAGCCTTGCAGCTGTCGATGCTGCAAGATGAGACAGAATCCACAGATGGAAAAGGCAAGAAGAGGGTGGCACTCACCACGGTGAGAGCAATTTCAGTGGAGCAATGGAGACAGATTGTGGTCATTGCAGGGTGAGGAGGGAAGACAGTGCACATAGGAAATATAGACTACTCTCTTAGACATTCAGCTATGAACTAAAGGAGATAGAGCGGTGGCTGGCCAGTTAAGCTGGGCCAAGGACGGATTTGGTTATTATACTTTTTGAGAGACTTGAGCATGTTGGTGGCCTGAAGAGAAGCAGCCAATGAAAAGTGTAGATGATAGTAAGTGGTTTGAAAAATTGAGAAAGGTGATGTCAGATGCCTATGTAAGGATGGGGTGAGAAGTAGGGGCAGGACACCAGTTAGACTGGAAAAAAATGCTTATGGATAGGTTTAGCTATATGGAAGTGGAAGGGGAAGCAGAGAATGAGAGAAGGTTTCTATTTTCTTGGTGAAGTCAGAGGCACGCTTATCTGCCCGCAATGAGGAGAACTGAGATGCGGTAGGGAGAAGAGAAAGGTTTAGACCAGGTCCTGTAAGATGTGACAGGGCCCTGACTCCATAGGATGTCTGAACATCACAAGCTTGAGGACCACCGGGGGCTTAATATCAAAGATGCATTTCATGAGTGCTAATTTAAGTTTTGTAAGAGCACTAGGAATTGCATAAAATTACCATTGTTGAATCTCTTAGGTCTTCAGAAACCACCTGAATCTGACATTCAAAGTTGTCCACAACCTGTCCCCAACTGACTATAGCAGGCCTATAAATTCAGATGTAGGAGATATATCATTTCTCTACAATTCTAAAATAAAGAATTCTCAAAGTGTGCCCTTTGATTGTCATGGGCAGCATTACCCAGGACTAATTAGAAATGCAAATGATCGGGGCCCCATTCCAGATCTTCTGCATCAAAAACTCTGGGGATGAGGCCTGGCAATCTGTGTTTTGACAAGTAGTCCAAGTATTCTGATGCTGCTAAAGTTTGAACAGCTGTGCTGCAAACCAGCGTGAAGTTTTATTTCAAATTCCTCATCCTATAGAGCTACTGGGACAGATAGGTGAGTTTGAGGGGGTCACTCCTTTCTCTTCAGGGTTGTGTTTGGAAACCAGGAAGCTATTTCAGGGTTCAGGCAGGAGAATAAAAACCAATGTCTCACCCCCCCAACCAGGTTTCCTGATACAATTAATACCCTACTTGTTCTGGCCAGGGGCTTGTACTGTGAATACATCTGAAACCCCAAATTTATCATGACCTTTCGTGGTGATGTGCTGGGAGCAACAGTTACGCTTGATACTCCTGACACCATTGCCCAGAGTCTTTCTCCTCTTCTTAATCTGAACATGCATTAAATTTAAAGGAAACGGTATCAACATCTCTTAAAATTTCTAATCACTTTTGTAAGACTATGACTGAAAATAACCTTCTTTATGTTAACAAAAGGGCAAAGTGAAAATACAAATATTATTTTGGATATAGTGGAAATCAAGGCTTTAGATTTTTTTCTAGTCTTGTTGACAATGAGGATTTTTAGATAGGTATAGAGCAGAGGGAATAATAAGATAAGTAATTATTTTTCAGTCCCTCCTGACAATAATAATTACCTTAGTTATCTTCATTTTAAACTCATTGGGTAACTTGGAGTCATTTGATCATTTAAGCAAAGGTGAAGTTTATGGTGGAGCCATACTAGACAATTGAGTTAGTGATATCTTCACACTTAAGAAGATTATGTTTTAGTCAGTGTGGGCTTCTGTAACAAAATCCCACACTGGGTAGCTTATAAACAACATAAATTTATTTCTTGAAATTCCGGAGGCTGGGAAGCCCAATATCAAAATGCCAGCATGGTCACGTTCTGGTGAGAGCCCTCTTCCTGGTTCATAGCAGATACCTTCTTGCTGTGTCCTCACGCTGTGCAAGGTGCTAGGGATCTCCGTGGGGTCTCCTCTATAAGACACTAATTCCATTCATGAAGGCTCCTCCCTCATGACTTAATCACATTCCAAAGGCCCCCACCTCCTGAAACTATCACATTGGGATTAGGATTTCAACATAAGAATTTTGGGAGGACATAAATATTCAAACCATAGCAGATTGCAAATTAAATAATGTAAGGAAGAGTCCTTCGAATTGTGGATAGTTGATGCTACGAAATAAGACTTTAAACGAGTGAGAAGTCAAATTTTAAAAATGACTTCAATATGATACTTTGTGCATAAAAATAAGTATAGCTTAAAAAGATAACCAAAAAAGTT
The DNA here is from genome assembly GCF_902729225.1 of Pteropus medius. NCBI lineage: Eukaryota > Metazoa > Chordata > Mammalia > Chiroptera > Pteropodidae > Pteropus > Pteropus medius. The sequence continues at coordinate 12,529,410 of NW_024347791.1, read as the reverse complement.
GAAAGGCAAACCAACAGGAAAATTTAGCAACACAGACATGCATTTTGTGCATTCTCCTGACCAAGAATTTGTATTTCTAAAATAAAGCTAAAATATTAGGAAAGAAAATCTGTATTCTCGGAGAGAACGTTATGCTGGAATTAGCACACGGAGCGAAATGAATCAAATCTAAAAGCCTGTAGCCAAGTCCATATCCATTCACTTTGCATAAGTAATGTGATTGCAAAGAGACAATAGCTTCACACACTTTTAGGAAGAGAAAAGCTATGATTTTTAAAGATAGCTAAAAAATGAAATTTCTCTACACAGGATTTTAGAAATATTGCTGTAAAATAGAAAAAGTATATTTGGAAAAAATACAATCATTGTCAATTCTCTTTGTGACTTGAAAACTTAATATTGCCATTAAATTTATATATGGTTTTATTTAAATTTTCATGAAGACTGGGTAGGTTGAATTGGGAAAGGCTAAAGGAAGAACATAATACTGCATATTTTTGGAGGTTTGGGTTTCTAAATAGTCCCCAAAGAGTGGTTTAGTTCTTGAATAGCAAATAGTCACACTGATTACAGGTGAAAAATTAACCTACCTAATAATATTCTATAATAATATTATAGAATCTTAAAATAGAATTTTAAAATGATTCTTTCTGGTTTCATTAGTTTCATTAGTTGACTTAATAAGAGAAAATAAGTAGTTGCGTATTAGTGACAGAGGCAGATTGTTTTTATTTTTATTTTGTCAGAAATTTAACGCAATATTATTAAAGGCATACTTTTTTTTAAGAATAGCAATGCAACCATTTTTGATAGTGAGAGAAACTTTGTTTATCACCTTAATTATCAACATATTTTAACTTTTTTTATCACCTTAATTATCAACATATTTAACTTTTTAAACTATATGACCCTTGCCACAGTGGATAGAGTGAAAATATGATCAGGTATAGAAATTAGTATTGCTATAGTTGGTTAGCTTATAGGCAATATAACAGGAGGGTCCAAATGAATAGCAAAACAATCAGTTGTGTGCTGATTAGGGTGTAGGGAAGGGATGGGCATGGAAGATATTTGTAGGTCCTCTGCCTATCCACATGATGGCCTCCCATGGGAGATCTTCCCATGTGAATTCCCACATTAAGCATCATCTCTCTCTTTTCTCTGTATGCCCAGCTTCCCCTTCCCTCCAACATATTGAAAACAAAACACAGCACCTTGTCACCTCTTTTCCATCCTGTTTCATCTTCTGCCTTTTCCCACCAAACAGCAGTTTTACTTCCTCCAACCTGTCTTTATCCCAGTGATCACCACTAAACCTGCTTTCTCAAAAGTTGCCCTGATCTCCTACTTCCAAGGTCATTTTGCCATTTTCATTTCACAACTTTGCTGTTTCAATAATATTGATTAGCATCTGAGCACATTCTTCTTTCAATATATCAATGAAGCTCTAATTTTAAGAGAACAGTAAAAAGCTGCATGCTTAAAAGTTTATCCTTGATGCTCTTTTAAAAAATATTTTAAAATGCACTGCCTGAATAAATTCTATTGAGTACCAGTTCTTACCTTTACTATATATCTTAGCACATTAAATTTCCCATCCATCAAGAAATGCTGGAGTTGATGCTTAGAAATAAAGTATGAACTCTTGGCTGGATGAAAACATTCATTATTCCACTCAGCTTTTCTGTTTGCTGAGGTTTTGGATAATTTTTTTTTCCCTCTACTGTAGCTTAGCTTAGTGGCTAGACAAGTTATGAGTCTTTGGGCTTTTTATCGTTGCATCCAGTTTGGAAAGTTTCAGTGGATTCCAGTTAAACATTGGGTTAATATTTATTTTGGTCCTGATACAGCTTCACAAGCATCAAGGTTCTTGATACTGTTTATGTATTTGCCAACTCAGTCCCTTCCTTTAGACTTCAAAGGACTTGTGTTTCTTCTGCTCATATTGATAATATTCTGCAAATCCTTTCTGTACTAGAACTTTGGGGCCCTATAATTCCATTCCTTTATGTTGACTGGTCAGGTATATGGCCTGATTTAACCCATCGGTCAGTATTTGATGTGGATCCTGGACAGCACCCTAGGGTGCTATCATCCAAGAACCTTTCAGGACACACATTTGATTGATGGAAATCACTGACTTCCTCTAAATGTATCTTGACATTGTATAATCTGTCCTAGCAGTCAACATACATCTCAGTCCTCTGATCTTTTAACAAAACAGTGAATCTGATAAAATTTTCTAAGTGATCGAGGGTGGTGACTTGGCACAAATTAGAAAGATAATCTTCAATTTTCAAGCAACTACTGTGAAATCAATAAATAATTATTATCATTTCAGTTTTCTATCCTCTGCCAAGTTTAAAATATAAAATGGCTATCTTCGCTGATTTTTTTCCCTCTTAGCTACTAGAAAGGAATATAATTTGAGTTTTTTATAAATAAAAGAAACGAGAAAATTTTGTTTCTAAGGAAAAACATTATTTATTGTGTTTAAAATGTATTCATTAAAAATGATCATGTACTGAAATAAATGTTAAATATGTTTATAGTATAGATAATGTAATAATAAAAATACTTTTGTCTTGCCCACTGAATCATATTTAGTATGTGTAGAAATTCCACTCTTTCAGCATAAGAACGTGCACTCCTTGACAGCAGGCCCAAATCATTTTGTCTGCCTCCCCAGTACCTGGCATAGTCTTGGCATATGGTAGGCACTGCATAAATCATTCAATTAATACATGAATGAATAATCCCTGGGCTTTTAAAAGATGTGCATTAAAGAAATACTGAAGCAAATATTTAGTTAGCAGTGGTTTTGAGCAGTAAAATTCATAGCCATAATTTAGAAATATAATGATTAGAAAACTGAGGTTAAGCTTTTAAAATTCTATTAGGATATATTTAAGAAACTATAATTTCAGAAAAAAATACCCAAGGCAACCATCTAGGAATAGAGTAGCCTCCAAAATATTTTTCTTACAAAGTAGTTGAGTAGAATTCCTATTAATTAGTGAGAATATCTAAAGAGCTGGGCAACATGAATGTGTGTCCTTAGCCACCCCTTCCACTCAAAAGGGTGAGTACTTATCTAAGTGAGTAAGGAAAGAGGTTCCCCAACAGGCCTGACAATCACCTCTTGGTACACTGTAGCCCAGTTAAATGCAGGAATGCTCTTTCTAAAAATATCCCTGGGAAACTGTCTCCTGTGGGATGTGGTTCCCTTTAGAGAAGAGGGCTTGACTCTTCTCTAAATCATAGTTTATAAGAGGAATTCCTAGCATGAACTAAAGCAGTAGAGTGGATATGGAAAGGGAAATGTTCTAAAGAATCTCAAAATAGGTGACATCCAAGCTGAGATATGAAAGAGTGAGTTAGGTAAAGAGAGAAAGGGAAGGGCATTTAAGCAAAAGGAACAGAATATTAAAAAACAGAAGCATGAGATAGTTGATACTCTGGCTGTGTGACTTTAGGAAAGTTACTTAACCTCTCTGTATTGCCGTTTAGTCATCTCTACAATGGGGATTAAAACACTGCCTATTTCATAGGGTACATGAGTTTATGTAAACTCTTAGAACAGTGTCAAGCAGAGTAAGTACTATGAATTAATTGGCAATACTTATTATTATTATTATTATTATTATTATTATTCTTAAATATATTTATTGTTGCTATTATTATTTGAATTTTAAGTGGTTTAACTGAGTTGGAACAGTAGGTGCAAAGTGACTGGACGGGAATAATGAAAGGATGGTCTGGAGTCAAAAAGGGACCAGATGGTAAAAGGCAATCTGTGATGCTATGTGATGGAGTGTGGACTTTCTTCTGAAAATAACAAGGTCTCTAATATATGATAAAGTGGCCCCTCATCACCTCTTGCTTAATGTCATATAGAGTGAGACTGGGCACTAAAGACATGTCACCTTCCCTTCAGGACTGTGAACCACAGTGTTAGCATAATGTTCTGCGTCTGATCACTGCTTCATCAGATTCCTAGCAATACTCACGTTCCACATTAACCCCTGGATACAACCCATAGATCTCGCCTATCTCAATGATAGTTGGTTGGATTATTAATGAATACTCGCACATTCTAACAAATTCAATGGTCGCATCTTGATTGACCAGAATGTTTACTTTTGCAACCCTTTATGAGACTTTTCTCTTAATTCACTCTCCACTTAAATTTTCAGATGAAGCCCAATCATGGCGATAAAGACTATAATCATAATAATCATAATAATAATAGAAGCTGCATTCAACTGAATACTTCCATGTGACTGGCATTGTACCAGTGAGGTCACATAATTCTAAGTATATTTTTGTAAATATACTGTCATGTGACCCCATCTTGAATGGATTGTTGCAGAACTGTCTTATCTGACCTTTCTGTTAGCTTTATGTTTACTTGTTTCTCCATTGTATTTTTCATAGGACTTCTCTTTTTATCAACTTGCCTTTAAATTTTTGAGCCAGATATATATTCCCTTCTTCATCCTTATTTGTTCCCGCAAAATTGTCACTAGTACTTCTAATCCTTACCCAAAACCCCATTAGTCTTTTCACATCTGCCTTGCTCCTACCCAAGTCCTGACTTCACAAAGGGGATTTAAATATGGCAAGAAGATGGAGATACTCTCATTTGTCTTAACTTTTAAGAAAACACATGTAAAGATTTTTTCTTAGTATATTTTTATATCAGTTACTTTCACAATTTCTTGTTTAACAATTTGGTGTACATTTATACACCCTTTTTTTCAGAGTAGGATATTTCTTTGTTCATCTTTATCCTGCGTCTAATATATGTTAGTTTTCCAGTATTACACACAATATAGAATGATTAGAATTTGACCATCAAGACAAATTATTATTTTATCAACTTGGGACGATAAAAATTGGGAGATTGTTCTCATTCTTCTAGTACTTTGTAAAGAATAAATAAGAGTTTTTATAGAGGAAAAATAAATATAATTAATCTTTGAAAACTCTCATTTTTCCTTCCAAAGTAGAGTAACAGGCCTCCCATAAATTCTGGGGAAACAGACCTCAGTGTTTACTACTGGACGTTCACCAGTTCTGTGGAAGGTTCCGGAGAGGAATGTTGTGGAATTGGCGGTAGAGTGAAATAGTTTTCTCTCCTGTCCCCTGGTTCATTGGCTTGAACTAAGCCCAAGTCAAAAGTAAGAAGAAGTCTCTTATAAGTTGTCAGTTTCCTTCTCACTTAGGACCTCCCTTAATGATTAAAAAGTTCATTTTTAAACCAGATTTCCCCTTTACCACACTGCCAGACCCAGCTACATTAAGAGGTATAATGAGTGACCAATCCAGAGGGTTTTGCTTGAGACTCTTGGCTCCCACCCATCTATGGAACTTAACTTAAGCCTGATTGGTTTGATGTTTTTTCCCCCTCATTCACCTTCCTTTAAGAAAGTTCAGTAAACGAATTGAGTTTTGCTAATCTTTTTAAAGACTGCTTCTTTAAAGTAGCAATCCATGAACCAGATCATCAAAATGAAGTGTGTGTGTCTTTATGTCCATAAGTGTGTGCATGCGTGCTATTTTGTTTCTTCTTACAGTATTTTGTGTTAATCTAGATCTGAAATAAATTAGAACAGTCATACTGTGGTCTAAGAATGCCCTCTCCTAAAAAAGTCTGTTTGGAAAAAATAGTTCCTTAAGAGCAGAGAATGACCATGTATTGGCTATCAAGTTTGTGATAAAATCATTACCAGTTTCTGTGAGGTTGGTGTCTCCCCATGCTCATTTTTCCTACATAATTCTCTTAGATAATCTTCCTAAAATACATCTTTTATCATGTCATCTCCTTATGCCACAACATATAACAGTGTTTACAGTCTGTGGAATCTTAACAAGCCTTTTTTTTTTTTTTTTTTAAGGTAGAGAAGAAGTTCTATGATTTAAAAACAATACAGAAAGTTAAATAAAGTGAGTGAGTATCTTTAGCAGAGAGGCCCTTTAAATTTTCCCTCAGAAATGGGCTGGATATATGGCATGCAGAGATCCCCAAACTTCTGTGGATATGGAGCTCATTTTGACCCAAGCATACTGAGAGAACAGTGTTCCTTGGAACATACCTCTGGAAACTCTGACTGACACGGCTCTGCTTGCTTTCCTAATCATTTCAAACACCTCGACCTACATTTCATGGTTTTCCACCCTTTTGGACACTCGTCTAACCATTAGTCCCGCAAGTTCTAAATAATGTCTTTCTAATTTGCACTTCTAGTAATAATGACAAAGAAATAAACAACAATATCAGTAAGGATAGAAATAATTAAAGAACTTGAATATAGGTAGAGAGAAAGAAGAGAGAGAAAGACTGACAGGAGGAATTAAGTGTCCAGAAGCAGTATTTGAAGATGGACGCATGACAGGACCCTGAAAGCCCAGGAAGGAGCTTTCCGTGAAGACAGGTATGATGCCAGCACCACAAGAAAGTGCGATTAAATAAATATACCAACTTAATTTTTTTTATAAAGTCTTTAGGTCCTTTAAAAAATCAAAGTCCATATGTGGGAAACAAGAAAGAAAGGCAACGAGAAAATCTGGTTTAAGTCATAGAAATCATAGCTGAGGAGTATTTTGCAGATAGAGCCCCCATTCAATTCCCTAATTTTACAGAAAAGAAAACACAGTGTCCTATATTTTTTCTATCTCACATTGATTGTAATTGAGTCAGAAATCATTAGGCTAAAAAACAATGGTTTTAATATTTTGAACTGTCTGCCTATTTTTATTGGCGATTTAGTAATGGACTCAGATGACGGAATAACTTACCGTTTTAGATGGTTTTTATACCACATCACTATAGTCATAAATTATTTTTATAATAATTTTATTCAACACCAAAATATCCAGCAGTTGAATATAATGTAAATGTCTTTTATTGTATTTATTTGTTCACTGTTTCCCTCTTTCTACTGAGCCATGAGCTTCTTCAGGTCAGTGGCCATGTTTCACATCTATTCTATATTCCCCACAGCTTTCAGTCAGAGTAATTAATGGTCAATGTATTGACCAATTATATATAAATTAAATTAAGCCACTAGCAGTCAATGATTAACGATAGGGTAAACTCTGCAGTTTTATATTTATTGTCAATTTATTTCAATGCTCATTCAGGCACCCAGTGACTGAAATACCCATGGATCTACAAAGACACCTCTGTTCATTTTTTTTATTGATATTTCTGACAACTGCATTCTCCATTTATCACCTTTTCTCTACTCCATCGATCTTTTCCCTTTCCGTTCAATCAATTGTATACACATATGAACACATGAATGTTTACATATTGACCTACATATTATCACTGCAAAACATGAAATAATATAATAACAGAGCAATTGTTTTTCACGATCGCTCAAGTCCACAGTTTACATTAAGGTTTACCAATAGTGTTGACATTCTATAGGCTTAGACAAATGTATAATGACATATATCTATTCTTATAGTACCACACAAAATATTTTGTCTGCCCAAAAAATCTTCTGTGCTCTGTTTATTCACCCCTACCCTCCAAAATTTTGGCAACCACTGATCTTTGTATTGTCTCTATGGTTTTGCCTTTTCCAGAATGTCATTTAGTTGGAATCCTACAGCATGTAGCCTTTTCATATAGGTTTCTTTCACTTTAGTAATGAATAAGTACTTTAGTGATATGCATTTTAGATTCCTTCATTTTTTTTTTTTTCATGGCTTGATAGCTCGTTTCTTACCACTGAATAATATCCCATTGTCTGGATGTGTTACGGTTTATTTATTCATTCACCTACTGAAGGACATCTTGGTTGCTTTCAAGTTTTGGCAATTATGAATAAAGCTGCTATACATGTCTGTATGCAGGTTTTGTGTGGGCATAAGTTTTCAGTTCCTGTGGGTAAATACTAATGAATATGATTGCTGAATCGCATGGTAAGAGAATGCTTAGTTTTGTAAGAACCCACCAGACTGTCTTCCAAAATCATTTAGCATTCCCACCAGCAATGAATGAGAGTTCCTGTTGCTCCACATCCTGGCCAGCATTTGGTGTTGTCAGTGGTCTGGATTTTTGGCCATTCTAATAGGTGTATAGTGGTATCTCATTGTTGTTTTAATTTGTATCTCCTTGATAACATGATGTGGAACGACTCTTTATATGCTTATTTTCTATCTGCTTATCTTCTTTGCTGAGTATCTTCTTAGATAAGTTAAAGTCTTTGACCCAGTTTTTAATCAAGTTGTCTTTTTTATTGTTCAGCTTTAAGAGTTCTTTGTATATTTTGGATAACAGACCTTTATCAAATGTGTCTTTTGCAAATATTTTCCCACAGTTTGTGGCTTTTCTTCTTATTCTCTTGATAACAGTGCAAATTTAATTAAGATCTGCTCACATTTAAAGGCAAATATTGCCTTCACCATCCTTCTAATCAAAAGAATACATTTGATCAATTTTTCGTCCATTAAGCACACATTTAAGAATTTAATGTGTTTTTAACCTCACGTCAAAGTCTTTGAAAAGAATAGAAATGAGACATGGTCCTTGCTACGAATGGGATGCATAGTATACGTCTCTTTACTCAAACTTGAGTAAAGAGTGGAACTTCTTTAAAGGAAACAAATTCTTATCAACCTCCAACATTAAATGATTTTGTTATAATATAATTTAAATACATATAGACAGAGAGCAAGGTACATACTCACTGTACTTATTCATTTAATACATTGCTGTAGTCCTAGCACTGGGAATATAATAGTAACAAAAGTAGACGAAGTGCCTGACTCCATAGGCACATCCATTTTGGTTGGGAAGGAAAAAATGAGAAAAAAAAAATGTAATTGGTTCTCATTATTCATGGCTGTTGTGTTCTATAAAGTTGCCACGGTGAACTGGCAAATACCGTACCATTGCCTCTAGGAAAAATACAGGATTCATTTCCTGAGAGCCTCTGGTCACCACATTTTCATCAACCAATCAGTACATGATCTTGTTTAGTCTGTTTAAAGACACTTTATTTAATATCTATGGTTACTTCATTAACATTGAATGGCAGCCAGTTGCTCATGCCTGAAGGTAGCTTATCTAACATATATTTTCTCAATAAGGCACATCACAGCCTTCTTACTCTTAGGAACTATAGACGGCACTTTAACACTCTGCGTGGGGGCCACTTGAACAGTGACAAGAAAACCACAAAAATGAAAAAAACATGGCACCCAGTAAACCACAAAAAGGACGTTTGTTTACAGTACGAGAACCGAAACTAGGAGCCAGAGCGTCTTCTTGTTCATCCTCAGCTGGGAATGTACATGTCACGTGACTCAAATTTTTCCCCACTTTGCACTTGTATGTGAATGACTTTGAAATACTGCTTTTGGGGTTATAAGGAAATTTGAGAGAGTAGGCAAATGCGAAAACATGGAATCCACAAATAACAAGGACCAATTGCACATAAAGAGTTTCAGATAGCGGTAGGTGTTAAAAAGCAAATGAAGCAGGGTTAAGGGTAGAGGGTGAGAGGACGTTGGGGAGAGTATTTTAGGTAGGTGACTCGCTGTCCTCTCTGAGGAGGCGACAGCTCGGTAGACATGGATAATGAAAAGAAGTTTTCTCTGTGAAGGGGAAGGGAACAGAGGTATTATAGGTGAAGGGAACAAGTTAAGTTTGTGAAACAGATGGGAGCTTAGCTTGGCTTGTGTGAGGAACAGGACAAAGGTCTCCATTTTGCTGCAAAATTAGAATAGCAGATGAGGTTGAAAGGTAATCAGAGGTTAAGTAATGCACGGCCTTGTTGGCCTAAGAAGAAGCTTGGATTCTATCCTACAGGGTAATGGGAAGCCACTGAGGGTTTTAAATATAAATGAGCTAAAGTTTAAATAATTTTATAGCTCTCCAAAAATTCCAAATTAAATTTACTCCCCTCCCACCCACCCCCGATATACCATTTCAATGAACCACATTAGCTTAACATGACAAGTAATCTTTCACTGAAATTAAAGTGTTCATAGTGTGACTATCGGGCTAACTTCAGTGGCAACTCTGTGCTGTGTGATGACTGCAGGAATGATCATCACCTGGCACAAATGGATCATTTCCTAGTCACGATTTCTTGGTGGGTCCCCCGCCCCCACCGCCCCGCCGCTCCCCAGTCTGCCATCACTGTAGTGAGAACATTCATCCAGGCCCAGACTCCAACATACAGTTATAGGTGGCAGCATCAAAATGATCCAGAGCCATGTATACATAATTTTTTTGACTCTTACCTAAAGGAAAATATAAAATAATACTTCTCCTACAGAGCTCCTAAAGTCTCCTCTCCCTTCAAGAATTAAAACCACAGCCCTCCACGATTGTTTGTAAAACCTTGTTCAGATGTTCAGACAGGATTTTTGAGACAGCAGAACTACACTGTACCTGCCGCATTGGTGGATAGCTGTCATTGTACATTTGCCCCAGTCTATAGAATATACAACACCGAGAGGGAACCCTTAGGTGAACTCTGAACTTTAAGTGATACTGAGGATGTGTTGATGTAGGTTCATGGTTGTAACAAATGTACCCCTCTGTGAGAAGTGTTGATAACAAGGAGGCTGTGGGGGGTGGGGAAGGGGGTGGGGCGGGCAGAGTGGATGGGAAAACTCGGTACCTTCCTCTCAGTTTTGCTGTGAACATAAAATTATTCTAAAAAACTACATTTACAACAAGGCAGCCCCAAAGCACCTAGAAAGAAGTCAGAAAACAATAGCTGTGGCCCGGAGGAAGTAGATGCCCTTGTGTGGGTAGATGTTCCAGGGGGACTGAGAGATTAGTCAGGACTTGATCGGGATGGCAGGATTGGAGAGTTTGCGGGGAGAGAGAGCGGTGCATCATCCTCTAAGGGTGGAAGGCAGCGTGAACAAAGGCTGGAAGGCCAGAAGGGATTCAGTGTGCAGAGGGGACTGTGAATGCAGCCCGGTGGCTGGAGCAGGAGGTTTTGATTAGGAGACGATGGGGAAACCACTTTCGGAACGCCCGGCCCTGCGTTTCAGTACTGATCTGTCCCAGTGGGATCAGATGTCGGTGTTCACACCCCCGGACTGTCTTGTTAGAGTGCTGGCCGTGGGAGCTGTGGCATGGAGGTACTTTCTCAATGTAGCTATTTGTACTGAGCCTGTCACTAGCTCGGCAGGAGGTAAAAATTATTTGACAGTCTCTCCTGGCTCTCACCCATTTAAAGCGTGAGAGAGAGTGGGGGTGTCAGAGTGGGTGGGCATTGGGGAGAGTGAGTCCCTAAGAACTGAAGCTTTTGATGAAGGAGAGTGAAGGTCATTGAGAGACTTACCCACAGTTTGGGGGCACCTATGCCAGGCAGGCAGGCCCCCCACAGTGGGCTCCCTGTACCCTTCCATCCTCTCTAGGGTTCGCTTTTCACTCTTGAAGTCTTCGATTCAGTATAGAAATTCTCTCTCTCTCTCTCTCTCTCTCTCTCTCTCTCTCTCTCTCTCTCTCTCTCTCACATGCACACACATTAAGTTGTTATCAAAAATCACTTTGAAATTTAAACTCTCAGCTAAGGATCTTTCTCTTAAACAAAAAGCTACGTTTTAATCCAGTTCTATTGATTCCTTATTATATTGCAGATGTGAACCACTCACCATGTAAAGGGCAATCATTTAAGCCCGCTTGGCTTCTTAAAGTGAGGGCGATAACATTTTGGATTTCATTTTGTTTGTCCTATAAGAGTCTTGAGTTTTGGCCAAAAACCCAGGCCCTGGATGAATGTGCTTTAGACCTCACTTTTTGTCACAGGGCCAAGTGGACTTGGGAGAGAGGGTGGAGCTGTCTGTTCAGACATGATTTTTAGTTTGCCCTTTGCCTCTGGAGCCGAGGCCCTGGCCCACATCCAGCCTCGCGAAGAGAAGATTATGGTATTTTCTAGGTAATTTTAAGGAGCACAAACCCAAAGTAAAGTCAGGTGGTTTCAAGTCTGCACTGAATTTTTCATGTTAAGGATTTGTCATGATTTGGGTTTTCAGCAGAGCTGTATTTTAAATGATGAAGAGAATTGTATTCTTCTGGAGACAGGCATGTTTTGCTTGTTTGCTAATGACCTCTGGTTTTGCTTAAGGGGAGTTTTGTTAACAAATGGAAATGTAGCAAAATAAAACACTCTATTTCTTTCATACTTCCTTTTTCTCCCCCCTTTTTCTTCTTTTTTAAACAATGGGAACCCTTGTAATAAACTGTCAAAACCAGGCTATAGATATTGGTTATTTTAGCATCATTAATACTGTGTAAAAATAAATTAGTCACTTTGGCAATCAGACATTCTTCTGATCTCCTGTCGGCGCTTTTAAACAGAGCCTTCCCCTGGCTGTTTGATAGATTCTATTGTTAAGAGAAAAGAACTATAGAGATGTATTCAAAAATTCTTTGAAATTTTTCCAACCTTGGGAGCCCATTCAGCAGTAATTAGCCTTTAAGGCTGATAAGGAGAGCTTGGCAGGGGCCTTCCTGGTGAGTTGAAAGGTCAACCGTAGCCTCTAATGAGAGAGTTCAGCTTTAGGACCCATGTCATGCTCCATCTACCCTGCCTGCTTGCCTTGCCTTTTCCTGCCCTCTCATCCAGCCCCCATGGCACCCTCTTCTACCTTTTCTAAAAAAAAAAAGAGAAGTCAAGACTGAGCATGTGGAAGGTGACAAAATTAAACCAAAATAAACTCTAATCTCTGTTTCAGGGAAAAATAGCTCTGTTTTCAGCCAAAAGTGACTGAATTGAACACATTTGTAATTTCTGGTTCAATTTTAGTTGGGTCTCCGGAATGGTTCGACCCATTGGTACCAAGATGGCTTTGAAGTCCACGTAGATTCCGCTCTCCATCCTCACTGTCCCAGTTGTCTCAACAACGTTACAGAACTATAGGTATGATTTAAAGCTGCATTGAAAATTAAAGAGGCTCTTCTGGCTCCAGAGAGGGGCAAACTTTTATATTCACTGCAGTCCCCTTTTAATGGAAGGCACAGTAAAGCACAAGGTAGAGCTGCCATCATTGACTGCAAAGAGACATGTTCAGAGGGAGAGAAGTAGCTGCTCAGAAATAGCATTCTGCCTTGCACTCTTGAAGGCAATTTCATAAATGCAGAATTGTAGAGTAATTGTGCCCATGCGGCTGTGTATTAGAGGCCAAGAAGAAAAGAGCCCTCCTTTTCTTTTCATTTGAGAGCTGTATTAGTTTGCTAGGGCTGCCATAACAAAGGACCACAGGCTGGGTGGTTTTTTAAGTAACAGAAATTTATTTTCTTACAGTTCTGGAGGCTAATAGTACAAAGTCAAGGTGTTGGCAAGGATAATTTCTTCTGAGGCCTCTCTTTGGCTTGCAGATGGTCATCTTGTGTCTTCATATAATCTTCACTCTATACATGTCTATGTCCTAATTTTCACTTCTTATAAGGATACTAGACATATTGGATTAGGGCCTACTCATATGACCTCATTTTAACCTTAAATACCTCTATAAGGACCCTATATTTAAATACAGTTACATCGTGAGGTCCTGGTGGTTAGAACTTCAACATATGAATTGTAATTGTCAACATGATTCAGCTCATAACAATGGCTAAGGATATTTCCTGATCACAGTTGACCCTCGGTTATGGACAAAAAAAGTTAACAATAGCAAGTTTCCTCGTGAGGTTCTTTCACATACACACTCCACTCCTAGTGCCTCAAGGGCTCCCATCCACTCAAGGCTGACTCCATGGGCAGTGGAACCTGAAGGGACCCATGGATGTTGAGGGAAAGTAGAAGGAACTGTTGATGCAATGTGGTTGATGTGAGAAGTGACTTTATTGATGCTGAATCTAAAGACCCATTTCTTCATTATTAGTATGTTCAGAATACACTTACTCATTGGTGCAGGACATTTAGTTGCTGTGTGGTATATTAATCTGTGTGTGTGTGTCTGTGTGTGTGTCTGTCACACACACACACAAACAGACAATTGCATCTTATGTGTTATAAAGTATCTCAGGTACGTACTGATGCTTTAAATCCAAGGATAAGTTTTATTTGTTCTTAATGAGATAGATAAAATTCATCAGACGTTTAATTCCCAATACCTTGTTCCTATTGTACACAGGAAATTCCTGAATAGATTTCCTACCATCCAAGTCACTGGTAACGTATTTTTTATTACTGTTTTTTTTTTTTTTTTAATATCACTTTTCTCCTCAAGAACACTCCCCTACTCCTGGTTCCTTGCCCATGGTCTACAAGCCTGCTGAAATTTTTGCCATGCCTGGGCAACACTGTGACTTTCATTAGATTAGATTTAAGGTAGCAGAGTGAGGGGAAACATTCTGAACCAAAGTAGCATGCTAGACGAACAAGAGATAGCCCAAGGAAGATGCCAAATCAAAAATCCTTCAGGGAAACAGAAGTTTAGCCCTGGGGAGACTAAGAAAGAATTACAAGTCCAGAGAATCAAAGGCTCTGTTCACCAGTGTCAAGAAAAAATGGGACTGGACCCATATGCTACCTGCTTCATCCCCCATTTTCACTGTGTCTTGTCTGCTTCCTACTGGCCGAGCTTAATGCCAAGTGTTTGAGATATAAATTCACATAAAAATGGTCCAAAATGTCAAGGATGTTACATCTGAATAGCAAGTAGATGGTCTTGAGAAAAAAAAGAAAGTGGCCCTGGACATCAGTGATATTAGGATCCTCTTAGAGATTGCTGGTTGACGATTGGATGGGACGGCTTTAAGTGTCATGGACATGTCCTAAAATTTAGATGAGCTTGCCAAACCACTTAAAGAGCCGGCGTGTATTCACACTGACCACAGCCACATTTCCCAACCACTCCTCAACCAACCCTAATAGTTTTTTGACACTTCTCTCTCCAAGGCCATCTGTGAGTCCCTGATCACCAAATGCAGTGGCTTCTTTCAGTACTCATCTTGTACTGTCTACCACGCATTCTTGCAGCTCTCTCCAGCTGGGTCGTTCTCTTGGTTTACCTTTGACCTCTCCACTGGTTCTTTCTCCTTCACTCTCTTGGTCCAGTCTTTCAAATTTTCTAATACAGGCCTCCTTCCTCCCTACTCTCTCCTCTCCCTCAGCACCTCTTGTGGAAGATTCCTTGGCGTGGACTTCACACCTGCCCTCTCTTTCAATTCCAGACCTCCATTTTCACTGCCAGCTTAACCGGGGTGTAGTCTCCAGAGACTCACAGGTACCAGATCTTCCTCTCCTGCTCTGCTCCTTTTTCTATTTTCTATTAAATTCATGGTATTCATCATTCAGTCATCTGCACTACAAAAGCTGGAAATGTTCACAGGAATGGAGACGTCTCTGAATCCATTTAGTGCACAGCACAACGTTCAGCATATCTGTCAATACTTGTTTAATAAATTAGTAGCTTATTTATTGCATGAAAAAGTCTTAACTCTATGCTTAAGACCATTCATAACATGTCCTCAGTCCTCCACCTTACCCCAAACCAAAATTATTTCCTTCCAGAAGACAAATCTTCAGAGTCAGCCGGGCTGCCCCACTTCTTACCTTTACATCGCTCTGGGAATTCCATGCTGTTTGACACAGCCAAGTCCTTGCCTGTTTTCCTTTCCTCTCTTTGACTGGCTTCCTTACCATCTATCAAAGTCTATGCGTCTTTCAAGGCGAGTCCCATCACCTGTTCTAGATAATACCTTCCTTGACCACATCAGACCATGGTAACCACCAACATGCCACCCCCCAAATCTCCAAATTCCTCTGGCACCTAACATCTGTACCACAGAATTTAGCACCTGGCTACATACTTGTTCTTTTTCTTTGGTATAAACAAGACAGAAAACCAATCTCATTCCCAGGGATCCACAGACATGGTAAATTCCTCCTTGAATTTTTCCCAAGAATGTGTCTTTGAGGAGGAACTTATATTCTTTTTTTCTTCAGATGGTGAAACCTACTTACCTCCTTGTGATATGGTGTGTTTTCTCTTTTGTCTTAGTTATCGGGAAATTTAGAGCTTTTTCAGTACCAGATTGTAATAATCAGCTTATCTCAAGATCCTGGTAATAGCTGTCTTTTCTACCTGCCTCTGTTGTGTGTTTATTCATTTTGCAGTATATTTAACTTGTAAGACATCACAAATCCTTTTGGAACAAAGTGAGAAAATAGACCCCCAGGTAAACAATATTCTTCTCTTATTATTTCATAATTTGTATTTTCTACCTGGATTGTGAGTTTTGAGAACAGAGTCAGAACTCGCATTTCTATTGATTGCCCGAAGTAGAAAGCATATGGTAGGTCCTTAATAACTCACTGTTGATAGATTAATACTTTTGGATACCCTAAGTGAAATAACCTACTTTGTTAAACTAGGTTAGGTTATTTTAAACTGAGATGAAACATAACTCTTTTAAACTGAGATGGGGAAATAATTCTAGAAAAGAGCCCAGAGCATACCTATTTCTGCTACATTTTGTTAAATGTTTAAAATATCAGAAGAAGAAAAACAAAAGCTGAAGTTTTAGCTATTACAGTATCTAAACATAGTGTTTAAAACAGGCGAGAAGATTAACAAAATCAGTAGTTTACTGCTAGTAACACTTACTGGATGACAGAGTGCATTTTTTCCCCACGACCCAAACCCTGCTGGCTGCTTTTCTGATAAACACAACATTCAAGTGGTGTCTGACTTTTTTTTTTTAATTCCCTTATCCTCATTTTCACTCACCCTTCCCGGCTCTTCCTAACATAAGGTAGCAAATATTAAAATTGACTTTCAATAAAACTACCTGTGCCAGTCATGAAATTCTTTTCTTTCTTCCTGTTTTTTTTTGGAGGGGGAGAGGTGAGTAGGGAAGAAGGGGGAAGGGGTTCCTTTATTAAGCTCACCCAGGGAGAATAACTTTGAAAGAAACCACAAGAATGTAATCGTCAAGTCACAGCCAGACTTAGCCTGTGTTCCTACTTCCTGTCCTTTTACCCCCTCCCCAACCCCAAACCCCACCAAACGTTCGCCCACTGACACATACCTATAGCTGTAAAATATTTATACAGGCATGTCTGAATAATCCACATAAGTACAAACAGCTTTGAGACATAAAATTCACCCAGCTGACTGGGCTTTACCGTTGTGCAAGAAATGAGGGCTCAGTGAATCTTTTCTTTTGCTCTTTTAAAAAGAGCGGAAACATTTGCCTTTTCATTTCAATGATACGCTATATGGCTTCCCTTCCCCAACTTTCTCCTTTTAAGCAATCATGTTTGAAGAGAGAACGAGACTAAAAAATAACAGACACAATTATCTACATAATTATGAGATTCAAAAATAAGTCCACTCCCACCTCCTGGCCTAACCTGCATTTTCTGTCTGATGTTGGAAGATGAAGTAAAACTCATCTCTCTCCCCCAAAGTAGCTGTTTTTGGACCAAACAAGTGTGAGTACATTTTGGCCAGCCTCGTGCAAATTTCTAACCTTGTTAATTGTCTGAAAACTCGTAATTTAATCTTGATTATTTTCCTATGGTCATTTGCAATGTCCTGATTCACCGTGCCTCACATTGAACTTGTGTTTGCTTTTTGAATAGAAATTAATTTCAATTTGGCTTAGGCGAAACAAAATAAGGTAAACGAATATGTTTTAAAGCAGAAAGCATAGCAAATGTACTCTAATTCTGAAGAGAATAGTTTGACCTGCTGCTATGTGGGATTCTCCATGCCTGTTCTCTCCACCATTAAAATAAATACAAGTTATCAACTATACTAATTTTAGATATAATATAAAAGATACATTACATTTAATACCAGGAGACACAGGAGTGCAGACCTACAAAAAACTTGCCTTGACCCTTTGAAAATGTGCCCTTCATACATATCATCAGTTGTGGATACAAGAAGTAAAAGTGCAAATTTCATTACTTTAATAATTATACTACCAGATCTTAAACCCATTTGATGGGACAAACCTGGGTATTTGGATGTATGACTCTTTGAAAAGAAATGAAATTTGTCTAAATGTTGCATTTACTAAAAGTAGAGAGACCCTGGTGTCAGATTAGCTCTGGGAACTGGCCCGTGTTAACCTGGTGATTTAAAAATAAGAACGAATCAAGGTGTAATCCATGGATCTAGGCTTATAATTTGATATTTTTAAAATCTTTTTTAAGAATTATATATATGTGTATGTATATGTTTATAAATTTATTTGGTGTGCCAGATGCTAGAGTGAAAGTTGACAGTTGAAGGACCAGCATGGACATGTTCTGCCACTTAACCTACCCATTAATAAAATGCAGTTGTGCAATTTAACATTAAATAAATAACAAATAAACAAAACTGTTTGAGCCTGCAAATATCACTTGACTTGCTCATCTTTCTAACTTTTCAAGTCTTCAAGTCATGAATACAACCATACTTCCTACTGCTTCTACGTCCAGCCCATTGTCACCCCTCGACACCTCCTGGTCCTTAATACTTACTTAATGTCCAGTCTCTAATCAACCTGACCATTACCTAGATATTGAATGCTTCTTTCTCTGACTAATACCATGTTAGACATGAAACCATTCAGCCATAGTAGAAATAGAACTGGGGAGTGGCCACCAAAGGGGCTCTTTTGGACTTGCTAGCTGCCTTCTACAGCCATGTGGTCTTTCAGAGAGTCAATCTAGCAAACAACTGACTTTACAGTGACCCTCTCTGCCCCGCCTCAATTCAAATAAGTCACAAAGCAGAATATACCAAAGGAGCCCCAGCAGCTGAGATGAATGCAAGTGGCAATTCAGGAGCATACCCCTGCTTGCTGAGCATTTTCACAATGACTCAGTATAGAGTTGTGCTACTAAAATGCCCGTTTTAAAGAAGAACCTTTAGGTGGAGCTGATATTCATAAAAATCATGCCAATGCCGGGAAATACTCCTTTCATGAATTAGGCAAAGCTTGTAGTTTCTTTTCCCCCATGGCTTTAAACACTCAAATACTAGTCAAAACCTGTGAATATGTATACATTCTTTTATATGGATAATTATCTTCTTTATTGGTGGCGCCTCGTGGATTAGGAGGATTCTTCCATGCAAATCAGCAGTAGAGGAAGGTCGTGCAACAAAGAACACCTTTCATGTGGCTTGAGTACTTATTTAACAAAACTTCTACGTTTCTAGAGAGGCAAATGCTAAATTCCTGCACTTCTACAAATATCTTTCTAATTATTTTAAATTAATTAATTCAAATTAATGTCTTGATATATTTTGCACTAATGCACGCAAACGACAAACAGACTCACTACACATATTCTATACAGGATAGCTTACTCAAAGGATTTATGTCTAATTTTGAATTTCTGACTATGATAGAAACAGGTAAAGATATCATCATTTAGGTATCATAGATACTGTTTTACTATTAGCCACAGAAATGAAGATAAATACAGGATACTTTGTGCATTAGAAGATCCCCAATTAAGTTGCAAATAATGTTTTCCAATGATAGTACCAAATTCACAACTCTTTTGGGTCAAGAGGGTTGGTTTTTTTGGTTTGGTTTGGTTTAGTTGGTGAGTCTTGGGTTGTTTGTTTGTTTAAGCACTTTTTTTTTTTTAATAGTAGAGACATCCATTTTTGTGTGAGCCTGAAGTTTTGGGGTACTTTGGTGGTTTTTTAAAAGTGATAGTGTGGTCTCACATTTTAATGTTTCCTGGAAGAACTGGCTGGCTATTTATTCTAATTACTTCACAGGAACCCACGTGACAGTTTTTGAAGGATATTTTCTTATTACTCATTGTTTTGTATTTTGGTTATTGTTTTTTTCCTCTACAGGATATAGTCTTCAAGGTAAGATTCCACTTGTTTTCCTTTTATTTTGGAGTAAAATTACAGCAATTCTACTATTAGTTGGCTGCCCCCACCCCACCTACCCATGTATTACCCCCTTTACAACTTCCCTTCCACTCCAAAAGAAATTTCTGAAGTTTGGGTAAACATTTCTACTAAGGCTGCTTTGTAAGCTAATCATTTAGAGGCAAATGCAGCCTAAAGAACCACAGTGTTTGGAGGTGTTAGGGGATATTCTCACACAAATCTTCCTATTCACCAGCCTTCAAAATACTGAAGCCTATTGGCATACTGAGAGGTGCCTGATGAGAGCAAGACAAATAATATAGAGGAAAATAAAACAAATATTATATTCTCTAGATGTGACTTTAGTCCATTTCTGACATCAGAAATAGAAACTCATCTCTCATGAAATCATTTTATACTTAACTGATTGGAAAAATATGCAGCTCTACTCATTGTCAGAAGTATACTTATAAAATCAAAGCTCAAAACTAGAGATACAGTCTTTATTATAAAATGTTGATGGATGTTATAAACTTTCATTTTTGAACAGAGTTCACTACAAGTCTCTCTTATGTAAATTTAATGTTCTTTATTCCTTCTCCACTTGGTCAAATAAGAGGTCTATTACTTTCATGATTTTAAAAATTTTACTAAAAAAGCACCCTGGTGAAAATAAATAATAAAATAAAATAAAAACCACCTTGGTACATTTTTATATGTATAGTTTGATGAAATACAAAGTAAAAAAAAAAAAATCACTGTGATAATAATTCCACAGAACATCAAGGAAGATGGATTTAAGATACTTAGCTTTGAGTAACTCTATGTAAAACAAAAAAACCTTTACACACTTGATTCTATTCAGTTCTCACCACAGAACAGGGTCATAGAATCACAAAGCCAATAGGAACCTTCGCGATCAGTTGCTGCAGCCTTCCGTCTTACAGATGAAAAGCTAAGACTCAGGGATGGTGAGTTAAGCTTCCAAAGGTCTGTAGTTTTCCCACTTCCTCCTATTGCCTCGCTGCTCCATGCTCCCTGCGTTACCCCCATCTTTCAGATAATTTCATTTTTGTCCCCCAAACTGTAGAGACATTTAGTGAACTTGACCATCTTTGCCTTCTAGCATCATTTTATTCTACTGTGTAATGCATGGCCTGCTGTTAATCTCTGCTGGTTAAAGGGCCATTCCCATCTTATTTCCTAGTTTTGGGGAGAAAATTTATCTATTACTGTCAGAAGACACTAAAGATGCATGGACTTACATGGGTGACATCTTCAGGATTATTAATAACTGATTCAGGAAATGAAATAAACATTCTGATTGTGATCTTTTAACTCTTTCTATAAGTTACACAGTGTGTGTTTAGTAAATATTGATTGTATTGAATGGGACAGCAAAGAGGAAAGATCTAGTTTGTTTGTTTGTTTGTTTCTTTTTATGAAGTCTGAAGGCCATTGCTATGTTTTATAGAGGATCACAGCAAATAGAGGATGTGCTTAACAGCTAGAAAAACCTGAGAGCCAAATCCAATTCCACCACTTACAACCTTCATGGCCTTGGGAAAGTTACTAACTTTCTTGAACTATAATTTTCTCTTCTGTAAACACCAGCTACCTTAGAGAGATTTTATGCAGATTAAATTAGACAATGTGTGTACAGAGTCAGGCACTCAGCAAACACCCAACAATTTACCCTTCCCTGCCCTTTGCGTCTGTCTGGGAAGTGAATGGTAGCCTGATTCTCTGTTCTGTTTGAGAGTCAGGGCACTACAATCAAGCTGATCTGTGTCTGGATATTTTAGCATTTTTGGCACAGACCTGGAAACTTGTCTAAAACACAGGGTGTTGTGGCTTTATTTCATTGGCATGTGTCACACGTGCAGTAGGTTGCATAACAGTGCAGTTTTTCTTTTTTTTTTTTTTAACAGTTAATTGATACTAAACATAGCCTTAGGAAACACACAGGTGAAGGGGTTTTTCTCTAATGAAATTTGATTGTTTTGAAAACACTTTCTACAGTAACATGCTGTGGAACAATATTTAGTTTACTAAATGGCCTTGAGTATTTTGCAGAGTAAATATTTAAAATCACCAAGCTTCTGTAGCTTTAATATATACAAATGATATTACAGGATCTTTCTCAAAATCATTGGTTAAATTTATGCCCACATTCTTCACCTTTTCAAAACTTGTAATATTCTAAAATCTGTGATAATGCAAAAGCAAGTTACAGCTTTGAGACAAAATTTTAATTGGGTTTTCAGATTACCCTTTGTGCTCCAAATAAAATAGAATAAAAAATTCCTTTATTGAAAGAAGTACAATTAATATTCAAAATATCACTACTTACTATGGTAAGAGTGGCATTAGCCTATGCCTATAGCATTTGCCATACTCTGTTTGGAAAGCAGTGGTTCGTAGATGTCAGTCCACTTGGAATCTTGATAATGGATTCAATCTAGACCAAGACTGTATCAGCCTATGAATTTATAAAGGTTAAAACAATGTCTCTGAAAATATAAGCCCTTCTCCCTTCCCATAGACATGCACATACTATAGCCTAGAATTACTTGCACAGTGACTTTTATAACAGAAGATTCAATCTTTGGGGTGAGAAGTGATAAGGAAGTTGAAGAAAACCTAGAGAATAATAATAGCATTTCAATATAATACTATTAAACGTGAGGAAATTGGTTTTGGTAACATGAACAATAGCAGTTATTTCCAGATGTTTAAAAAGTGAGGTCCCCAGGATCTACTACCATTTCAACTAAGTTTCTCAGAGAAGCAGCTAGTAAAAGGAAAAAAAGAAAAAGAAAGAAGAAAAGCAAGAAAGAAGAAACAGCACTAGATATTAACAGGATAATTTATTAAGAAAATGAACATATCAAATAATATCAGCTCCTTAGAAAATGACTAAAGCTGAATGGTCTTCTAATTGATCAAAACAAGGACTGTAGATGTGTGATGTGTTTATTGTATGTCTGTATGTGTGTTACCTATGACTAGATCGCTACATAATCAATTATACTACTAGCTGGCTTATTGAGACAGGATACCTAGAATCAACTTTTTAAAGCATGTTTAAGTCTTTTCCATTCTTTGACTTTAAGAAAAACGTGCTACTCATGTTCTTAAACAAATAGTGATCGGCTTGCTATAAAATCAAGAATTGAGGGCAAGAATAATCTACTAAGAGTTAGAATTTAATACCACAGGTGGTCAGTGAAGCACCAGTTACACCACACTGCATTTTTTTCCTATATTAATAAAAAAAAAATGATACAATCATGCTACATTAAGGTATCATCGGATATTCAGATTTTCTGGAGAAAGTAATTTGAACCACCTAGTCCAAACAATGAAAGGAAGAAAGAAGCTACATAACTAACAAATAGGCAAATAATTTTAGTTCCAAATCACAGTACAAACATAGTATGTAACAAATATTTTGGCATAAAACAGTTATAGAATATTAAAATACAAACTATAAGGCTGATGTCCTTGTCACTCTTTTTGCGATCTCATTGTCATATATTTAAAAAAGAAATTACTCCACTTTATACTTTTTGAAATAAAAATAATTGTAGGCACACACTACAATACATGGACACACACACACAGTGGACTGTCTAAAATATCCTGTATTGCTTTAATAGTACTACAATTGTGTTCATATCTAAGCAATGCCAAAGTAATATAATTCATAGAAAGAGAAATCACTTATAGTTAGTACCTTAACAGGTTTTTGCATTAGGTTTAGGTTATGGAAGTTTTATTGTCTTCTCTCTGATCTTTCTCACTTTGATTTTAGCACCTTTATTTTGTGTGTTTTACATTCACTAACAGTACACTTTGGGAGTTGAGTATAATATTTGGAGCTGATTCCCTACAGATACATTCTCCAAACATTCCATGAAGATTGTTCATATTGTATGTTATTTTATTTTAGTCTTATTACTCTGGCCTGTATAGCCATTCAGTCAAACCCATGAAGAGAGTATAGACAGCTGACTGGATGAAGAAGACACTGGGGAAAAAAAAAACTCCCATTGTTTAGATTTCTGTCAGAGGGTATAAGAATACTTAATTTCTTTTATCTCTAGGGCTTTCATTATCATTTAAATTTCATTTTACATTAATTGATCGGGGATTAGTAAAGCCATTATGCAGAAATTAGAATAAGACAAGCCAGATGGAATGAATAATTCATGAAGTCCAATTACGTTTTATTTCTGGTGTACTTTAAAACTTGCCTCTGACTTCTGTGCTATTTTGATGTGACAATATTCATTGGAAACTAAGAGTGCCATTTTAATTTATTGTATCCCTCTGGAGTGGAAGCATTTGTATGCAATGGGGATGTACTAATGCATTTCCCCCAAAAAACAATTTCTGGGCTCTTGGAAATACCGGTGATCTAGAAAATATGGTTCGTCTTGTACGAAGGTTCAGGGATGGTACATTAAGCCACGCTAGCCCACCTGAGTTGGATGAACTGGCACTAGGTAGGGTCTTAGAACCGTGAGATTTTTCACCTCCCAGAAGAGCTACAAATCCCTTTAAAATTTGTGTTCCCATTCCCCACCACAAAGGAGCCATTAAAGTGTAAATTTGGTCTAGAGTTGGACTAGAAGCAGAGTTGCAGCTACAGACAATGACCACGAGGTGGCAGGAGTTGCCTTCCATGCAAAGGGTTCGGGGCCCGCCGGGGCCGCCGGGGCCGCTAGGGTTTGTAGAGTATCCCCGCGGGTCTGATGCCGGCAGAAGGGCCACGATTGGGTTCCGGCTCCCAGCGACTCGTGGAGCGTAGCCCATCGAAGATGCCGAGTTAATGGGCAGTCCCGTCCACCTGTCTGGAATGTCTCGGACGACTGTGTTTGAAACCGCCTCCCCTAGTCCGTCTCAGCCCCCAGCCCCTTAAGAGCACCCCTCCCCCACCCCCATCCCGGTATTTATTTATGCTACTGGACAGTTGTATTCACATTAAAGCTGCGGCTCACCTTCTCGAGGACTTTCATCTCGGGAAGTTTTATGACACTTGGTGAATGTGCAAAGTTTTTAATTAGGCTCGCTAGACAGCCCGAGGCAGCGGCAGCGCCACAAAGTCTTCACGGTCTCTCTGCTTTACAGCACAACAAGCCGCTCTACTCCTTTGAAGACAATGCAGACTATGTGTACGATGTCATGTGGTCCCCCGTGCATCCCGCGCTCTTTGCCTGCGTGGACGGGATGGGGCGCTTGGACCTCTGGAACCTCAACAATGACACCGAGGTGAGCGGCGGCGCAGGCGCCGGGGCCGGGCGGGCTGGGAGTGGGGCGCAGTCGGCCTCTCTCGGTCTCCCCCTGTCTCCAAAACGGCCGTTTTTTGGACAGACCCTCCAGTTGCAGCAGGGCTGCCGACCCTCCCAATTCTTGACTGCTCTGAAGGAAACTGATGGATGCATTGGCCCCCAAATCATCTAATCTCACTTCGTTCCTAACCCGTGGCAGATCCTGGACAATTGAGGACCCTTCCTTGCAAAGAGCAAAACGATATGTGTTCATACTTTTCCCCAAGGGAAAGAACACACAGGCATATTTCAGAGTGGTGTTGAAATAACTCTATTGGCAAACATTTGGAAAAGTAAGCTTTGTGGACACTGACTTTAGATTGGGCTTTTAGAAAGAGCGATTTGTCAGTGTTTGCTATTTGTTGAATTCCTATTTTAAACCCATAAAAGATTCTGTTGACTGTTTATGTTTAGAACTAAGATCCATTAGATTTTTACAAGGTGAATAATCCTTGTCTAAGACATTGAACTCACAGGCAGACTTTTGCAATAGTTTTTAACTCAGAGCACGTATGTTAAACTCGGCATTTTTTTAAAAAATTGGGATTTTAACACATCACATTTAGAGTGCTTCACAAGTGAAAAATAGCCATTTTAAAAAATGACAATAAAGAAATATTCTTTTTAAAAGTTAGATTATATATATTTATGTTTTAAAAATTATGCCATGTGCATTATTCCACTCAAAATTATTGAAGTGCTAATTCAGCTACTGGGGGGTTTTGTTGGTTTTTTAAAAATATGAATATTAAATATCCTTCAATTTAATAAAATAAAATGATCTCTTCATTTCCTTCGGGGCAGCCCTCCATAAATAAGAATGGACAGGTAAGAGAAGAAATGCTGCAAACTACATGTCAAGTGGAGAAAAAGAGAAAGCTCTTTTGAAGTGTTTTGAGCAGGAAACAGTTCAGCCTTTTTAATTAGAAAACCTACAGCTGGAGGATATGAAGAGTAGCAGCACCCCCCGCCCCCCAGTATTTTTGGGGGGAGGGGGGCTGGCAAATATCCTTCAGGTGTTATTATTGAGTCATTGTATCTTGCAAGATTATAAATACCTATAACCAATGCCAAATAGTTATCTTTTTAAAATATTTCAATTTAAGTCTATTTTTCCTTTTGGCTATGAAGGGAACCAAACTCAAGAACTATGTGACAAGGATAAGAGTTACGTAATAAAGCATCTTTGAAAACAATCAAAAAGCATGAATATGTTCAGTGACCATCTTTTTGGATGTTGAAATGTTTACAACATTATTGCTTTTAATAGAAAGATGTTATTAACTCCACATTGTAATGGTTTCCCAAAGCCTTTCATCACTGTTGATTAAAATCATATTGTCTCTATCTGCTAGAATAAACTCATTCACTTAGAGCAACCAAAAAACACATTTTCCAGATTGACTCAGGAGAGGCCCCATATCAGAAATCAGATTTAGTAGAAGTGACATTTAGGTAATACAGAACTATAATGCAATGCAGTGAACGTTCTCCAAACTCCATAATAATTCCTACGTAACTATTTTTTTTTTAAATCTGCTTTTTAGGTAAAATGAAATTAATGTCTCAACATTGCCAAACATAATTATTTCCCCCTTCTCTTTCTCTAGGTATCAAGAGACAACCACATAAAAGTTTTATAGCTAAACATTTCAAAAAATCATTACTGGGCATGCGAACCATTTAGTTTCGTGGTAAACGTAATTCTGCTTTCACAATAATAGTCTATATATATTCAGGCTGGTTCAAATCCAGTAGTGAGCTGAACATTTTTGAAAATCCTGAAATCATTTTTGCCTTCTTTCAAGTTGAACAAGTTTCAGATATTTGTCAGATTAGGAACTGGATTTGTTTAAAAAAAGAAAGAAAAAGAGAAAGAAAGAACCTGAAATCCCAGTGTTTTGCTGTTGTTCAAATTACTGTACTTTTAGACCAAGTTACCCAACTGCTCCTACGCAAAGGTAGTTCATATTCACCTACCTTGGTATCATGCTCAACGGAGTAATTTGTGCTGTACAGAACCTGTCTTTGCAATTAAAATGATTGAGCCTTTAAAAAAATGTGAAAATATTTGTGAAACCAAAGTAAAAGAATGAGAGAGGCAGAGACGATATATGAATTATTTTCAATAAAGATTCATCAACTTTTGTAAGGTCATTACTGGTCAAATTAATAAAATATATTTTGTCATTTCCTCATATATTTGATAATTTATTAGCACATATTATAGGCTGTGATAGTCATTTTTTATCACTTAGATTATCTATGAAAAAAAGGTATTTTAAAATGATTAGAATATTAATTATTTCACTTTACTACATTACTTAATTCCAAATAAATAAAATTCTTTAAAATTTATTAGGCATAATTTAAAATGTCTCAAAAAATCAGTTTCTTCAGAGTGACTAATTTTTATCATATTTATATTAAGATTAAACATTTTTATTCAATTTTTGAAATTGTTCATAGATAAAATCTGATACTGAAGTTAGGTAAAGTATAATCCTGTATGATTTCTCTAAATTATGGAGTTAAAAATTAACTCTGAGATTCTATAGCTGAATCTCAGATTTGTTTTCTGAGCAGCACACTAATATTAAAGTATATTGACAGAATTATGGTCCATCTAAATTCACATTGTTTTGGCCTTTGAAAGGTTGATTAAAAATGCAGGCTCCAGCCTGCACAGCAAGTACCTTATGTTGTATAAATTGTGTATTTAAAAATAAATAAATAAATGAGCTGGAGGACTTTCGTTTTACATTTTTGCTCACAAGTGGCATACCTTGATTTAAGCAGGTAAAAGAATTTTTATTGATTTCAACATTAAGTGTAAACACAGATTCTTACATATGATGGAGTTTTTGTTGCTATTTTAAAGACAGATATTGGGTCAATAATCTCATATAAACAGACGGTTTCGATTCCCTGAATAACAGATGGCTGGAGTCTGAGGCGCAGTCCATGTCGTGCTTCTATCCTGACCTGACATGTCCCTTAGACACAGGTCTCAAGCAGTGCTGTGAGATGTTCTCAGTGGCCCTCTTTACATTTTTTTCTTTTTGTTTTAACATTTACCGTTTTCGTTTTTAATAGCCCGTTGTCATTTCTTATTTAGCATTCTTGTAGAAGACTCAGAAATCTTATCTTTATATGAGTTACAAACTTCCAATCTTGAAGACGAGAGTTCACACACTCCACTGATGGTGGGAGAGCAGCAGACCTACTAAAATTCTCTTTTTGAAATACTGAGGTTCTTGTACCAAATACTGCAGGTTTCATTTCGGCAACTCCAGTTCACTTTAATAATGATTATTGTAACTATCAAAGTTGTTGGATTTCGGGTATTTATTAAAGGAGGAATAAGACCTTTTCTACAAGTAGGTGCTCCGTTCTACCGGGATATAACTCAGGGGCACTGCCTGCACCCCAGTACTGCCAGGAGGAGGAAAAACAGAAAGAAAAAAAAAAAGAGGAGAATTTGAGTTTTTGAAGTTTTTCACCTGCATACTTTTTCTTCTTCTGATCATCCCCTCCCCGGTGAGGTTTTGAGGGATCAATACCTATTTTTCCCTGAAAACCCATATTAACATGATTTTATTCCACCATACACTCCCCCTTCCTGCATTTTATAGTATCCTTAATCTGGGTAAATCCTGAAATCTCTCCATCGATCCATAAATCATGACTTGATCCTGAAGTATCACATTTAGCTGCTGTGCTTGTTTGTATGTTGGATGTAACCCCGGCATAATCCACAGAAACATTTATGTCCCCCAGTGCCCATTGATCGTGGAAAAAGACTCTGCCTCTTTTCTGTTTTCATTAAAGTGTCTCCTCTCTACTCCTTAATACAGTGGAGCATATGGTTTAAGCACAACGAATCCTTTTACTTCTGCACGAGGCATGCATATTACTTCATGCACATGAAGACAGTGGTGACTCAGCCAGTGAAACATATATTTAAATTTTTATTCAGAGATTCTTTCGTAACCTCTTCGGCAGGTTCCAACAGCAAGTGTGGCCATCGAGGGGGCGTCTGCCCTCAACCGTGTGCGTTGGGCTCAAGCTGGCAAAGAAGTTGCTGTTGGAGACTCAGAAGGCCGTATTTGGGTCTACGACGTTGGAGAGGTACATGTTTTTGGGTTCAGGGGTTTTAGGTTTTGTTTTGGTTTTTGTCTGTTTGTTTGTTTTCGTTTTTTGTACACCTAGTTTAAAGACCTGGTGAAATTATTGATAAGACCTTGTAGGACAACAACCTTCTTGAGGGCGTTTGCAAATTTCTGTTGACTTCAGTGGGAGTCGATGAGACCTCCTTGGGGCCTCATTTGGTCTTCTCTCTCCACGCACAGGACGCTGTAGTTCATGATCCAGGCTCTCTTCGGAGTGCTGCAGGATTAATTCCCAGGTATCCTGTGGCGAAGCATGGCACTTCCCACCAATTTCATGAGAATGACAAGTTTGCCAAATTCGTCATGCTGACTTTGAATTTAGAATTTGTTGTTTACTTTGAAAAGTCAAGTTTTAGTTGATATGTTCAATTAAAATATATACTATTACTCTTTAAAATGTAGCCAATTAAAAAGGCTGGGATGAGTCAGAGTTTTGTACCATTTTTATGATATTCAAAGTTATATGAACTATATACCTCTCTGGTATATCTTGTTACATTATGTGTAAAGTATTACTGAATATCGTGGCACATATCAAAGGAAAAAAACTCCATCTTTTATTTCAGTAAAATCTCCTTGTTATACTACCTTTAATATTACATTATCAATTGTACTGAAGCATATTTGTTTATTTTTACTATATGAGAAAGTGTTGACAATACCTTTATTTCTGATGAGGTTAAAGAATTTTTTCCTTAAAGACAGAAAATGTTAAACTTCAAGCAAAACAAAACAAAAGTGTTGCGTAATGCTATTTTGGCATAATATGAATGAACATTTTGCATTTCAGGGAGAAAATATACCACATTTGTGTGCATAATGCCCTAGACCTAGGAAGTACTCCTTGAGTGCCTGGTTGATTGGCTTAGCTGATCATATGAGAATGGTTCTTTATGGTTTCATCAATCAACATTCTATAAATTTGGCAATCCTAGATGGTTTGTTCTACAAAGGAACTTTTTGTGATATATACTGCTGTATGGTAGAACTGATCGTGTTGAAACAAATGGATGACTTTGTTTGTTTTTAATTCAAACAGAGACAAAAACAAAATTATTTTAGAGATAGTAATTTTCTATTTGGGGATGTACAACTCTAAGTAAAAACAGCTAGAAGAATCTCTCAGTCTTACTGCACGTTATCTGTTTCATTAGACATTTCTTTAATTACTCCTGATGCCATAAGCTGAGTAAATGGCAACAGAGCCTCTGTTAATATTTATCCCCAATGTTGAAGATGCAAATGGTCTGGTGATTATTGATGCAATTTGGAATCTGTAGGAGAGAGAATACACTCTGAATCAAAAAATATTGCTGGTAGTTTTACAGCAATATTTTCAAGGGGTATTTTTATATTCAGTGCATCTTTTTCATGGTCTTCATCAAAATAAAACTAAACAACAAAAATAAGTACTCTTCATTGGTTCACTTACTAAAAAGTAAAAAATCTGGCAAATAAGGAGAATATAAAGAAACAAACAAGGTTTCTTTCTCTCTTTCTTTGTTTATAACAAGTGTAATTGTGGGAGAGAAATAAATGTGGAGACGCTCAGAGATGAAATGGTGGAAAGAATAGATGAAATTTTAATTTTTTTTTCTCCATCACCCTTGCTTATACATAATGTTCCTTAATTCTCTAAGATTATATGCAACATTAATTATTTTATCTAAGAGGGCTGAAAAGCAGAATAGTTTATCAACCTAGTTTATTTAAAGAAAGCCCTTTTGAAAAGTCTACTTATTGACCACAAATATTATATATAAGTATATACTTAATAAATATGCATATACTTGTGGTTTTGTATACATTATATGTAATATATATACACACACATATACATACCCACACTATCTCTGTGCAATAAGAAAGCACAATATAACACATACAGAATTTTCTGCGATAAAGTGATTTTATCGTCTGTGGGCAGGATTACTTGAATATAACTCATATTTTGGGAGTATAAATGATTTTGTAAAAGTTGCTTTGGTTGATGTGTGGCTGCTAAAACTTCTTGCTAGGTCGCTATCATCATTTCTAAATTGTAAAGTCTTGTTATACTCGTATTTCTACTATCGTACTGGCAGGTCAGGCTGGTTTTCATTTTTGTATTATTGCCCTTACTTTTCTAAGTGATATTACAGACTATAGAAATGTCTGCAACTATTGGCCAGTCTCGCCTATTGTCTGGAGTCTAGACAGGCTATAGAAAAATCTCTGTGACATATAATAGGCCAAACAATTTGTAGGGTTGTTTATCCCTACAAATTTACTACCAGGAGAAAAAAAAAAAAGGATATACGATTTTATCGAGAGTTAGGTAATTTTAAAATCTTCCAGCCCTTTTCTGAATGACCAAAAATCAGGATAGGTTTATACATTTGAACAGCTCTTTCTTTCTGTATTGTCTGATCATATACAAAGCAATCTAAAGCTCAGAAAAACTCAGATTTAACAAGATAAATTTGTCTTAACTATAGTTTTCTTTTTTCCTAAGTATTTTTGTAAGGTATTTACAAATTTGCCTCATATTTATTTCTGAGGAAAAATAAAGGTTGGTAGGGTTCCTTTTTCTCTTTGCTTGTCTCTATACCCTATTCTAAATGCCTGAGGACTAACACTGGAGAGGCTCCAGATACTCACTAATAGGAAAGATGGCTTGTCTACAGCTGAGCTCAGCTGAAGCCTGCTTCTTAGAGATGGTACATTACTTCATGGGCAGATGCCACCATTGTCATTACCACTGTCTCCTTCATCAGCCTAGAACCGACAGAGCATAACTGTACTTCAGAGCGAAGGGCACTCTTCAATAGTGCCTCCCCAGCCTTCCAAATTCCCTAAACTGCAGAAAGCCAGACAAAGTGCCTTCACGGCAAGCTGACCCCTTTAGAATTTGAAGTCAAATTCTAAGGCTGGTGCACGGCTGATGAGAGGGAAGGGTTTTGAGCAGGAAGTGATTGGAAAAGGGAAAAAATGTAGAGGAAGAGAAAATATATGGCACTGAGGATCAAAGTGCCAGTAGACTGTGCTACCATTATCTGCATTCGAAACTGGTCCTCTGGTCCTCATTGAAGCCGAGCACCTCGCTAGGGTCATGCTGGCCTTTGGATGGAAAACCTTGCTT
Source organism: Pteropus medius (assembly GCF_902729225.1). Lineage (NCBI taxonomy): Eukaryota > Metazoa > Chordata > Mammalia > Chiroptera > Pteropodidae > Pteropus > Pteropus medius. The sequence continues at coordinate 12,496,954 of NW_024347791.1, read as the reverse complement.
TGCGGAACCTTCTAGGAAAGAAGACAAAATACTTTTCAATAAGCCTTATAATACAATCTGTATAAGAAAGTAAATGGTAGTTTCTGGAGTACACTTTGTTGATCCATTTTCCTCGGGACCTGAATACATTGAGTGGGTGTCTGCAGGAAGACACCTCACATTTATTCTCCCATGGTTGATTTAACTGGATATCTATTAGGCTGAGAAGAAAGGAGTGGGCAGCAGGCTACCTTTTGCCAAGATCCTGTTTCAGGAATGAGGTCGGTTTCATGTTTGTGCATCCTGTACAGTCTCATACAGCCCTATGTTTAGAAGGGTCCCAAGCTTGGTTTTAATGCTCTCCTATCATTGTCTTGCAATTGTTAAGGAAATTTTCAACAAAGCACCTCCCCCCCCATTTTAATTTTGCACTGGGTCCTGCAAATTATGTAGCCAATCTTGCCCATGAGAGTATTGCTTTTAATACTACTCACAATGCAAATCAGAAATGAAAAGTTTGGACCTTTATCTAGACCATTAGGAAGAAGGAGAAATTTTTAGAAATGTGGTTAAATGTAGCACATGCCATATGTTCTTCTTATTACCTGTTTCTTAAGACTACTTTAAAAATGTTGAACGAAATAGCAATGACTTTACATTATTAACATCACGAGGCCCATAAAAATAGAGCTGAAACCATACTGGATATTCTAATTCTCCTTCCCACAACCCTGTTTTGATCACATCATAATTTTAACTGAAAGCATAATAACGTTTTGGGAAAGATCTCTGAGATGCCTACCGCAGTTGGGAGTGGAGAGGAACAGCCTTTTCCTATCCAGCGCATTGTCAAGAACTCCCTAGAAGGAGACTTCTGTGACTACCAGTGGAGGCATCCTCATCAAGTCCGGGTGGATGTGCCTTCTGGTGAGACCGACATTCAACCAGAAGGGCGCTGCCGAAAGGGACTCTGGTGTCACCAGTCATTAACAATCTGCCTCATCTCCTGTCCCAGCTGAGGCTGCAGCTGCTGCAGGGAGTCCCAGCACAGTGTCCCCATGATCATGCCTTCCTCTATTATGTACAATTATCCTCCGTGATTTTTAAGATGATGGCAGAGAGCAGTGGCTTGATTCCAGATTTACTGATACGATTTATTATGAACTTCTGAAGGAGTAAACAGAGGATTGTGTATGAGCTCACTGAAATCACTGGATTGAGTTTGTCCATCCCCCCGCCCTTTTTTTCTTTTTGTTATATTTAAATGACAAAGGTGTGAGTAGTATCTTCGGGCCTATGACTAAGGAAGTAAAACATAAAACAGCAATGTTTTCAGGTAGGCTACATGATGCTTTGTTTATATAGCACACATTTTGAGTTGTTTGATTTCAGCATTGTATCTGGAAATAACACTGTACACATTTATTTTCACAGATAGGGGTCTATTTTCTTTGCAGAGCAGGTGCTTAACTCCCATTAGCATAAATGGAAGTTATGTGAATTCAATGAAATACAGAGAGGACCCCTTTTATTATTTGGCTATAGTTTTTATTCTATTTGTACATCTTAAAAGTTACTTAAATAGACAGTGGTTGCATGCACCATTGAAATTTTCTACGATCTAAAATAAAAAATGAGCCTAGCACTTAAATAAGTTTTGAGGATTTTTCTCTCCAAACTATAGAATTGCAGTCTGTTTGTTTTGGAGCTGTATGTCCCCATTCAACTAATTGAAATACAGGTAAGATAACAAGTCATAAATTAACTACAAATATAACCTGAAAACGCCGAGCATATTTTGCTTCAGAATACACTTGTACAGAACTATTAATCATTGTTGGATTTTTTAAAATGATATGTGAACACACATATTCTAAAGAATTAAAAATAAAAATTACTCACTGCCGCGGCTCCTTTACTGAATAGCAAGCTTTCCTATATATGTGGAGCCGATTTTAATAACACATGGGCCAGTGAGTATAGAATTATTCACGTGTCCTGATGATTGATAGTCAGCCTATCTACCTGTCTTCCTTGCAGATGTGTTTTATAGAAAGCCATTGCCATTGTTAATGCTTCAGTGCTGTCACACAGACACAGCTGTCATAAATATCCCCTAACCACTATGTTTGCTGCTTATCTGAATTAGTTAGAATGCTGTTTGCAGCTCCAGTTTTGAAAGAAGCAGTTTATCTTCCACCTCCTATTATTTTGTTTCCCATTAACCTCTTCCAAGGAAGATTTTGTTTTCAGTTGTGAAAAATACACAGAAGTTTCAATCCCCGATTATATTTCTGCAGTAGTCAAATGTTAAAATTCCAAAATCATTCTCAGCTTAAAGAAGAGTTTGAAAAATAAAATGGCAACTTAAAAACTGTAATTTGGGAGATGACTCAATCTTATCGTCCTAGCTTTATTTGTCCCCTATCCCATTCACTAATTACCTAAGAAAATATTCATCTTTACAATTTAACCCTGAACTTTGGCAACGTTTCAGGTGCCTTGATTGATATGACTATTTGGGGGCCAAAGGAATAGTGGTCATTTTACTATAAATTTTAGTAAATACAATAAATTTGACATTTGCTAGTATATTAAAAGGGCCTTGAAAAAGTCTAGAACAGGAAAAATGCAGGCGAATAAGAGAGATCCAATGTAACTGCTCAAAATGTAAAGCAAGGTTTAAGTGTTTATTTGAAGATATTTTACAACTGAAGTGAAAAATTAGAATGAAAAGTTTATATGGAATCCCCACAAAAAAATGATCTACGTAATGTGGTTTAGAATGACAGTCAAGGTGTAATATACAATGACTATTAAAAAATGCCTCGCACAGTTTTCATAGCCAGCTAAAATAAGAATAAACGAGATTCGATGAGCCATTTCTCTTGCACTTTAAAGAGCAGATTGATATAGTAGCATCTGAGAAACTGGAAGTGCTGGGAGTTATCAAGGATTTGAGTGACACAAAATAAATACAATGCATTTTTGGTTTTTAAGTGGATTACACTTAAGCAATAATTGTTTGCTTTATGGAACTACTTCATGTTTTCAGGTAGGACAGGGCCTTCATCAATTTTCCACAAGAATTTTGTGCCCTGAATATAAATAACCCCCTTCTGTGGGGAAGAAGGTGTACAGAACACAAAATATGAAGTTAAACTGAGATTTTGTGTTTTACTCAAATAAGAGTTCTTTAATGAAAAAGAGCTGCATTAGAAATCAGTCAGTTTAATTATTATGCTTTATCCCCTGCTGCTGACGAACCTGAGAGCATGGCTAAGCTCTGGCAGCCTCCACATAAAGAAAGCAAAGCTGGGCTCAGCTGACCTAAGTCCAGTTAGCGTCTCCCCAAACACTAGTGTTTCTCTTTAAGTAAGTGTGGTCATTAGCTTCTAGATGCTTGGAGGTTTTTGCCAGTACTGGCTTATTCTTCATTGGAGGAACAAAATTTTTCCTTTAGCTGATGAGAAACACTTCTTTTGGTTTTCCCTTCATGGAAAAGAAAAGCCTTTGGCATAAACTATTCTGTGATGCCAAATATTCAGAGAAAAACTGAAATTGCAAATACTTAGTTCTGCTGATAATATCTAGATATTTGATGACCTAGAAACAAAATCATCAGAATTCTCCACCGGACTTTGCAATTTTTACCTGGATTTTTATTATCGTAGCCACAACACTGTTCAGTTAAGTCAAAAGGCACAAGGCATGTTTGTATGGGGTACCAATGAAAATAATTATATAAAATAAGTTACTTTACAATAATATATTAATTCATTTCCTTGTTATAATAAAGTATATGTATTTGAAATTTAAAAAGTTGGTTAAAATGTCTGATTGCAACTCTAGTATTAACTTGATTTCTTCTAGGAAAAGCACTTGATTTAAAAAAGAAAAAAAGTGTTATTAATTCCAATTAATGTTATAATTATTCATGTTATAGTGAATGTAGTACAGTGGCTTTCGTTTTAATAATTATATATGTAAAAAACCATGATTAAACTAATTATTATATAAATAGTGTTCTTATTCAGGTAGCATTAGTTTATAAAAATAGATTTATAGGATTAATATCTTTTCAAGCCATTTTTTTCTGAATTGATAAGAAAATACTTATGACTTTTATGTATTATGGAGTAGTTGATTCAATGAAAAGAAAACCCTAATATCTAATTTTATGGAAACCTAATTAATGTGTGTGTGTGTAGTAATTTGCAATATTCAATGAAATTCATATATTCCCATTTTGGTGATAAATGGCCTATGAATATAAACCTTCTGAAACAAGTGCTAGTTTGTATAATTAATCATCTTTATGATTCTTCTGTGGTTTCAAACTGTCATCTTCAATAGCAGTTTGGATTTTGAAGCAGTCGCTAATTATAGTGTTAATTTTTTTTTTATGGCTGACAAAATTGTGTTTAGTTTTAGAATTTCAAAACTGCTAAATTTTATCTTGAAAAATTACTGCTTAGAACAGTAGCCTCAAATCACAGCTTAGACCAGCCGAGCATGAAGCTGCTTCATTCATATGAATCTAGATTAACACTGGCCTGTATAGAAATGGAAAGCTATTTGTTTCTTCTATGAGTATGTGTACTACTCTTGGTATTTCTAAAATCTAATAGGAAATCAAATATCTGCTCATTCATGTTTATATGTAAATATTTATATGCCATATAAGTTGGACTTGCAAAGTGAGGAAGTGAATGAATCATTATATTCTATTTCAAGGAAGGTTTGCATGAATTTTTGAGAATGTCAACGATCAGGACATTTTTTTTACATTTTAAAAACATGAATTATTTATCGTTTAGGGAATATCAAAGCATAACATTGTGGAAGAAATGTTGCACTCTTACTTTTTTGGCTGGCAGGTAAAACTGATCCATGGCTCATTCCCTAAGATCTTTCTCCTCCTGACAAGCCAATAGTTTCTCAACATTTAGATGAAATCTGTTATGTTTACTTGTCCTAGTATAACGACTGTTAGGTAAAAAGTGAACATCTGTTGGTATCCTAAAAACTAGTTACCCTTTTGACTTAGGGGGGAAAAAGACTAGTCGGGCAGTCCTCCTTTGGTTAATCATATTCCTCAGCAGAGTTTCTAATCATTAGAGATTAGAAACGTACACAGAAATATACACAAAGTAGATACGTAGAATTGTCTCTCTGAACAGGACAACCTGGTCTAGCACGGTGCCTGGCACATAACAGGCATTCAATAAATATTTGGGTGAATAAATGTTTCATATGTGAAAGTTGACGGTTAAAGGAAAACTTAAATGTGTGAAGCATTCAGACGGCAATTTCCAAGTTGGCTATAGATTAATGGTCAGGAAAAAAAAACCCAATCTATTTAACTATATTTGCAGGGAAAGCGATATATAGAAAATAAATTTAGAAAAGAGTACTTGTCCTTTCTTCCAGTCTTCATCCCAGTCCTTCTCCCCTCCTGCATTTTAAAGCGAGCAATTGGCCACTAGTGCAATGAAATCCTAACAGTTGATTCAAATAGTTATCAAACCACTGGAAAAATGCTTCCTTTTCATTGTGCTTTTTTTGGACACTATAGATACAGTAAATCGTGAACTACATTATAAAAATACCTCTTTTATGCCCAAACATTCAATAGGAGAGAACGACATTTCTTTTTTACCTTGGTAAATGTTTTTAAGGTGTTTAGGAATAAGCCTTCTCTTTGTCAAAACTGCTTAAATGCAGTGGTTGCTAGGAATTTACTAGAAAACTTATAGTTAATAATATCAGGAAGATAAGGGATAAATGTTTAGTCAGCTAATAGGACAGATCAGCTTGAGTAGCATATGCTTTTTCATTTCCCTGTCATTTGCTTGATCTTTTGTGTTATGGAAAAAGAGTGGTAATTGAAGTTTTAAAGGTTTATTTTCCATTATTGCCCATCAGCCAATGGTTTTAGCATTTTTTCCATCTTTTGGATAGAGAAATAGATTGTTCCAAATAATTGAAAAAGATAATGCTTAAGAGATTTCTGAAAAAAAGGGGCTGATAAGATTTTAATACAAATGTGAGCAAGGTCATCTTTAAAACCTTAATGAATTAACTCTTCTTTAGCCATGTAGTTTTCTTTTTTCTTCCACAGGTAAAAACTTCAGAATTTTGTCATGCTTTCTGTAATGCTAAATTTTAACATAAAAAATATTTTTAAATGTTCATTTTTTAAAGAATATTATTTAACATTATTTCCTTTAATGTTTGCTGGCTTATTGAAATTGGTATAGACCCATATTTGTTACTATTTACTTTTGACTTTTATGTCCTACCTTTATTTCTTTCCTTAATTGGGTGGTAATGGCTTTTTTAAAAGTGTTGTTCTAACAAACATGCTATAAAAGTCAACCACTCCTTTAAAGATTCAAAGACGAGATCTTCGGCAGAGAGATCTCCAGCTTCATGAGGGTTCTCTCAGATGGAATTTTCAGATAAAAGAAATTCTTAACCAAAAATAGTCAGATATCATCAGACTACTGTAGGTTAGCATGCTGTTAAATTTTACAGAAATTTTAACTCACCAACTGGTAATAGCAGATGCTACAGAATGGGGACTAATGTAACTTCTGCTTTCCCGACTTCTCTAAATCTGCTGTAAATACCAAGTTGCCACACAGTATGTCTTTTTGTGGTAGAGAACTGTAGTGTACTTAAGCTTGTATGCTGCATTCTGGCTTGGAATTTTGGTCCGTGGTTTCATCCATTGTTACCAGTGATGCTAGACGCTCCCAAGAGTTAAATACAGTGGAGCTGTATTTATATGAAGCGAGTTCCAGCGGCTGTTTCATTGCTTATTACCTCCCACTTTGCTTCCATCTGTGTGTGTGGCAAAGGGAATTGCCCTAAAAAATATAGGCTTCCTCTGAACACAAATGTGTGTTTGTATACCAGTAACTCCACAATCTCCTGAACTGGGGTGCCATTAATAATTGTACTTTTTAAAAAGCTTTAAGAGCTTAAAAGGGTTTAGCAGTTCTTCTGTGGAAACTCACGTTTACTTCCACAGTTTCTGTAAATGCACTAACAACAGAAAAATCAATGCATATTAAATTGAAAAGGTAATTGGTAAGATATTTTTTTAACAGAAAACTTTAATTTTTAGATTGCTACAGGAGAGGAATGGTGTATCTGTTCAGAATCAATGGTTAACATAATCATCTCAGACTTTTTTTAAATGACTTCATTTAATTGAAAGATTACAAACACGCTGATGAGCCACACATCCATGGAATACTTATCCTGAAGCCCAAAGTCCTACTCATTTTAATTTGTTTGCCATGCTTAATGTATCTGAGAAACCAAACTGAAATTACAGAATACTTTTCTGTCTTAATTATTTAAAAAAATTTATTAACCTACTTTTATGTTAAGTAAGGCTTGAGACAGATATTTTTACCATAAAATATACAGCATCGGGCTGGTAGGAGTTACTGCAGATAAGGGAGCTATTTAAAATCAGCTGCTAGGTACTATAAACCCTTTAAAATTACTAACAAATGAGGTAGGCTTGACTGAGGACTGTTCAAAATGGTTAGCCATGTGCTTATAAAAAAGGACACATGAATGATATTTGTGTGTTTAACCCTGGTTATAAAAAGTCATTCGATTTTTATAACAGCATGTTCAGCGGTTACAAAACCTTACGACTTGAGCTAAAAATGTAGAATCCTACTGTAGAAAGGAAATAGCTAGATAAAGCTGCATTAGTCATATTTGAAAAATAAAAAATATGTATGTATATGTGTACATATGTATATGTACATATTTACAAAGAATAATGATACTTCAAATTTGATTTTTTTCAAATGAGCAATGAAAAGTACTCTGACAGAATTTTTCTTGTGATCTGAAAGAACCCTTTCCCCACACCCAGCTCATGAAACTTAGTTATTATTAAAAGTGTGACTATTTAGGAAATTATTTGTGTTGGTTTTTAAGATATCAAATGTGATAAAATATAAGGCTCTATGTAGATGAAAAGAAAATAGAAGAAAGACAAGAGGGAAGGAAGCAAAAAAAAAATATATTGGAGAGAGGGATAAACATGAAGGAAAAACAGGAAAAACAACATCCTTTATTTTAAAGAGCAAGCATTGTGCTAACCTCTTTTTGTTGTGGTCATAGTTAATATTCACAACAGTCCTAGGAGATGGGTCTCAAAATTCCTTTCTCACAAATGAGGAAGTGAAGATCAGAGATGTTAAAATATAAAGGACACACAGCACATAAGTGGCAGAGCTGGGAAAGAAGGCATGCTCTGGCTGGTATCTGAGACGGAAAAAGTCAACCCTGGCTCCATTCTCAAAATCTAGTTTAATACAATCTGTGCCTCCCTGTAAGTGACAAGAAGCCCTTGCTAGACAGCCAGTGGTTAGGCTGATGAGCCATGTGGGAATGGCATGGGTAGGGTCCAGAGGCCCCTTCCAGTCCACTCCAGCAGAGGGGAGGGACAGACCCATGACACAGCTTCAGAAGTAGTGAAGAGGGGGGACTAAAATGATCAGTTTTCATGAATTTTTCCACAAGTTCTGTACTTTGCTCTTATTAAGATAACCTTTCATCTCCTAAGGATCTTAAGAACATTAAAAACAATCTTTAGACGCTTAGCAGGTGATTGAAAACACATTACCTGCCGTTCTGCCCTGGTACGCTGGCATTTCTTAAAGGGGTGAGGCTCCTGATTGCCTCACATTAACAACAACGCATGAAAGTCATGTGGTCTTTAGCAAATCATTCAGCTCCCTGTACTTTCTGTCTCCTGCTTGTTAAAGAGAGGTTTGCACGCTGGTCCTAATGTCTTCACATAGCAAACTTCAGAATTAATTCTTAAAGCAAACAAAAACCAAACCACGCAAATGTTATAGAATTAATATGTATGCCATTTACATATCAGTTTTAAGAACGTGTTCAATCTGAGTGGTAGTTTAAAGAAAAAGAACATGTGACTATTCTGTGATAAACTAATAGTATTTTCTTCACTTAGATTACTGTTCTTTTCCTCTCCACATCTCTGTTGATAAATGGGTCAGACACCATCATCCCTATTTTACAATTGAGGCAATGAGAGGTTAAGTGCCTGACCATTGCCAGTAACCAAGATGAGAGCAGGATGTAGTTCTCTTGTCCAAATCTGAGGTTCATTTCACCTCCTTCATATGGCCAAATTGCTACTTCAGTAACTACCTTTGGCATTGGCTGTAAAAAGAGGGTCATATCAAAGCTTTAAAAGGTGGTCACTCTTAGAGCTAAGATTTTGTTATTTCAGGAATCAGCACCCTGACTCTTTTTGGCATAAAAATGCTTTACACATTTAGCAAAAAATTAGAAAACAGTCATCTCATCGGGGGTGAACTAGCTGTTGGTGAACCCTGTATATGAAGTGGTGGGAAAATCTGAGTCATCCCTGACCTAGGATGTGGACTTTGGCGGATGAATCTGAAGGCAGAAAATGTTTCCAGATCCACTTTAGTTCAGTACAATACTGGACAATTTTTGCGAGTCCTTCCTTATAGTATTCTTTTGATGTAACTATGAGCTATTTTCTTCACATTGCTTCTAATAGATTTTTTAATTAATTGAAATTAATTATCACCATTAGAAAGTTGTGAATATTTTTCCTAGCACAGACGTAAATTGTTTGAAAATTATTTTAAACTATTGTTTTTAAGGGAAAAATTTTATAGTGATATTCTAGATTTAGCCTTTAATGCCTTGACAGAAACTTGAAGAGATGCTGAAGCCAAGTCATTCATATGCCATTTGCTTCCCAATACTTGGCCTGACACACAACATACACCGAGAAATGCTACAGTTGTCACTGTAAGAACGTAAATTTTAGGCTATTTATATTTTGAATGTCAGTAAAGTTAAAAAAGAAAAACCATGTCAGTATTTACACATGTTGACCTAAGAACACATTATAATTAATTTTCATCTGTATTTCATAGTCATCATATGCCAAAATGATTCACTGCTGTATCTTTAATCCCTGGCATAGTGAGTGGCATAGAGTTGGTACTCAGTCCATGCTGGTGGAATAAATTTGTACGCTAGTTCAAAGGACATGAGAGCAATGGTTTTCTTTAACCCATTTCCCATATGCTCCAAGAATATTTGCCGGCAGTGCTTATGGCTGCGGCATTTACCCCGAGATAACTCATGGGTTACAATCCTAACCTTACCCCCAAAGTTTGCCACAAAATATCTCGCTTTTATTATTATTTTCACTTCTGTCATTAGTGTTTGGAAACAAATGACATCGTTCTATTTATAGCATTCTGTTTTTAGTATATTTACAAAATATAGTAATCCTTGACTGCTGAAAATATCAAATCCTAGAAAACGTAGCATTCCTACACGTGATGTTAACATCATTCTTGAACAGTTGTTAGCCAAAGATTCATCTGATGAATATGATTTATGTATACATTTCTGCTACATTAGGATTAGAGACAAGTTCTGCTTAGAAATAACTCCAAGAACAGTTTTTATATTTTATTTTCACATTGAAAACCAGTCAGATTTGCTTCAGCCTCTAAGAGCGTGTTTATATAAAATTAACGCTGGTAGCGAGCTGCACTTTTTTTTTAAATGGGAAATGGGTTAACTGGGTTTAGAAACTTGAGCAAAGATTTTCCCTACTTAAAGATTGAGGCATTATTGGATTACAAGTCTCCTAGAGAAAGTCTCAGTTGCTTTCGTGCTCATGAGCCCCTTACTAGTGAGTTCTAAACAGACAGAACCAGGTGAGAAGAGTCGGGAAGTGCCAAAGGTAAGAAGGACAGTGTTGTCCAAACAGGTGCTATTTACAGCCGAAGATGTCAAATGAAAAGAGTGGTCTTCTTGTTTGTTAGTATACCTGTTTAGTCTTACCTACAAGTAATTCAAATGCCAAAAATTATTTCTTTAGGTGTGGAAACAGCCTGTGAACACGCAGTCACACATTCATGCTAAGATTATACTTAAAGTGCTTCCTGATGGTGATATTTAATGCTAAAAATGGGGCAGTCTGCAGTTCACTTTCTAAATCTAACATTACAATCATCTTGGGTTATTTTTATAGTCAACTAGATGAAAACGTGTAATAGGATGAGGTAGATCAATTTAAGTTTCTAGAAGCATGGGGGTGGAAAAGGTCAAATGTAGTTCCATTGTAGGGTATTTTTGTTTGTTTATCAGAAACATTTAAATTTAATAAAATTAAATTTTGAAAAGTTAGATGTGTAACTATCTATTGTAAATGATACCAAATTCTGTCGCAAACTGTATCTGGGCACGTATTCAAACCTTAATGTTTCATAATCTTTTATTGATGTTGTTTCTTAATAGTCTTGTCATTACTACTACATGAAACTATGTAAACATATTTACCTATTTTCTTGTTTTAGTAGATAGTTTCTAGATATTACTGTCAATGAAATGTTGCATATGGCATCATATATTAACTTAAATTTGCACCATTATAACCAATGATGTAGTGTTATGTTTAGGAGCCAAGTTCTCAGAGTATATTGATCTTTATGAACGATATACTATGTATTATCAGTGAGGCCTGCCTTTTTCCAGTATTTAAAGTTATGTGAAGTTATGAGGTGCTTTAGCTTTAGCTTGCTTCTCACCTTATATGAGAAAAAGTTATAAATATGTTATCATGATTAGCTTTTGTCTTTTCTTGGGCTTTTGTGGTTCTTTTTGGAAGGACTTGGTCAGGAGTTGGAGGAGAGAAAAGAAATAGTGGACCTCTTCTTTCATATAAGTACGATATCAACCCTTTACTGCTTATGCTTTTGTTAGGTTTTTTGTATCATTTATTTTGAGGGCTTCATTTTCCCTAATGCAGTATTTTCTAAAATTGAAGAGAAAATTGAAGAATAGTGGAACCTAGGAAAAGAGCTGAAAGAAGGGAAAATGGACTGAGCAAAGGAATAACAGAGTTATTCAATACTATTGTGAACTTATGTCATTGCCTAAAAATAAATTTGGATTCATTTTAATAACTAGGGAAGTAACCATTTAAAAACTCATTCATACGACTAAATGAGAATTCTTAGTGGTATTACATTCCTCAAAGTAAGAAGCAGAACTTATTTCCCTCACTTGTATATCATTTCCAAAATTATATTTTTGAAACATTTAACCTTAATACTAGAACACTAATTGAAGGACATACTTTGTAGAATGATGATGCCACTCTCCAATAAGTTGTCTTGGACAGATGATATCTGAAAATATCATTCCCTGTAATATACATTTTAAAGTTCTAATCATTTGGTCTACATGGAGGTGAGTTTTTCAGCTTTGGAAATGATTTCAAAGCTTAGATTGAATTGCTTCCTCTTTTTTTATTTTTAAAAATGTAATGTTTAATGTTTCTAGAAAATGTGGATAGTATATCTAGCACTAACACCTATATAGATGGATTATGCCATTTTATAGACTCCTCCAAGAAAATGTCTCTACAGTCTAAATCAGTTTTATTATACATAAAAATGAAAACCATTCAGAATTCTACTTGATCCTGCATCTCATCTTCAAATAATTCTCTTTTCTATTTCAAACACTTGCATGATATCTTTAAGCAATTCATTTTGGATGCTATGCAGAGAAATCATTATCCTTTAAATCAGCCAGCAAAAATTCATACGTGCAATTTGTACTGGGTACAGTTAATATTCTCCTCACTGAATTTTGCACAGAAGAAGATATTATTTGGGAAACTTTACAAGTAATGCCACCCTCCTCCCGCCTTTTTTTTTTTTTTTCCAGCAAATCACTATGTTGTGGTGGCTAAGGATGTAAATACTGGAACCAGATGACATTGGCACTGATATTGCTAGCTATGCAACCTTGATAAGATGATTTAATCTTTGTGTTTCTTGATTTCTTCTGTAGAATTAAACACTACCTTGTAGAATTAAACATTACCCTACATTGGAGTGTTGTGAGAAATGAGTTAAGACATGTAAAGTACGTAGAACAGAACTCTTGGTAAATTTTAGCTACTATTATTATTATTCATAGGTATCATCATGTAAGATCTTGCTGGAAAAGCCAAGGCATTATTTCATAGTTGTAAGATTTCTTTGTATATGTAAGCTAGACTTTTGTCATGTATATTAGCATATTAACAACATGTTTAAAAAAGGATCAATAGCTTGACTTAGACAATGCCACAGTTATTTCAAAATCCTAGTCAATAATACAGTTTTTGTTGCTGTGTTCTCTGTAAGTCTGGTTTGCTTATGATGAATTTTCGTTACTAAAAGTGCTTGAATGTGGCTGCTATACGTAATTGTATAGTTTACATAAGTTTTCACTTTTTTTTTTTTAATTCCCTGTGTGATTTCTCTTTCGAGAGCAATAGTATTTCTTTGAGTTGTCAGTTTCAGAGCAGCACTTCAGGGACCTACACGATTCAAGGAAGAAGACTGTCTGGTTTCCTTTACATTCCGAGGGAACCATCAGCTTCAGGAGGAACAGTCACGCGGGCTTCAATGCTTTTGGACATGAGAGATATCTTGTTCACCATTTTCCATTGATTTGCTTTGCAGCTTGCAGTACCCCACAATGATGAATGGACCCGATTTGCCAGGACCCTCGTGGAGATTCGTGCTAATAGAGCTGATAGCGAGGAGGAAGGCACCGTGGAGTTATCTGCCTAGAGGAAGTGAGCCGCCCCCACTCCAGCCCCCACTTTCACCTTCTAGAGCTCAGTGCCACTCACATTCAGTGTCCATTCAGTATTAGTATTGCTGTGACAATTTGGGTCCCATATTTTGCCAGCTTTGCTCCAAGTATTCCAAAGGTGTCCTACCCTGCTTTCCACTAACCTGAAATTCATCAGAGCATTTCTATCTTTATATTTCTGTCTCAAAAATAAGGAGGGGGGGACCTTTAAGGGGTTTAGTTGTTGCCTTTTAACTACTTAGTAGCTGTATTTAATAGCTGAAAACCTCTGGTTAAATTTGTGCTTACATGCACTTCTGGCATAGTCCTATTAAATCCATATGAAGCCAGATATGATTAGGTGCAGATGTGGTGTGCTTCATGATATGGTACAGGGCCAAAGACTTGAGATGTGGTGTTTTACATGGTGACTCACATTATGAATGGATTTACTAGAAGAACATTGCTGCTCCTTATTTATTGTGGTATGCTGCATGGAACATATTTATTTGAAAGCATTAAAATAAACGATCCTAGAGCATGTGCATAATGAGAGGACTGTATTGTCTCTGCTGCTGTTGAGGTTACATTAAGTTCCAAATAACAATTACAGTATGCCAGTTCCATTGAGGACAAGAAATCTTTAGGGATTTGTTGCAGTGAACAGAATGAATTTTAATGCCTATATTTTTAGGTACTTTTACAATATTTCAAATATAGTTGACCATTGATACTTGTCATTCAAGCTAATGCAGTCTGACAAAAGTTTAGAGTTCCTAAATATGACAGCAGTATTGCCAATAAAATGTTTCAAACCAGATCTGCACCAGTGTGGATAAATCCTTTACTCGGCGGAAGCCTGATTAGAAGGGAGTGGGGGAGATCCATTTGGGTCATGTGAAAGATTGATCATGAATTTATAGGCAGCCACCTGGCTGGACTCAAACCACGACTCTTGCTTTATTTTTATGAGGGAATGTGTGTGGTTTTTTGGAAAGCTCTCCCTTATCTCCTTCACCAGAGCCACTCTTGGCCAAAAACTCTCAAATGTTGGAGTAAGAAAAATAGGTGAAGATGCACAAATACCAAAAATGCTACACATTTCACTTTTTAAAAAATTTATTTACACCAGAAAAATTATGTTTATTACTATTGGACTAAGAAATATGTCTATAAACAACCCTAATGAATATTTTTTTTTCAAAAAGTCATTTCATGCCTAGAGAGAATGAAAATAAATAGTGGTTGAGTTATGAAACACATTTGAAGACAGACGTTCAGCTCTTTAGGAAGAGAATTTCCATGGTGCTTTGTCAATAGGGATTCTTTGAACTGTGGGATTTCTTTTATTTTTAAAATAACGATATGCTTTTCTCCAGGTGCTCTATGGTACATATATATTGAAATTCTTTGTAAATGGAAATTAAAAATTTAAAGATAAAATGTGAGTGTCTTAAATAGGTTTTAAAACAATTTGATAAAAAGTACTAGGGTGAAAAGAATTTCTCAAGCATAGACCAAAGGACCAAGAATAATCAATAATCTATGAGTTGCTATTATAGACCAAACTCTGAATAATTCAATGAGTGAAAAGTACAAAGGCCAGAGTCACTTGTATGAAGCACATAAAGGATTACAAGAGTTCCATGGTATTAGAAGTGTCGATAGTGGGAAAGCACGTGGTATGGAACTCATGACAAATCCCAGTCGGGAAATCACAACAGTGGCCTGTGGGGTTCCGAAGGAAGGCCATGCCATCTGAAGCAAAGAATTACGTGACTTTTGAGAAACAGCTCCTGGCATGTTACTGAGTCCTAATAGAAATAGAGCTCTTCACCATGAGATATGACGATACTAGACATTGAAAAAGTCCATTATAATTTGAGTTTTGTCAGCCTCACCAAGTCATAACGTTGGTCAGATCCAGCAGAAACCCCTTGCAAGATGGATGTACATCTGAGCAGGACCAGAGGGCATGAGTAAGTTGCATAAACCAGCAGCTCAGAAGCCCACTGTTACCCAATAAGATTTTACCAGCACCCATTTTTCCATGCTTGCCTACATGGTCACATGTAGGGTGGGTTCTCTATGATCAGCTGAATAAAGGAAAAATTCAGAGTTGGTCTACATATGGGTTGGCTCAGTTTGTGGGTGAAAACTGAAAGTGGCTGACAATTGCGTTATCAAGGGTGATCTTGAAAGATAGTAAAGAGGAAGAAACTTTCCAATAGACAGAGCTGTGAAGTGCACACCTAATCATCTATTTTGTGTGGAAGAAGTGGCCACAAGTCAATATAGATTTTATCATCCTACCCCAAGCCATCATCATCTCTCTCATGAATTCTTGGAATAATCTCCTAACTTATCTCCCTGCTTCCACCTTTGACCTCTTCATTATCTCCTCAGTATAGCCATTTGAGTGATGCTATTACAACACTGAACTCAGCTCAAAACACACCAATGGCTTTCACATCACTTTGAGTAAAAGTCAAAATCCTTAAAGTGACCCATGGGCCCTATATGATCTGACTCTAACTTTCTCTCTGATCTTATATCCAATTACTCTAATCTCTTCTAATCCACTTCAAGTACTCCAATCTCACTCTGCTTTTGACACACCAAGCACATCTAATCGTAGGCCCTTTGTACTAATTGTTTCTTCTGTCCAGAATGCTGAAAGCATTGAGTCTATAGACCTTCATGCACATATATTTCAAAATTCCACCCTTTAATTAAGGTCATTCCTCTGACTGACTAATTTTTCAACTAACTTTTTATCTTTGAAAGTAACAGCTTCCCTAAAGGCCTAATGTCAATGTCAATATTGAAGAAGCCATAGTTTAAAACAGCAACAACAACTGGAGATGAGCTTAAAAGCATCTGATGTTTCCTATCTCCGAGAGAGCACTGAGAAAGAAAGAGGATTAAAAATTATCAGTCGAATTAAAATGAAGAAAAGTATATTTTGTATTCTTATTGAGGTATAATTATGTAAATAAAATGCATGTATATTGTGTTTGATTCAACAAGTTTTAATAATTATGTACACTCAGCTAACTACCAGACAAAACAAGATACAGAACATTTTAATAAGCACAGAAAATTCTTTCATGCCCTTTCTAGCAATCATTGTTTTGATTTTTGTCAACATAGATACAGAAGATACAGAACATTTTAATAAGCACAGAAAATTCTTTCATGCCGTTTCTAGCAATCGTTGTTTTGATTTTTGTCAACATAGATTAGTTTTGCCTGTGCTGTTCTTAAACTTCATATAAGTGAAATCATACAGGATGTCTTATTTTATGCCTGGATTATTCTATGCAGTATAATTTTTTTGACATTTGTTCATGTGCTAAATATTTCAGTAATATGTTACTTCTTAGTGCTGACTAGTATCTCATTTTAGGATTATACTGCAATTTGTTTATTCATTCACCAGTTGATGAACACTAGTGTTATTTCCAATTTTAAGCCTTTTTGTATAATGTTGCTGTGAATATTCTTGGACAGTTCTATTTGTAGGCATTTATTTTCTTAGATAAATACTGATTGGGATTTCTGGGTCATATGGTAATTCGATGTTTAACTTTATAAGAAACTTCAAAGAGTTCTGCAGACTGGTGATACCATTTTACATTTCGACCAATAAAACATCGGAGTACTGATTGTTCCACAGGTTCTTCAATGGCTAATATTATTAGTCCTTTCTATTTTAGCCATTTTGGTGAATATGAAATAATATCTAGTTGATTTTAGTTTGTAGATATTTGATGTCTAGTAATTTTAAGCACCTTTTCAAGTGTTTCTTGGCCATTCTTATACCTCTTATTTATCTTAATAATTGTAAATATTTTTTCCAGTCTGTGGTTTGGAACTTCATTTTCTTAATAAAATATTTCGGTACAAAGAATTTTTAATTTTGTTGAAGTCCAGTTTACCCATATTTATCTTTTATGCTTGGTATTTTATGGTTCTTTCTAGGAAATCTTTGCCTGCCATGGATCACAAAGATACCACCATTTGTTTTCTTCTGGACATTTTATTGTTTTAAATTTTACATTTAGGTCTATGATGGGTCTTAAATTAATTTTTGTGTATGGAGTAAGGTTGTGGTCAAAACTTTTTTTTTTTTTAACCTACAGATATTTAACTGTTTTTGGTAATATTTGCTGAAAAGATCATTTTCTTTTTGACCATTAAATTGAATTAGCGTTCTTGGTAAAAAGCCAATTGCCAATATACATATATAGGTGTATATATAGAACACTATTCTATTTCATTGAGCAATTTGTTTGTCCTTTATACACTATTTTATACACTACTACATTGTCTTGATTGTTATAGCTTTTACTAAATCTTGAAATGTAGTATAAGTTTTCCAACTTAGTTATTCATTTTGAAAGATTGTTTTAGTTATTCTAGGTCTTTTGTGTTTCCACATGAATTTTAGAATCATTATGCATTTTTTTTTTTTTAAACGTACCTCTTTGATTTAACTGGGATTTCATTTAAACTATACACCAATTTGGGAAAATGGACATCTTAACAATTTTGATTCTTCCAGTATATGAACAGGGTTTATCTTTTCAATTATGAAGACTTCTTTAATTTATCTCACTAATATTTTTAGTGTATAGGTTATACACATCTTTTCTGGATTTTTTTATTTTTTATTTCATTTTTTATTCTATTATACACATTATTTTAAAATTTTATTTTCCAAATGTTTTTCCTGGTTTTCAGAAATAAAATTTATTTTTAAATATTGACCTAATATTTTGTATCCTTGGTAAATACACTTATTCTGTTAGATTTTGTCCTACTTGGATTTCATGGAGCTTCTTGAATGTGTAGATTAATGATTTTCATCAAATTTGGGGAGTTTTCAGCCATTACTTCTTCAAGTATTCTTTCTCTGTCTCCCCTCCTTCTGGAACTCCCATCATGTGTATGTTGATGCACATGATGCTATTCCTCAGGTCTCTGTTCAATTTTCTCCCTTTTGTTTCCTTTTTGTTCTTCAGACTGTATAATTTCAATTGACCCTTCTCTATGTTTGTTTATTTTTTCTTTACACTATTCAAGTGTAAAGTTGAGTTCCTCTAGTGAAATTTTTATTTCAGTTATTGTGCTTTTCAACTCCAAAATTTCTATTTGGCTTAAAAAAATAATTTCTGACTATTGATATTCTCTTTGTTGAGACAGCATTCTCATACTTCCCTTTAGTTCTTTAGAAATGGTTTCTTTTAATTCTTTAACTATATTTATAATAACTGATTTAAAGTTTTTGCCTGGAAAACACAATATCTGAGTTTTTTCAGACAGTTTCTATTGATGTTTTTCCTTGTGTATATGCCATACTTTGTTGCTTCTCTGCATATGTACTTATTTTTGTCATTGAAACTGGGTATTGTAATATACTCAGTGATTGTAATATTAATTGACACCCAGTATTCATAATATTGTAATGTGCAACTCTCTCCTCCTCAAGCTTTATTGCTGTTTCTGCATTAACTGTTGTTTATTTAGTGAATTTTCTGGACTAATTCTGCACAGTCTGTTTTCTGTGTCGTGGATGGCCCCTGAAGTCTCTGTTAATTTGATATTTAGCTAATGATCAGACAGAGATTTCCTTACATGCCTGGAACAAAACAAAACAAAACAAACAAACAAAAACTTCCAGTCTTTGCCAAAGAGCTCATGTATGTGTTGAGGTGTACTCTTACCATTTAGCCAGGCAGTTTGCAACTCTGCATTAGCCTTTACTTCCTGTTTTTGCAGTAATCGAAGTCTCAAGATCATCAGGAGTTGAGACCTTAAGGTCTCCTCGCGTCTTTTCTGAGTATATGCCCAGTACTGAGTAAGTGTGTATGTTCTTCAGATTCCCAGGAATATGTCAAGAGTTATTCAAAGCCCTCACAGACATCTTATTTCCTAGCTTGTCCTCTCAAGTGTTAGGTTAATCTATTGTTTGCCCTAACTATTATTCATTACCTCAGACAGCTGTAACTAAGATATTAGCCTGTGAATGTTTTTGACAAATGCCTGTCCGGAAGCAGTTAGCACTGAGCCTATTCTAGGAGTTAGGTAAAATAAAGACAAGCATTTTGTGATAGACTACCAGGGAAGGACTGGACAGATCAGAACAAATAATTAGAATTATTTGTGAATGAGGTACTTTACGGTCCCTGCAGTACCAGGAAAGTGAGCTGTTATTTTCAGAGCGACTGCTGGACTAGGGTGAGGGGATAAGACTAGTGTAAATTAAAATACTACAACGTTTACTATTTTTTCTGAGAATCAGTAGTTTTTTTCAGTGTTCCCCAAGATTTGTTGTTACAAGTCTTTGATTAATTCTCAGAGTTCAAGAAAAACTGGATTTTGAGAGTTTTGGCCTGCTTTTTATTGCTTTTATGGAGAGACAGAATTTGGAGTTCCTGACCTTACCACTTTGACTGAGGTCATTTCCACCATTTTGCTTTTAATCCATCTGTGTATTTATATTTGAAATTTGTTTCTCTTAAACAGCTTAAAGTGTTTTTTTTTTTTCTTTTTAAAATCCAACCTAATAGTCTCTGCCTTTTAATTAGAGGGTTTAGTTCACATACAGTTAATGTAATTTTTCGCATGGTTGAATTTTTTTTTTTTGCATTGGTATTTGGTTTTTAGTGATCTCATTCATCCTTTGTTCTTCTGTTCATCCTCTCCTGTTCTTTTTGATGGCTCAGGTGATTTTTAGTATTGTATTAGATTTCATCTGTTGACCTCTATTATTTTTAGTGGTTTCACAGAAATATAATAAGCATATTTAATTAATTACAGACTATCTTCAAATGATGTTATACTACTTCTTTGTTTGTCCTTTGTTCCCCTAGTGTCATGTATTTTACATCTATATTGCTCTAAATCCCACAACACACTGTATTATTTTTGCTTCAGTGAATAGTGTTTTGAGGATTAAAAGTAATTTATAAAATAAAGATAAGTTTTAAAGGTTTTAAAAAATATATATATTTTTCTGGTTCTCTTCATTTCTTTTTGGAACTCTGATCTTTCCACTTAATGTCATCTTTATTCAATCAATGAAATTCTTTTGGCATATCCTGTATGAGATTCTGCAAGAGAATGAATTCCTCAGTTTTTGTATGTCTAAATATGTCTTTATTTTGCTTTCATTTATGAAGCGTACTTTTTTTCTATATAGAATTCTAGCTTGACAGTTTTTTGTTCTATAGGTATGTTTTCTAATATCTATTTTGCTCCATTTTGTCTTGAACAATATTACTTTTTAATGTTATTATTAGAACATTTATAATTTTTTATTTCAGATATTGTTAATTGTATGTAGAAATATAGCAGATTTTTATATATTGACTGTTTTACTTCTTTTTCTCCAATTTTTTTTTTTAATCTTATTACATTAACTAGGACATCGAGTCTTTCACATAAAGTATGTATTAGCTATAGGTTTTTTTGTAGACATCTTTTATCAGATTAAGTTTCTTTTTATTCCTGGTTTGTGAGAATTTTTTTAAATGAGTATTGAATTTTGACAAGTGCTTTTTCCAAATCTAATTTGAATAATCATAATTTTTCTTTTTAATCAGTATACTACATTATTTTTGAGTGTTATACTTAACTTACATTTCTGAGATGAACCCCATTTGTCCGTAATGGATTATCCCTTTTATATATTGTTAGAGTCTAATTGTTCAGTTTTTAAAAGTATGTTTGTGTCTCTGTTTACAAAAAAATATTGGTCTGTGGTGTTTTGTCTTATAATGTCTTTGATTTTGATAGTGTGGCAATGCTGTTCTTATAAAATGGTTTGGGAAGTGGTCCCTCACCTTCTATTTTTGCTAAGATTTTCTAGAATTTTCATTATTTCTTCCTTTGATATTTGGTAGAAATTGACAATGAATGAATGCATCTAGGCTTAGATTTTTCTTTGGTAAAAGATATTTAAACTTAAGAATTTGATTATTTAAATAGGGGTATTCATATTATATCTTTCTTCTTCAGTAACTTTGCTAAGCTATATCTTTCAAGGAATCCATTTCATCTATGTAGCTTAATTTATTGGCATAAGTTTGTTCATAGCATTTGTTACCACTTTATTATTGTTCTGTAGAATCTGTGGTAATAGCCCTGTTTTAATTTCTGATATTGGCGATCTGTTGTTTTCTCTTTTTTTTCTGATCAATATGATTAATGGTTTTCAATTTTATTAATCTCTTTATGGACCCAAATTTTGATTTCATTGTTTTCCTATATTGTTTTTCTGTCTTCTGTTTCATTGATTTCTGCTTTTTAAATTATTTTTTTGTTCTGTATCTTTGGAGTTTAATTTGCTCTTTTTTCCTCCTAGTTTTTTAAGATAGAAGATTAGGTAATTGATTTGAGATCTTCCATTTTTTCTAATGTAACTATTTAATAGTATGTCTCTCTCTCTAAACACAGCTTTAAATGTATCAGAAAAATTTTAATATGTCGTGTTTATGTTTTCATTCAGTTCAAAATATTTCCTAAATATCCTTGTGATTTCTTCTTTGACCCATGGCTTGTTTGGAAGTATATTGTTTTTTTTTCAGATATATGGGAAATTTCCAAATATCTTTCAGTTACTGATTTCAGTTTCATTCTGTTGTGGCCAGAGAACACAATGTGCTTGATTTCAATTCTAAGTTTACTGAGACTTGTTTCATGGCCCAGATTATAGTTAACCTTGGTAAAATTTATTTTGTGCTTAAGAAAGGAGGGTAGAGTATTCTATGAATATAAATTAGGTTAATTATTTGATAAATTTGTGCAAGTCTTCTATATGCCTATATATGTTTTTCTTCTTGTTATATCAAGAGCAGTGTGTTTAAATCGGAAGTATAATTGTGGATTTCTTCTATTTCTTTTTTTTTAAATTACAGTTGACATCCAATATTATTTTACATGTTTCACATGTATCTTCTATTTCTTCTTTAGCTCTGTTAGTTTTTGGTTTATGTATCTGAAGCTCTGTTATTAGGTGCATACACATTTAGGATTTTATGTCTTTGTGATAAATTGACCTCATTGCCAGTAGAAAATGTTCCTCTTTATCTCTACTAATAGTTTTCTTTCTAAAATCTACTTTGGCTAATAACATAGCCAACTCCAGCTTTTTAAAAATTGTGATTACATGGTATATCTTTTTCCATCAATTTACTTTCCATCTAATTGTGTTTTTATATTTTAAATGGGTTTTATTAGATATCATATAGTTGGCCCTTGCCCTTCTTAAAATGAAATCTGACAATCTCTGCCTTTTAATTGGGATGTTCAGGTCATTTGCATTTAATGTACTTATCAATATGGTTAGGTTCAAACCTACCATCTTGCTCTCTTTTTTTTTGCTCCATCTGTTTTTGTTTATTTGTTTTTACTATTTCTGTGTCTTCTTTTGATTTTTTAAAAAAGTTTCCTCCAATATCTTATTAGCTAAATCTGTTTTTCATTTTTTTAGTGTTTGCTCTAGGAGTTTATAACATCCATCATTTACTTATTATGCTTAATCTACAAATAATAGTATATCACTTCACGTATAGCATAAGAACCTTTTGACAGTATATTTCCATTTCCCTCTCTTCTCTTTTATGCTATTAGTATTATACATTTTACTGTTGTATGTGCTATAAACCTCATAATACATCGTTATTGATTTTGCTTTAAAGAGTCAATTATCTTTTAAGGAAATTTTAAAAATAAAAAGTTTTTTAACAAAATTATTTACTTATTTTCATTTTTAAAAATAAAAAGTTTTTTAAAAAAATTATTTACTTATTGATTAGTGATTTTTAATTATATTTTTCATTAGAACCCTTCTAATTTCTTTGTGTAGATCTAAATTTTCATCTGGTATCATTTTCCTTCTACCTAATGACCTATCTTTAACATTTCTTTTATTGCAATTCTAGCAGCATGTGACTTCTCAGCTTTTGTCTGTCTTATTTTGCCTTTGCTTTTAAAAGATATTTTCATTGGATATAGATTTCTTTGTTGGCACTGTTTTTCCAATATCTTAAAGATGTCACTCTGTTTTCTGCCTTAAGTAGTTTCCAACCAGAAATCTTCTCTTATCATCTTTCTCTGTAGGTTATGGGACCTTTTCCTCCAGCTGCTTTTAAGACTTTTTGTTTATCACTGCCTTTCATCATTTTCATTATGATATATGTTCTTGTGATTTTCTTTAGGTTTGCTTTGCTTGGTGTACAATGAGCTTCATGGATTTGTGAGTAAATAAATTTTCTTAAGTTTGGAGATATTTCAGTTATTATTTCTTTAAAATTTTTTTCTGTTTTCCCTTTTTCTGGGACCCCAGATACATATATGTAACCCTGCTAGGTATTGTCTAAAAATTATTTTAAGAATTTGTTTTTCTCTTTCTGACTCATTTTAGAGAATTTCCTTTGCTGTGCCTTTGTTTTAACTGATCTTCACTTTTGTGGTGTCTAATGTATTTCGATGAAGTTGATTTTTCATTTCAGATTTGTAGTTTTCATTGGTCTTTTATATCTCCCATTTCTCTCTACATTGTGTACTCGTTTTCCCTACCTTCTTGACTTTATGAATTATTTATAACAGCTGTCTTAATGGCCTTGCTGCTGGTTCCATCATTTGTTATTTCTGGGTCTATTTTTTTGGTTGATTTTTTTCATTTTGTTATGGTTATATTTCTTTTTTATGATTAGTGATTTTTAATTATATTTTTCATTGGGAATTTGACATTGTGAGTTGCGATATTTTGTTATATTGATTTTAGTATTAAATTGTGTGCTGACAAGCAATTTAATTACTTGAAATCAGTTGGGTCTTTCTGAGGTCGGCTTTTACATTTTGTTAAGGGCAGAGAAGCTTTTATCATAGGACTAATTTAGCTCTATCTGTAATACAGCCTTCTTCTGAGGATTCTATCTGTTGTTTTATGTATTATGAAAGATGTTCTACACTTGCTGGTGAGAACACAAACCATTTCCCCTCTGTGAGCTCCAGAATTTTTCTGCTTCCTTCTTTACAATAGTTCTTTCTGAAATGTTATATAGTTTTCTCTCACAAATGCATCCATCAGTGCTCAAAGATTTGGAAACTCTCTGCAAAACTGCAGAGCTGTCTTACTTTGTCTTACAAATTCTAGCTCTCTTCGCCTCCCTGGTTTCTGATCTGCATCTCTTCAATTTGGGGATTCTGCTGGGCCCTGTCTGGGTACCCCTTCCTTATACAGTGACTGGAAACTTTCTCCACGCAGTAAGCTGATACAATAGTAGGTCTCACCTTGGTTTTTTTTTTTTTTTCAGAGTTCACAGTCCTATTTTGCCTCATACGTAAAGTTTTAAAACTATTGTATCATATATTTTCCCCCGTTTTCTAGTTTTCCCTACTATTATATCAAGGCCAGAAGTAGAAATCTCTGAAAGGTATACTTTTTAAGGCAGAAAGGAGTAAACTAGAGTTCAGTATATGTAAAGGCCAAAACATTTATTTATTTACTTCAGGGTTTTGATGATACAGTACTGTGGTTACTTTGAAACTTACTTTTAAACAGCTTTAATAAAAGATAGCAGTTATCCCTTACATCCAACTAATGTCAAATGCCATTATAATTTCTAGTAACTTAGCTTGATATGTGTAGTGTTAGAAGGCTTAGTTATTAAACCAAATCAAGAGATCTAAATCTAATAAAAGGAAAAAATACCATGCTTAATTTCAAGTACCAAAAAGAGACAGGATTTCTGGTTTCTTTACATACACTCTCACAGAGGCAAACTGTCACTTACTTTATAAGTAGGGGTCCCAGAGAACTTGAAGTTCCAAGTCAAGTGTGAACTGCTTCTTCAGTTAGGAAGAACGAGATGCATATACTACATAGTGAAGCAGGACAAAACCTGAGACTGAAAGTGTAGAGAAATTTCTACTTTCCACAGTAATGAAATTCAACAAACATTGGCATTCACTTCACTTCTGTCTTCGGAAGAAATAAAAGAATGCCTGTTTCTGTTTTCCCCATCCCCAATTTTTCATTTTTATAATTTTCCTCTCAGTGTAAGCCTTTGATAACACTGGACCTAGCCCAAATTAAGAAGTTATCATAAAAAGCAGTCTCTTACACGGAGTGGCTAATTGTCAGGAGACGTAAATTCTCAAATTGATTAAGCATCTCTCTCTACTTAAAGCTTATATAGGAAAATTCTGCTTCAAAACAGAAATTCACACTTCGAAATATCATTCTTGAAAACGGAGTAGAATATAACATTTTAATACATACATATACATGTATTTAAAGAAAATGCTATAAATTTTTGGTGCGAGTCAGTAATCTGCTTTCATTTGTATTAGAATGGGGGAGAGGGCAGCAAAATGCAGTGACAGATACCCTCTCTTTTAACTTTAGGGATAGCAAGAAACTTGTTGGGACTAGAGTAAGACTTTTCCACCATTAGTGGTGACAGAGATTTTATGTCTAAAAGTAATTCCAGCAAATCCCACATTCTGTAAACTGTCTCCATTCCCTCCAGACACACTTTGAGGCCAAGTACCCATAGATATTTACTTTTAACTCGGTTTTCCATTATTTCCAATTTTTGTTGAAGAATGGCATTTTCTAATTATAGTAGAGATTTAAGATGGTCCAGTTCAGTTCACATCATATCACGTTGCACTGTAACAGTTTGTAAATTTACCTCTGCTTTTTCCACATTACCTTCCAATTTTAAGCCCGTGGGGCAAATGCTTCAAATTTACCTTAATACTCTCTTTACTGACTTTAATAGGCTATAAAATAGTTTTAAGATGAACCTCAAAAGGTTTGTCAGGATTCACCTGGTCCTCAGGCTCTGGAATTCTCTGAGATAACAAATGCAAATAACCAGAGATCACTCTTCCCTTCTACTCTAAGCTAGGAATAATACATCTGATACTGAGAACTGGGGGCATTAAGAAATTCTGGGCGTAGACTATCATAAGAACTTTCTGTACTAAGTTTTGTTGAGAAACCCTCATAGGGAAAGTACAAGACTTGGGTGGCCATCGGACTTGGATTCAAATCTTAGCACCCTCATTTGCTAGCTGAGAGACCACGAGCAAGATACTGAACCTCTCTGATTGGTTTCCTCATTTGTAGCACAGGCAGAAGAATAGTATACTGGGTCCTCGAATAGCATTGTTTCATTCAACGTCATTTCTTTTTAACATTGATAAGGTGCTGTAGAAACCTAACACTTGTTTTTTATCAATTAGCCGAGGATAAAATTGGTTTCATTATATATCGTCTCGCTTAAAGCCGCAGAACCTATTGACAATGTTAAGTGAGGACTTACTGTACCTATATTAAGGGTTGTGGGGAATATTTAATGAGATCATGCCTGGCATGTAATATCATATTTAACAGGTTCTGACTGGCCACAGAACTCCAGGGGAGGGGTAGAATTATTTGCCCCTTTCTCATTTGAAAGCAGCCAATGAGAGACTAGAGCAAGAACTGGGATAAGGGGCAAAGGATGGTGGTGGTGGTGGTAGCAGGGTGATGAGAGATAAGACTATTTTAATCAGTCTTTTTTCATTAACCTGTACTCTCCTTTCCCCAGCATATAGGACGGACTATAGCGTGAAACCAATCAGAGAGGTTCAGTATCTGTTCTGAGAGCTTGAGTCTGTTTTAGGATCACCATAAGAACCGCTCCACTGCAAAATCAAGCATCCTCCAAAGTGGCAGGAATCAAAGCAGGGTGGGCAGTACAGCTCCGGCGGCCAGACCAGTGTGCGGGGGTGTGTCTGTGACCTGGGAGAAGCAGCCTGAGACAGGCACAATTAGTGTGTCTTCTTAATTTTCCTTCTAAAGTTATTTGAGGGGACTGTGGTTTTGCCTTGAGCAAAACCCCCTTAACAGCCAGGAATCTAAAAACAAACAACATTATTTTATTAGGTTACCCCAGCAGATGAAAGCAGAGTGTTCCATTTGGACTCTTTTGGAGTCAATTAATGCATTAGCTAAAAACAAACCCTGCTGAAAGAGTTCCCTCAGCAGCTTCTAAAGGAAAACTTGCCACCATCCTCAGAAGGCACATACACGTCAGGCAGTGAGAGGGAATGAGTCGTAAACAATTAATAGTCATTGATCAGATAAGCTATTTTAATGACATATCTTAACCTTACTGTAATATTGATCTCAAAGGAAATGATTTTTTAAAACTTTAATTTAGATACCCTATAGTTTATGATAGTTCCTGACTCAAAGTAACTAATTAAAAAACCAATTTTAAATAGCTGTAGTTGCTTTGATGAAAGATATATTTATGACTTTTAAAGTAACTGAACAATGTGTAAGACTGATTGTTTTCAGTTATGGTTTGAACTCAGCAGCAGAAAAGGCCTGTAAAGTAGGAAAATAATGGATTGCTCATTGAAAAAAAAAGTTCTCAAACTATCCATCCATCCATCCATCCATCCATCCATCCATCCATCCATTCATCCATCCATCCATCCATCCATTCATCCATCCATCCATCCTTCAAAATAATAATCAAGAGCCCACTAAGTTCCAGGCATTATGGAACTAGAATCAAAGACACCGTTCCTTACCCTCATGGGGCCCGGTCTGGGCTTTCAATTGGAAGGTTGCCACTGTTTTAAAAGAAAGAGGTGGCAATGCTTTTAGCTGCTTCAGACTTTCAAATGAAGCAGTGACCCCTGCGGTCTGTAGAAAGCAGAACTCTTTGGTGAGGGCTGGGTTACTCCCAGAGGTAAAACAAAAGGCACACGTCTCTGTGGGCAGTACCATTTGTGGAAAGAACATTTCACTGCTCTTACCAGGGAACATGTCGTTTAAAGATCTTTGGAAAAATCCACATCCTGAAAGCATTTGATTACCCTGAATTTAAAATCAGATTTTGCTCAGTGGCAAAGATACAAATTCATCCCCACAAGTATGGCTTCTGCGGTAAAAGTCACATGACTTTTAGAGAGGGTTTATCTAGAAGGTTGATAAATGGGGCCATGAGACAGGATTCGTCAAATTGCATTATTGGAGATTTCCCTCCCTCTACCTGAGGAATTCTAATGTGCCTTGTTGAATACCTAGCTGAAGGAGGTTACAGTTTCAAGCACAATTTGTTCCCGTTTTTATTCCCTGCTTGCTGAGTTATGTGCTGTTAAACGTTTCCAGAAGACTGTCAAAACGTAAGCATCCTGAGGTTTACATAGCCCCCACCATTAAATAACATATAAGCACAAAATTTTAACATTGTTTTCTAGAAATGGTAAATATTTTAGCAAAGTAAAAACTGAAGCTTGAAATGCAATAAGCATTTAAATGACTCCTTTCTGTGCCAGGATTCTTATTTTCCCCTGTGCAACCCTGGCTGCTGGGATTAAGGCGACCCCAGGGAGCTCAGCAAATGATTGTGGGTTATGAGGTGTAGCATGAGCTTGGCGACAGCGTGCCACCCAGCCTCAAGAAACCCAGCCACGACTGGAACCCAAGAATCAGTGTGTTCACTTTGTGGTCAGCTTCACATTTTTTCCCCTCCTTCCAGAAAAAAAAAAAAAAAAAAAAAAGCTGCTACAAAAGTCAGGCCTCTCTTCCACCCCCAAAGCAATCACGATGTGGACCAAGGGCAGAGCTGAGACTCTGGGGCTGGCAGAGCAGGGGGAGGCTGGGTGGGTAGGCAAGTGTGTGGGTTGCACATCTTTCAGTTACTCGGTGTAAAGGAGGGAAAAGGCAGGCTGCACAAACAGTGGCCACAACACTGGCGACGTATTGTGCTGTCACTTCAGGAAGAAGGAAAACCCAGAACAAATTTGACGTGGTTTTCACCACAGGGTGATTGCAGTCCTATTCAAGGATGTCACAGTCACACCACCCACTGAGAACTCAGATGGAAATGAGGCCTCCTTCGAAGTGTCTCAAGTCAGTGCCTATCCTCCAAACAGAATAAGCCAAGTATTTTAAAGAATCGCAGCCCTGTGGGCCTGTCTCCTTTGGCTTCCTGGTACCTCTGGTTTCTCATTTACTAAAGAGATTCGCTCTCAGCTACAGGTAAGTCTAAGTGAAGCCAAGATGCTCTCCCAACAAATGCAACAGCTCTCAAAGAAGGGAGAGCAATGCACCATACCTGGGTCGGTGTTTATACCATGAAAATTCAATCTTCTATGAATTTCATGCAAGTGAAGGAAAATAATGCAGAGATTTACACTCAGGGACTTTTCTCCGCATTCAAAGGCCCGAAGCTTGAGTGCTTTGTTATTATAACACCACCCACATTTCTAAGACCTATCTGGAGTTTGGTGACTGGTCTTCGAGGTTAAATGTAAACATTTATCACATCACATTGAATAGGGATGGGGATTGAATAGGTAGAGGGAGGGGTTTTCTCTTTGGTTTTGCCAAACTAAAACCATGGAGGGAGCCACGTATGTAGGTGTGCTATTTCTGGGAAGTATAACAAGCTTTTGTTCACTTAAAAAAAAAAAAATCAGACTCATGGATAGCATTGGATCTTTTCAGTTTTCAACAGCATTTGAATGTCAACCTATTGACCTACAGCAAGACAGACTGAAAAATGGCTGTCTCTTATGGAGGAAAATGTTCTAATTGATTACCAATAGATTAATCAGTAGCCTCTTCAGAAATATGACTGTAGTATAAGAAGAGCCCTAAATTCTGTTCAAGACAAGCTTCTTTCCCCAAATCGTTATAGTGTTGGCCAAAAATTACCAAATGTCAGATAAACAGTGGTATATAGTTCTGGTATGAGGAAGAGTTGGACAAAATACAATTGCCATCATTTCATACCAGGTTTCATGTCCAATTTCCAGTGAAACTTTATATTACTTTAATTCTCATGATAAGAAACTACAGAAAGTACTGGGGATGACTAGAATAAAAGTGTCAGTTTGCTAGGTTCCTTATTTATTGATGGTTAAACGTAGTATCTCTTACTGTGAAAATGGCATACTGGCATACTGAAAATGAGGGTACATATTGCCTTGAAAGAACAGAATATACCCATGCCAATATGAATAAAATCCTCAAAACAAAAGATATAGAGTCCGATAATGACAATTATTCACCATGTGACATACAAAGAAAAAAAGAATTCAGTAGCTTTAAAAATAGTTTATTTCCTCCTTTATGAACACGCAAGCCCTCTGACCATTATGCAAGGCACCACAAATTAAATAAAAACTTACATTAGAATACATTTGTCTTACATGATTCAAGATAAAGTGGATTTTGAGGGCAAATGGGTGCCGACTGCAGGGGGATCAGGAGGGAATTAGGGCAGGTGCCAGGAACAGGGGGCATGCATTTTCCTACAGAGTTTATTGAAATAGGCAGTAATCAGCACAGGTGTATCATACGAGCAGTTATCCAAAGTTAGCACATCTAGAAGAGGTGCTGCATCTCATGGTTTCTCTGTCCATATAATAAAATGCCAAGAGTACTCCTCTAAAGCACAGACTTCTCACTAGTAGTCTCGGTACCAGTAACAGAATATGATTATTATTAAACATCTTCAATGTGGTTTTCATTACAAAAAAACATGTTTCACATAAAAGCTTCGTAATATAATCCAGAGGCAGAATTAGTGCATGGTTAAAACCTGAAGCCAGGCTGGCTATTTCTGATCATGTTTTCATTGCTTCCAGTGCTTTTCACTTTTACTAATTAGCACCCATGTTCCTACCAGTTAAACATGCACAGAACACTTTGAGCACCATGATTGCCTTTCTGTAGCCTCTTTGGGATTATAATCCTTATCTAAGGAGAAGACCTCTAATTTCTATTCAGACTTGCTCTTTCTCCCAAATCATGTGAGTGTTGATCAAATCCCAGCCAACGTCAGATGCAAACAAGTTTGTGAGCAGAGGCCCAAAGAGTAATTATGAATAATTTTATAATGACCTGGTTAAAAAAAAAAAACACAAGGAAAATGAATGATTTCACCTTATAAAAAGCCTGGACTTGAATTTAAACAAGAGATGGATGTGAAAGGAATGAAATATTGCTTCAACCCAAGATGGGCGCTCTTTCCCCATGTAACAAAGCTATAGCACAACACCCCAGGGTCAGTCTCCTAGGGCCCTCCGCTGATAACTTTTGAGGTAGATGCTGATGTCTTAAAGAGAGGTAAGTAAAGTCCAAATTTGTTTTCAATCCCTGCAAATGTTGCAACTGCCACTTTGTAGCCCCCAACGTGATCAGGATTGGGAGCAGGCAGTGTGATCCGGGATTTAGGAACTGGTTCTGACCCCATGGGTTTCCTAAAAGAAGAGAAAACAGAGTAAGAATCTGAGTTTTGTTTTATTTATTATTTTTAAATTTGGTAAAAAAATGACATTTAAATACCGAAAATCTGCATCATACAGGAGTTGTAGAATTCTAGTCAGTTATGCGTTCCCCTTGGAAATGGGTTTGATAACACGATTTCACTATTTTCCTACATCTTCTCTATTTCACCATAGGGTGTACGTTAATGGACTTTTTTCCATGATGACTGAGTATTAGAAGCAGCTCAAATTTAGCTGCAGATTTAACAACGATACTTACACTCCTCCAAAATCGATGTAGAACCATCGCTGCAGCAATTCATATGTCAGCAATGTGACACCAAACTGGGGTGAGGATCGAAACACACGAGCTTTAAAAAAATTGGGGGAAGTAACAGATGTAATTAGATTTTAAAAACTTTACTTAATACCAAAGATTTAGTTAAGGACAAGTTATTTCCATACCCCCAGCTCCTTTCCACAAGGCTTTGGGGCCTTCTTCCCGCAGTATCTTCCTAAAGCAGTCTATCACGCCGCTGTAAGTGGTCTGGCCAGCCCTGGCAGCCACCTGTAATCGAGTCTTGATAACATCTGCAGGAGTCACTAACGAGGCCGCGGGCATACCTGCAGAAAGGATAACACATTCGCAGCCCGGTCACATTCTCACTGTATAAAAATAACCGTGCTTTGAACTGCTGGCTGTGGAAAGAAAGCTGAGCATTTGATGAATTCAAATGCCTATTTCACTGTCCCCTCTGAGAAGCACAGCTGTGACTATGTTGTCTGTAGTGATGGAGGATGACACACCTACAGACACTCCTCACCTCTGCTTCTCCGAAATCACCTAACCTCCATCCATTGTTATGCTCCTATTCTTAAATGGTTTTAAGGAATTACTTATCAATCACACTATTTCACGTGGTTGAAAACAAATGGGGAAAGGGTTTTTTTTGGCTTTTTTTTTGAAATCAGAAACTCGCAAAGTTATTAGGTCCGATTTTTCAGAGGTGAAGCTCGTTATGTGTTTCCTCTTCATGCTTTTCTGTGGCTGCTGGCAGTTACAGGAGGTACCTTCTCACACACATTCAACCGCCCCCGACCCCTCCAAACCCTAACCTCTCCAGTTACACCAGAAGAAGACTTTACTGATAGCTAAATAAACACGACGTAAATACATTATTGTATGCCAGAGAAGTGATGAGTAGGTAGAGTGAAACTCTTGAAGAGAGAAACTCACAGAGAACCGCAACACTTTTACTTTTTAGCAAGGCGGCGCTCTCCAAGAAAAAAAGCAACGCGGCAGGAAGCCCTTTAAAATTTCTACTGGCTGATAATCAATGAAAAGGGAACAACAACAACAACAATAACAACAACAACAACAACAACAAACCCTCCCAAAATTACCAATGGGACGGTTTTCTACAGTCATTTTATTCAAAATGGGGCAGCCCATGTTTAGATTTTTTAAAAGCGAGACTGTACTCAGAAGACACTGTCTCTTATGGTTTTATTACTTTTCCATTATGAACCTATTCCAAACCAAATTGGTCAAATGCAGATGCATAAATCTCCTTTGCTTTTTTTAAGGCTTAATAATTCTGTAAGAATTTCTGTCCAAACCAACGTGGTCTGGCTCACAACTGCATCTCATCCTTCTAACAGACAGCTTTAAAGTTACAGTGTGTGCATGGGTATCTGGGGAAGTACATAGTACACGTTTGCATTTTTATTACTAAGCTGAATCTCTTCCACTTCCATCTTGACTGAGCTCCTCAAACATTCATCTTAAGTAACCATTTTCATAAAATGCATCACAGTTTTGCATGTGAAAAAGCTTACTTTATATCCCTTGCTTCACTGGATAAGTCGTACTGAATTTCCTATTAGCTTGGAAAATTAATTTTAAAACTTTGAGCAAGAAATTTATTCTCCAACATAATAGAAGGAAACATGAAAAATGCCTAGAAACCCACTGTGTTCACACCACCGATTCTGTTATACTTTCTGGTTTAGAAAGAACTGAGCAAGGTTGTCTGCTTTAGACCTGCAATAAAGTCTTCCTCACAACAGTGGGCAGGCCTGTCAGTGTGACTGTGAAAGACTCATGCAATGACATGGGTAAAGCTTCCTTCAGTTGGGGTAGTTTTCATAAATAGTTCCTTGTTATAAAAAGAGAAGTATGGGGGGAGGAGGGAGAAAAGATACTGATTAGAGGAATAAAAATGCCAGAAGGAATGTATAAGGTGTTTAGTAAACTGCCTGGCAAAACTGGTGTGTGTGTGTGTCTGTGTGTCTGTGTTTATGGTGGTAGTAGGGGAATATGGTAGCCTGCACATGACTCTCATCCTCTCCACCCCCAGCTCCCATCTCTTCTGGGTAGATAGCTACGAGGGCTTCGGAGAAACGGTAGGTATCTCTGTAGACAGGGGATTTCTGGTGAACCCGGAGGACAGCAATGGGCTGCTCCAAAGCAGGCTGGGGAAGCAGCATCAACGGGAAAGAGCTGGGCCACCAGAGAGCTGCTGATTTTGGGGGCCACAGTTGGCAATTTGTCTGGACTCACCAGGATTCCAAAAAGCTAAGACAACACTGACAAAGAGGTCGTTTTCTCTATTCTCAAAGATGGGGGATGGAGAAGGCTAGGAAATAGAGGCTTCTTCTAGGTTTCTCAACAGGAAGCGGGCAGCCTATCTGATGCTGCAGTGATAGACAAACGTTGAGACCTTGGGACCACCTACTACCTGAGCAACAAGAACAATTTGGGGTGCTCGCCAGCCAATACAAAAATTTTAACATTTTAAGTGGGCCCAGCAACTAGAGAGTAGAAGATCATTTACAACAACAACAAAAATGCACAACCAGCAAAATATAAGTTTGGGGTGAGTCATCTTTGATTTTCATAAATATCCCATTAGTATTTGTAAGGACTGTGCTGCTCTGTTTATGGGTTGCAAAGTTAATATCGATTTATTTTGGATCAAGTTTAAGAGTTTAAAAAATTCTCCTTCCATCTTTATCTACATTATCTACTTGATGTATCAGCTTCTAAGAGAAGTGTCAAGATTCTCATTTAGAATGGAAAATATCCATTGTCATACTTCTAAGTTGAGGTTTTATAAGACAGTATTATGTTGACAGTATATAGAGGTTAATGACAATGTACCTTCTGAGTGAATTTTATCCCTTATAAATGTAAATTATGCCTCCGTGCTTCTGAATGCTCTTTTTAAACCCAGAATTCCATTCGGTCTGACATTAATATTGCTAAACTTGCTTACTGTTGGTATTTGCCTGGTACGTATTTTTCACTCCATTCTCATTCAATTTTTCTGTCACTGTTTTCTAAAACTTCGTCTAAAAGTATCTGTTAACTGCACTGAATCCATTCAATTGTAGCTATTATTGTTAACAGACTTATTTCTGTGTCCTATGTTACAGTTTGTATTTTCTCTGCTTCTGGTTGTTTCCCTTTTGTTCTCCACCCTTTCCTGACTAATTAAAATGTTTTGTGCATTTATTACATAGGCATAATATTTACAATGTGCAGCATTGATTAACATTTACATCCTTCACCAGAAAGGTGAGGACTTCAGCACACTTCTTCCACTTTTGTCCTTCCTTTCCTTTATCTGCCTCCCAACGACCCTGCTGGTATAAAAAACTTTATGCCAAAGTTAGTAGTTATCTAGACCTACTCACAAGTGTGGCTTGATTTGCTCTGTTTTATACCTTCCATATTTTCCTCTTTCTTAAATTCACTTTTCATTTTGCCTCGGAAAGGACTATGAGTGGTAACCTTCGAGTCCTGGCAAGGGAGAAGGTGACCTGAGCTTGGTCCCCCTCCTGAATGGTAGTGTGCCTGGGAAGGTTATCCGGGTTCAGGACATCCTCCCCTCGGCATTTTGAAGGTATCCAGTAATGCAGATGAGAAGTCGACCTTCTGTTACTGACTATGTGCTGTCCTCTTTGCCTCATTACTTCTCCTGAGGAAACCCCTCTCCAGTGTTAGACCTGGATTAATTCTACATGTCTGAAACTTCCTCTTATTTTTCATTTCTGTATTTTTGCTCCATATTCTAGAGTGTTATTCTTTCTACCATGACTTTATTTTCCAGATGCCATAATGTGGTCTTTGATCATATCCACTCTACCATTCAGACCATCTATGGATTTTTAATTTTGGCAATCCTATGATCAGTTTTCAAGAAAGCTTCTTTACTAACGGTTCCTTTTAAATCTCTCTGAGGACTCTAATTATAGTTCTTAAAAGTTCTCTGTTCCCTGAATTGCCTATTTTCTGTTTACTTACTCTATTGCTCCCTCTAGTCTTGTCTGAGGACCTCTGGTTGTCTATTGATGATTCAAGTTCAAAGGATAGGCTGATTAGTGCTGTGGATGGCTTCTACCATACACGAGGCCAGTGTCATCCACAGGCCTCTTCCTGAATGGGAGGGCCTGTGACATGGGTGAGGCCTGTTAACTGTATGTCAGGTGCAAGTTAGCTGGCGGGGTGGGGAACTTCCAGATCAGCTGAAATGTGGAGTGCTTCATCCTGGAAGCAGAAGGGATTATTTTATACTCCTCTTGGGTAGAGCGGCCATTAGTTTATTATTTCTTCCGAATCTGTGGTAAAGGTCTGGAATTATCTTAAGCTTTGCCCTATGTTCTTTCAGTCCCTTACAATTGCCCTCTCCTGGCAAGTGGTCCCTTTTTTTTTAGAATAGAACTCTGAGCTTTTAGCTTGGATTCAAATGTTGCCTGAACTCCATATAAAAAGAAGAGAGAGGACTAAGCCTGAACTTCCCTTTAGTAAATGCAATTCCTTAAGTCCTGTAAATGATTTACCTAAAACCTCCACCTCCACCTCCAGGCACTCTACTGTTCACTCAGAGGTTAAAATTCTCTGCTTCTGCTCTTACATTAATGACAGTCGTTTTTCCTTCCAGTGGTCAGGGCTGTGGCACCTATCTTTCAGTCCAGAGCCTAATTAATTCAAATGCAGCTCCGTTTCCTGCCTTCTGAGGGCTGGTGCTAACATTTCCTAGTGTCAATAAGGAGTTTTAAAAAAAATGTATTTTCTGACATTTTAAGGTATTTGGGAGGAGAGGAGAGATGGATGAACACTTACTTAGTCCATTACCTTGATTCGGACTCTCCATTACATTATTTTTTTTAAGGATCTGCTTTTAAATTATCTTAAGCTTTATGTCTACATAATTAACAGATTTGTGCCAACGGTACTGTATAGAGCATAAAGAATGGGCAACTTTTTGGACTTTACAAAATGGACTCCACTGTAAGCCATGACAGTAATGTCAACTGGCCAACAACTAAGTCACATAATGGAAACACCCTTAGGGTGTGACCGGACCACCCACAACCACAAAAATATCAGCCAGACTGCAGTCCAGAAGCTGGGACTGCAGGAGCCGAAAAGCGAAAGGATTCCACCCTGCAAGGACCTGATAAGCTGAACGCCTCAGACAGGGGATGCTCAAGCCCGACCCCAGAGCATCGTGAATGTGTACGCTGAGGGTCGAGCACTCTGACCTGCTGTCCATCGTAGCTGCTGGCTTGGGAGTGACATGAGACCATCTGTGCCGCCAGTTCCAGAGCTCGCTTCAGGAATCCAGAGGATTTGTACTCTTTCTCTCTGTTGCATAAGCCTCTGTACCCTCCCCTTTCTGTGTGTTGTGTGTTACCCTGTGTGGATACCTGATTGGTTTATCTGAGAAGGTTCTACTCAATAAACCTGGCATTGTGGAAGGACACAAACACGTCCAAGGTGTTACTTTAGCAGCCACCTTTCTTGCTCATGACAAGTACTTTTCCCCTACATGAATTCTAATACTTTGAAAGCCTCATAATCAGTTACATGCACATAACACTTTCATATCTGTGTTTTGAACAGCTTTTAAAGATATTGCTGAATCATAACTTAGTCTAAGCCACTCAGTTCGAAGATAAGACTGTCACTACAACTTGACTTGTTCCTATATCTCATCATTCTGACAATTAAGATCATCTGGTATGAGAAAACACTAGAAAATTTGAGGCATATTAGATATCCATAAACCATACTGAAATGTCCTACATTAATCAAAAGGCAACATGCTAATCAGAGGGAATTAGAATTTGGTTTCTTAATTTTGGGCTCCTTCCTTCAACTCTTACCTTCTGACATACTGAGGTACTTTGGCTATTAAACATAAATTCAAATATCAGTTAGTCTTACTCTACTCTGTGAATTAATAAAGTAGATATCTCCAGGATTTAAAGATATTCCCAATTTCTAAGTTTTTAAAAAACCAGTTATTTTCTAGGTTTTTAGATAGCAACAACCACCTGTTAAAAAGCTGCATATTATTAAAGCAATCTAACTTCAAATCAAATCAAACTTTTGGAAAAATTAGATAGTTCTTATTGAGTAACTGAAATTACTATCGAAACATAGAGAGCATAATCATATTCTTCTAATCCCAGACCCATCTTATTTATAATAGGATTTTTCAACAAAACATGTGTATTCTGTGTAAGAGATCAATTTAAATAGTTATGAGACAATTTGTCTTATAATAAATAAGTTCATGGTTAACTATACTATTCATCATAGCTTATTTTGAGATCAGCTTTTCTCCTTTCTCTTAAAGACAGAAAAGATCACTTTGGCCACGGGATATGCTTCCTTAGATCCTGCACATGCTCCAACAGTGTGTCTTCTCCCTAGGAAGTGCTTCTGCTCTCAGTGGTCTCCACAAGAAAAATGTGGGACCCTTATTTGTCTTCCACCCAGCAGCCCATACAGGTGTGCATTTTTGTGCTCGCTGCCCTTCTTGATGGTGTAGCACTTAGCACACTTCTGGCCCAAAGTCTTCTTGCTCTTCTCCACACTGAATTTGGAAATCTGGCCCAGCAGGCCTAGCAGCTAGTTGCCCCACTTCCTGCCTTGACATCAGTTGACTACTTATCACTGGATATTTTTATGTTCATCACATAACAAAATATATTACTAATCTTTCTTATTAATTCAGATACTTTTTTAGGCATTTTAATTTGGATTTTCAGGTAAACAATTATTTGCAAAGAATGATAGTTTTATTTCTTCTTTTATAATATTTTTTTGCCTCTTACTTTTTTTCTTATTTTACCATCCTGAAAGGAACCTCCAAAATAGGGCTGAAAAACAAGGATGATCAAGACATCCTTGTTTTATCCCTAACTCTAATGAGAATGGTAGTTATGATATTTACCATTGGCTTCCAATATCTGTTATTAGCTTAGTTCTCATTACATAGTTTATACAGATTTGTGGAATTTATAAGACAGTCAAATTTTATAGCTGATCTATCTTTGAATAAAAAACCCATATGACAAATCGTGTCATTAAGTTACATTTTCGTAACCTACAGGGAAGTGGCAGATTAGGGGGAAGATGGACAATAAATGAAAGTAAATGTTCTATAGTAAGTATGACAGCTAGCTCCCCAAATGGCCCTCGATGACCTTTACCTTCCGGTATTCACACTTCTGCATCTGTATCATCTCCTCGCCTATTACACAGGGGGGATCTTGTAGCCAATAAGAAAGTGTGAAAATGTAGGAGTGTGACTTCCAAAGCTAGGCCATAAAAGACATCTCGGCTTCTACTTTGCTTTCTTTCTCTCCCTCCCCCTTTTCCCTTCCCTTCTACCTCACACTCCCCCTCCCTCCTCACCTCCCTTCTCTTCCTCTTTCTCCTGGATCTTGCTCTGGGAGAAGCTAGATGCCCTGTCATGAGGACATCGAGGTGACCTAAGGTAAAGTCATATGGCATGGAACTGAGGTCTCCTGTCAATGGCCAGGTGCTGAACCACCCTGCAAGTGAATCCTCCAACTCTAGTTGAGCCTTCCAGAGACAGCCCTGGCTGACACCTTGACTGCAACCTCAGGACACACTTAGAGCCAGAGGCACTCAGATAAGTTGCTCTGGTCCACAGAAACTGTGAGATAATAAATGTTTGCTGTGTTGGGGTAATTTGTTATGCATTTATAAATAACCAATTCTAAAGACAATAGGACAGCCATATGGCTAAAATAGCAGCATAGAGATATATACTAGTTTAAACTTTCAAGAATAACGTGGCGATACCTTAAAAACAATCATATATATATATATTTATATGTAAATGTGTGTGTGTGTGTATGTATGTGTGTGTGTGTGTATATATATATATATATATATATATATATATATATATTTTACCAGCAAAATCACTTTACAGAATCTCTCCAAAGAAAATGACTCAAAACAAGGGAAAAGCCTTTAAGCACATTTTTTACATCAAATATTTAAATTAAAAAATTTTTTTTGGGTAATCTAATACCGAGAATTAGATAAGTATGTAGCAATTAAAAACTATGTTTGCTAAGTTTTAAATGACATAATAAAATTAATGTTCTCATTGAACATTTAAAAATATTTATTATGTGCCAAGCACTTTCTTGGACCTCTATATCTATGAATTGACTTAATCTCCATATTAGCCTTGTGAGACTAAGACTACTTTTATCCCCATATTTAGGTGGAGAAACAAAAAGAAAGAGATTGAATAACTCGCACAGGGCACATAGTTTAAGTGAACAAACTGGAATTTGAACATGGGTAGCCTGACCCCACAGTCCATGCCATGAACCACTTTGTTGTGATGGCTTCAGATACGGTATTAAGTGAAAACCACATATGTATGCACGGTATGATTACACTCTGTTAAAAACCATTTGAGGAAGAAAAAATTAGCAAAAATGTTAAACAGGGATTACCTTAGAGTCATGAAAAAAATGAGTAATATTTTCTTATTTATCCTTTCTGGTACTTTCCAAATATTTTACGATGAGAATTATTGTTTTCATAATCATAAAAAACAGAAAGGAGAAAATAAATTTTTAAAGACAAAAAAATCTACTAGCAATTTCTATAGCTCTGGTAGTATGGACTACCTAGGAAGCCCCCACCCAGAAATGAAATCACGTCTGCTAACTGCCTTCTCCAAGGAAGAAGTCAAAGGTAGTATGTTGGTGGTATGAAGAACACAAAGCTTGGAGAGAGTCCTAGACTTCAAGCTGAGCTCTAATACTTATCTTCCGATTTCATAATTGATTTTTGGAGGGATTTACAGACAGATTCTTTTGGATTCAATAAACTATTGGCTAACATTTATCTAGTATTTAGTACACGCTATGCACAAAATCCTTCACATGGAAACTCTCACCTAAGCCTCCCAACCACTCTCTCTAGTCTAGTTCCATTTATAGCTGAGAAAATCAAGGCTTAGGGGAGGTTGAGTGACTTGGCCAAGGTCACACGCTACTAAGTGGTATGTTAGTTCTCCCCATTAGGTCCCACTTTCTTTTAACCAAGTAATTTGAAACGAACTGTATTGTAACCTTTTGGTTAAAAAATATTATCATTTATACACATATAAATGACATATAAAGGATATACTGAGTCAATGGCTAAGTTGGGATTAAAACTGGCAATTTTATATTCTAGGTTTGAAATCATGATTTCCTGATATAGAGTAGTCTCATTTCTACTCATACAACTAGGGACAATCCTGCCTCATACAGCAACATCGCTGCCTTTAAAGAAAATGAATTCAGAAATAAAGAGGAGCTACTTGGGTTCCTTCCTCCAGGGGCTCCGCAGGCTACAGGCAGGACACAGGGCCCACAAAACAGCAAGCAGCTTCTCAAAGCAGGGGGGGTTTGTCCTCAGGAGACTTAAGCCACGTATCTGTTGAGAACACCTGTATCAAAACTGTCTGGGCCCAGGCATCCCATGACTGCCTTAGGGTTGGTTAACTCATTAAATGTTTGTCACCACCTGGAGAGCTAATCCAGATTGTTCCGGCCTTTGGGGTCTCTGGACAAGGAGCATCAAAGAACAACCTGATTCCTGCTGTGGCTATAATCAAATTTCCTCTAGGGATTTACACTGGGATGTAGAAGCCAACCTCCGAATCCATTTTTTTCTATTGATATTTCCACTGTAGCACTGAAAAAAAGATGGCAGTCATTTCTCTCTGCAATTCAATTAACACACACACCCAGTTCCTATAACCTTACACAGCGAGGAGGAATCAGGTGTCTAATAGGACCGAGTTGTTTCTGGTTGTTCTACATTTCTTTTCTCTAAATGATGATAATTATCACTTCAGTTCTGGACAAGCTTTTTTATACTCTTTTGCTTACATACCACAAATGCACAAGTATTAAAACTTTTTAAAACTTCCAACTGAACAGTTCTCATTCCTATTTTATGAAGCGAAACTATAAATTGATACGGAACTTGAACTGGAATCCAACGATACCACAAAATGAACCAATTTTTAATGAGCCTTTTCTGGAGTTAAGAAATTAAGCTAATAGTCTAATCTGCCAGAAGTAAGATTAATTTCTTTCCCTTTCTATTCAGTAGCTCTTCAAAGCAATCTATAGCCATCTCATATGTGCCCTGTCAGGAACTATAAGTAAAAATTCCAGTGCAGTGGCGTGGAGGTGGGGGTGCCAACAGCCCTGTGAGGGACACTCACCAGCTATGGCGCCAGCTAAGAGCAGGCTTCCGGGGCTAACCTGCCCATCTTCATTTGCAAAGGAAGCCTTCACATGAGCATAGCACGGGAAGTAGATGGCCGAGAAAGGAATGTCCCGCAGAAAGCATGCTTTGGCACCCTGTCCATTTGAAAAGGAAGAAAAACCACATGAAACACATATCCCATTGAGAAGATCAAGCTTCTTTGGAACTTACCTCAGAACAAAATATTCCTGGAGAAGACAGAATTGTACTCACAAGTTAAAAGGGAAACAGGAAAAAAAAAATCACTGAAATTCTGCAAGTAATAAATCTAAAGTTTCTTTTAAAAAATAAAAT
This sequence comes from Pteropus medius, assembly GCF_902729225.1. NCBI lineage: Eukaryota > Metazoa > Chordata > Mammalia > Chiroptera > Pteropodidae > Pteropus > Pteropus medius. The sequence goes on along the minus strand of NW_024347791.1, from coordinate 12,454,071 downwards.
GAATTTTACTGTGTAGCATGAGGAAGAGGGGGTCGTTCTTTTATTCTAATGGTAAGATTTCAATTAAAACATTTTTGGAACTCTGCTTGTGATATCCTTTGAAATCCCTATGGATGGCAGGTCACTGGCATTTCAAGGAGGATCTGTTCTCAAAAGATGGGCAGCAACAACCAAGAGGCCTCTCTGTTTACATGCTAGGAAGTAGACAAATTATATAGGTGGCGGGGGAAGGGATTTGTTTTTCATACTGTTTGAGATTCTGATGAAAGTGTTGGACTCTTTCCCAGAAAAAAATTACACATATAAAAAATTATATACCTTTTCAAGGGGTTCATGGATCCCCTAATTTATTCACATACTTACCCCTACCTCCCAGGATTTATGAAACATTAATAAATGCCTGTTCTAAACCCTTAAAATATTTACAATAATTCCTACACATTTAAAAGCTGTATGTAGAACAATTAACAACTAGAGCAAAGTCTTCACCAAATAATTTTTGGTGCCAAAATGATGCCATGGAGAGGCCTTGGGAACCGATGTGAGCCCCGGAATATGACGGAACGGTTAAGCATCTAATGAAAATTACAGACACATACTGTACTTTAGGAAGGCTAAGTGGGAAGGAAGTCACTCTTTTTCAACACTTAATGATTTAATACCATTTCTTTTACAGATTTCTAATACCTAAAAATTTCCACCAAATTTAGAGAATCTTCAAAGAAAACAATGACTCCATCCAGATTCAACAGATGGAACGAGGCCCAGTCACATTTACTGAGGCCCAGTGGTGTTGGATCTTGGCTATTTCTGACTGATGCTCGGCTCCAATCTGTCAAACTTTCTTAACACTACACATCTGTTACTGTAGCCTTTGCTTTTCTGACACCCACATTATACTCCTGACTCAAACTAAGCTGTGGGTAACAAAACCCTTAGTCTTTTTCATTGGAACGGCTATTAACCTAGTCTTCTGTAACTTAATTAGTTGCCTTAAACAAGTAACATAAGTAGGATTTTATGTTTAATCCTATTAAACTTCATCCTAGCTTGGCCCATCCTTCCAACCAGAACGAATGCTTGGAATCTGGATCCTGTCATGCTGCCTATTCCCCAGTCAATTCACCCATGAATGTGTTCAGAAGTTTCTGTCCACTTTGAGTACAGATATTTCAAGAAAAGGAGAGATTCACATCATGTACTGCCAATCAACTCACACTTTTGTGTCTTGTCTCCCCCCAAACTGTGAAATGCCTAACTGAGAAAAGAAACCACAAATCCACCACACCCAAATTCCTCATTTTATAAATGAGCAAACTGATGGCCAGGACAGTTAGTCTATTGATTGCATGTTTATTAAGGGCCACGCTGTTGACTTGCTCAGGGGACATCCTTGGAGGCAGTACCAGAGACAAGGCCAAAACTCAGGACTCTCAAGTTCTTTGCCCCTCTCCCAGTTTCCCAAGAGGACAAAATACAGTGTAACACCAATATCCATGTGTGGCATCCAATCTTTTCCTTACGATTAGTTTCTTAAAAAGTTATAATGCAGGTAGTTACTGTGATAGTGACACTATTACCATTTGTTACTCTATTTTTACTTCCTTTTCCTTATTTTGCATCCAAACCTTCCTGTAAGTTCTGCCAGCCATTTGCCTACTGTGTGGGAAAGCAGTATCCAAATTAGATACCAAGTAACCAGCTCAAATTAAGATCAGTTAAATCTTCTTCATGTCTGGCTCTCTCAGTAGAGCAAAACCACCGCCATGTTACTTTTTAAATAAATCGCTTTGGAGTAATTTTTTAAGCTGATGTAATTCCTCCTCTCACAAATCTTTTTTAGTAAATCTATTAGTTTTTACTTTGAACATCACCTCTCAAATCTTTGCATTTTAGAGCTGAACTTCAGCCTCTATGTTCTGTTTTTGTTGTTGTTGTTGTTGTTGTTAGTAATACTTTCCCCTTTAAAAAGTTTCTTTCCACCTGATTATAAAATATTAAGTGCTTATCATAGACAACACAGATGAATATTGAAAATTTAAACTGCTCTTGATTTTTCATCAGTCAGAGGCAACCACCACAACTGCTGTATGTGTTTCGGAACGTTTCCTTCAACGGCAATCTTAACAACCATATGCTTCTGTGGTTCTGAGTCGTGCCTTTTCTTCTCCTAAAATTCATGACGTGTGATTGCTTTGTGGGAAGAGAAGGGCATTATGGTCTAACATCTCCTTCATTCCTCAGCCACATTGCCTAAATTTCCTTGCCATTTGTTATTTAAAAAACTCTTCCACCATCTTTGGTCTTGGAAGTCTTGTAGATTAGGCCTGGTATTCTCACTCTTCTCAAAGCTTTGTAATGACTTCACTTTTCCATTTTCCTCTACTTGGTCAGCTTGATTCCTCTCAGGTAAAGCTACTCAATGCCCCCATTCATCTGATCCATCAAGGCACACCTATCACTCTGCATCTTCTTTGATAATTGCTAAGCTGGGAACATCGACTTCTTAAACACTATCTCTTCATTCATTTAAACCCAAATACCACCCTTTCCACTGAGGATCCTTTAACTAGAAAATAGACAGGGCATGGATTCCATATGGCTCCACATTGTCTACACTTTCTCATTACTGTTCTGAGTTTTCTTCATGTTCTTACATCTGCCTATGTTCGTATTGCCTATTTCATAGTATAAGCAACCAGGGGCCAGGAATTATTGTCTGATTTAATTTAGAAAACACTTAGCAAAATCTCGGGCTGTCATTTGGGGCCTAAGACATGTTTCTGGTGACAATGGCTTGGCTTTGCCAAATCATACAGAAAAAAACCACAACTAAAAAGAGAAATGAGAGGCCCTGGGATATGTTGTCAGGTTTCTGCAAGGAAAACTAACTCATTTCTTGGAAAACTACACTAGACACCAAAACCAAGCTTTTTGTTTTTCAAACAAAGATATATAATTTGCTGGGGATACAACAGAATTTAGGAGGAAGCAGTGGATAATTTTGTACTGGAATGTTAAAATTAAAAAAAGAGAGAGAGAAAAAAACAGCAATTAGCTCCTCATACGCTGTGTGGCTTCAATTCGATCAGAAGGCCATGGGAAGATGTGATCTGAAATGAGAAACATCCTTGTGACACAAGAAGGGTATGACCACATGAAGAAGCAGTTAGGTTTTCTCAAGAAGGGATGTTCTTTCCTGAAATCATGATAATCATTCATGTATCAGGGAGAACAAGTGCCTAGTAAGGGGTGTGATGTGCTTGAAAACAGCCCGAGACGACTGAGAAGAAAAATGGCTTAATCAAAACACATACCAACGAACAAACAAACAAACAAACAAATCCTAGGAAAAGGTGGAGCCGCTTTGTGAAACACTAAAGGAAAAATGGACAGGATATGTTGTAAATTTTCCCTACTAGGGATTAGACAATGCACAATAAAAATCAAATAATTTATGTGTACCAGAGCAAATGTGAGATTATGTAAGATGTCTTAGGTTTCTGATTATCTGACAAAAAGGAAGAAAAGGAAAAGTCAAGGCAGAAAGATGGCACGTGGAGCAGCTACAGTCTCTGTTTCACAGAGGCAGGACGGCCTTGCCAGCAAGTTAAAACATTTAAAAACTCCAATTTCCACTGATCCAGGAATGAAGAATCCCTGATAAAACCTTCCCCTCCATCTCCGTTCTGCTACTTGATGAGCGCCCCTGAGTAATCAAGCTCTGAACCTCCCTCACCTGTCAAAAATACCAAGCTGCCTTCTTCCACTGACGGGGGACGGGAGGTTAGGAATAAATGAGGTAATAACTGTGAATGTCCTGCGTGAGGTGTCCACTGCAGCATACATGCAAGGGACGGTGGGGATGAGGAGGTCCAAGTTCCCTGCCTCTTCAGGGGCCAGCGACTGCTCAGCCATCTCCTGGCCGCAAATCACTCTTCTGACTCACGAGGTGCCTCAAGCCTCTCTCACACCCCAGGCATCAAAGCCCAATTTCCAAAGAAAGCTAACTTTGCAGAGGATTGGACAGAAAGGCATAGACTTATTAAATTTCCCTGGACTCCTTCCTCACTGCTTCCTTCAGGTCTAAGGCACAAAGGCAGGTGCCAATTTGTAAGGCTGCCCCAGGCAGTACCTGACCTGCTGCTCACACGATGAAAAGGGGAGCAGGATGTGAAACAGGCTTTTAAAGTTCCAACAGTGAGAATGTTTCTCTCCCAGATTCCTTGATAAATCCTTCACTTTGTGGTGAACACCCATTCTCCAGTCCTACATCAAAACATAAACCTGTTTAACTTGAATTCTACTTGCCCACATACAATTTTTCCTAGGTGATCAGCCATTCTGAATAGGCAATTTCATAATAAAGGGAAACATTCTGTGCTGCCCAGGAGCCTGTGTCAGCAACACAAAAATAATTACTTTGGCCATTAAAATATTAATAAATTACAAAGTGCGTGCCACCTAAATAAATCTTTAAATGTTCTTGTCCTGCTTTTAAGTCTTTCTCACTGGTTCTCCAGGCAGCCTTGTCTCAGATGTTCTCTGGCTAGCCCTGAATTTCATTGGTACACAGTAAAATCACTTGGGGGAAATTAATAAATGCAAAGTGCAATCATCTAATCTCTTACAATTCATTAAAGCACTCTTTCTCCAAAGAGGGGAAATTGCTGTTTTTTTTTTTCTTTCTTTTTTCTTTTTAATAAAAGGCCTAATAACAGACAGGAACAATAAAAGGCATCTCAGGGGAGACCTATATATAAATAAACTAGAATCAAAACTCAGATCTAGTTTAATTATCGACTCTGGCTCTGTTCCAATCCTGTATCATTCTGAAGTCTCTCCGTCATCATTCCAATTAAGGTCTAGAAAAGCTTCTTTAAGGGTAGACCTCATTTAACTTCAAGTTACTACTCCACGATTGACACTAGCCAATTTCACAGGCTTAGAGATACTGGCCGCAGGTTCATCAGGGCAGAGAAATTTTTTGTTTTGCTTCTCATGCTTCTTTGGATGTAGACACTGTTGAGAGTTGATCAGTTCTTAAGTTGCTGGAATCATCCGCTTAAGTTTACTTTGGCAGCTCCGTTTGGCATGAATTGTCAAAAGATATAATACAACAGGATTTGTATCTCACACGCAGTGTTTAGTGCGACGACGCGGCACACGCACACACACACACACACACACACACACACACACACACAGAGCTATCTCCAAAATCTTTTTTTTCCCTTCTTTTAAAGCTTTTCTCAGTTGGTATCACACTTGCCCAATCAATTCGAGTTAAGAAAACAAAACAAAACAAAACAGTCCTGAAGGATACTTGCCGATAAAGAAGCCAGGGCCAGGGCAGGGCTTTCGCATGCTGATTCCTGCTTATTCTAGCAGTACCTGCAAATACAGCTCTAAACAGACTATTTCTAATACAGGGGAAGGTAATTACACTCACAAAGGCACCTCTGTGTCAGGGCCGGGCACCAGGAGCCAGCAGGTCTGGGAGACGGAGGCTTAACAGAGACTCCTGCAGTGAATGCACATTGTCTAGCATGGGGGAAAATGCCAGACTGGGGGACCCTGCAGCATTCAAGACAACAGTGGTGCACCTTGTCTGAGAATGTTATTTAATGCTTCTGGCACCTGTAGTCAGAGCCACCCCTCCTTTCCTAACTTACAGGTTTAGAATTTATTTGGCATGTATAATTGTATATTTTGATCCTAGAGCTACAAACAATGGGCAGCATGTCATGTCTTGATCCCTTAGCATTCCTCTTGGTTTCTCCCAAGCGAGTTAACCCTTGGATACACAGCCTGGCAGTACCTCCTCTGCCCAGTCAAGGGACAGTTGGGCCATGTGGCTGGAAACTGAACAGGGTGAGTTTCAGTATCTTGCTGACAAATATCACCAGTGCCAAGACCTGTCACATGGCTGTGTCTTTAGTGTTAAAACCAAATAAACCAGCCAGCAACTGGAGACTCAATATCAGTGACATTGAAATTACTTCAATTTGAATACGAAATACCAGTGCCTACTATTTGGTTTCTTTAGTCCAGGGACTTTTAGGATATTGGTTGCTCCTTAATTTCATTGTAGTTCTAACAAAAGCATGTTGGTGACTCAAGGTTTTTGGTAGGAAATGCCACGCCTGTGTCAATGCCAGTTCTCTGTTCTACTATTGTGCCTCCCTTTGCTATGAACGGTGCTCATCTGCTAACGGCCAGAAACCCTACAGAGAGAACTTAATGCCTTGCTTAGGAGATGCTCAGGCTGGTTTGCTCTTGACTCATTCTCTTGACAAGTTTCTTTCAAAAGGTGCAGTATTATGCGGACAATGCCCCTGATAATTCCTTTTTTCTTTTCCTCCTTGATGTAGATTTCAAAGTCCAGGGAGAAAGAAAAAAGCTTTTTATTCCAATCCCCTTCAACATACTCAATGAAGGGCTTTTCTCTGCAACATTAATCATTATAGCTGAACTGAGTACTGTCTTCGTGTTTCACCTTTCTGTGTGCAATTCTTGAAGAGGATGACTTTTTAGAGGAGAAGCAGACTGCTTGCAAAGAAGCAGTCAAAATGTATTACCTTAAATATGGATCTGTATCTAAATTCTGCCATTTTACACCCACAGGACACTCTAGGAACAAGAATATAGGCTTCGGAGTGAGAGACCTAGGCTCAAATTATTGCTCTGCCACTTAGCTATCTTAAAATCACTGAACCTACAATTCCTAATTTATAAGATGTGGGTAACATTTATATTGACATAAGAACTAAATATAAAGTACCTAATACAATACCTAGCATGAGGATCTTCAATAAAGGGTGATGATATAAAGATGATTGCTGTTATCAAGGAAAAGTACACTGTCCCATTGGAGCAGTAAATAGAAACAACTAATATATTCTTTAAACAACTAGAAGCTGGGGTATGACTCCTATGTGGTTTCATACCTGAATCACAGTGGAGTTCTACATGTATCAGGCTATGGGCCAATCTTTTCTCTGGTGAAAGGCCTAAACCTACCAAATAAGTTTATACTAGTTGGCTAAATTGATCATACCCCATATGGGACTCTTTGGTTGTCACAAGCCTTATATCATTAATTTTACAGTCAATAAACATTTATTAGACTGGACATGTTTTAAATGTGTACCTTGGTCACAATTAAAAACCAGAGAAATGTAAAGATAGATTAACAGAAATACATCTGTCGCTTCTGGAAAATATATTCAGAGCACTATGAACAGTAGATTAGTAGTAGCATACTCTATTACAAAAGTTTGGTTAAAATAAGTGCTGTGTTAAAACTAATCCTGCAGACAAAAACAAAGGAAGAAACATCAGAACAAAACACTAACTTGATAAAAGTGTCTGCTTCTGGAAAGGTAGGTTATCTGCAACATGGGGCAAGGAGATTAATATTTTATTGCTACATACTCTTTTATATCTAAATTTTCTTCTTTTCAAAATTCTACTGCCTATTAAAATTAATTTTAAAAAGAACTTTATGGCTCTAGAACATGTCATTATTTTCTCTCACCATCCTTAATATAGATCACTTTGAAGGCAATGGTACTGTATTCACGTTTGTAACTCTGGTACCTGTTAGAGTTAGCCCTCAACAAATATTTGGTGAATGGATGGTAGGATGACCAAAAATATTTAAATCATTTTCTAATAGTTCTAATAATATACTATTTCTAATATTTTCTAATATTTCTAATAAGGGTCTTTTCTAGCCCCTTCTGTATACTCGACTCCTTTGGGTACTGCTTTATAAACCTAATATTTTTCAAGATGTCTCCTTCCCAAAGTCCAAAGCAGAATGTCTGACCTAGAGGAGACTGCTGACCACACAGGAGTATGATCAGAAATTACCCAGGAATGGGCAGAGTGGAAGGAGTTGGGTATGTCTGCAAGAACCCATTAGTTGACATCCTATAACTTAAAATTAATAATAACTGACACATCATGCATATTATGTGCTATTCTAGCCTATGTCCTTTACATGTATTAGTTTAGTAAATCTCCACACAGTACTATGAATATGTCAGTACTATTATTATTCTTTTTACAGATGATGCATCTGAAACTCAAGAACAGAATGATAATAAAAAACCACATTTTTTTTCCCAGTTTTTCTTTTAAAACAACCTTTAAGCAGAATATCACATGACTTCCAGTATTAATCACAAGTTTACAACATTTTGGATACAAAATCTGGCCTCCTGAGGTACTTGATATCCTCTCCTGAATTTCTAAAATTCTGCGTTTTAATAAGACAAAATGTCCAAAATGTTTGTTTTATGGCAGATATTTTTGACAAAGCTATCATGAGGGCACAAAGTTATTTTCAATGAACATAAATAAATATCATTTGGAATAGCAACAGGGCCCCACTGTCTGGTTTTGTGGCTCTCTGTAGAGCATATGTGGTTTGTACTGCTACTCTGGTTAATATAAGAGGAAAATAGAAGGGCCCTCTCCCCTTGCAATGGACAAAATAATTTTAATTTCTGTAATTTCAAAAACTGATATAAGATCTAAGGTTAAGAGCCCTTTTCTGGAAAACAAAACGAAATAAAGTAAAATGGAATCATTTTTCTATAACACCTAACATTTTAAAATAGCATTGGGTACTAAGAGCAATTAGGAAAAACAATCATATAACTACCTTGGCCTACACTATCTCACACTCATGTTTAGTGTCATCTCGATTCTTTTCATTTCCATTTCCCTAGCATGTTCATTGTCAACAATGACACCAAACCTGCCAACTGCTCAATATCAATGATTAGCATACAACCTTGTTTTAAAACTTCCCTGAATTATTAGGCTTGTGCTCTCTCCTATCTGGCTCAACATATCTTTATGTGATAGCTCAGGTTTCAAAGAGATGGAACTGAGTTTGAAATCTAGCCTCGCACTCTCTTAGAAGGTATATGACCTTAGACAAATTACCTAAACCCATCAGGCCTTCCTTTCCACAGCTGTGACTTAGAGCTAGAAAATAACAACAACAATAACAACATCCTCCACACCCCTGCAAAAAAAAAAAAACCAAAAAACAAAACCCCCAAAAACCTATCTGCTTCATAGGTTGTAGTAGGATTAAATAATAAGCCTGGACTCTGTCTCTTTGACCCTCCTGAAAGTCCTAGCACCATATTCGATCTTGCTATCTTCAGGTTCTTCAAATTCTTCCATCTTCAGTGACTCTTTTTCCTCTCTGCCTACAAAAGGCATGGTCTTCTCAACAAAATGAAAAGAAACGCTAAATCTCTCAGCTTCTTCTCCCCTCTACCATCATTGCTACACCCCTTTCTTTCTTCCACAGCGATTTGTATCTACTCATATTTTCTCATAAGGTTTTTCTACTTGCACCATTCTACTTAAATTGATGTTTTAAAAATAACCGTTGACCTCTATCTTTAAGTTCAAAGACCTGTTCTTGGTCTGCATCCCCCTTGGTCTCTGTGGCACTTGATGCCACTCACCTCTCCCTCCTCGACCTTACATCTCACCCCTCTGCCAGCTAACTCCCCCACACGGCTGACCTCAGTTCCCTACCTGACAGCTACTTCTGCTTTTTCTCCACCATACTACTTTTGCCACCTAAATGTGGGTGACCTCTGAGTTCCATCATTGGTGTCCCAGAAGCTTACTCTCGTAGCTTCATGCAGACAACCGTTAAAAGACCATCCCTCTGACAAGGCCCAAGGCCTACATTCAGCATGGCAGAGCAAGAAAAAAACACTAAGATTTCTGGGCCTCTACTCCTCAGTTATAAAGGTAATACCAAATAGAAGGTCTTTTCAGGTTTCTTGGAGCTTCTTGAATAAAATGAAATTCTAAAATTTAAAGTAGTACCATCCATCTGGGTGCTCAAGCTAGAAATATGAGAGTCATCTTTTATCTTCCTTTACTTTTCACCTTTAATTACTTTTCAAGACTTTGTGAGACTCTCAAACATCCTTCTAATGCATACCCCTCATACCCATAACCCTAAGCTTAGGTCAATGCTGTCCTTTCTCCCCATCCATCCCCCTGGCCAATATCCTCCTAACTGGCCTCTCAGCCTTCAGTCTTGCTCTCACACGGCATTCTCCATACTGAAGCTGAATTATCCTTCCTCAAACACAAAGTTGATCATACCATTTGTCTTTGCTTTTCACCTGGTTAACTGTGACATCTTCTACGGCCTTCCTGGCCTTCTTGTTACAAGTCAGCTCCACCTCTCCGAGAACCCAAGCACATCTTTCTGACAGCCCTTCTCAGCTGTACCTGTGTTGTATTCCAAAGACTTGTTTACTTCTCTGACTGCCCCCATGAGATGGTAAACTCCTTATGAAATCATGCGTTATCGATTTATTTTCATATCCCCAGAGCCCAGGGCAGAGCTGGCTGCCTCTGAAAGTGGGAAAGCAAGCTCTCATATAATTAGTGTCTTCCTTTACAGTTGACTTCTCCAATATCATGGTCTTCTTTGGTCATTATTTGCCAATTTACTCACTTTCTGTGCTCTAATATCCTTGTTATAACTTGGAAACACATGGCTTTTGCTCGCCATTCATTGGCTCAACAAAAACTTATCAAATGTCTACTTATGTGCCAGAAACTGTTATAAGCGGTGTGAACAAGATAGGTCTCTGATATCAAAGTACACTCTAGATAAGGGAGACATGCGCAGAGAAAATTATCAGATGGTGACGGGTGTTATGTAAAGAACGGAAAGGGGGGATGTGACAGCAAATGATCTGGTCACCCTTCTAAGCAGGCATCTGTTGAGCTAAGACATGAGGGGAAGAGCCTTTAGGTGGGCTGACGAGGAAAAAAAAGGGGTGGTACAAACTGGAGGGTGGAGAGGACGGGGCCAGGAGTGAAAGAGTTGGGGTTCTATTCGAAGTGCAGAAGGAAGCTGTAGGGCACATTAATTTCTCATTTCCTCTGGTTTCTGTTCAAATGTCATCTCACCCAAAAGGCCCTCACTGACCACCCTATTAAAATACAACCTCCGTCCAATTCGGTCCTGCTTTGGCCCTTCTCCATATCCTTACCCTACCAAGCCTTTCTTATTTTTCAAGGTTTTTAGTATGATCTGATGTCATACGATGGATGACTTTCTACCCACCAAACTGTGAGCAAGGGCTTTAGATTTCACAGCCAGACTCTAAATGGCTAGAACAGGGCACACAGTCAGCTTTCAATTGAAATGTGTTGAGTGAATGAATTAATCTGATTTACATTTTAAATAGATCACTCTGGCTGCTGTGGGGACAATGGATTTGAGGGAGTCGAGAGTCAAAATAAAGAAACCCCATGAGGAGGCTTTCCTAGAGGTCCAGATGGAAGTCAAATGTGGAAGAAGAACGGTGAGAACTACCACTGTGGTGGTTTTAAAAACCATACAATGTCCCTTGGTCTTAGAAAATTAGCGTGATACCATGTCTTCAAAGTAACAACTCAGGAGTTGCTTTCTTCATGTAGGGCTATGAGCTCATAAAAACAGATATCTTTTAAAGCCGTTCAGTCGAGAAATTAGTCTTAGGTACTTATGTTACCAAGATAAAACTGATAAACTGATACAGCTTGACAAAAACCTATTAATACTAAAAATTGCACATGCCCCTTATCTTACCAATTTCATTACTAGGAATTTATCATGGATATAAGTCACAAAAGTATGTCAAAATATATGCACGGATGTTCGCCCTGTCATTGCTTGTAATATCCCCAAACTAGAAATAACATAAATACCCATCAGTAGGAAACTGTTTAAAAAATACTTTAAAAAATTTTATACAGTTATTTAATAAAATGAGAAAAGAGCTTTAAGATGTATGTTTAGAAAGATTCTATTTTTGTTAAAATACACATAAACAAGACTGATATTGATATGGGTACAATATGACATATACAGAGAGAAGGGGAAGGAGAGGTAAATATTGATCTAAGTAAAAAAGTTTTCTTTTCTTAAAGATGTATAAAAAAAAAAACATAAGAGGTGGTTATCCTTTATCTTTTGAAGAGGGATAATGGGTAGAGAGAGAATTTTACTTTCTTTCAGAAATTTTAAATGTTACCAAAAGAGGGAGGGGGCTCTGTTTACAGGGTTCACTGTATCTGCTCTAAACTGTTCCTAACCTCAGGAATGTGAAATGTTTACCACATTCAATTTTTTTTTTTTCAGTTGTAAATGTATTTCTAAAGCAAGAGTTCTAATTACCATTTACTGGGAAGTCAGAGAATAGTGGGGTATTTTGCAAGTCAATTCAGGAGAAAAATAGAAAGCCAGGTTAAGTCCAATTTAAGTGAGGTTAAGCACTGCAGCCTAAACACACAAGACACAGCCCACCGCTCCCCTCACCAGGGTCCCGCATTGTCATGTTAACGACAGCAAACAAAAGGACCAAGGGAAGGGGAATGAAGATTACCCGTCCCAACTAAAACTAGGACAGAGTCCTCAAAGACCCAGGTGGAGGGACACATGCCAGGTTTAAAAGTATTAGGTCTCTTCACATCACGTGCATTTTTTTCTACCTAACCAAGACAGGAAACAGTGAAAAGTTTTATTACTAAAAAGTGTGATTCTGAAACAAAAACATAGTAAACTACACAGCAATACGAAAGCTGTGATGCCCCTAAAAGGATGGATCTTGAATTGCTAAAGTGACCTCTGACCTCGGAGGGGTGGGTTAAGGTGGGTGAGCACGGAGAAGGGCTCACGGGAACTCAAACCCGAGGCTGGAAGCTGATTCATCTTTATTGCCTCCCTAGGTTATCAGTGAGGATATCAGTGAGGATAACCTAGGGAGGCAATAAAGATGAATCAGACTGAACGGAGAAGTTAACTCTACAGAACGAATTCTTCCAGGCTCATGGATCTCAGCGGACTTAGCGATGACACCAATGGCCAGCAGAAAGGAGGGAACTGCCAGGTCAGTCTCTTGCAATGAAACCAAATTTCCAGAAGCTCAAAGTGTTAGCGACTTTAACGGGTAATTACCAATGCACCAAATGCTGCACCAAGCCCCATGGAATGCCTCTGAACTAGATTAAACCACCAGGCTAGTAATTAAACTAACTTTATATGGGAGAGATCTCGTGCTCAAACTTGAGCAATCCTGCTCACTTCAGGAAAGCAATTGTAGCACAAAAGTGGAAACAAGAAACTTCTGAGCCTCAGTTTCAGCTCAGATACCATCGCTGGCAGCCTCTATTCTCTTAACTACAAAAGTCAGGAGACCAACTACTTCCAGGGGGTGTTAAAGGGGATTAAGATTATGAAATACTGTGAAGATGAAAAGGACTAAGTCTCAGTCTTGTATCATTTGCAAGTATTTTAACAGTCTCTGTTTCTGTGTCGGCAAACAAGTTTTTACCATTTTATCCATCTAGACATTTCGATAGCAGTCACTGCCATATGTACCTGAAGTGTTTTTACCAGACAACCTGTTGAAAGACTGCTTGGCATCTTGTCAAAATGACATGCTGCTACATCATGTTAGAGTCTGCAAAAGCCTAAAAATTTAGAAAAGGAGATGATTTTTCTTCAAATTGATCAATGCTATGACAACACTGTTTATTTCTTACAGCTGGATAATAATTTGGTAAATGAAACAGCTAGAACATTGCGTTCTACCGCATACTCACAGACTGAGTATTTTAAGTGCTGCTTTTAAAAATGAGCATGTTTATTCCAAAACATTACAGATAGCTACATATAAGGCAAGCTTCTGCCTTTTTTAAAAATAATCCCAGAAAAGAGGGTGTCACATTATATTTGACCTTTACGAAGTCAGATCATGGGGTACTCTTCTAATGACTTGACCTTGAGAAGTACAGAGTACCATTTGGGAAAGGCAGATCTGCCTGAAACAACCTTAGTTACTTCTAACACCAGATGTTTATCAAGGTCACCTACAAAAGTTGAGTTAAAAAGAAAAGGGTAAAAAAACGTAGGAGATCCTGGGGGTAGGATCTCACAAATGCTGTGTCAAAACAAGGCATTTAAAGTTCACTCTAAAAAGCAATATGATAAGTTGTTACACTATGAGACTCATTATATCCATTTAGGATGAATTGGGCATAAGAAAAAGGAAAACGACTTTCCTAACATTATGTTTCTGTGGGATAAAATGCCAGGGCAATACTGCACGTGCAGTCTAAAAGTGCTTCATTTTGCCAGGTTGGGATGAAAACGAGATGATGTACTCTTGTAAAACTATGCGAACAGCTGATTCAAAAAGTAGATTATGTGTCGATCAAGACAAGGATTCAAAATTCGTATGAAGAATCTGAATCAAATATTGATATGTGTGTATAGGAAAACGCAAAATAAATTTTATATAGTATGATTTTACACCATTATGTGCAGAATAAATGAAAACTATCATAAGTAGACATTTGACTAGTCATACTATATCTTTAAGGTTTACTTATTCAAGTTGGTCATAAAATATATTTTTTAAATCTTTCCATTGAAAAATAGTGAACACATTATGTTTGATACAGCCTTATAGCTGGGCGTTTATGAAGCTAATTCTAGTATATTCTATTACCACTTCTTTAGTAGAAAAGTGTGAATAAAAAGTTTTAAGTATTTCTTAAAACTTTGGTTTTGTAATCAGTCTGAAAAACCATTTTCTAAATGAAAAATGGTTAAGATTCCAAATAGTTATGACAAGGCATACATATGGACAGGGCCAGAATGTATAGGATCAGAAAATAAATTCCACATCTGGTGTGGGCTTCTCCTTAAACTGAGCTCAGCATATTTTCCAAAAAACAGTGCCCTGTGATCTTCACATCTATCATTCCTAGAGGATGACACTGAGAATTAGATTTTTATATCAATAACAAACTCAAATAAAGCTCCAGCCAGTGTTGCTGCAAAGAACTGTGCACAGAACAAGGCTAGTGGGCGTAACTCACGTCATAGTCATCCTTGATTTGTGTATTTCTAGAGACAAGTTTTTTGGCAGATGGCAGGAAGGGGCACCTCCTTCTAAATGGCATGAAGGTACCCTATGGGCGCCTGCAGAACGTCCACTCCAGGTATAAAAAAGTGAGGAACTGATTTCATGTTGATGAACAGTTACTAATTTAGGAGATGAGCATATACACAAATAAATGGCCAAAAGGAAAGTTACCTTGTAGATTCCGAAGAACCCCAGGTCCCTCAGGACAGACAGAGCACTGACTCGGGGACCAGTGGTGATTTCCCCAGCTACCTGCAGACGGATCTTGACAATTTCCAAAGGATTTGTGAAAATCACCTGGGAGCCTCCTGCCTAAAAAGGAGAAAAAGATTCAGTATTAAAGCAGGGTAACAGTCATTATTCTCAATGGAGCTTAGACTATTCTATCCTCAAGAGACTGTAATTTCAATCCTTGTCCCATCAATTAAAAGTGAGGGATTAGGAGTTTCAATCAAAATACAGTTACTGCCTAGGAGACTTTTGGTAAAGGGGCCCAATCTCTTTCGTGCAGAGATTGAAAGAAGAGAAAGACCAGAAACAGAGACTTCTTTGCCAAAAACAGAGACTTCTGTTGGCCTCACCAAAGTCCTCGCACTAAAATGACGATTCTTTGAAGCAAAATCAACTGCCACCACAAGGCTCAAAGCCAAGAACACAGAGGCAACAATAAAATGAAAATCAAACAGTATCCAAATAAAGAGATACAGATCTGCCTGTCAGAATAGGAGAGAACAGGAAGACACAGGTTCTCCCACCATGAACTTCGTGATTCTGTCAATGATTCAAAAACTGCCAGAAAACACGGAAACTAAGATGAAAGCTATTTTTCTCTTAAAAAAAATCAGGCTGATCATCAAACACCATTTTCTGAAGTTACATATTATTATAATTTTATTTATGTATTACCTGTGTATAGAATTGCTCTTTTCATATAAGATAAATGTCAAAGTAGTAAAAATATGCATTAAATCAATTATGGCCCAAACTTTGAACAACGTGTGTTATTTCATTCCAGCAATGGCTGGGTGCCATACCTCCGAGATCATCAGTGGAAATCTTTAAAGTGCACTATAAGGGAAATTTTAAGCTACGTATTTTGAAGCTAAGCCTATATTTATCATAAGCAATTACATTTTTTCTTACTGTACTTCAACTTGTTATTCTTTGTCACAAATATATTAAAATTTTTGTATCATTCAAACTAAGGTTGACACACAGAATCTTTATCATGTAGCGACTGCACCAAACTGGACCACAGACATAGTAATGACATTTTACAGCTTAGTAGATGCTATCAAGGTAAAAGGCACAATTTGGGTCAATATTATACAAAACTACTTCTTGTTAGGTCCTTTG
Organism: Pteropus medius; assembly: GCF_902729225.1. Lineage (NCBI taxonomy): Eukaryota > Metazoa > Chordata > Mammalia > Chiroptera > Pteropodidae > Pteropus > Pteropus medius. The sequence goes on along the minus strand of NW_024347791.1, from coordinate 12,437,734 downwards.
ATCTTATTAACTAATGTATGCATCCTCATAAGGATGGTCTTTTATGTACTGTTTATAATATCTGGAAATAACAATTAGAAATACATAAACGTCCAATGGTAAGGAATAGATTAAATGAATCTGAGTATGTTTGTACAATGGGTTCTGTGCCTACAATAGAAATACTGTGGAAAATGTTCAATAGATACTGTGAAGTAAAAACTCTCATATGATTAAATGCACGTACATCCTTCCCTCGGCTGTCTCTCAACACAGTGTGGAAGAAATACAACAGTGTAGTGCTTCTGAGGTGGTAGAATTACAAATAGTTTATTTTCTCTTCTGTTGTTTTTTTAAAAATTTCTTCTCGATAGATCATGTGTTACTTCTATAAGGAAAAATAAATACTTCTGCATAATTTATCTAACATATATAGCAATGTTAACCAAAAACAACAACAACAAAAACTAAAGAAAAATGTTCGCCCACTCTTTAAAACTAATTTTTTCCGTTTGTATTAACTTGACACTTCAGTCAAGACACACTGGTTCTTAAAAACAGACTGAGATTTGCCCTCGCTTCACTCATTAAAACTATTTGGAAGGCACAATTTTCCCATGGCTTGAGGCAACATAGACTTCCTCTCCTTACTTGCTTTTACCCTGTTTCGCCCATCACCTTTATCTCTCCTAGGTGACTCTTAGGAGGTGGGCCAAATAATCTTGGTAGAGAAAACCTGAGTTGGATATGTCAAAAGGCCTAAGAGAGGTCCTCTGAAGTAATTTGTGGGTTTGCACTGGAGCCTTTCCACATGGCATGGAGCGAGTTGTTTAAGGGTGGCAGCGTAAAGAAGGGAAACGAGCCTGATGTCGTGAAGGTGCTAAGGCACAGTAAGGATTATGTTCATGCATCTGGACCTAAACTCTCGAGTTGCAAAAATGAATAAAAAATTAAAAAATTCTTTTGTGGAGACAGAATTGCTCAGATTCACTGAGTTGGAATTAGCCTGAGGCTGATTTTTGAAAGCTCGCTAGTGGTAAGACTATGTCTACCAAGGGCAGAATGGAAAGCATTCAGCGTACATCCATCTTCTTGCAGAACAGAACAAGAATATGATGCCAACAGCGGGTAAGGGGGCAGCACACATGAAGACCAACCCTCAGCCCCTATTTGTCAAACCATCTCACTCATTAGGAGGATCAAAGACATAAGTGAATGTACTGCAGCCAGCACCATGCTCAAGATACAGCAGTGACTCCAAACATGCTGGTTTTGTTTCCTCAAGCCCCTAAATCAATGGTTCTCCTCCCTGGCTGCATGTTACAATCACCTGAGAGCTTTTAAAAAGTAGTGACGTCTAGACCCTACTCCAGACAAATTAAATGAGAATTTCTGCATCTGCTTTTTGAAAAGTTTTCTCATGTGATTAAAATTTGCAGTGAGAGTTGAGAATCATTTTATCTCACCATATCTTCTCTAGGATCCCTTTCAAGTCCAAGAAGCTGCTTAATAGGCTTATTTAAAGCTGTGAGTTCTAATTCTAGTCTTCTGCATTCTTTCAGAGAATAACTTCCATATGTTTTACATGTGATCTCATAAGAAACTTTTTATATACATCCAAGTTACCACTTTTAAAGGGTATAATTCTTAGGTATAGAATTGTTGTCTTATTCATTACCTCATATCTTTACCAATACCTGTAAAAGTTAACATTATATACAATAAGAACTTACACTCGACTTTCTAACTCCAAGTCGATTGATAGTTACCAATTCTTTTAGCACAGAAAAGTGAATTCTAATCACTAAAGATGATGCAAAAGTCGAATCCACTCCGGAGAGCTGCAGGGAACAGAAGCAGTGGGAAGAAAGAGCATAGTGATTCTAGGAAAAAATAATGATGTGCTCGTTACCTTTAGTGGGCTCAGAAAGAAAGAACCTACAGACTAAAAGTGGCACATTGTAGAGGTGCCGAAAATGAATGGGTCCTTTGGAGTCAAGCTGGAAGGAAATGAGACTCCAAGGCACCAAGAGAAGATGCTTATCATCAGCTGCACGGTATCTGGGCATCGCCATGACCTGATCACTGAGCAGCACACTGCCTGCTGCTCCTCTGGCTCCTGGTCTATTATCCATTCACAGTACCTTGCCCAGGTCCCTTCTTTGCAGAGAGATCAAAGACAGCCAAATCTGCGGACAGGGACACCTATTGTGCTCGATGTCTTTGTGTCCTTCATCACTCGAGAGTTCTAGCTGTGTGAAGATACTGTTTTTTTGTGTGTGTGCAGTTTTGTCACAAATCATTTCCCTATGACTTTCTGGAGTCTGAGGCAAGTAGGACAGGGGAAGATTTTCCACACCAAAACTTGCTCTGTGTGGCATGTTACACTTACAATGGTAACACTGCCTTCTCTACAGGTCTCTTGGAATATCCTTTGTTACTGAACTCTTAGTCACTACCCAGCAACTGGATACCTAAAGAGAAATGCGTATACCTACTACAGACTTACTTCTGCTACTTGATCATTCATTCATTCATTCATGTTTATTCATCAAATGTTTATAAGCAATAGTGTTTAAAGTTTGTCCTAGGAACTGCAAGAACACAGACGAGTGAGAAAGCCTTCTTGTTTTCAAGGAACTTGAAATAGGAGTAGAGGTAATAAATGTTCGTTAAGCATCCATTATGGCCTATAAAGATATTGCTCTGTGTGTGTGTGTGTGTGTACCACACACCTTTGATCCACTCAAGAGATCTTTTTCCGGATTTTATAGGAGAGGAAACTGAGGCATAGAAAGAGTAAAGCAACTGTTACAAGCTGAACTGTGCTCCACCACAATTCACCTATTGAAATACTAACCCTCAGGACTTCATAATGTGACTATATTTGGAGGTAGGGCCTTTTAAGAAGTAATTAAGGTAAAATAAGGTCATATGGGTGGGCCCTAATACAATGCGACTAGTGTCCTTATAAAAAGAGGAAACTGAGACACATTCACAAATGTCCTCCCCGTGGTCTCATGGGGACAAGGAGGGAAGATGGCAATCTTCAAGCCAAGGAAAGGGGCCTCAGAAGAAACCAACCCTCATGACACCTTCATCTCAGACTTCCAGCCTCCGGAGACGTGAGAAAATAAATTTATGTGGTTTAAGTCACCCAGTTTTTGGTAATCTTTTACGGCAGTTCTAGAACTAATATAGCAATTTATCCAGGGCTACACACACCCGACAAGCAGAGGATTTTCTACTGAGTCCAATAAATATCTACCTTATGAATAGAGAAAGTGACACATGAGAAAAGATAATTAAAATATATGACAAGAGCTAAGGTCCAGACAAATTGCAAGGGCAATTCAAAGGAGGGCCGAGATCTCTGCTGGCTAGGATAATGTCGGGAGGTAGTAAGGCTGCAAAGAACATAACACATCAGCTGGTGACTGGGGTGAAATTAGGATTTCCGTAATCCAGGCAGAGAATGGCACAAAGGCACAGTGACAAGGGCTTTCCATACTAAGGGGTGAACAGACCCAGCATAACATCCATCCAGTGAAATTTTAATAAGTGTGATAATTATGATGAGATTAACATTATCGTCCACTAACATTTATTGAGTACTTACTATGTTCATCAGGCATTGTGCTAAGAGCTTTGTAAGAATTTTCTCTTTGGGTCCTCATGATATCATAAGGTAGGCAGTCATATTATTTTGGTTTTATAAGCGAGCAAACCAAGGCTGAAAGGGGTGAAGGAGACAACTTGCCTGAGGTCACACAGCTAGAAAGATAGAGTCTGGATTCAAAGCTAGACCTGCTGGGTGCCGGAGCCTGAGCACTTTACACTACTTATCATAGCAGGATAGAGGAATTAACAGGACTATTCCTTTACGGAATGGAAAGGGTATGAAAGAGGATGTCTGCAAATAAGACTAGTGGGGCCAGATCATGGAAGGCCTAGTAGTGACCCTGAAGAACGGGGCTGCATTCTAGACATGGTGCATTCATGCACGCCTGTGGTAGGAGCAGAGCTGGAAAATAAAGTTTAGGAGTTGAAGACTGTAGTAATTCTTATCTATGTCTCAGAGAGAAGACAGGCCAGCAGAAGAGGGCATTTATTAGGGGGGAAGAGCCCTGAGGCAGAAATAACAACTAGGATTTTAGCAGACTAGGTGAGAGATTAAACAAAAACAAAAAACAAAAACAAAAAAACAGAATTAGAACAATTACACTGTAATAAGGTAGGGGGTGGGATGGATGCAATAGAGATCAACAGGGCTTGGCTGCTGAATATGGGACAAAAGGAGCAGGTAAGGCCAAAGAAAGGACCCAAGTTTTTGCATCTGTGTTAATAGGAACAAAGGGACCTAAAGAGACATATGAAACATAGAGAAGGTAATGGAAGGGCTTTAAGTTAGGAGTTAAGGTCTGAAACAGAGAGATGGGCATGATCCCACATATGTGCTAACTGGAGTAGGAGCTTATATGGGATGGGAGGAAGATGAAACAATAGTGGAGACCTAAGAAGTGATCAGAAACCTCTGCTACATGCCAGTATTCAGTCGTCCAGGCACAGAAAGGGGCTTCCAGAAGGGAGAAGACCAACGACCAAATGGCCGACAGTGTCCGCTGACACAGGGAGGACATGGAGGGATCTGTGAGTGGAAAGATGGAAGCTGGATGTAGAGCAATTAGAGACAGTTTATGTAATCTATATTTCCAAGGGAAGGGAAATAGAATGAATGTCATTAATAGAAGCAAGCAAAGTAGAATGAAAATTTATTTAGGATAATTAAGAAGAAAAGATCTGGGAGAGAGTGAAAAAATGAAAGAGAACTGGGGATAATTATACCTATGTAAAACAGTGCAAGTTCTAAAGTAGAGGAGGAGTGAAAGGTAGAGTTTCATGAAGCCTGCAGATTTCCTTTAACGACACAGAGTTGTGGGATAATTTTGTTTCAGAGAAGAAAGTGACAATTGGCAGTTGTTCTTAGTATTTGTACTTCAAAGATTAAAAAATATTAAAATCAAATGGATCAGGATTTGGCACAAGGAGACATGACTAAAGTTCTGAAGCACAAACCAGTCAGTGACAATAAAAGACCCCTCTGAATCAATAATAAAATTTTATTCTGGCTCTCCCAGCCTCACAGTGAAGTCAGTCAGATTTGCAACATAGACAAGAAGAAGAAGTAGCTAATGATGTCTAAAGGTGAGTCCAGTGCATTTGCTCAGACATTCTATCCCTTAACTCAAAACAAACAGATGGGAAGACGCAGGGTGTATGTAAACACTGCTTAGGGTTGCTTATCTACACCTGTCCCAGGGAACCCAGAGCCACAGACAGTTCCACAGCAGGTTCTTTATTAAGAGCCTACTGTGTGCACAAAACTGTAGATGTAGAATAATTGGGTTCGTACCCAGGCTATTCCCAGGTACTGAACAAGAACATTTTATGGCTTACTGTATTAGTATTGAATACTAGCATTGGTGTGACAAAATATCCTGTAGCATATTTTTAAAAAAGGAACCTCACATTCAAAAGCATTATTTATCTTTAGAGAATATGTAATTGCTCTAATAAAATATCTTACACGTTAACATTTTTTATAAGTGACATGAACAAGGGATAACCTAACATGAAATATATAGAATTAAAATGAAGAAAACTATAGATTTTTTTCAAAGGGACATAAAATATTTGAATACGAAAGAAACAAGTATTGTTCTTCAACTGGGAGATTCAACATTGTTAAGATGTCAATTTGCCTGTAAATTAATTTAAAATATAAAAAAAGTCAATTTTTCTATAAATGAATATAACAGTCAACTGTTGTAAAGATTTCAATTTTCCCATAAATTCATTTAAAATCCAAAGCAATCTTCTTAAATAAAATCTTAGTAAGGTTTCCTGAAGATGTTTGCAGACAGGAATATTCTGAATAAAAGGTCACATGGAGAATCTTGTGTTAGTACCCATTAACGCACATTTACAGTGTCAGTGATTTTTGAAACTTTAGTCCAAAACTAGATAAATGGGAAAAAAAAAATCAAGATATAGAGGGTCACTGGGTACCTTGAAAAGGAATATAGGAAGTGCTATTTAGTGGCACGGGGAATGGTAGAGCAGACCCCCTTCTATCTGTAGCTAAGGTCCCTCTCTGCCCAGCTCACTCACATGGGGGCACCCTAATGAGTCGCTACGGTTTTGTAATCCTGACCAGGGGGCTGGTTTTGATCCACTTCTGCCTCAATCCCGTGGACTACAAAGAGGAATACAATTCATCAATCTTTCTGGGAGAGTCTCCAGCTTCTATCAACTCTTGTTTCCCAGAGTTGTCTTTTCACTCTTTATTCAGAGAGCATGTAGTTAACCAACAGGTCCAGTATGCGGGAGGAATTCAATAGTTTGAAAGCACACTGGTATAGGGAGGCCAAGAATCTGTGTCATAAAATTTAGCAGTGGCTGGTAAGGGAATTCTGACCACTTTTATAAAGATTTTTTTGCAATGTCTCTATTTTTCAAACCATGTCTCCTAATCAATGAGGTCTCTCCCCGCAGAGGGAACCAGCCCAGTAGTGGACTCCACTGTCCTTCCTACCTGGGTGATTGTTCTCCTTCCTTTCTTTTGTTTGTGCGTGGGTTAGCTACTCCCATCCTCCTGACCTTTATGGGTTCTGGAGGCTGCAGCCTTTCCTCTAGCATGTGGCTCCCCTCGCAGTGATCTCTGCACTGGTTACTTCCAGTCAGCCCTCCAACAGCATATTCTATTCTTACGTCTGTCCTGCAGGTCTCTTTCTGGAAGGACGTGGTTTCCCAGTAACCCGGTGGGGGTAGTCGTCTTTGAGATTCACTTCTCAGGAATAAGCTATCCACCAGAGTGATCAGAAAGATATAGTTCTCTGAATGACTATAGCCCTGCAAACCCTTACTCCTCTTCTCCTGGTGAAGTTAGAGACAGACATTTGCTGAGCACTGTGATATAGCAGGCACTGTGCTAAACTCTCTAGACATTATCTCCATTCCTCCAGTGATGCTGACACAGGTTATATTTCTACAGTTCTGGAAAGGAGGGAACGAAAGCAGAGATTCTGTCCAAAGCGGAGACAGAAATTGAACCCAGGCTGGCCTGATTCCCAAGCCAGGCGCAGAACCATTATGCTGATTTGCTGAGTGTCAAAAAGCCCATGCTTTAGAACAAAATTCATTTTCAGTTTTTTCTTTTTTGTTTAAACAGAGTATCTGCAGGAATCTTTGGTCAATCTGTTCACAGGGAGTAGAATTCCCATGACTTGGCGAGCCTCTGTCTAGAAGAGATAAGTAAATGATTCAGAGATACTAAAGTATGTCAAGAAATATGAGAGTTTTTTCCAGGTACAATATAGTCGACTTTCATCAGATGCATCAGATTGTTCTTTGCAGTTTAGGCAATAAATCATAAGGCAACCCTAGGCCCTGAGGCAGTAGAATCCCTAATTCATGCCAAATCTGAATCCTTGAGGAGCAGTTCAGACTCAGACATGTATAACTACTGACATATTTTCAATTTCACTCAAATGAGCTTATAAAATAATTACACTGGTGCGGGTTTTACCTAAATATAGCTCAGTGGTTCAGGATGGGAGCAACTGAGTCACATAGACCAGGATTTTAATTCAGGCTTTATCATTTCCTTGAATGGGGCCTCAGGCAATTTCTCAAACTTACTAACTCTTAGATTTCTCATTTGGACCACAGAGATGACACCGATTCAGGCTGTGAGGACTGTGTAAAAGCAGCGCGTACCAACTGCCTAGCACGGTGCTTGACACAGAGCAACGGGCCAAGAAATGGGGGACGCTGCTGGGTGTCAGTATGGCACCATGGTTGACAGCCTAGGCTCTGGCAAACTTCTTAACTTACTCACTCCCAACTTACTTCATCTGCGAAATGGGCACATCGACATTAACACTCTTCGTGCTTCCAATGAATAATGACTGGGTGCCAGCTCTCTAGCAGGTGTATCAGGATGAACAAGACTGACAAAGGTCCCCACCCTCATGGAGCATGTGTTCCAGCTGTTACTTATAGGATCATGGGAGGATTACATGAAAACATGCATGCAAAGCACTTATTCCATTGCCTAGCATACTATAGTGCTCAATCAACGGTACTGATTACCATTAATAAATATATTACAGAACTCTGTTTAGGTGACATTAGCTTACCAAACTCCTTTAAAGCCAGCACAAATCAGTCTCAAATTTTTCTTTCCCTAGAAAGCTGTAAATTAAACTTTCTTTCTGAGGAAAGCACAGCTATCCTGAAGATTGGGAGGAAGTAGCTATATCAGTTAAAAAAAAAAAAAAAAAAAAAGAAAGGAAAGAACTCACCTAAGTGGGTAATGGTGATGTAGTAAAGCTCAATATAGGCAGATGGTTTTTATTTAAATTCATTTAATTTTATTTAATTAAATTTAAGCTGACATTCAATAAGTCATGGGTATTTTTAATTCTGAAATACTTTCGTTATTGAGAAATGGTTAATCATGTCCTTCTGCAGAAGCTGGTAAAAATGACAATGGCCAGATAGGCAACTAGCTTAGTTCACCACACGATGTTTGTGGGACTGGCCTATGCTGTTTAATTCAGGTGTGGACGGCCCCCAACACTGGCAAATCACTTTGGAAATGTGAACCATTGTCACAAAAGGGGCTGCGACAGAGACTAAATTGGGTATAGCACAAAAGGTTCCCCACTGCTGAAAATGACACATAGTGCACGTTCTTCTGACCAGGTAGTGTGACTGCCAGAAGTGAAAGGCAACGCAATCACCCTTAATGCTCAAGATCAACTTCTAATTTGGGGGGCTTTTAAAAGCTATCTCAAGTGGATGCTGAATGCCTCACTCACTACAAATACAAATGAAAGTTCCCATATCCATAGGACAGTTTCAGCTGTTGTGATTACTGTCTAAAGTCCATGATCTTCATAAATTCACCTGAGCATCCTGGAGGGCTGAGAGCAACCAGAAAGGAAAATGGGACTGTGGAAGCTACAACTATGTCAGCAGGAAGTCCAAGCACTGGGCTTCTCAATAAATAGGGCTCTTTCGACATAAAACATCATTCTTTCCAAATGCTCTAATCTTTCACATGATACAGTCCTCATGGCCTAAAGTAAAATATAGGTTTTTTTCCTTCTAATATCCCCTCTCTGAAATGGGCTAGATAGATAGTCTGCAAAGAACCTGAGCTGCGGCTATCACAGCTTTTGCTCAGTGCCCAGATGCTTCTGTAAGCTTTCTTCCTTCTTTCTCACAATTTTGCCACTCCAATTCCTCTTGCCTTGTCATCTAATGATTTACTTCCTTGTTAACACTTTTGATTGCACACAGGTAACTTTACTGTGGGAAGTGATTTATCTATTTCTTTTTAAAAACAAGAATTTCAAGAGGTCAAATATTTAGAAAGGCAACATAATCCTAATGAGCTGCCCAATTTCTCTAAGTACTCAAAGAATAGTGACCTTCACTAAAATGATCTTAACATGCTTTCGGTCCAATAATTGTGAACAAGTAGGTTTTAAAATCCTATGTGCCTTAAAAATGACTTGTCAAGGCTGTCTGCTCATTATTATAACCACAGGAACTATCAGCATAAAAGATTATCTAAATACATAATCAAAAGGATCAGTTCAGGAGCCCCAGTTCATGTTTCCCCATGATCCATTCTTTTCACCTGTTATGAACTAAACAAGCCTTACTCCAATGCTTCTTTACTGAGACAGTATCCCTTGGGGCCTGGGGAGATGAGCCCAAAGAACCCAAAAGGTGAAAAAGCAGGCCTTCTTATGATTTCCCACCCCGAAACCATTCTAGGCAACAGTCTTAATATGCAGAGAATATTAACAGTCTTGCATTTAAAAAAATCAATTCTGTCATCAATCCGCAGTCCACAGAAAATGTTGAAGTGTATTTTTTTTAACATAGTGCGATTCCTGCTATATTCTAAACTAAAAGCATTAACCATAACTGTAATTTAATCACCTCCCTTTAATTTGAATTCACATGGTAGATACTTACAGCTACTTAAAAAATTAAGTGGCAAAATGTATATGAAGAATATGTATCTTGATATTTTAATTATGCTCAATTCAATGTACTTAGATTTAAAGTGCTTTTCACAAATGACATGTGCTAAGAATATCTAATTGCACACTGACATTCTAAAATGTGTGCTTACATGTGTCAAAAATAGATTAATATGAAGTTATGGAATATGACTTTTTTAAAAACTAAAACCCAAATACGTTATTTTGATTATTTGGGTACAAATATGATTGTAACTACAAAAAAGGTCTACACTAGTCAATATCTCATGATTTACACTACATATAAAATGAATACTCAAGTGATGACAGTACTTGATTTTTAAATAAATTGGAAAATGAAGATTTCTTAAGAAATCTAAGCTTCAACACATTTTCCATTTACTCTCTTATTAACTCTGTTAAACGGAGACATGAAAATAATTTGTATGTAGTACAGGTATTATCATCGTATATAAAGATCATAGGTACAAAACTGATATTCAGCGAATAGCAGTGGATGAATTAAAATGAAACACAGTGCCCAACAGCAGTTATCTGCTGTTCACAAGTACTAACGATAGGCATTAAATAATCTCACAGAGAAGCTGGCAAACTTGAGGGCTTATGAGGCCCAGAGGCCACTCATTCCATCCAGCCCCAAATGGAAAGTGTTGAACCCAGGGCCCACCCAAGAGAGGCCATCGCTCTGCAGCGTCCCCACTGGAAGCTGAGAAAAGAGCCTTTATCTTGACGCCTTGTGTTATGGGCTGAATTGTGTCCCTCTCAAATTCATGTGTTGAAGTCCTAACCTTATATCTCAGAATCTGAGTATATTTGGAGGTAGGACCTTTAAAGAGGTAATTTAAGGTAAAATGAGCTCATATGGGTGGACCCTATTCTAATCTGGCTGGAATCCTTATAAAAGGAGATTAGGATACAGACAACACACAGACTGAGGGGGTGACCATGTGAGGACATAGGGAGAAGACGGCCATCTGCAAGCACAGCAGAGAGGCTTCAGAAGAAAACCAAATCTGCAGACACCTTGATCTTGGGCTTCTAGCTTTCACAAGTGTGAGAAAATAAACTGCTGTTGTTTAAGGCATGAGGTCTGTGGTGTTTTGTTATGACAGCCCTAGCAAACTAACACACTTCGTCAGGCTGTGACTAAATGCACATCTCTCAGCATAAGGCAACACGGGATTTTCTCCTTTGATTTAGTATGTAAATTAAGCTCTTAGGTAAAAAAAAAAAAAAAAATCTGTAACTAGATTTTTAAAAACTTTGAAAAATAATAGATTCTCACCACTTAATAAATTTTTGAGACAGAGACCATATTGAAATTTACTATTCTTAATTTCTGAGCTACATGGTAAGGCAGAAAAAGGCTATACTGTTTACACGTTTTATAAATATTAAGTTTCACATTTTCAACTTCATAGGGTTTTAATAGGCTTATAGAAGCCTGGCCAAGAAACCAAAGTAGAATCTGTTTGACTGACATTAAAAAGCAATTAAGTTACAAACCTGTCAAATATGTTCACATTTGGGCTCTGCTTGTTATACATGTCTATTTTGACTACTACTCCCAGAATTATTTAATGATTTACAGACCTTCAATGTCTAAAGCACCTTAACTGTATGAAAGCTGTGACCCCATCTTTCTTCATATTTTCATATCATAACAAACCCTTCCCTTATTTATTAGAAAACCAGGATGGCTAGACATCTGAATTGTGTTGAGTCAAACAACTCTAGGACTTTCTCCAAAAATGGAAAGGGAGGAAAAGAGAAGAGAAATCTGGCTGGCTCAGTGACCATAACAAGTTGGACTTTCCCCTAATTAGATGACATGTCTGAGCCACCGAAGGCAGCCCTTAGGCCACCCCTTGAACCCTGCGTGTTATCAAATGTCTTTTATTTTTGCCCAGTATCCAAGTCTAGAGAAAGAGCTTTTCACAGAAGCATGCAGGCAGCAGAATTCTTATTCTAGCCTGGTGCCTTACTACTACCCCCAGGAGACTTACTGGGCAAACCATGATGGAAGTGCCTCATTGGCTTCTCAGAAACTTCCAAATTTATATATTGCCATGGTTAAGGTTTTTTGATATTCATTGGCTCTCTCCCTCTTTATTTAAGACTTTCTTTTTTACAGCAGTTTCAGGTGCAGAGGTTTCCCACATCCCCCTGTCCCCACACATGCATAGACTCCCCATTATCAACATCGCACACCAGAGTGGTACATTTATTACACTGATGAAACTACAATGACACATCACAATCACCCAAGGTCCGCAGTTTTTACCATTTACTCTTGTTACTTTACCATTTACTCTTGTTACGTTCTATGGGTTGGGATAAATGTGGAATGACATACATCTATCATGATGATATCATATAGAGTATTTTCACTGCCCTATAAATCCTCTATGCTCTGCTTATTTATCTCTCCCCGCAACGCCTGGCAACCACTGATCTTTTTACTGTGTCCAGAGTTTTGTCTTTTCCAGAATGTCCTATAGTTGGAAATATAGAGTATGCAGCTTTTTCAGATTAGCTTCTTTTACTTAGTGATATACGTGTAAGGTTCCTCCATGTCTTTTCATGGCTTGATAGCTCATTTCTTTTTAGTGCACAATAATACTTCATTGGATACATCAAAGTTTATTTATCCATTCACCTACTAAAGGACATCTTTATTTCTTCCAAGTTTTGGCAGTTATACATAAAGCTGCTATGAATATCCTTGTGCAGGTTGTTTTGTTTTTGTTTTTTGTTTTGTTTTTGAAAGCATAACTTTTCAACTCCTCTGGGTAAATATCATGAAGTACAATTGTGGGATCTTACTGTAAGAGTATGTTTAGTTTTTAAGAAACCTCCAAACTTTATCTTCCAAAATGGCTGTATCGTTTTGCATTCCTACCAGCAATGCATGAGAGTGTCTATTCTTCCACATCTTCATCAGCATTTGGTGTTAGTGTTCCAGACCTTAGCCATTCTCATAGGAGTGTACTGGTATTTCACTGTTGTCAGTCTCTTTTTGTTTTAAAGCTACTCTTTTCTACAATTCTTTCATGATTCTGACATGATAATTTCACATGTTACCCATTCAATAAAGTCTTTTCTACTAAAAACATAAGTGTTAATGAATAAGCTATAACAAATGCCCCAAGTTATCTTTATCCCATTCTTAAAGTTCTATATATACTTGAGTGTTAGTTCATTTGCCATTCTTCGAAATGAAGCCCAATAAAATAAATAGGAGCTTTTTAAAGGTTAGTTCCTTTACTGAGTGATCATGGAAAATCTTTCTTGTGAAACATCCTGGATATGTACATACGCAGGCATGTTGCAGCTATTCCCTAAAGTCCATCAATTCCTTCACCCTGCTCCAGTCCATGGAGATAATGCCTTGACACTGACCATTTGTATCTAAGTTAACAGCAACATGGTATATCAAATGACTATACTACGTTAACTGCCCTCATCACCAACACCTTCTGGTCAAGCATTTATCCATTCAGTAAATATTTTTAAGTCTCTCCCATATGTCAGACACAATAGTAGGCACAGATGCATAATAGTGACGCATGGAGCCTGTCCTCGGCATTTTTAGATGTCTAACTTTAGTCAACCTTTACCCAAAGTTCCCAGGATGCAATCAGTTGTCAGCACTGTTTTACATACACGAAGATCTCCTCAAGTTGCAAAACAAGACCATAGTTAACCAGACAATAGGTAATATATAATACCTGAAACAGTCTCTAAGCCCTGGATTTGGAAGACAGGAAAATGTCATAAGTACAAATTAAGAAAACATACAATATGAGAATTAAACAATTATGAATAGGTTATTTTGCTTTGTTTTCTACCTTAGCTTTAATATGGCTATTTTTCATAATTAAAAATTACAATTATATGTTAAAATATAAAAAAATTTGTGATATTATCTTGACTAAAATATGTGTTTGGTACAATCTTAAGTTTGTAAAAAAATGGAAATGAATGAAAAATATTGTAAACAATGCAAAGCTTATGAAAACAAGGATAACTTAATTCACTTTAATCTTGTTGGAAGTCATCTATTAAACTAGAAATTAGCATTGATGAATCAAAAAAACCCCAAAACTTACAATATGGTCTTACATTGTTAGGGGTATGCAAAAAAAATCTCCCAGAGAATATTCCAAATAGCAATACAATTTGGTACACTATAACTAATCATTAGATTTTCATTCAACTACGAATAAATTTAAAGATGTAACATTAAAAAATAAACTTATTTCCATAGCATCAATTTAATACATAATAAATCTTGGCTATTTGACATGCTACATAGCAGCAATCCCACAGAAGTTCAACTTAATGACTGAGCCTCGTGTCATTCTATATTTATAACTAGGATATGTGCACAGAGATTTGCACAGAGAAATAAAAACTCTCCCTTAAGAAAATGCACTGTGAGGCCACAGCCACAGAAAACCCTGAGAAGAGAAAGATCACAAAAGTAGCAATTAAATCCGTTTTGGGCAGTCTGACTCACCAGATTGCCAGAGTCCATGCGTTCATTATATGAGGAAATTTTCTCCCTGGTTTGATATGAATGGGCCTGAAATCTCAATGGATTTCAAGCTCAATCATAAGGAATATAACTTGGTGTATATTTTATGACAAAAATATATACACTACTATTCAGGGGATAGTTACCGAATTCAAGCTAAAACCAAAATAGTACTAGAAGTGTTTTAACACATTTATAGACAGTTGAAACAAATAGATTTGTTAAGCAAAGTTATTAATATCTAGGTGGGGACATGACTCAAGGCTGCTCTATGGCCTGGTACACAAAGATGAGACTTGCCAAATGTACCCTCTCAACAATTAAGTGAAAAACAAAACAAAACTGTGCAACTTGAACTAATTAGCTGGGGCTGAGAATGAAAAAAGGCTGAAGATCATACTGTATGGAGAGAGGTCAGATGACCAGCAACAACATAAAGGGAATTCGTGAGGAAGTAAATACCATGAGGAAAAGAAAAAAATGGGTCAGCAAATAAAAAGATGCACAGAACACTGACAACATCAAATGTTGGTGACAATAAGGAGCAACAGGAACTCTCATTCATTGTTGGTGGGAATCGACATGGTACAACCACTTCTGGAAGACAATATTTAGGTTTCTTACAAAACAAAACATATTTTTACCATAAGAACCAGCAATTGCACTCCTTGGTATTTAACCAAGGGAGCCGAAAACTTATGTTTTCAGCAAAAACTTGCATAAGGATGTTTATAGCAGCTTTATTTATAATCAAAACTTGGAAGAAACCAAGATGTCCTTCAGTAGGTAAGTGAATAAACTGGTCCCTCCAGACAAAGGATTATTGAATGCTAATATAAAATGAACTATCAAGTTTTGAAAAAACATAGAAGAATCGTAAATGAATATTACTAAATGAAAGAAGCCAGTCTGGAAAGGCTACATATCACATGATTCCAACTACAGGACATTCCAGAAAAGGTAACATTATGGAGACAGTAAAAAGATTAATGTTTGCCAAAGGTAGGGGAGGGAGGGAGAGATGAACAGGCAGAGCAAAGAAGATTTATAGGGCAGTGAAAATACTCTCTAAAATATTATCATAATAGATATATATCATTACTCATTTGTCCAAATCCATAAATGTATAACACCGTGAATGGACCCTAAGGTAAACTGGGACTTTGAGTGACTGTGATGTATCAATGTAGATTCATCAATTGTACCACTCTGGAGGAGGAATGTTGACAATGGAAGAGTTTATGCATGTGTAGGGGCAGGAGGTATGTGGAAAATATCTTTCTCTCAATTTTTTGAACCCAAAACTGCAGTAAAAAAAATAGTATTAAAAAAAAAGAAAAAGAAAAAAAAAAAAAAGGTGCAGAGAGATGCAAAGTCGCTGTGAGAGAGACCAAAAAGGGCAAGGAGGAGAAAACAGAGAAAGTAGCCAGTTCCCAGAGGTGCCTCAATTTCAAGAGCCCTCGATTTCATTTCATGCATGCCCTTAGTGTAAACCTTCATTTAGTTATTGCTACTTTAGTGAGATCCCACCTCCTGCAACCAAGAGCAACTTGGAGCAGGAATGAGTTCTAGAATCAACAACAGATTCTCAAAGAAGACATGGGATTAACTATGAAATCTTCAAAGTTGAGGGCAGCAAGAATGTGCCTATCCTGCAACCCAGCTTACTGAACCTCCCAGAGGTAGGTTCCTTGACAATATTCTTATTGAGAGGCAGAGTACAACTTCTCTCCTCTTGAATCTGGAATGGTGTAAGTGGCTTATTTGACTAATAGAATCCACCAGAAGTGATAGTCAAAGTTAGATCACAAGAAATCTTGCAGCTTATTCCCAGGAGTCTTAGAATATCTGCTTTTGAGAAGCTCTCACTTAGAATTAAGCTGCCAAGGTTTGAAAAGCCCAAGGTACACAGAGAAGTCACAGGAGGTGCTGTGGACATCAGTCCCAGCTGCTCCAAGCCAAGGGTGAGCATCACTGCCAGCCACAATTGCGAGCTATCTCAGATATCCATCTCAGTGGAGCCTTCACATGACTCGAGCCCCAGCTCCGATCTGCTAATAACCACAGGGAGATCACAAGTGAAAAGTGTCCAGCTAAACCAGTCAACTCGCAGAACCGTGAGAGATAATAAATTGCTGTTTGAAGCTAGTAAGTTTTAAGAAGACTTGTTATACACCAATACATAATCAGAACAGCTCTCCTCCTCAGTGATGGAGAAACACTGAAATCACTTCCATTAGGAAGAAAGAGAGAAGGGGGGACAGTAAGGCAGATGGGAAGCATGTGTGCTGGCAGTAGGGAGGGTTACAATTTTAAATCTATTCAGTACTGGGCACAAGTTTAAATGGTAAGGCTGAAGAAATAACTTTAGTCTAGGGAAGAAATTTCAAAGTTACAAAAAACTTAGTTAAATAAATACACAGTTCTAACTGTATTTATATAAAATTTTATAAATCCACACATCTATAACAGACATACTCACTGTATGCCACATTACAACATTTGAACATAATATTCCCATTTACTATTCTAACAGGTAAAGCATATGAGTTGCACTAATGCGAAAAAATGCAAAGTTATCAATGTGAGAATCCTCTGAGTTGTTTCTATAGCACTGGCTCACTCGCCGGCAAACATTTATACTGCTTAGGGACATACTCGGATGTAATAAAAAGTATAAAGATATGCACGGAAATGAAAAACAACGATTTCAGGATAGGGTTATCTCTTGGGAGATGAGGGAGAGAAAAGTATTGGGACAGTTATGTGAGGGCCTCCACTTGCATTTGTCATTTGATATTATAAGCTAAGTGGTAACATGGGTAGTTGTATCTTTTTGTTTTTCAAAATCATAAAAATTAACTGCAGCTGAAAATGATGCAAAAAAGGGGTAATAAAATTTTGCCTTAAAAATGGTATCTGATACACAGCTGTACAAACAGGCATAAAGATATCATGCATGTGGGAATTACCATAATAATAGAAATATACAGAACAATATTAGGGTCAAACTTATCTGCAGAGGAGAGCAATTACGATTGCTCTTCAAGCCATGTTTTTCCCAATGGTGATATTCTCACCAATCCCTTTCAGCACCAGGGACGTGAGGATATCAATTATTTTCCCCACTTCAAATGGATATAAACTCGAATAAACATCAGATATATTTACATACACATAAATGTGCATATATATCTCAAAGAAAACATATAGTGGGCCTATTATCAAAGGACTACTGTAAAAAAGCATGTTCACTTATCTTTCCAAATTACTATAGAATACTATTATATTTTATCAGTATGAAAGTATTTTTTAATAATATGGGCTTTAAAAGACAGAGGTTCATCTTTTTTTCTGGTGAGGATTATTTCATTTCTTTTCATTTCAATGTAGATTTTCACGCCACATAAATTATCATATTTATATCTTCCTTGAATCCAGTCATGGCACCAGTTTTACTTCCTTATCTGATGATCTTAAGATCAAAGGATCACAAACTAAAGATCCCAGCTCAAACTATTCCACTACATCCATGGAAGACAGTCAACACATACTTATTTTGTTGAATCAGGGGACTGTGACTCACAGACCAGTTGGCATTACATGCTATTTTTTCTTAAAGTAACAGCAATACAATAATAACAGCAATAACAGCAATATATTCAGAGACAATGTGTCAGTTTTTAAAGTCACTGGGAACCTAATTGGAAGTGAGTAATGGTGACAGGCCCTCTCTCCTCTGCCTCATTGCCAAGAGCCTGTGCTGTCGCTGACAGTGATTGCCCATCACGTCTCCCTGCAGTGGCTGAGCTCCTGACCAAAGAAGGGGAAGGATGGAAAGGAACAGAAGGCATGTATATTTTGTGCAGAGATACCTGAGGGTCCAGGTCTCTGTCAACACTCTTACAACTTCCAGCCTAATTTAGAAAGTAGAAAACCATCTTACAGAAAAAAACACACTCCACAAGAACCTTTCAGACTTAGAATTTGTAAACCCCAGTCTCAGTACCTAGTTTAGTCTTGAACTGTGCTGAATATATCACTACTGTTAGGTATGAATCTATAAAAATGTTCAGAAAACAAGTTGAATTTTTCACAGTACTCTAATTTAAAACAAAATGTGTAAAAAATGAGTTCAAAAATAGTTAGATATACCCTTTTACAGATGTTAATGAAATAAGAGTATTTTTAATCTCTTCAGTTAGAGTTTCTTGCATAAAAAATAAAGTAATAAATGAGATTAATTTATTTCCTGTTTTCCAAAACCTTCCTCCAAATTTACTGTCATATTTGTTGTTTTTCTAAAAAAATTATAAGATAAAAGAGACTATTAGTTTAGCTTAAGCACTGCGAAGATTATGAAACAAAGACCATCCTGAATATTTTCTATTTTTGTAGAAAACAGATTATAAAACAGAAAAAGCCTTCTTCGAAGAAATGAGCAGCTTTGATTACAAGTGCGAAAGTCAGCTATGTGTACTAATTCTCAATAATAATGAAGTAAGGTGAGCTCCCCAGGGACTTAAAAGTCAACGCCTGGAAATGCTTGAGTGAACTAAGGAGGAGAACTGCTCATGTGACACAACTTTTCAAAACCCTTTTTATTCCCAATTGAACAAACAAGGCTGTGGAACTCACGAGGACTTTGTGAGGTGTGGGACTGGCTCAGATGATGGGGAAAACTCTGCCAAGGCCTACAAGGAGAGATGCTGCTACTATTAAAAAACACACAATGAAAATGGACTCGTCCATTGCACCACTCAAGAGATCTAAAGGGGCCTGGATTGTTTGCCACCTACAGGATTGCTTACCTGAAAAATAAACTCTTACTTCTTAAAGTCACGACTGAAAAAAGAGGAAAAAAAAAAAAAAAGGCAAAACAGGAGACTAGAAACACTGAGGACCACTGTCTACCAGCCTTTGAGATGAAGGATGGCAAACCTCATTTCATAGATATTTTAAGTAGCTGTAAAGCCCAAGTGGCTCCAGTTTTAAGCCTGTGTTTAGATCAGGTTTGAAAAAGGGCTGCACCTCTTTACAATAACTAGGCACCACTTCTGATGCCAATGTGGGCTTTGTGTTTGAAATGGGCAACCACATATGAGGAAACAGGACCACCTACGGTAGACAATACGTGCCACAACGGATCTCCTTGGCACTCAGACCCATATGCAGGCAAAATGCTTTCATTAAGAAGAAAATAAACCTCAAGTTTATTGCCAAAATCTTGAACAGTATCAGATAATTAATTTCACATTTTAAATTCTTACAGAGATATATAATCATGTTTTTTAGCACGTTTAAAACCTGATTTAAAAAAAAAAAAACCCACCTGACCTGCTAAAATGCCCTGCTATCTCCAGCTCCTAGAGGAGCCTGCAGGACAGGTTAGATACACCCTATGGATGTGCCTGTTTAAAATCAGAAATCTGGTTTCTCAAACGAAAACTGTAGTTGTTTTACATGAAGAGCAGTTTCTGCAACTCATACTGTTCTTCTTGATTATTATTGTGTGTCCTTTTTATTTAGGACATTAAAGCCTCTCTTTTTTGTCTTGAATGCTCCTAAAGTTACAGGACAAAGGGATTCTACTTGGCTGTCTATGACAGGTCAGTGATCAAACAGAAAGAGAGGCAGGCAGTAGCCCAATTCCACCCATCTTTAAGAATTACTAGGAGCTAGGACTTCTTAGCTCCTGCTACATTCAAGGAACCCTTATTCAGTGTTAGGACAATAAGCCCTTTCCAAACAAAAGTTTAATATTCTCAGCTTCTAAATGCAATGGTTTTCAAGAAAAGATTATTTTATGAATACCACTGCCTGAATAAAACAAACTAATTTAAAAAAAAAAGTGACCTCATCTTTCTTATAAGAAACACAGGTTTGTATGGAAAATATACCAATATTGTATTGCCCTAGTGACCAAAGCCCATTTATTGAACCAAACTTATCTTGAAATAGCACCACTCTTTGTATAAAAGTTTAAAGTATTTACATTCACATGAATAAACCTGTACATGAGGTAAAACAAGACATGTTTTGCTGAGCTTAAGAACAAGATGCAGGTTGTTCATTCATATAAAGAAATACTCATTCCAAGCGTTTTTGACAATGCAGAGTGCACTCAGCCAGTTATTTCCCAGAATCCTTTTCCCAGAAGCACTGGGAAGCTTGAAGAGCTGCTGGCGTTTGCGAAGTAAAGCAAAGCAGAGAGCTATGGCTGCTGACTTCAAACTATAGATTTTAGTGCCTGACCCAGCAGAGAGTGCCATGAAAAAAGAATGTACTAAAAATTAACTCTAGAAAAGGTTAGCAAAGATTTTTCAAAGGCCAAACACTTCTGCCACAAATGACATTCTACTGCAGAACCAATAGCAAGCAATGACAAATTTAACAGGCATGGCTTAACAGGCAATAAGATTGGAAACATTACCCTTCCACCTCAGGGATGGTTCGCCTGTCTAGGAAAAGCTGAGGTGCCCTAGTAGACTCTCCCCTTGTACAGGATCTGTGGTTGAACAGAAGCCTTAGTTCACACTTGTTTACCACGGTGGTGATAAGTATGTGAAACTAGTCTTTTCAATGCAGAGATCTGAAAAACGTACTTACACAGCCTCCAGCAAGAATTTCTGCTGCAAGTGGAACCGAACCATCTTTGTGCATAAATTTATCCCTCACAAAATCATTCACCTTGAAGAAAAATATTTAGAAGCTGATGAAAAATATAAAGAAAGTCGTTAAATGCATATAAATACGCATCTATAAATATGTTATTTTTTCTGTCAGTTTAATAATCATAAACTAAATAAAGGCTCTTAAAAGAGTTTGAGAAGTGCTCTTAATAGTGGGCATGGTTTTTAAAAGTTTACAAAAATATATATATTTATACATTTATATTCCTGATATTTCAGAGGGAAAAAATTAAAAGATAGTTTACAAGCCTAAAATTCAATATGTCCTGCAATGACAATAGCATAAAAAGAGAGACATATTAACAATAGAGACAAAATGAAAACATATATTTTATAACTTAGAAACTGTCTCATAGGTTTTGATTAAAAATCACTTTCAAGTTTTCTAACAAGATGTAATCTAAAATAACACTCATCATTGAGACAAATTTGGCTAAGCATATTTTTCAACTTAGTTGAAATTCAGTATCTAAAAATTTTCTCAAGGATTCTCAAAGAACATCAATAACATTAATTAATTAAGTATAATATTCTCAAAATGGTATGTACTGCAAGCAATTTTGAGGATCAATCATATGTTTTTGGAAGATATAAGCCAGAAAATATTAGTTGTGCCAAGGTAATATAATAAGATGGTAAGGGAAGAATTCCAGGTAGCAAGGCTATATAGCCCAATCTAAAAGTAGAATTTAACCTTCTGGGCTTTATGTCCTTGGTGATGGAAATGCACTATCTAGCCGTTTCATTAACACTTACTGAGTACCCACCATCTGCCAGATGGGAGCCAGGCACTGGAGAAACAACCTGATGAAGGATCAGCTTCAGCTAGAGCTCCGATCCCTCAACGTGTGGCTTTGGCAAATGCTCATAAGAATATGCCCAAAGCATGAATTCTGTAAACAGCATGTGTAATTGAATGAGGGCATGCTTTGGAGTCAGCAAAACCTGATTTTGAAATCTAGTTTTCCTACTCATAAATGATGTGGACACAGGTTAATACTTAAACTCTGTGGGTCTTGCTTTCTTCATCTGTAAATTGTGGGTCATATTTTACTTGAGATTAAAATAATAATAAATAATATATGTAAAGTACCCAACATGGTAGGTACTGAAGGAAATTTAGCTGCTGCTGCTGTCTCTATTACAACAACGATGATGATAGTGGTGTTGGCAACCATTAGAAGTCTTTTTCGAATACATTATCACATTTTTGGATGTTCAGTGTTAAATGAGAGAAAATGAAAGCTTTGTGTGGTGAGTGCCCTATGTTCAAATCAGTTAGCACCTCTGAGGAGCACAGACCTGCTATTTCACATAAGAATATCTTCTGGATTCTTGAGTATGTGCAAACTCCTGTAATAAAAAGCAACAACTCAAAAGACTTACTGTAAGTTTTATGGCCTTCTCTGGGGCAACTCCCAATAACTGTGGCAACAGACCTAAAAAACAACAAAAAGTAGAAGTGTATTAAGTAAACGAGCATTAACTAAACAAATTAACGGCTCTAAAGGGGGGATCACCATCTAAAAACTGGGGCAATCTTTGCTGCAATTTTCTGCTATTACCTTTAATGAGAATACTCAAGATGGAATGTTTAAGTACCAATGTCTACAGCCACATCGGGCCCAAGTAAATTCCCTCTCACATACTGGATCATTTGCATATTGGGCAAATCAACAGTATTAGTGATATAGAACATCTCATTATTCCACAGCAAGTTTGCTTTTATCCTTCCTGCCTTCTTAAATAAGAACTTTAGTGAATATATTATTTTTTTCCAAACACTTTTCTCATCCTCCCTCCCCGCTCCTAATGACCACAGTTCAGCCATTCATCCACTTAGCAACTATGACTCTGTGACAAGCACAAGACAAATGAGGTTCTTGCTCTGACCAGTCTCAGACAGAAGGAAGGGAGAGGTCTTTCTGAAGAAGAAACTTTTGGAGAAAACTGTGTTCCAGGAAGGAGAACAAACAGGGCAGAGAAAGCAGAGCAGGAATAAGCCTGGTGCACTCAAAACTGAGGGAGTCATCAGTGTGCCACATCGCAGGAAGCAGGCTCAGGGAGAGGCATGGTTGGGGTCAGGTGCTGGAGCCACATCGTAGGCCAGGATCCTGAGCTTGATGCATTGTAAGTTAAATGAGAAATAATGGAGGATTTCGAACAGGATGAGCGTGCTGTGCTAAGTCATATTTCTAAAGACCCACCCTGAAGCCGCTGTGTAGAAAATAAACAGACACACTGATGCTGTGTGTGTGTGTATGGGGTATGGGGTGGAGACAGATCGGGGAGACTGTGACAGAAAGCAAAACTGGGTTTGACTGCTATTGCTCAGTTTCTAGTACGAACTCCTGGGTGGAGATGAGGAAGCCTGTGGAGAGTAACAGGTTGGGGGTACAAAGTACAGAGTCCAGTTTTGGACATGTAGGGGTGAGTGGGAATTAAATAAGACTCAGAGCAGGGGGCAGGTGTGACCTTTGACAGGAAGGGGCGCTTCTAGAAAAGGCGGTTGCAACATTAGTGGACCAACATATCTAAACTAAAAAAAAAAGTTACCATTTTCATTTGTTCTAAGAAAATAAATTCAAAGACAGATGCCTTTACTTGGAAAGACACAGTAAGCTAACTCCAAGGATCGGGATTTATTTTTCCTTGTGTCATACTGCTGTCATTAAGAGGGGCTTCACGGTGTTATCTTTCATTAAGTACAATTTTCTAATTCATCTATACAAGAAGGTCCACTTGCAGCCTCTTCTGAGAGACCAGCCCTACACACATTGTCTTCCTGAAGCAGCAGCCTGCGGACAAACGTCACTGGCCCCAGGGCTGTATGTATCAACCTGAAGATGTGTGTTATTGAGTAGCATAAGATTTCAAACATAATTTGAGCTTATTGTAAAGACATATGCAGACAGACAGACAGCTATATCAGGCCATCTGACAGCTCTGGGCCTCTTTCTCACATCACAGCAATCTGCTCCACTTGGGTGAGGCTCTGTCCTTTAGACAGGACCCAAGCATCTATTCGCCAAGGTCTCTGCCATGCTCTAATGCAGACCAAACAATGAAGAAAGTGCCAGTTGTCATTCATCATTTTTCTTGCTCTGTTGATGTCCTCATAGTAGAGGAATGTTTCTTTGTGCTTGTGACTTTATAAAAAGGAGAAAACTAGGAAAGTAGCTTCATGTTTTAAGAAAAATGAGAGAAAGCTCATTTCATTGTGGAACCAAATGATGATGAACATGCTAATACTAATAAAAATCTTCTTAAAAAACAGCTAACATTATTTATTATGTGTCAAGCACAATTTTAAGCATTTTACTAACTCACTTAATCCTTATAATCACCCTACAGAGAGGAAACTGAGGTATACAGAGATTAAACAATTTGGACTAAATTATCCAGTTAATAAATGGTGAGACTGAGATTCAAACCTAGGCCCTCATACTCAAGAATTTATGTTTTTAGAAAACACTCACCTCTGCCCTGTGCCGAACACGTGAAAGTGTATCTGCCTCTCTCACCCAGACTTATTTGCTCACTTACATAACCTGCCTTTGTCTTTGAGTTTGCAACATCCTCTCTAGGCAGCCATATTTTGAGCCTGCTTCATTCCCAGGGCCACGACTGACTGGACAAGGGGAATACACTTAAAAGACGCGCAGCCAATGAGTTCAGCAACCTGGGCCCTATGACCTGGTACCAAAAGTGGAGCTAGCCAGTCAGGACCCTTCTCCCACTAGCATGACGGAGTCCTTAGAGGTGATAAGCCAGTTAGCACAGAGGCACCCGCTGAGAAGATGCTGTGTGGAGCGGGGAAAGCAGTCAGTGGAAGCCCTGTGTGTGCTAATGCCCTGAGGAAGGAGAAACCACAAATAGAAAAAAGAAGTGAGTCAGCGGAGAAAGGAGAACGTGGAGCAAATGAAATGGAGACACCGAAGAGCGAGAATGCACAGCACACGAAAGGTGCCCAGATGGGAGACCTGGCCTTAATCACCCTGAGGTCCCACTGAGGCCAGGTTCTAATGACCCTCTTGCCCTGGGATCCCTACGAGATCTCTGCCTTCTCTCTCTCTCGCACGTGCATTCTTACCAAAAGTTCTCTTACGGTCTTGCTACCGTGAGTAGAGCTATGCTCTTTATAATCTAAATGAACCAAAGCAGCGCAGAGAACGTGACTCTGAAACTATCTGGGCAAAGTAAGCGTCCTTATGCAAAGCAAGCATTCTCTCCTCCTTAACTACACTCGCTTATTAATCTTTTACTTATACCATATAATGAGACAATGTCATATCTATAATATTACAAGAAAGGCTTTATTATTATCGTATGAAAGTACATTAATTTCTACTAATAAAATGAGGGGATAAGCTGTTTAAATGACATCTTAACGTTTACAATTTCCATTGTACTCTCAGCAATTCAGGTCAAGTGCCAAAATGTTTAGTTAAATATTTACTTGCTAGATGTATTTTTCTCATCATTAAATTGTAGACCGAAACCATGGATGGGTTGAAAGCACTGTGATTTAAATGATGATCTCTTGTCTCTGTAACTACCCTGTGACAGTCTTTTTAAATGACTAATAAAAAACAGCCCACAGAGCCAAACAACGACAGTGTTAGATACAATCACTTCAGCCAGCCTTTTAAGCTATTGGGATTTCTTTCTCGCTATAAATTTAGTAATGCACTGTGAACAGCAGAAAAACAAAACAAAAGGAAAAACCACATATTTAAGACTAAATATAGGGCAGCAAATATTTATTTGTTCAGCAAACATTTACCAAATGACGTATGTGCCTGGTAGTGGAAGAAATTGGAATGAACACAGTCAGATCTGTGCCGTCCCTTGGAGAAATTCTCAGTTTAGAAGAAAAGGGAACCCTAGGTGTCTCTGTGTGCCAGAAAGGGGACAAACTACCTAAAAACATCGTGGTGAATACCATAGCCCAGGAGTACTATGGGAACACAGTGGAGAGAAGCACTCGTTCTGCCTGCAGGAGGGAGAAAAGCATCAAAGAAGAGGAGATACTTGACCTGGATCTTTAAGGATAAGCAGAGATTCACTGGGGAAAAGAGACACGACTAGAACGGAAGGCAAGGTGGTTCAGGTAGAGGGAACAGTGTCTGCAAAGGCACAAACGTCTCAAGATGATGGTACGTTTAGGCCATATCACTGTAGGCTGTGGTTAGATCGCAGGCCTTGTAATAAATAACAGTAGCAGTTATAATAACGACATCCGTATTTGGGGGCGCTTACTGCATGCCGGGCACTATCTCTGCGCTTTATGTGAACTAACACCTTTAATCCACACAACGACAGGTCAATACCAATAAATCAGTGCATGTTATTTTTGTTGCCATCAAGAGATGAAGAAACTGAGGCAGACCTCGAGGAGCCTGCCCAAGGTCATTCGGCTGAGTGATGGTGGATGGGGTTCAACCCAGGTAGTCTGGCTGTAGAGGTGCTCCCACCTGGGACACTGCACTGCTTCCCTCCCAGGCCACACTAAAGAACTTGGACCAAATTTTGTAGATGCATGGGGTGGCTTTTAAAGTAAAGAGTGAGTTTAAAAGTAAAAAGTTCTAGAGGCAGGTGAAGGACAGATAATAAAGGCGGAGACCCACAGCTGGGAGAGTAATTAGGAGGTTAAAGTAAAATAATCAGAGGCCCCAAGTTTCACCATTTTAACTGAATAACTTCAACTCACTAGGAATAAAACCAAAGTATAAATCCATTCCTAAGACCCAGGCCAGACGTGGCACTCAGGGAGCTACTGGAGAAAGACCATTCTTGTGGTGACTACCCTGGCTAAAGTAAGGAAATAAAGGTAGCTCTGGGTGACAATCCGAGTGCCATTATAGAAGTGGGCCTTGTCATCATTCATCCTGAGTAAATGGCCTTTGAGAGGGGTCATGATCTGTGGGACAATGAAGTCACAGAGGTGGGAATTTCAATAATCCTCGTGGTTCCTTGACCTCGGAGGGAGGCAGGTTAACGTGGCTCAGTAATGCCTAAAACAGCCAGTCTTCTTAAGGCACTCAACGTGATTACATTGAAGTCTAAAGCACATATATGTTTGACATCTGGGTAACTCGGCAGAAAAATTAGGCTTCTAATGTAAGATGCTTCTGTAGGATTCTGGGAATTCATTTTAACCATTAGAAACAGAGGATGGATGTGTGTGTTGTTTTTAACTTATCAAAACAGTAGCCTATTTTCCAACTGCCTCAAATGAAATTTATTAGTGTGGTTAGTTTTCTAATCTTCTCATTTTAGTTCAGCTCCATCAGCACATATGGCAATGCTTCCTTGGCAAACTGCACCAGAGGCTGCTAATGCGAGAAAAGATTTACAGGGTACAATATTAATATAGTATTTTGTCTTCAAATTTCATGGAGTTGAGATATAAATCACACTGCCCCCTATGATTCTAGTCCCTTGTGCAACCCAGTGAGAACGGAGCCAGAGGTGTAGACGCTAAGCCCACATCAGGAACCTCCAACAAAGCTTCATAAAGTACCCCGAAAAGAGCTGTGTGCTGGATCAGAGGGCTACTATGCTATTTACTTTAATACTGTTTAGAAATAGATTCTAACATCTCAGAGTAGGAACATACTATGAAAGAAACTCATTAACAAAGCTGGCCTAATTAAAACTATTTATTTTCAATGGCTTGGCAGCAAAATGAATGGTTTGGAGCAGGGGATCCGGAGGTAGCTGGGCCTGGGCTGGAATCTGAGGTCGGCACCCCTTTCATGCTGAGTGATCTTGGTGATGTTAGTCTTTGAACTCTAGGTTCTTCACGGGTAAACCAAGGATGCTAATTATGACTCATTGGTTTATTATGATAATTATATGAGTAAATGTATACACAGAGCCAAGCACTATTTACAACCTATGTTATGTATCCAAAAAATGTGATGTTTCTTCCTATCTGTTTCTACCTAATCAAGGTATACACTTGATTCTCTTCTTGGTTACAAGAGGCAATGAATCCTGAATAATGTTCACATTCCAAAATTAGGTAAGGAGTACAGACGGCCCCCAACGTGTGATGATTTCACATTACTATGGTGTGAAAGCAACAGGCATTCAGTAGAAAATGGCAAGGCTAAGCTATGATGTTCTGTTAGGTGTATTAAATGTATTTTTGATTTATCAGTATATTTTCAATTTATGATGGGTTTATTAGGATGCAACCCCATCATAAGTCGAGGGGGCATCTGTATAATGCTGTTCTCATGGCATTATATCCATCCTTAGAAGAGCTACCCCCAAGCAGTAAGGCCATATCTGGTCTGATAGTGTCTAGTGGTCCCATTTACTTTAGGCAAAGATAAGGAAGTATCACAGACGTAACGACACACCTTCAACTACATTTTTCAGCTAAAAAAAAATGTTTTAGTTAAGAAACTAAACGTTTCTCAGTCTCTGATGCTAAGCAACTTTTTACAATGTAATTTCTACTTAGTGGCAGAAGAGCCCGGTGATTAAGAGCATGGAGTCTGGAGCCAGGCGGCTGGGCTTGAATTCTTACCCTGGTATGTATTCGCTGTGTCACTGTGGGCAAGTTACCCAATCTCTTTGTACCTTAGATTCCACATCTGGAAAATGGGGATAAACACAGAACCATCTTCACAGGGTAGTTTTTATTATGAAAGGAATTAACATACATGAAAAGCCCTCAGAACAGTGCCAAGCACATAGGAAGTACCAGAGTGTTTTGTTGTTGTTGCTGTTATTGTTGTTGATTTTTATCTTCATTCACGTTATCACCATCATTACTATCCTCCTCTTCCTTCATCGAAAATGGAATCAATCTACAGCTTTTCCTAAGTGACTATCTGGTGACTGACTATGCAGTGGCACCCACAGTTGAACTCAGATCCATCACTAACCAGGGCCCTGTGACCCCTAATGCTCAGCTTTTCCCTGTTTACTCTAGTGGACTTACTGTTCCAACTTCCTTCTCTACTCTAACCCAAAAAGTGTTGGATGCGGCTTTAGCTACAGAAATAAGGTATCTTATGCATTACTTTTCTCTACTAAACTCTACTGCTTATCTCTGCTCTGAATACTCACCCCATCCCTGCATCCCATGCTGGGTACTCTAAGCTACCTTTCTCAGGGCTGGGCTGGCCACTCCTGAACTTGTTTTTGTCAGACCTGAGACAGAAATGCTGCCTAAGTTATGGAGTTTCTTTCCTGTTGTGGCCCCTCGCCATCTCTGCTTCTGCTTGCCTTGTGTACATGGTCTTTTGGGACACCTGCTACACTGTGTTTAAAGTGGTCCGTGGGGCAGCAACCTATCTTCTGACCCGCTATTTTCCCTGAGCCTCGTGCTCAGTGGGTTTCCTGACTCCTTGTTCACCAAGTTGTAATCTGCACCTTGGCTCTGCCACACGGTATCTTCTGTATTTTAAGGAGCCTAATACTCAGGACCCAGAGAGAGAGAAGTGGAGGCTTGATGTGGATGCCACACATAGCCGCCCTCTTTTTGTTGTGTGAAAGGGCCAATCGGTGCATGGTGCTCGCTCGGTGCCAGCCAGACCCAGAGAGACGTTTTGGAAGAGTCTGGGTGGGAAGAAGGAAGAGTAGAGAAGGAAGTTGGAATAGTAAGTTCGCTAGAGTGAACAGGGAAAAGCTGAGCATTAGAAGGCACAGCATTTCTGTCTCACGTCTGACCAAAAACAAGTTCAGGAGTGGCCAGCCCAGCCCTGAGAAAGGTAGCTTAGAGTACCTAGCATGGGAGGGAGGGATGGGGGCAGTATTCAGAGCGGAGATAAGCAGTAGAGTTTACTAGGGGAAATTAATGCATAAGATACCTTATTTCTGTAGCTAAAGCCGCATCCAACACTTTTTGGGTTATCTGGTTTCAAGCCAGAGGCAACCCCTCCCATGTTAAATTCTTACCCCCTTGACCTCACTGTTGAGGCCACTACACTTGCCCCCATCTTCCCAGAGGGCCCTCCTTGCTTTCAGCATCAGATTAACCTTCATTCTGGAGCTATCAGCACTCTGTGTGCCCTGCCTCACAGCTTTTATTCCTGCTCCTGTTTCCATGGCCTTCTCTCCTCACTTGTTTAAGTACTCTTTTCGCCCTCCTTCTCTTCCCATTTGTCTGTCCGCTCCACTCATATTGCCCTTAGGCATGAGGCACTTCCACCCTCCCAACCACGCTATCTCCTTTCAGGGCCCTCAATGCAACCCAGTTCTTCACCCCAAGATGACTGTACAGTGGAGCTGGGGAATGAATGGGGGTGGGGGCTTGCAATGGCAGACATTAAGATTTAAATGCTTGTTTATCTGGGTTAAACGTTTTACTCAAAATGTCAAGAACCATCTATTATCTTAGCTATGCTGCAGGATGCCTTTGGGAAACTAAGTGTTAGTAAATCACTGATACTAATTATGGTCTAGAAAAAATTTAGTTCCTTTGGCCCCTCCTCTATTTGGGGGCTTTCTAGAAGTGACAATCATTGGGACGAAAGATCATACATACTGTCTCCTCCAGTTTTCACTCTGGTACATGGCAGCTTTCAGAGTCCTGGTTATTGCCTCTTCTATCTAAACTATGTCCTTGGTGCTGAGGAAGTAGATTAAAATCTACTTCCCTCGTTTCAGTGTCAGGAACAGGCAGTAGCCAGTTATAAATGATCATTCTTGAGGCCTGGAACAATTCATTCCCTAATCTTCTCTTCTTCAGGCTATGTCTAGTTCCATCTTTTTGTCCTCTTTCCTGCCTTCCTAGGGTCACTGCTATTCTCACCTCTCAGGCCACTGACAACACTCCCACCACCTTATCTCAAGATAGTGTCACCTTAGTGTCCTATTTTAATGCCCTGTTTTCAGTATAGTTGGCTCACTGGAAATCTCTGGTGATCTGATTACCCAGCTCATGGACTGCCCAAGTCTTCTGCTCATTTCTGTTTGGTTTTTGATAACCAAATATCTGTCTTTTGATCTTTTCACAGCTTAATACCCTCAAAGAAAATGTGCAGAAATTAGCCAAGAATATAAAACTCAAACCAATCCATTTTGTACTCATTAGAAGCTTTGGTGGACATAGATGGACACCCATGACTCTGTAAAGTTCATGGATTCACTGTGGTTTGTTCCAAGATGCATGAGTTCTTAACATTATACAAATCAGCGTTGTAGAAACTCCAACCATTTTATTTTGGTGCTAGAATTTTAAAATTTCTTTTTAGCCACAAGAATTATGCAAGGAGGATCTGCCCTGTGGATCATAAAATTTGAATACTCTAATCTATAGAACCATTAACCACAAGAAAAGACCTAGCTTAAACTAGCTGTCTGAGAAAACTTTCTTCTAAAATGCAAACGTATCAATAACCTATCCTGAGATATCACAATATCCTCTAGATGTCACCTTGAGAACATTCCAGGATGGGAGATGATTGCTTTTACACCACACAGACATCGTGAAATAGACATATTTAAAACTTTGCAAGCCTGGATCAATGGGCTTATTAATAAAACTTTTTTATTTTTTGCTGATTACCTTAAAGAAAAAGTGCTCTACCTTAAGTTTAACTCATAAAATGATCTAATTTCTTTTCTGGCAGATTTTCTTTATGGCTTTTCCCTCCAACACAAACAAAAACCAAAATCTTCCTTTAAGAAGTATTTTTCATAGATCCTGATTTCTCTTGAATCCATCTTTCTCACCAAGGTTCTCCCCAAAACATTTTCCAAATTCTAAAGCTACTCATCTCATTACTTGAAGCATGTAAGGGAGGAGAGCGTAGCAAAGCTTAGAGGCAGAAATTAGTTATTCTGAAACATTAAAAACATTAATTATGGATGATTACCCGATTGTTTTTCTTTAATATGCCAAGTCTAGAGCAGACCAATAACTGACTGACTCATCTGGTTATGCGGTCATTCAAACCAAATGAGCTGTCAGGTAATTCATTAAGGATTTTAAACACCTGCATGCATTAAATCAACCTGAAGACTGGGGAGGATACAGAGGAAGACTTACAATTGACTTCAGAGAGGTCTGGATTATCTCAGGTGTTATTTCCCTTAATACAAATAGACATAGCCTCGGGGCCTGATTTTCAAAAATATAAAAAAAAAACCTAGGAAAATCAATCACTTTCTTGTAAAGAAATTAGTCTGTACTATAGAGAAGGTTTGCAGAATCTGTCTCATAGGATTTCTAAAAGGATCTTTTCTAACAACCAAAACTTACCCTTCCAAATAAGAGACTCCCAAAGACCAAGAAACACAGAGATAGGAAGAATAAGACCTAACCAACCCACGCTACTAAAATTACATGTGGTACTCTGCAGCACAGGATGCGAGGTCCACTAAGGACCATCGCTAACAATCCCACAGCTGGGTTATCCATCTCCTCTGGACTATGGGCAGGATTCGAATGTGCTCCCAGATTACGCCTGTATAACTGCCAAGACTGTGTGTGGATGCAGGCCACTGCCACAGAAAGGAAACTGAAAAACAACTTGTGCTGGAGTGCTGAAAGAGTTCTTTAAAAATAACCTTCATTCTCATAGTTCCATGAGAACTTGCTTCTAAATACAAAAACCATTTCCCTGTGGAGATCTGTAATCTCTTTAGAAGAACGAAAAAGGGAGAAGGATGCTTATCAACCTTATAATAAGGATACATGGTGCAATCACCACTCAAGGCCAATTCCAAATTATTTTCCCCAAAATATAAAGATCATTTTAAAATAGGGAAGATATCTTACTTATGCAACATTCC
Source organism: Pteropus medius (assembly GCF_902729225.1). NCBI lineage: Eukaryota > Metazoa > Chordata > Mammalia > Chiroptera > Pteropodidae > Pteropus > Pteropus medius. Next base: position 12,404,678 of record NW_024347791.1, on the reverse strand, counting down.
CAAATTATACTATTCAGGAACTATTAGCAATTATATAAGTCTTGATGCAGAAAAAAACATATTAAGCAAAATTCTAGAATAGGAAAAAATATGCTCGGTATTTCAAAACATGTTTATAAATTAGAGATGTACTCTGACACCTTCTTAAATATTGCTAGGTGAAGCGTTAACAGCAGCAGTTCTAAACTCTCAAAATTTAAACTTAACAGTTTTCCCTGGAAATAATAAAATTTTTGAAGAATAAAATTATATTTAATGAGAAATTTATAGTCAAAGAATCATGCGTCCAGTGTTTTATATCTTGACTCTATACCCAAAGGTTAGAATATTGATTCTCAAAAATACTTCAGGTCTTTTTCTTTCCATTGTAATTTCTTGCCAGAAATGACAGTTTCCATTTTCATCTGATCTCACTCTTGCCCAATGATAAGCATTTACAAATACGTAGTTACACACAATTAAAAATTTATGATTACATGTAAGGGTGCTAACGGGAACTGATCTCCAACCAATCAAGATTAGGAATAAGTCATTTATGAAGCAAGATTGTAAATCACTTTTTAAAACTAAATTGGCAATCACCTCTTTTCTCTCAAGATCTAAATTATAGAACAGAGCTAAACAAAATTTTACAGTAAACCATTTGTTTTAAAATCGTCTACTTTTTCAGAAATCGGGGCAAAAGGAACATAGGTGACTCCCAGAACTAATCTTCTTCTATTCACACTCTACTTATCATCCTCTGACAGAGAACCCCTTAGGGTTCAGGCACCAAAACAGGTTAGATAAATGGCTATTTCTAAACCAGAGAAAGGATGAGGAGCTGCCTCTTTGGTGCTTAAAGTGAGCCTCCATCTCTGTCTAATAGGCTGCTCACTCCCGCTTCCCTGAGGAGTTAAAACCAGTCACTCCAGGCTCACAGACGTAATAACTGCAACAGCAAGCGGTTTGTGGGATGGCCCATATTAGCTCAGCACTCAGACCTCAGATACACTTTAGGCTGCTCTGTCCATGGGGTCAAAAAAAAACAGGTCGAGGAAAGAAAGCCAGATGCAACCAAAAATCAAGACCTGACAGGTGTGGTCAAAGAGGAAAGAGAAAGGATTCAAATTTAAAAGCAAACCAGATCAACACAGCACATTAAAAGACACTTAGCAGGACAAAAAGTATTTCTCACTATTCTAAAAGCACCCTTGTCATTTAATCCAAGACCAAGGAAAGCCCATGAAAGTAGAAAGCAGTTTGTGAAGCAACACCAAGCGAGGCTCAGACATCTGTCTGACTTGCGCAAGCTCTCCCTGAAGTAAACAACCCAGGTGAACAGGTAAGGTGGTTGCCTTTATCTGAATCACTGCGAAGGAGGAACTGTGACATTAACCTTGTACTACTTGGGAGACATTTCATTTGCCAGGTTTACTGTCACCAGGAGGGAAAAGTATTTCAAATGGAAGGCAGTGACCCTGTAAGGGTCATCATCAATCACCTGGGGTCAAAGACCTTCCCAATTGTCAGAAGAGGCAGGGGGTGAGGGAAAGGGAGCAGAGAAAAGATCAAAAGGCCTTTGATGGCGGTTATCTATTACACAATAGGACCTGCAAAGTGGAACTTCTCTGGAGTTTGAAACCTAGTTTCTAAGGTGAGAGGTTTCAAAAGGTTCCCCCACCCCCACCCCCTTTAACTTCGGTGCTTAAGATGAAGACTGGAATCACCAGATGGCAGAAGAGGCCTAGAGGCACAGGTTCACCGGCCGTGTGCTTCAAAGTCTGTCTCTGCAGAGGACTAAATACTATTCTTGTTCTTCTAGAGCAAGAACAGGTAGGAGAAAGGAGGGAAGACCCCTCTAGCTTTGTAGTTGCCAACTGGCAAAGGGCTCAGCTTGAACTGCCTTGCAATGCTGTATTTTAGGTGATGCAAATACACTTGCTTTTCTCTTTGTAGAAGGCAATCACAAAGAGAGAGGCTGGGAAGGAAAGTCAGGTCTCTTTAGGCCAATGCTGACAGAAAGTAGTCGGAGCCTCTGTGTTCTTCTATCAGTGACGACATACTCTTTGCTACTGTTGACCGTGCTTGATGAATGGACCTGAGATGATTAAAGGAGCAGCTGGTCCAGAAGGCCTACCTGGCTAGAGTGATATGTGAATCAACTCCATGGGGTGCAGAGTCAGAGAAGGAGCAACTTCAATGCAGAGAAGGAGCAACTTCAATGCAGAAAGAAGCAGTAAAGGAGGGCTCCACGGAACCCTTGGTTATTCACTCGATAGACTTTCTTATGGTATAGTCAAGAGGAATCACTAATCCCAGTAGGCCCTGTCCTGTCCCTAGGACGCCTGTCCCTATTAGCCGGTGAATGGAGTTATTTTAAGACACAAACAATAGGATACTTTTGAAAACGCAGTGAAGATGTTCATAAACATAATTATTTTAAGAAATAAAACATGCTTCACAGCAATATAAATGGCTTTCAGATTATGGGCTGTTTTGATTAGCCATACCCTAGATGCCTGCAGCCTACTCCCATTAGCATGGATAATTGTGAATCCACTGTATTTACATTTTCACGCAGTCTCTCTAATACATTTCAGGCACTTAGATGGAAAACTAAATCTCTATTATTTCATCTTACAGGAATTTAGCACATGGCACTAACCTCTGTACAGTCCAAAGAAGCCTTCATAGCGTAGCACTTTCTTAAAACAGTCAAAGCTGTTTTTATACATAAGTTCTCCCACAAAAGAGCCAGTTGATCGTTGGTTCTGCATTCGAGTTTTTACAAGATCAATAGGATACACAGCAGTGGCTCCCACAGCTAAAATTAAATAACATCAACATTTCAGAAAGAATTAAGGTCTGTCAAAGGAAAGAGAGTTAAAGTCAAGGAGAAGGCTGGTAAAAGGAAAAAACAAATTTTGAATGTACAGATTTTAAAACTATACTAACTTAATAAACAACTGTGGCTTTTTATTCAAGTGTCTCCTGTTAAAGGATGCCTTAGACACTTAAAAAAAAAAGTACATCACTACATCCTAACCTCATTATTAACCTGTCTTCAGAAAGCCTATTTGCAGATAAATAAGAGAAAAGAGCCACTTAAAAAACACTGATCTTGTGCAGGTATGGGAAAGAAGTCCCCTTTGCTCTTCTTCCATCTCATAGGTACAGACAATAACTGGCTTACGGAGAGACTAGAGAAGGCTTTGTCCTTTAATATTTCCAATAAGATGGAAAATCAGAGAAAAAAATAAGAAAAATGAAAACTTTGCACTCATCCATGACTTACCTCCAGCAATGGAACCCAGACCAAATCTGTAGGCTGACTCTGCAACCTGTAGGAGAACTGGTCGAGATGAATCGACTGAGGCCTTCTTCTTTGTATGCACATATTTTGGAGAGCAGAAAGATGGGAGATAAAAAAGACAGAACAAAAATGAGCACATATTATTTTAAAAATTATCCGCTGGTTTCTAAATTCATGATACAACTAAAATGTCCAAGGGGAAGATAGCGTTAGAGACAGTAAGTTTTTATTAATAAAAAGTTATTATTGCTATTAATGTTTAAAATCAAATTTGAACACAATGAAAGCCATTATGTACCAAAAACTGTTATGAACCTATTTTCAAATGTTCAATTCTCATTGCTGATCAAAAAGATACAGATTTTAAAATATTAATGGGATATCATTCTTCATCAAGAATATTGGTAGGTTTTGGGCTTGTTTTTATTTGTTTGTGTGTTTGTTTTTTTTAATGACAATATCCAGCCTGGCAAGAGTTGATGAAAACAGGGCTTCTCAAATCAGGTGTTTAATCAAGTATAAACTAATAGGAAACTTAGTAATAAATACCTGAACCCTTAAAATGTATGTAACTTCTGACCTTATAGTTTTACCTATAAAGAGTTAGGTTAAAAATAATTGTGTATGTAAAAAGGATCAAGCTACAAGAATGTTAAAAAGTAGTACTGTTTGGCCTTGCAGACTCTGCTGTCCCAGAGCCATTCGCTCCCAGCAATGGTCAACTCAACCGTGTTCTTTGACATCACGGTTGATGGTGAACCCTTGGGACGTGTCTCCTACGGGCTGTTTGCAGACGAAGTTCAAAAGACAGCAGAATAATTTTGTGCTCTGAGAACTGAAGGGAAAGGATTTGGTTATAAAGGTTCCTGCTTTCACAGGATTATTTTGGGATTTATATGCCGGGGTGGTGACTTCACAAGGCATAATGGCACTGGTGGCAAGTCTATCTATGGGGAAAAATTTGATGATGAGAATTTCATCCTGAAGCATACAGGTCCTGGCATCTTGTCCATGGCAAATGCTGGACCCAACACAAACGGTTTCCAGTTTTTCATCTGCCCTGCCAAGACTGAATGGGTGGATGGGAAGCATGTGGTCTTTGGCAAGGCGAAGAGGCATGAATACTGTGGAGGCCCTGGAGCACTTTGGGTCCAGGAATGATGAAGACCAGCAAGAAGATCACCATTGTTAACTGTGGACAACGCTAATAAGTTTGACTTGTTTTATTTTAACCATCAGACCATTCCTTCTGCAGCTCATGAGAGCACCCCTCATCCCAGCTGCTCGAACACCCTATAATCTCTGCTCTTGCTGGGTTCTTTGGGTTCCGGGTTTTCCTTGTCCCTCCAAATCCAGCTGAGTTGCAGAGTTAAGTTTATGTTTATGAAATAAATGCTAAACAAACAAACAAGAAAAGCAGTACTATTTTATAACAGCAAAAACTCTGACAGTAACCTAAATGTCCAATAATAGAGGACTGGTTAAATATAATACTATAGCCTTAAAACTAAATAGTATGTCACAAAAATGATATAGCAAAATAATATTTGTTATTAAAAATGTTCATATAGTATAAGTGAAAACAGGTTAAAAATATGGTGGGTACATAGGTATTTGTAATATGATTCTCTTTACCTTTTAAAATATTTGAAATCTTTCACAATCTTTAAAAAACAATGTTGAAGACTGTGCAATGTTATTTTTATTAAAACTATTTGTGGGTATATATATGCATATAAAAATAATACTAACATTTGGCTACCCTACCATCAAGAGATATTAAAAATGTTTACAGTGGCTACAACTAGGTAGTTATATTATTGTTACTTTTTCCTCTTTTTTGGTCCATCTTTTCTAAAGTCATATTTTGGGCCAGTCATTGGTTGCATTTCTCTATCTACATGAATAAAATTGTAATTTTATGTCTATATAGAGTTGTCAAATGAGGGTGGCATGAAGCTTAATAAATACCTGTTGAATGAATAAAAACATTCAACAAAATTTGCTTTTTCAAAAGCTGTAATAATTAAAATCAATGAACAATGAAAATAATTACCAACCCCAGCTAACAACCCACTGAATTTTAGCTGTTGTCAATGTAATACAATTGTTAATACAATGAGATAATTTGGAATCTCCTTTCAAGTCATTTCACTGAAAATAGCTTTACACAGAAATACACATCTTTAAGAATGTAAAACATTTCTTCTGCAAATTGCATGGGGTGTTTCCAATTCCATTCCTATATCGATGGACATCAATAGTAACTTCATTTTGCCAGATATATCCACGAGAAAGGCACTGTTTTATTTATATGAATATAGATATGCAACACAGATGAACAAACAAAACAAAAAGTCTCATAGAAACAAAGAACAAACTGATGATGATTGCCAAGAGTGGGGAGTTTGGGATGGGTGGAGAGATGGGTGAAAAAGGTGAGGGGGAATATGGTCCAAAACAGTGTAATAACTACAGGGCAGTGGATGGTTTCTAGACTTCCTGTGGTGAGCATTCTGTAAGACACATAAATGCAAAGTCGCTACATTGTACACCTGAAACTAATATGATACTGTATGTCACCTATAATTTTAAAAAGACAAAAAATATGCAATACTTAGAAAGGTTCTGACATAAAATCACAAGTGAAAATACTTTGAAAATAATGAGGGGAGGGTGGCTACCACTATCACTAACTCATCATTTAAAAGATGAAATAAATGAAACCCCAGACTTTTATTTAACTTTTCTGAAGCTAGAAATGTAGCATGCTCACGAAGAGACAAGAATGATTCCCACTCCTATACTATTTTGTCGAGGATAAATGTCAGCACTGAGCCTACCAGGTGGATTCACCTCCATTGCTTGAGTCTTTCTATGTTGTCTGGCCCATTGGGGTTCACAAAGTAAAGAATATTCCGGGTAAGGGCACTGTGAATTGCTCTAAAGCTTTAAGAGGCAGCCAATCATTTCCCACTGTAAATCTCATCAATCTCCTCTAACCCTTTCATGGCCAGTGTCACCAAGCACCCATCACAAACTTTCAAAAGCTTCAGAGGGCATAAAGGAAAAATCGTGGGATACCACTATCAAATTGGGGAGGGGGGGGAATCTGGAAAAAAAAAATCCTTGCTTTTTTTAACCCCCCAATTTCTATAACAACTAGTAGCACAGAGATACTTGTAAGCAGTGTTTTAAAATCAAAGGGAGGGTGGAGCGACGCTGCTTCCACCTCTGCACGTGATTATACAGCTCTCTCCTGCTCTCGCGGAAATCGGCTTCCTCTTTTAACGACGGCCAGCTGGTCTTCCAGAGGTGCCTGGTTTAGGATTTACTGAGCACACACCCACCACTTTGAGTTACACGCTGCACACAAAACTCGCCGCTGCATTTGGGTGGGGAGGAGCTGGAAGGAGGGGGTCCTGGCTCGAGGCCTGCCAGTCCTAAAAATGTAGCCCGCATCAACCCATTGTGGTCAAACTGGCGTCTCTGTTCAGACCCAGAGCTCCAAGCCAGAAACTGTTAAGTCTCACAGGATTCAGAGATGACTGTGCCTTAAAGGAGGTATTTTTCTAAAACGACGCTCATCTGTGAGTGGATTTATTTTACAAACATCACGTGAGGACAGCCTGTGCTACAAAGGCTTTGATTCTCATCCTGATCTATAGAAAGTTGAGCGAGAGTTAAAACGAGGAGGTCCCATGTCTTAAGTTTCTGACTGCCACAACTGCGAGAGATTGGCTTCTGTTAACCATAAAATAAAATTTAGCATTCCTCAAATTGTTTCCACATAACTTATGAATCCTTTCACAGAGAAAATAGATCTAAAAACCTTCAAACTATGACTCCAGACTAAACAAAATTATCTCATTTTGATATTCAGAAAAACGGAAGGCATGGCAGTGAGACGAGGAGCTGACAAAGTACCTCCTTGCGGAAAAGAGACGGCTTTCATTTAGCAATGTGCCACTTTGCTGGGACAGCGACACCGAAAGAGAACTCCTGCCCTGCAACTCTCAGCTCAGATTTAGGGAAAACGAAGGGATCTTTTGCCTATTTTTGGAGGGCTAGGCTTCCAATGAGGTTAGGACGTCACCTCATCCAGAACAAGCAAAAATGTTAGCTATCCGTTAATCAGAACATCTCTAAGCCATTTCTTTTTAGCCTTTTGAAATTGTCTAGATTTTTGATGCAAAATGGAAAAACGGTAGGTCAGATACCAGTGCCAGAAAGGCAACTGCAAGTGAAAAAGATTTGGGGGTTCCCCAACTAAAGAAACAGCAGGAAGCAAGTTTGCTTTTTCTGCCCACCTGCCTCTGGGCCTCAGCCAAGTTGAAGGGCAGAGTTTCCTCTTCCAGAGGAGCAATTCGTTCAATGTCTGCTAAGGTCATACGTCTGGAAGGAAGGAAGGAAAAACAACAACAACAACAACAAAAACAAACAAGCATAAGCAACAACAAAATACAAGTTTATTAAAATTTACATTATGGCATTTTAAAACAATCCCTTATTTCCCATATTTCAGAGTCATCTTTCATTTGGCTTTTTTTTTTCTCCCAGTTCACTGCCCTCCTCCTACCCCCACCTCCTAACCTCCTTTTATTAAGCTAATTAAAAAAAAAGAAAAAGGCCAACTTACCCCCGTGGCTCATATAAATCTGCTAACTGAAACAAGATGTCAACTTCCATGGGTGTAACCTGACCAAATTTCTGAGCTGCCAGAACAAACTCCTCTGTATGGAAAAAGAGTTAAAAGGGGAAAGATTCGAAAAGGGAATAGTCACTAAATGCAGCATTAACTCAAGGCACTGGAATGAGTGAACATCATACAATTTAATTATTATCAGTCGTAGAATTCAAGTCAATCCAAATAGAGTAAGAGCTTTTGCACGTCTTCTGGAAAGAGTGTGCAGATGAGTCTCTCTAACATTTGACTTTAAAAGCTTGGTGTCATCTGAAGGCTTTGATAAATGACATGGAATGTTATTCAAATTATAGGTCAGGGAAAGCTAGGAAGCAGATATGAAATATGCACGGGTCCCAGGAGGTTACATTAACGAAGCTGTGGAATTCCTAAGGGAATTTTCTGTTTTTTTTTAAAAAAAAATCCCATCAAAATGCTAATATCTTGTTCCTAGACTATAGATCAACCTACATTGTCATCAGTATAACTTTATGGAATTCCTCATGCACTTCTGAAGGTGACTTACGAGGCTGCTAATTTTGCTCAGGTTCTAGCAAGATTTGAAAACATTTAAGAAACTTTAGATGGTTCCGTCACCGAAAGACTATCTTTGGTTTATAAAAAACTTGCTAAAGATTGTTTTTGTTTATAAAAAACTTGGTTTATAAAAAACTTGCTAAAGATTGTTTTTGTTTATAAAAAACTTGGTTTATAAAAAACTTGCTGAAGATTGTTTTTGTTTTGTTTGCTTTTGTCTGATTAAACGATGGAGAACACACATATGCCATAGAGTTAATAGGTGTCAATGGAATAGAAAAATCTACACTATGACCTCTTGGGTTTTAGTTTTCATCCTAATGATAATACACCAAGATACTTGCAGGTAAAAATTCAGATTTATTCCCACTCACCTTTAGTCACCTCTACATCTTTCTTGTTGCCAGCCAGAGTGCTGTAGATCTTTCTAATGAGTTCCATGTTGTTAAGGAGTGAATTAAATCCATTAAAATAGGAGAAACTAACTTGATGGGATGTGGCACCTCCAGCAGCCTCAAATAAGTTGAAAATAAGAGAAGAGAAAATAAAAACAAAGGATTTAAAGAATGAAGAAGTACATATATTAAATGCTAGTTTTGGAAGTAACCAGGAATGCATGTATAAGAAGAAATAGCCATAAGTGTTTTTCTTTCACATTAAAAAAAGCTATATATGATTTTTGGAAGTAACTGCAAGTAATCATGACCAGAACTTGTACTCTACACACAGAACCCTAGAAAACTAAATAAATGCATGTGTAGGGTTATAACAACAGGACCAGTAGTAATTTACAGAGTTCAAATTTCCACTGGAAATGTTTTATAAGTTTGTTTATATCATCTAATGAGCAATTCTTAAAGGCTTAGACATGCAAAACTATATTACACACATGTGTGTGCTTATACATGCAAAACTATATTATACAAACACAAACATTCTATAAAAAGCGGTCAATCTAGCATTAATGTCATGATTTGTCATGCTACTTATAACTAGCAATAAATAATCATTTAAGTACAGACTTTACATTGGTGAGATTTTTTCTAGCAAACAAGCATATTATGGTAAAATTATGAGATGTCATATGCTTTGATGGGGGTGAAGACTGGTCAGAATTCTGATAGTCGAAATTTGTAATTTCTTCACAGGGGACAAGGGAAGTAGACAGCATGTCCATTATGAATGGAACTTCAGTTTAGGGTTTCAAATTCTATCCTTCCCTAACAAGGCAAAATGTTTTTATTAGGAAAGCACTTCTTTATAAAGTAACAACCACATAAATCTTCACTTAGTAATCATTTAGAATAGCTGACATGAGAGGTTAGAATGGAGTAGGGAAGGGGGGGGGCCAAGGAAAGGAGCTAGATTAACACAGTGCCAGAATGGAAAGGCCTTGTCAGAATGCCACATTTCCAAAAAGAGGCACCAGGAAAAAAAAAAGGAAAAAATTAAAACCTAGCCTAAGCTCCTGCCTATGGTAAGCATTGTGAGAAACCCAGATGATGGTGAAAACACTCAAAAAATCTTCTCCCTGGGATGGACAAAAGGCTAGTTACCACTGCATAATGGTTTCCAAATCTGAGTGATCATCAGAATTATCTAGGAAGCTTCAGAAATTATATCCTAGGGCCTGAACACCTGTAGATGGTGAATCGGTAGGCCTGGAAGGAACCTTAGAACCTGTGTTTTTTATAATTATCCCCAGTGATTCTTAAGCTCCATGATCAAAGCTTGGGAACCACCACCACAGAATGTTCTAGGATACCCTCAGGAGGCAAGGAGTGGCTGGACATCCACTGGGATGGAAGCTCCATGACATAGGACAGAGGACTCTGCCCATCACGTGTACCACTGCCACTTCAGCACACATGTTGAATCAACAAGTAAATCGAGGGTTTAGAATTTCTGTTTTGTTGACCTTTCAACTATATCTGTATGTACTATTTTTTAAAAAATTTATCACCTTGAAAAACAGATAAAAGCAAAGATTAGCATTTGGCATACTTCAAAATATAAAGCAAAATTAATACATGATCACAAATTTGTTTTTCCTTTAAAAAAAAAAAAAGCTAATACATTTCTTTAAGATATTCCATATTATCCAGATAGCAAATAAACCTATCCACTAAGACTAGCCAAAATATACTGTGTCTGTAAGTTTGGTAATGTATGTGATCACATTAAAAATGTCAGTGTTTTAAACAGAACAATCTCTACATAATATGCAAGAATTATTCTTACAATACCTTATTTACTGAGCTCATGCCAGGTACAATAAACTACTTCATTAGGGAAAGTTACAACTTACAGCTACTAGACATTCTTCTACAAAAGGTGTCAAGACATGGGGGCGGATGGTGACCATGATGTCTCGGAAATCAATGGCTGTGACTTTTCCAGTCCTGGCATTGTCCCTTTGCACAAAGGCTTGCTTTGCATGCTCCAATTGTATTTCCTACAAATAAAGAAGGTAAATAATTTGTTCCTCAATTACTACAAATGACCGCTCAATTTTCAATTAGGGTGAAGAAATGTAGATTATATCTTGGTTTAACAAACTCCACCTATTTGTTAAAAAGAACCCTCAAGCTAGTTTCTCCTTCCAAAGAGAGAGCTTTGCTCGGACCAGTGAACAGGTCTTGAAGAAGTGCATTCCTTAAATCTCCTCCTGCGAAAACCAAATCGCTTCCATGCTCTGCTGGAGTCCAAGGACACCAATGAAAACTGGAATGAGCCTAGTTTACTAGGCTCAAAGATCTGGCCAAACCCAGCTTAAGTGATGCAGATGATCAAAGGAGAAACACTCACAAGGATGTTCTCTCTCTCCAAAGAAGAGAGGAAAATTCTTAATGGCAACCTGGTATACAAAGGTGTGCTGTAACCACAAATTGGAATGTGCTATTCTTCTTGACACTATTGGTCTTTTAGGCAGGTTAAGCCTTTGTTATAGGGGTTCTTCCATGCATTCCCCACTCTCTCACTTCCCATTAGATGTCAGTATCCCCTTCGCCCCAAGGCCATGACTCCAAATGTCTCCAGAGAGGGCCATGTGTTCCAATTGAGGACCACTGCTCCAGAATTAGGAATTAGATGGTACGTGGGTCAGAGGTGGCAAAACTGGGGTAGAGTGCCATATGATCTAAAAACAGGAACCCCAATCGTAGATTTGTTGCTAGTCCCAGGGGATAAGTGTATGCACAAAATAAAACATAGCCTCCCATCAAAAGCCATTATGTACCACGTGGAAGCATCCTTTCTGCAGAGAGCGCTTCATTACCTTCTTCATGACACTATTCATTTCCCAAATGACCCCTTAGACTGAGAGCTAATCTCTATGGAATTACAAAACATCACTGATATGGCTCTCAAGGACTTCCAATTAAAGAAAAAGAAGCTTTATTAGATGATATAGAGGAATTAATTTTTTAAAACTGGTGAGATAATGAATTATGGCTGTATAAAAACTAATTGTCCTTATGAACTAGTGCAAAGTGAAGTATGGGAGAAATGAACATGAGTCTGGTAATGCTTTAAAGTATTCTACCTCCCTTCTCTTCCCCCGGAAAGGTGGGGAGGTGAAAAATACTGATAAAATACTGATAATAACTGAAACTGGATAATGAGAACATGGTGGGTCATTATACTTTTCTCTCTACTTTTGTGAAGTTTGAAAGTGTCTACAAAAAAAATTTGAAAAGACAAAACAATGGTAAGAATCAGAATTCTTATCCTATTCAAAAGCTTCTCAGTTATAGCTTCTTCTAGTTTCGATTCAGCTTGTCCCTCCTAAAACTCTCTTCTGGTGCCTTTTCCATTCACGCCTTAAATTAGGGGCATCTGTCAGCCCTCTGTCCTTAGACTATTCTTTCAGGTCAAGACCTCCCCATCCAGGGCCTCAAAGACTTCTTAGAAGGCTTGACTCCCAGATCCAAATCTCTCACTCCCATTTGCTGGACCAGAATTTCTAACTACTTAGAGAACATATCCACGTGGGCATCCTGTAGAAGCCATAATATTACATATCATTAAACTTACTGTTATATGTACCCCACCCAGCCCTCGAAACTAGCCCCTCTCCTATGTTCAAAGCTTCATTATTGGCATGTTGTTTTTCTGGTCACCCAACCTAGGCATCTGTCTGTTTTAATTCTTCAAGCTTCTTTTTCCCCAGAGTAAACCAGAACTTTTGAAAGTTCACCCAAATGCATCTTCTCCTTTTTACTCCTGATGCCACTGTTTCCAGCCCTCCTTAGACCATGCCTGAATGGCCACCATGGGCCCAGCTGTCAGTCTGGTGCTTCCCTCTCACCTCTGCAGTCCATTTTGTACACATCAACAGCTGCCTTTAAGCATCTCAGGTCTGACCTCAATCCCTGTCTGCAGAAACCTTCAACAGCCTTTCATCATAAAGGTCCATCTCCAAAGCAGAGCACTCGAGACCCTACAAGGAGCTGCTCTCCATCTTGCCTCCAGCGCCTCATGGCCAGCCCTGCCAGCCCTTCCACACATCTGGCATTTGTCTACATTCTTTCCTCCATCCAGCAAAAACTATACATGGCCTTTTTCTCTAGCTCCTGAAATCCTACCACTTCCTCCAGGCTGAGTTCAAATGCTACCTCTTAGGTAAATATAATTAGGCCCCCTAACTGAAAATTAATAATCACTTGGTCCCCTGCTTACACTTCAATGATAAAACTTGTCTTATTCCATCTTACATGCCTCTCTTTCTCTCTACCTTGCCAGGGAAAAAAGACTATGCCCTGTTCATCCGTTATGGTGTAGGCAGAATGCTTTAGATAGAGTAGGTACTCAACAAACCGTAGACATAATCTTCAGTGACAGGTATTCTAGTTCTCTGTACAAGTGCCTCTGTTTTAAGAGGAAGGCAGAAACCAGCTGTTCAACACCCTATAATGAAGAATGACCATAGTATGTATTCAGGTGAAAGTAAATGAACATGAACTCCCTTGAATTGCCAGATCTACTGCTAAAATAAAGCTAGCTAAGCCGAGATCACTCTCAATAATAGTAGAAGGTGTGTTGAGTTATTTACCATTTTCCCTAGTTTATAACTCAGATAGAGTCTTAAGGATCCTGAAACCATTATACTAAAAATGGCATCGCTTTCCCCATCTACCCTATCTCCTCAGAAAGCAGGAAGCCAGAACACTAAGACTAACCTGCCCAGAATGTCAAATTGGGAAACAGACACCAGAGTGGGGGTTGATGCTCACACCGCAAGACAGGGGTGCATTTGTAATGATGATGGGTCACTACACATTTCTGTGCCTACACTTGCACGAGTAAATATTAGCAGTGATCCCTCAATCATGCAACAAGAAGGACTTTTGACTCTAATGATGAACAACTTAAACAGCTTTTAACCCTAATGATGAACAACTTCCAACAGCTCTTAAAGATCGGGGACATTATAAATAAAAATGAAAAATAAGGAGCTAGATCTACGTAGTTGTCTAAATAATAGGATAGAGTGAAAATACTTAACTAAGTGCTTCCCCAAACTTAAAAGTAGCTTACTAAAGATGTGGGCTACCTTCTGAAGAACACTTATGTTGTGCCTGTTTCTTGTTCTGGGTGAAGAAATGAAACTATTACCTCAATTAATACAACCACCATTGTAATAGCATTTAGTGAGCATATATTATGTGTCACTCTGTTCTAAAGCACGTTATAGTAATCAACTCATTTAATGCCCACGGCAACCCTACAAAGTTAGTACAAAAGTCTCTCATCTACATTGAATATGTTCCAAGACTCCCAGTGGATGCCTGAAACCATGGATAGTACCGAACTCTCTCTCTCTATTTTTCCTGTACATACCTAGGATAGTTTAATTTATAAATTAGGCACTGCAAGAGAGTAATAATAAAATAGAACAATTATCACAATATATTGTAATAAAAGTTATGTGAATGTGGTATGTGTGTATCTCTCTCTCAAAATATCTTTTTGTATTGTACTCACTCTACTTATGATGTGTGATGATAAAACGCCTTATTAAGTAGAGAACTTTCACATTTTCATTTTAAGGAAGCACTTTATGGCTTCTCTTTGGCACACCAATTGCCAGCATCTCTACTCTTGTACTTTGGGGCCATTACTAGGTAAAATAAGGGTCACTTGGACACAACCACTGTGATACCACAACAGTCAATCTTATAACCAAGAAGGCTACTGAGTGACTAATGGGCAGGTATCCAGTGTAAATGGGCTGGACGAGGGGATGATTCACATCCCACTCGGTACAGACAGGAATGGCACAAGATTTCATCACACTACTCAGAATGGTGCACAGTTTAAAACTTAGAAATTATTTCCGGAATTTTCCATTTAATATTTTCAAACTGTGGTTGACCGTGGGTAACTGAAACCACAGAAATTGAAACCGCGGATGAAAGGGGACTACTGTACTATTATTAAGCTCATTGTAGCAGTTTAGGAAACTGTGGTCTCACTGACAGGAAGCAGCAAAGCTGGAACTCAAACCCGCCCCTCTGACAATGCTCCTAATACTTTGCTATACTCCCGGGGAGCCTCGAAAATGCTACTGTCAGGAATTTGGTTATAAAATATATCTGACACAGGAATCTTAATAGCTATGAAAAGACAAAAATTCAATTCGTTTTTAAATTATTCTCAGTGCTCTACATTTTTCTGTTGCCTATTTTCATAAGAAAACAATACGATTCCATGCCACCTTTTCATTAAGGCAAAAGTCCTCTATGTGCTCAGAGTGCCAGGATTATTCCAACAATAGCAGAGACCATGGAGGACAGAAACCTGAACTAAAAGGCCTTCTCCTGGCCTTGCTCACTGTTGGCTCGCTTTCTCACAGTAAGGAGGCCTGTGGGAGCCAACACACAGGTACTCTACCAATACTTATTTTGAGAATGAATGGCCTTTGAAATAGTTCATGGCAGAGTAACTTAAAACCAAAGCTCTTCGTTGGCACCTCTAAAGCTATTTAAGAAAAACCTAACGTGTAGTCAGGACTACTCTGATCATTCTTAGATCTGAACCCAGCGGGATAAAACTGGGACAGAGAACTTACATATGCATGCAACAGAGGATATGTAAGATAGTGTTCATGTCCAAAACAAAAGGGACCAAAATGGATAAACTCATCATCTGTACAGGGAAAGGGAGAGCAATGGGAGAAGCAATAGTTACATTCAAATATTTAAAGGTTAAAGGACTATTAGGTATAAAAAAAAGAAGTTAGACTGGCTCTCTGTATTTCTTAAAAAAGAAATCAAAGGAGAAAAAATATAAGGATCAGGTTTTAGCACAAAACACAGAAGTATTTAACCTGTACAACTATTCAACAATTAAACGGGCTACCCTGACAAGCGGCAGGTTCGCAGTCACCAGAAGTATCTGTTCAACTACAGGCTAAGGAACATATGTTAAGAGACTTATTTTAATAGAGGGGGTTATGGAAGCAATATGTTATAATGCCAAAAATATGAAGTTTGGAAGAGGAATGAGTAGAGTTCAAATATCAGTCATGACACTCCTAGCTGGGAGAGCTTACAGTTTGTTTGCATCTAAGAGCCCCAGCAACACCTGCTACACAGGGTTGTAAAAACCAGACGTCACGCCTGACAGGCACTTGATAAATGGCAGCTTTGATTTTTGTCAAGGTGAATGGTTTAAAAACCTCTGAAGTCCTTTACAATATAAGTTCTTTGAAGCTTTCAAAAAATCACCTAGTAAGCCACAGTGGTTCTGCTGAGTCATTATGAACCAGCCACAGGGATAGGGAGATGAAGACCTGATAGCACAGGATAAAGGTAACAGCTGAACATTTAAACACTTACTCTAGGTCAGCGGCTATGCCAAGAACTTCAAAGACGGTATTTCACTTAAGCTTCATAATAACTCTGTGAAGTAATATATTGTTTTCATCTTATAGAGAGGCACCTGAAGCTCAGGGAAGTTAAGTAAGTAGTCCAAAATCATAGAGCTAGGAAGTGGCAGAGCTGAGATCTACACCAGGTACTGCTTGATTCCCAAACTGAGATTTTTTAACCACTAACTCATGCTGCCTTAGGTACAATCGTAGTAAGAGGATCATAGGTAGATTTGGACCGATAACTGGAAATGAGATTTTAAGGAAAGTTTTGGTTATGGTTTGTATGTAAAAATGGAGCAAGATAGATCTCAAAGAATTCTCACCGTGGTTGATGGGGGAGACAGAAGAATCTGACCACAAAGGAAAATACTTGAGAGGAAAGAGATGAGGTGGTTGACCATGATGAGAAATTTGGGAGTGAGATGAATTTAAGTTACAAACAAAAGTTATGCTATAAACAAAGGAAAGCTAGAGGTACAGGTAAAATGTAATTCTGGGAGATGTAGATAGCAGGGTTTTGGGGGGACGGGGGGAAGGCTAACGCTTAGCGTTATTAAATATGCTCCAGGAGCTGTTGCGTTTCCTTCATCTCTTTGAACCCTCCCGACAACCTTACAAGGTGGCCCTACCATCGCCTCCATTCTGCACATGGAAAAATGAGGTAAAGAGTCACTGAGGGTCACATGATGCTAAGGATGAAATTGGATACGCACCTGGGCGGACTGGCTCCGGAGCCACAGTCCTAAACTACACGACTGCTTATTCCTTATAAGGGGAGGCCTACCGAAAACCGGAAGAAAAAAAGTAATAGTTATAGAAATAGATGAGATCATCCCACAGTACATACAAAGAGCAGGCAGATGATAAAAATGGAACTGATCCCTAAAGAAGTGAGTACAGACAACAAAATCGAGGGCCTGAGATCTTGGGGAAAACCTAGTGAGCAGGGAAGATGGCACAGCTCTGCAGAGGAAGCCCGGATCAGTGCCAGGCCAGGAGATGCTTGCTAAACGTTGCTGATGGAGTCAGTAAGAACTAAAGAGAAAGGGCTAGCCTTCACCTGCAGCCAGAAGCCCCTGAGCAAGGAGCAGTATAACTGGGCAGTTCTGCTCAAGCACATGGAAGTAGGTCCAATTTCTCCTTAACATTTGCCAGTGAACTATTTCTGTTCCCTCTATTCTGTTGCATGATGATTAATGGAACAGGCTTTTATTGCCACAGTTTCCAACTACTTCAACACACCCATTCAGATTGCTGCAGGGTAAAAAGAAATCGAACTTCAAAATTGCTAGATGTACAGAAATAAACATATGTACGGGTTACACCACTTTAGGGCTAACATTTACGCTTCTAATAGGGCCTGTCATTTCCTTAATAATCTCCAATTTTCAAGTGGGTATATTTTGAATGCAAAAATTCTCTCCACCTCTATTCAGACATGCAAGTTGTGTTTCAGTCTGAGAACAATTTAACAAGAACATAAAAATGGACCCTCGAAATAAGCAGCAGATTCAGATGATTTATATTATCAAGCCAAGAACACCAAAAAAGACCCCTGGCTAGTTTGCATTTTTGTGTTTTGTATAGTTTTGAAATGTAAAGGAAAATCTAAAACTTTGATAAAAGCAGGGAGTTATCAAGAAGAACATGATTCAAAAGAATTTCTTTTTAGGGGTGGTGGTAGAAGAATTCTGGGGAAAATGCAGGTAATTATAAAAATAAGGAACAAAAATGAATAAAGGTGTGCTTAAAAAAATATGGTATCACATTTAGCCTTATCTCAAACAAATTCTATATTACATCAAGTATCAGAACTTGCACACTATTTAATATATATGTATCTACTTCATTTTCATAATGTTATGCTAATTTGAAGAAAAAAAATTCTAGTTAAAATAGAGATCCACATATTTTTAAACAGTAAAAACTAAACTAGAAATAGAATAGGCAGAGAAATAAGTAGTTCCCATTCTTAATATTTTTCTTTGCTCCCCACATTCAGACTTTCAGAGTTCAGAGTGAAATTTCATCCCCAATTCACTGGGGCCCTTCAATTAAAAGGGTCTTTAGGAGCAGTGTTGCACCAGGCACAGCAACACCTCGGCAGAAAGCAAGTACAGAGCTTTTCCATCTCAATTTCCTTCACCTTCTGATGTAACGTTAAACTTCACAGTGGGAAGTAGCTGTTCATTTTTACCAGGATGTTACTATAAAAGCCTGCACGACAGGCTGCTCAACAAAACAGCAAGCTGACTAACATCATGGACACAACAGCACAATGAACGCTGATTTCCTTTGCCCAGAGAGTAGAAAATGCAGTGTGAATAAAACGTCCAGCATCTAATTCTCCAAGTGACCAGGATATTACCATCTCTCTGGTTACCCTTCGCCAGAGGGTAACTAGCAATGCTTTCATTTGGACACAAAACGCAATATAGTATCTTGGAAGAGCTGAGGACAAACAACATTAGCTATTTTTACTCATTATTTCATTTTGGGACGTCAAACGGTGCTGTGGTGATGAAACAGTACTATAGCTGTACTGCAGCTCTCATCCGGTCTGACTTAAAACCAACATAAAAAGCACTCACGTGTTAAAAATGCAAATATGATCAAGGTCTCTGGCTACTAAAGATCCATGGTCTAGATTTTTTAATTAATACAGATGGCAAGTTGGGAGACAATGGGAAGGCACAAATGATTACTTAATCTGAAGCAAGGATCTTGTTAGTTGTCCACTAATCTGTTTAAACAATTGTGGCTTCATCAAGTTCTACCATAAGTGATAGTTTTTTTGCTGTTGTTATTAACACCAAAATGTTCTATCAGTTCCAAAGCTTCAGAATTTGATGTTGTCATGGTTGAGGTTAAGTTTTCTTTTGTTTGGTGGTGGTGGGGAACGATTTCTTTTTTATACACAGCCTTTTGTGTTTAAAGTTTTGCCTTACACCAGGATGCCATGAAATGCAGTAGCAAAGCACAAGTGATGGTGACTAGGAGCAGTGACTCCTGGGGGCAACAGACCTCAAGAGCTCTGCTCTCTGGGGCTCAAAACTTGAAGAGCCAAAATGTCCATTTTACAAAGAAAAGACTTGGGCTGATTTGTACACCATGCTGACCCAAAGCCAAAATAACGGTCAGTTTGCTTTAACAAAAAGAACTAAAATTGTTCCGTTGCCTCATTAGCATGAATAAGCTTTGGCGTCCAACAGGGCTGTCATAGGGTCCAGGTGATCTGACAAGAGACCTCACCAATGTGAATGGCTAATCTGGGACACCAGGCACAGCTCTGAGCCCCAGGTTCTATTCCTAGCTCTATCTACTATGATTCACCTCTCTGGGTTTCATCATCCTCTTCTGACAAAAGGGTGACCTGAATAAAATTATGGTAAAACATTCACACCTCTATGATTAGGGTTCTCTTTTGGGTCAGGTAACTTTAATCTTAAATGCTATTTGCTGAGAAGACATTATAGAGAATTTTTAGTGCCATTCCTTCTCAAGTGAGCTATTTTGTTTCTTGGCTAACAGAACCCCAGCTTCAAAATCTGCCTTCTCCACCAATTTAAAGAGTTGTTGATTTACTGATGAGTCCTCTTCCTAGAGCAAGAGGAGGAAGGCCTCTGGAAACAGAAGAAATGTCCTGGCTCCATAAAATGGGAAACAGAACTCCTTGGAAATGCCCAAGTCACTTCAGAAAAGTGTTATAAAACATCTAAAAAATACTGCTAAAGATTCAGGAAAATTAAAATCGACTTCAGTTCTACCTGTCTCATCTTGAACAAATCCAGAAAACTTTTCCAAGCTTCTGTGTGCTCATCCTTCATACAGAAACAACAGCAACTGCTTAACACCAGAGGTGACTGTAAGAACAACTATAAGTCAAAGCACTTTTCCAAGCTAGAAAATGCTCTGTGAGAGGTAGATAACAGCAATAGTTTTCTATTATCAAGTACACTGCATCTGGTAGCAATCCTAGACTCTTCTATCCTGAGACCTAAGCTACTAGAAATTCCTATGTGTAAGTTATTTTTAAATTGTAATAATCATGTGTGAAATATATACATATGATTCTAAACATCATCAAAAAGTAATGGAAGCGACAGTAACATACACTACCACTAAGAGCTTTTTATTATCATATTTGGCAATTAATACCCAGGTCGAGGTCAGGACTTTGAACGTCCAGCCGTGCGCATGCCTGCGCACCCCATGCAGAAGCACAGCCCCCTCCAGAACAGAGACTAACCCTTCTCAGCCTTGGAACGGTGGAGCATAGTGACAAGAGCACTGTATTTCTGAATCCTTCACACATCTGTGATCTTATGGAAGAAGCTAAGTTCTAGAACAGTTTCTCTGTACTGTTTTGGAGTACTCCTTTGGGAACCCAACAAAAGCCATGAGCATTTTCCCCACAAAATTACCTGAAAATTAAAATTTTACCCTAGAGTCTGTTTGTTCTTTTGTATATAATAGAGGATAATGATAATTACCTCTCAGGGTATTGGGGCATCTATTATCAGAAACGAAATATTTAAAAGCACTTTGTAAATTATAAAGATTGTTACTATCACTACGTTTTTGTTTTATTTTATTTTATTTTATTTTTTTTGGAGAATGACTCTTAGTATTGACTCTACAAAATAAACTGACAGAAAAGTTTAACAGGCCTTTCACACCGTGCTCACAGTTGCCTACTATGTCCGCCCAATAAAAAAAAAAAAATGGTCAGGGGATCCAAACAGACATATCTCCAAAGAAGATACAAGAGTGGCCAATAACCACATGAAAGATGCCTGACATCCTTAGTCATTAGGGAAATACAAATCAAAATCACAAACGAGACACTACTTCGAGCTTTTAAAGTGAAGGCCTCAATCTCCTCATCTGTAAACTGGGGCATGTAAACTGGGGCAGTCGACTAGACAACCTCATGCTGGTATCTGGCCCTTTGAGTTTGGATGGCTGCTCTAACCACACGTTGAATGTTGGTTTGGGGTTTGTAGCACAAACACTTGTGCCACAAGTGTTTGTGCTACAAAAGGGCGACCTCGAAGGGTATACACTTTATACCTGTGGTGGTTGCTCCACAGGCAGATAAACATAGGAACAACCCCTAGATTTGTACATTAAAAGTGTCTCAAAAGTTATTACCTCTGCACCTCTCAGCCCTCTGCATCAGGCCTTGTGACAAATCCTGCATCCTTAGCAAACATTTGCCGAATTGGGGGGTAATAATGACAACATAAGAAATACTTCCAAACAGTGCAGAGTTTTCTGTTAATACCATTCATAAACAGGAGTTCCAGAAAGTACCGAATAAGAAAATTTCTCCAAATTCTTTTCTAAATATGCTATTTTCAGCATGTTAAAATGCATTATTCAACTAGCTACCATAATATTAGAGCTTTGCCCTAGGAACTGAGAGTAGAGGTATGTGGAAAAGTTTACAGAATATTTTAAAATACACTTGCATACCCACATATAAAGCTGTATTCACATTCACACACACATACCATCATTCTTGTAGTGAAGTGGAGATGATAGAACTGGGCATAAAAAAATTAGCAGCAACAAATGCAATAGTATGAATGGTGGGGTAACAGGACTGTGGCTCCACTCCCTGCTGTGACCCTTCCCTACCAACAGGAACAAGACTCCGGAAGGAAGATCTGTGTCCCTGCTACTTGCTTTAACACCATCATTCAGCATAAATAGGCAAGCTTGGCTCAAAGCATAAAAAAGGCAAGCTTGGCTCAAAGAATATTAAATTGATTCACCACTTAATGAATTTTATAACCAAAGTACAGAAAACAACATACTAGCTCAGCCCATGACCAGCAGCACCTCAGCAAGTGGGCAGCTTGTCCAGACTGTACACAGACAAACACGTGAATGCACTGTCCTCACAACCACATGGTGGCTTATAACAAATTCATGCTTGCTCAGACAGCATAAAACATTTGTTAAATGAAAAAAAAAATCTGACCTTACAGAGAATGGCATTGTCCACCAATCACAAACACGTGTACATACATAAGCACAGTAACACACACGAGTGTGAGGCTTTTTCCATTGGCTGTAACCAACCTGAACTACCTTCTAGGACCATCAGTGGGATGGAGCAGTGTTGTCTCTACAGACTGCTCAGGCTCGCTGAAACCACGAGCACTTCTCAACCAACCCTCTGGCTGCTCCTCTTCCTCAACAGGTAACAGGTAGCAGGACGTAAAGTGGCAGTTCTCTCATGTCTCTAGCAGCCAAGTGTCTGCTTTCATGACCTTGGCACCAGGCAGGAAACCAGTGCTTGTGTTTCTGAGCCCTGCTCTAGAAAGGTGGGTGCATGCTTGACAAAGCAGGAGCCCGAAACATAGGAGATTAAGTTCACTTGTATCTTTAAGAAGTTCCCTGTATCGAGAAAAGATTTCAAAGGAAGCAAATGAAAAATTTGAATGAGGATGGTCGAAGGGAATGACCTAATGGTAGACATCAAAACCGGCATTTAATATAAAGTCTATCATAATACATTCATTAATTCCTTTAAATATGAGCCTGGAGTGGAACACAAAAGCAAGGCCCTAAATGGGGTAATTATCCATGAAAATAATTTTAATATAGTAAAAAGCACTTGCATTTTGGCTACAAAAATCAAAATCATCCTACGCAGCACATTGTGGGATGAGTCCATTTACCATTATAGAATGGAGTCAAATTCAAGTGAGTGCCCTGTTAAGATGAAGCTGGAAACGTAATCAGTAATTGCTGAGCCATCTATGACTCTGGCTTTTCCATATCTTGAGGAAGTCCTAGAAGTCGCTGTGAGTGGTTTACGGCTGACTCAATTCAGCATAATTGATACTTGCTTAAAGGAAAACGCCATCAGCCTTACTACTGCTAACATTCCATTAAGACTAAAAGTTAATTAGGCTGTGTTCCATAAAGTTAATTTGAGGCATTTGTCTCAATAGCATTATTGTAATTATTCCTCATCAAAATGAATATCACCTCCTACTGCGTGCCAATGTCTTGTGTAAACAACGGCAAAAATCCAACAACTTGAATTCCAATCCCCACTTAAGTTATTTATGTAGGTTTATGTTGATATAGAACTGCAAACAGGGTCTCATAGACATTAACATGTTTTTAAAGAATACTACAACGGCAGGTTTAAGATACCTTATTTTAAGTTTCCAAAGGTTATGAAAATAAAAGCAAACTAAATGGCATGACAAATTTCATATATCATAACAATACCATTATAAGTCAAAGAGAAGCACTTATTCAACCTATTACATATGCCTGTGCCTAGGAAAAATGCCATAAAACGCTGGCTGGATAAGCACACAGCCGGTGGACGTTATGTGTCCCATGCACCTGCCACCTCCACTTCACAGCTGTGTTTCCAACCACCCTTCAGAAGGCTGGCAAGGTCTTGGGCATACAAGAGAAGCAGGGGCACTGAGACACCCACCGACCACATTACTAGTGACAAAGAACAGAGAAGTTAGTTTCCCTGACAAAATTTTCCTCAAGACTCTGAATGCTAATTAATCCCCTTAAATGACTTTTAAAATATTATATTTAGTAAAATATAGAATTTGTTAGAGAAATAAAACAAATGCATAAAAGAACAAAAGAAGAATGGTTTATCATATGGACTTACATATGTAAGATATGTAAGATATTGATTTCTTTTGGCTAAATGTTAATATCATGGGTAAAACATTTTTAAAATCATGCGTCAAGGGGAAAACTAAATTGTAATCATATTTTATTATCACTCTTTTGTTGGCATCACCAGTGGTCCAGTGATATGATCATACCGGAGTGGGAGGGGAAAATGAAAGGCAGGAGGGCTGGGGCTAGGAACATCCAGAAACATCAACCCCAGTTTACTCTTGGACATGGACAGCAAGTGCCCTTTCAACAGTGGCTCTCAAACTTGGCTGCACATGAGAAGCGCCTAAGAAGCTTTATACATCCCAATGTCCAGACTGTCCACCCCACCTCTCCCCCAAATCAAATCAAATCAAATCTAATCTCCAGAGGTGGGATCTAAACAACAGTTTTTTAAGCTCACCAGGTAATTCCAATATGCAGCCAAGTTCCAGACTCTGTGCCTTTTCTAGGAAAGGCCTCAGATGAAATGATTCTACTGTCAGATCCTGATTATGACATTTCTCCAATTCTCAGAGGAAAACAAAATATTAGTAAATAGTAGTGGGTCCAGTCATAAGCCAGGAGTTCAAGTTTCAGTATTGTCCCTCTTGACTTAGATGTCTTTTGAGCAAATCACTTGATTTCCTAGGACATAAAGGGGTTCAACACAATCTGTAAGAGCCAACTTAATCTTATGGTTTCTACACACTAATAGAGAAATACTTCCAAATGGGATGATTTGGCCAGGATTAGAAAGTCTGAGGTAAATCAATTATTTACTCTTTTTAAGTTTTCAAGAGCTAGACCCACCAGCAAAAACTGAGTGAATTCTGCATATGTCAGGTGTCTCTTTCTTTCTTTTCCAAAATGTAGTTGCACAAATTCTGAATCCCAGTTAAATGGAATATGCTGATGAATTGTGGTCTGTTCAAAAACTTGCTTAACATCCTCTGAAAAGAGAAAAGAAAAGCTGATTAAAACAAAGCGAATCAGGTTCTTCCTTATAAAATATTATTAAATGGATATCTCTACTTTCTTCTTATAAATAGTAACTCAACTTTTAAAATACATACAGATTATAAAACCATGGCAGAAATGAAAATCAGAATTCTCATGGAATCAGTCAAGAAATCAAAGTTAATAATCCCATCAAATAAAATAAAGGGGATATACACACACACACACCCCTAAAAGGCAGTAGAAAACCAAACCAACATAATAAGCTATATCTCATATGCTTTGTTTTAACAAATATTATTTTCTATGCATAAGGGATATAATTCAATCTTTAGTGGCAGGAAACACATATAAATACAGAAACACATATAACACTATACAAATCTTAAATATAGTCCTTTATCAAATTGTTGAAAAGTTTTTCCAGATTTAGAAATCAGTTAGATAAATCTTGAAGGACATATTCAAAGGCACTACGACTCTATTTGAGCTTTGGAAAGTTCCACTATTTATCAAACCACACACCTGAAGACAAAGGTGATGGGAAGTAAAGCCAGGAACCTGATTCTTTAACTGCACACTGCACGTTTTTAGCTTGACAGAAGTTTGCATATGGTCCAAATATCTCATTTTAAGATGGGCTACCAAATGGGCTAATACTCATTCTTCACCTCTTTCTAGCCTTAACTACGAAACTGTCAGAGGACTGACAGAGAAAAGAAAACAATATGAAAAACCTTACTTTCCTAAAGCTCCATGTTTTTATTTACCGGTCTCCTCCGCTCAAGAGAAGTGTGTGCTTGGAAGGTAGAGGGAATACAGATAATTATCATATTAATGAGTTTTGTCCTAGCCTTCACATCGTTAAATATAGCTACTAAATCTGCTTATTTTTATGAGCAAACTGTGCTTGATACCTTGTTTTTTTCCCTCCTCTTTTGCCTCTATTTAAAAAAGAAAAAGAAAAAAGTTACTTAGTCCTGAAGGGTGCCAAAAACTTTGGCACATGTTTCTACTTTTCCCCCCAAATTTCCCACTTCCACCCCCATTCCACCCACAAGTTTTCATTCCATGCTTTTAAAGTTTCCAGACATTTTTAAAGTTTTGCCGTGAAGAAACAGTAGTGCCACCATCAGCATAAGGTTGGGTGTGTTTTCGTACAGAGAAGGCAGTAAAAATCAGAATTATGCCAGCCATAAATTTTATAAAAGGTGGCAGAAAACCTCAGGCTGGCCCTGATGAGGACAATAAAATAAAAAATTTTAAAGCACAACCCTTGATTTCTTTGAATTCATTCTGTCTTCCCTACTTTTAGGGAAAAAGAGACGGGACATAAAAAAAAAAAATGAAGTGAATCAAGAATTGAGAATTGAAAGAAAAAAAAGGGCAAGACTCCCAGAGGATCTAGGGAGGGTCAATAAAATGAATTAAGTAGGAGATTCTGCAAGTTTCCTTTGGCTCTAAAACACCTGAGCGCACTTAGCACGAGCCAGGTATCGTTCTCAGGGCCACTATACGTGTAAGTCTTCAGCAGTAAAAATAGATACCAACCTAGATAATACGTAGCTCCTTTCCAGCTCGCAGTTTTTATTGCTCTCTATAAAGCAGGCCCAACAGAGGTTCAAGGAAGGCTCCCCCAATCTCTTTTTTTCTAATGCATTGGTTTCAGGTATATAGTGCAATGGCTAGACATTTATATAGTTAAGTGATCCCCTCGATTACTCCAGCACCCATTTGGCACTACACACAGCCCCTGCAATAATACTGACAACATTCCCTATCTGTGCTCTACATTCCCATGACCGTTTTGTAACTACCAATTTGTACTTAGTCATCTTTTCACTTTTTCCACCCACTTTTTCCACAATCTTCTAATCTAGACCAAAAAATTACCTAATGAGAAATAATGTTCAAATGACAAAGATGTGACCAAAAGGAAAAACACAATTTTTTTACACTATAAATAAAATTTTACACTATAATAAAATTTTAGAGAAATAATAGGCAAATAAACAAAAATGGTGGCTTTCTGGCCATTTTTCTGCCAAGCATTCTGGTGAAATAAAGATTTCTTTTTGCCAAGTATTCTGATGAAACAAAGTTTTACTGTAATAATCATAAGATAGCTGTCAAAAATGAAGTCCTTCTTTTTCTTGACCTCTCCTTCAATGTCCCACAGAAAATAACAGAGGGTATTAACTAAACATTAGCATATAAGGCCAAGGCACTTATATGTTTTAATATTTATATGCTCTATACTATAAATATATGTACATAAATTTAAGTTACTCAGAAATTAGTGAATGAATTAAAAATGCACCTCACTCTAACTAGCAATCTTATTTTTCCTATAATGTAACTAACATTGACTGCTTGCTAGGGATCCGACTTGAATTCAACAGTGTGAACTTAGAAAAGTTTAAAGGTTTTCTACTATTCTATTGAGCTTGTCTCCCTTAAGCAATTGCCTGTCTGAAATATTGAAATCTAGTTATACTAAAGTAAAGCTATATGTGATCCCTAAGACATATCTCAACTCTACAAACTGTCAATCTTATAGACCTGTACTATTTATAATAAAGTTTTTAAAAACACATCTCTCTATAGTATGTATATGTATGCAGATATGTGTGTGAGTACACATATTTATTATACATCTTTTCTTTCCACACAGATTATTAGCACCTTGGGAGCAAAGGCCTTATTTTTCACATCTGATTCTCCCACTGTGGCTGCAGAGTGGAGGGCGTAGAGCAACTACTCACTAAGTAGTGGTCAAATTTAGATGAGTCAGAAAAGGTTTACAGTTTTGCTACAGGTTAAGGACGGTGGTACTAACCCTTTGAGGTACTATAGTTTCCCCCTTACTGAGAAGTTATTTCAGCAGTCATTTTCTAAGATTTTAGTGTAGAACATAAGAATTATCAGTCTTGCTAATGAAAGGCTCCAGCCCCACTCCTAGGCTCATTCCAGTCTCCTGTGGGGGCTGAAGAATCTGCATTTTAACCAGTGCCCCAGGTTTTTCTGACACATGGGTCCAGGATCTCATTTTGAACAACACTGTCCTGAAGTGTTATGGAAGGGTTAGATTCGCTCCTCACTAATTTTTAACTTCCCAGTGAAACAGACAAAAATATTAAAGGAAGGAGGTAGGATGCAATGAAGTAATGTGTAAACACAGGCCTCCTGTAGATGCAAGAGGACACGCAGGGCTGCCATGCTGTACAAACCAGTAGATAACATTCACTTCACGGCCTATGTGACTGGCGCTCCCTGGAGTTGGACAGCTTACAAACTACATGACCCTGAGAATGTGGCCCACTAGCAGTTGTCAGCTGTTCTAACACATGGGCAATTGTAAGAATGCCAGTCCTTAGCTAGCTATCAAATTCTAAGTAGCACAATTTATGAGCACTGTACCCTGTGGGAAGTGGAAGCCAGGTGGAAGGCATGGTGCTGTATCCAAGTCTAATCCACAAGAAGGAGCTGAACAACAGATCCAAGCAGTATACTGTATTAGGAGCTAAAGTGCAGGAGTTCCTCGTGGCAAAGAAAGAGAAGTGTAAAGAGGAAGGCACTTGCAGAAGTGGGAGAAAACAGCTTCCTGGGGAAGGTAAAACTTGACCTGGGTCCTGCAGGCTGTCGAGGATTCATTCAAATGGATCAGTAAGAGAGTTGCTCAGTGGAGGACAACAGCATGAGGAAGAGTTCACTTCTTCTGAAGTGATTTGAGGGTCCTGGGGTCACTAAGACATGACAGACCCTGCTCCACGCAGTTAGAGATGTGTTGAAATCACTTGCCAGCAGCAAATATCATTATTTTTAAACCCCTAGAACTCGATCCTACATTGATGATGAAGAAAATGTTACTATGTGAAGAACAGGTAGTCACAGGACTCTAGAAAAAAAGGCCTGGAGTTTTTAACACTTGATACAATATCTACAAAATGTGTTTTTCACTCTTCTAACTTACCTAATAGAGGTTTATGTACTCCAATATCCTAAGATTGTCAAGCTGTTCTAATTGGACAAACTGAATGATATGAGCAAGAGGAAATGGGTATTATTGGTAAAGAGGAAGACTACCGATATTTCTACTAATTTTCATGGCTAATCATCTCTTTTAAAACATTAAAATAGTAAATTTTGTCACTCTAGAAAAGACACATTTTCTCTAGAAATATTTTATAGGTTCATAAATCATTCTGGGGCATCCATTATCTGAAATACTTGGTTTCTACATTTTCCTGTAGGTTTACGAGTAGAAACAACATCTTAAGTCCGAGAGTCACATGGGTTCTGGGAATTTCACTCCTTGTTATGGAAGACACTACAGTATCACTTCGGGTTAATACTCTTTTTGTCCTTTTAAAAGACATGAATAGCTTTCTCACTTATCATTTGATTGTTTAAAATTTTGCCATGCCTTGTGAGGCAATGAAAATCAGAAACGAAAAACCAAAGTGATTTTCGAATTCTGCTCTGTACTCTGGCTCCCATGCAAAATTCCGTGAGCTTTACCATCAAAGACTCCAGCATCGACCTTGGGGCCACGCTATCACTAGACCTTTACCATTCCCTGACTTTTCCAAATCAAACTTACAGTCCTGGAGAGGAAAGAGGAAATCAAAATGTTCTGGGATTTTTGGTGACTTACTTGGTTCACTGAACTATACATATATACACCACTCATAACTCACAGCTGACAGCTTTCAAATAAGCATGATTGGCAGATCTATCACTAGCTAAAAATAATTAGAAGAAGGTCTCTCCTAGCCTAAAACACAAGGTCTTAAAATCTTACTCCCAGGTTGAGGTCCTATAGACATAGTAACAAAACTAAATTAGCACTGGAATATGAGTGAAACACTAGATATATATTTTGGATATTTAAAGTCATATTTTTCATAGCTTACCCACTCTTCCTGAAAGTAAAAGTAAATTAGAATGCTTATCTCTTAAAGTATAATCACTGTTATTTCAGTCTGTGCCAAATAAAGTATGTTTGGAAGGCCTATAGTTCCCATAATAGCACCAAATAATGGTGATATTATTTAAAGCAAGACTTCACCAAATAAGCTCAAGGATCCTTCGAGTTTATTCGTGCGACTCTGCTTTCTCCACAAATATCTCCAGCCTAGAAGTCTGCTGTATTTTTCTTTTTAGATTACAAAAAGATCATTACAAAGTGGCAATTGTTTCTTTTCTAAATATAACCTCGAAGTCAACTAATTTCTCCTAAGTTAATAAATTCCCCAGGCTACAGAATATGGTTGTAGTGGAAAGAGTTGTGATTTTTAAAAGCTTGACTATAGATGACCTGATCTTGTGTATAGAAACTACTAAGGAATCTGCTAAAAAAAAAAAAAACTATTAGAACTAATAAGTCCAGCAAGGTTGAAGGATATAAGATCAATATATAAAATCAACTGCATTTCCATACACTGAAAATAAGCAACCCAAAACAATGAAATTAAGAAACAATTCCATTTATATAGTCTCACAAAGAATAAAATACTTAGGGATAAATTTAACAAAAGACATGCTAAACCTTTACTCTGAAAACTTTTACTCTGAAAAGATGTTAATAAAGACCTAAATAGAAAGACATTGCATGCTCATAGATTGGAAGACTTAATATCATTAAGATGGCAATACTCCCCAAAGTGATCTACAATTTCAGTGTAACCCTAATCAAAATTCCTGCTGGTTTCTTTGCAAAAACTGACAAGTCGATCCTAAAATTCATATGGAAATTCAAGAGACCCAGAATAGCCAAAACAATCTAAAAAAGAACAAAGTTGTATTTCAAATTTACTACAATGTTACAATAATCAGG
This sequence comes from Pteropus medius, assembly GCF_902729225.1. NCBI lineage: Eukaryota > Metazoa > Chordata > Mammalia > Chiroptera > Pteropodidae > Pteropus > Pteropus medius. The sequence goes on along the minus strand of NW_024347791.1, from coordinate 12,373,831 downwards.
ACTGTGTGGTACTGGTATAAAGACAGACATATAGACAAATGGAATAGAACTGAGACTTAAGAAATAAACCCTTACATTTATGGTCAATTGTTTTTCAACAGAGTGACAAGAGAATTCACTAGGGAAAGATTAGTTTTTTCAACAAATGGTGCTCGCACAATCAGATATCCACATATAAAAAAAAAGTCAGAACCTGACCTCACACCATAATCAAAAACTAACTCAAAATGGAGCAAAGACCTAAATACAAGAGCTGAAACTATGATGATCTTAACAGTAAAAGTCTTTGTGACTCTTGATTAGAATTTTTTTTAAGATATAATAACAAAAAGACAAGCAACAGAAGAAAATAATAGGCAAACTTTATCAAAATTTTAAACTTTTGTACTCCAAAAGATATCATCAACAAAATGAAAAAATAAAACAGACTACAGAATGGGAAAAAATATGAAAGTCATATTATCTGACAGAGAACTTTAGAATATACAAAGAACTCTCACAACTCAATAATAATCATAATAATAAAAGAGAGACATATCATCCAATTTTAAAAATGGGCAAAGTATTTGACATTTCTTCCCAAAAGACATACAAATGGCCAATAACACATGACAAGATGCTCAATATCAAAAGCCATTAAGGAAATGTAAATCAAAACCACAATGAAGTACCTCTTCACTCCTACTAATAACATTTATTGGTGAGGATGTCAAAAATTGAAACCCTCATATACGACTGGTGACAATATAAAATGGTTGCTTTGGAACAGTTACTTTTGGCAGTTCTTCAAAAAGTTAAACATAGTTACCAATGACTCAGCGATTCCACTCCTAGGTATATATCTAAGAAAAATGAAAACATATGTCCACATAAAAGCTTGTACACAAATGTTCATAGCAGCATTATGATATGCAGCATCATAATGTCAAAAAGCAGAAACAAACCAAACGTCCATTAACTAAAAGATGGATAAACAAAATGTGGTATATCCAAAACGATGTGATATTATTCATCAATAAAGATATAGTATTGGTATATGCTACAATGTGGATAAACCTTGAAAACATTATACTAAGAAGCCAGTCACATAAGACCACATATTGTGTGATTCCACTTACATGAAATGTCCAGAACTGGTAAGGTCATAGAGTCAGAAAGATTAGTGGTGGCTTAGGACTGGAGCTAATGGGGCTAAAGGGGAAGGGAGAGTGAGAATTGCTAAAGTATGTAGCTTCTTGCTGGGATGATGAATATGTTCTAAAACTGACTATGGCGATGGTCACACAAATCTGTGAATATACTAAAAACCATTAAATTATACTATAAATGGATACGCTACAGCTATTTAAAAAACAAAAAACAAAAAAAACCTGGGACTGTCATCTCTGGCTCTAATGAGTGACAGACAAATTACTTTGACTCAATTCTCTCTTTCTGTAAAATGGGAATAATATATCTATCTTAGAGGGTTGTTCTAGAGCTAAGCATGCCTAGCACAATGTTCTAAACATAGTAGGTGACCATTAAAATGGTAAAACTCCAAAATCTGGTCTTAATTATAATGAAAATTGTTATCAAGGCACCAAATATTTACAAATGATACAAAGAAAAATCAGGCACAGTGTGATTTGAAAATATCGCAGTTTATACATTTCTCAAAAAGCAATAATTTTCCTCAAATATTTAAAATCCATCCTTCTCTTAGCTCATACATTAAAATTTTGAATGAAAAGTGATCAAAAACTAAGCATTTTCTTTTATGTTTCTGAAAGTATGAAATTAAGAAAGATTAAGAACCTCCACTCTTTACTCTGAAGATCTTTCAGCTAACTAGAAATATTTAATTGGCAAATTACTTGCACATGCCATTAAGTGGTTAGACTGAATTTGTTTTTACAAATTCTATGGGCTCTTATTCCTTAACCTCCACCACACTATAATCTGAAATCATCAAGGTCTTCACTTATGCAAATTTTAACTTTCCACGTTTTTGTTCCCATACAGAATAACTAAATTAATGCACTTTAATTTCCAAAAGATTCACTTTTTAAAGCTGCAAATCAAGGAAAACGAGTTTCCCGTTAAAATAAAAAAAGGTTCATCAAGCTACATTATTTCAAACCCTGAACCATAATACTATCTCTCTCATGGATCCTAAAACTTTCATTAATACAATAAACACAAAAAGGATGTTTCTGTTAAACTTGAACACAACCCTTCTCAGAGGCAAAGGGAGAGTGGCAAACAGCCACACTTTATCTGTGAACGGCTTCACTGGGGTGCTTTTCTAACATGTGCTAAATCCTCACAGAAAGTTGTGGTTTCGCTCTAAGGGCAGTAATATTCCACCCTGCTGATATGGTTAACAACAGCTTATATGGCCATGGTCGTTTAAGCAGGGAGCAAAAGACAAATTGTTGAATTCGTAAGTTAAATAACATAATGGAGTAAGTGGATGCAGACCTATCTCTACTGCCACATGCTTCAATATCAAGGTTGCCATTTCAGACCCTTTTGACAAGTGCCTTTTTATATTAATCACGGCTAAGGGTCTGAAGAGGAAAGAAGTATTCTGGCTACAATTCAGACTTGCTTAAGGAAGTTCTAGGGGGAAAATGGGTGCCATTAAAACGGAGTAAGTACAGAATAAGTGCGTCACACATGCAGCCCTTTTAATAAAATGGGGTTCGCTATAAGCCCCTGTAAACTTTTTATTATTACTGTTCTGAACATGTAGATACAGTGGTGATAAGTATCTTTTGAAAAATAAGCTCACACAGACACACCACACACACACACAGAGACAAGGTGAGCTGAATATTATACTGCAGTCATGTATGGCATGTAAAAAATTAGGACTAATGTAAAACTCTTCCCTTTCTGTACTTAGCGAGGGATGGCACTACCCTGAGATGGGGTCATGTGGCACCACATGTTCAACTGCAGTGTGAACCACGTTCCCTTGGAGACCTTTTTCAAAGCACATTCCCAAGCCCCACGCCCACCAAACATTTTGATTCAGCAGATTCCGGATGGAGCCAGTGAGTCCACAGTCGTAACGAACACTCCCACGCTACCACAACGAGGATCCGTGGTCCACCTTCTCGCTAAGAATCCTTTCTATTCTAAAATCTGATTGATCTATAAGTCCTCAAGATTAATACACAATTTAAGTCATTGTAGTGAATGCTGGTTAACAACAACAACAAAAAAGTTAAAGGCTGGCAGATAGTTAGCATCTGATATTAATCTTCGTGTATTATCTAAATCAACAGCAAGAAAGGCTGACAAGTTTTCCATCTGTCTTCTAGAAGGTTATTTCAGTTGGATAGAATAAATCATTAGCAGTCTTTCATAATATCAAAAGTCAGTCAGTTAAAATGATGTTCGGAGATATACAGCAGACTGTGGTCACTACAGATGTGTAAGCTTGCTTTAATCATTTTTTGTGCTAATTATTGTTAACTTCCCTCACCACTAGAGAAGAACACAACAAAAAGAAAAGAATTCCAACTCTTTGAAATTTTTAAAGCATTACAAAGAATCCTAATTCATTCTCTAAATGCAAGTATAATATCTATATTGTTTTAAAAACCAATTTCCTAAGCTAGTTTCCTTAGACGGATGTTATCAAAAATAATTTTCTTGCAAAAGCATTAACATACATTTAACCCTACGTAAATTCTTTCGAGAGCATATGTACTACAAATGTACACCCACAGTGATCCCATATTAGTATAAAACTGTTTTATTTCAATTAAAATGTCTAACTATCCACCCCCAACATATACCTAAACTGTAATTTTCTCTGAGAACTTCCAGTATGTTCTTGATTTTGTTTCCTTTACCGACCTATCAGAGCAAAAACTGCCTTGCAACTGTTGGAAGAAATCAGTCATGAGCGGCGAGATTACAGCAAATTTTCCAATTTAGAAAAACGGTATTTTTATCTCTCTCACACTGAAAGAATAATGGTATAATTTTACTATTTTTAAGTGAGCAGTACAGTTTAAAATAGTCAGATTTTCCCAGGGCTCCAAGTTTTAGGAGTTACCGTTAGCTTTCTGCTCTCCACGCCTTCTTTCCTATTCACAGGTTCTCTTCTCCCCTCACCCTACGCGCACGCGCACGCGCACGCGCACACCAGGGCAGAAGCCCCCAGTTTGGCCTCTCCATACAGACGGTCTTCTAAGAAAAGGTTAACCTTCAGACAGTAGTTAACTAAGGAGTGGCTTCACATGGTCACCGTGATTTACTCTCCAAGTGACATTCTTCCACCTTCTCAACAGGCCCCCTCCTTCCGCCCCCATTTTTAAAACGGAGTGATGAAGTAGCAAAAAGTACAATATTTTAGCCATTTGAGGCATGGACAATTCTCAAATTATACCACCAACTGGAAGTGCGCTCTCTGATACTACTATCTTTCAAAATTGAAGCCATTATGGTCAATCGTGCAAATCCGTATTTAGCTTTTCGTAAACAGTGGCTTTGTGACCCAACAAACTCAAACAGCTTCTAAACCGTCTCTGGGATCTCAGGCAAGACACTCAGTACGCAGGCATGCCACACTCTTACCAATGTGAAGGTTATTCACTTTCAAAACTCACACTGTTCTCATTCAGTATTTTTATTCTGTTAGAATGTGTGTAAGAAAATATACTCAGGTCATAAAATAATATAAAATAATATTAAAATCTATTATACTACGATAAGTTTCTTTCACCAATATAACAAATTATTTTGTCAAACACCAAAATCAGAATCCATATTTTACAAAAAAACTTTCCCTAAATAATGCTCCTCCTGACTCTTAACCATATCCCCCTTCAGTTATCTTTTTGAATTATTTCATTTTCCAAGAGTCTTTACAAAGATAACAAATGACTCTTTCCAGTGAGCTTAAAAAATTATGGCTAAAGCTTTGTCCTCTTCTAGTCCAATACTTACATTCCTCTAGCTATTTTATTTATTATTAAATTTAGGTACTTCAAACTTCTCATTTCCATACTTTTAACTGTCATTATTTTTGCCACTTGAATCAAAATGATTGAAGTGGATTGTTTCCACATATTTCCTCACGTCATCTAGCCTGTCCATTTTCCCAAAGCATAGCACCTTCATTTGCAACATAGTGGGTGTTCCCAGGCAAAATCTAACTGTGAACCCAGAAAAGGCCCCTCTGAATACCAATATATATGTCATAGAATTAACTTGAGAAGAACATTAGAAGTCATCTCATTAGTTCTGTGAATTTCGTTTAGGTCTCACACACAAAAGAAAGGTTCTAATCAAATGAGTTGGACAAAGTTAAATAGATTTTTTTTCTTTTGTGGGACTTCTCAGAGTCTTAATAAACTAAAATTTTTAGGCTTTATGATTGTCTAATAGGAGAATCCTTTTTCATACAATGCTTGACATAAACAGGAATCACTGATCCCCTTTCAAGCTTTGCTAAAAGCAAATGCTCATTTAAACAAAATATTACTAACAACTGTGGCCATTCATGGACTCTCTGACACTCAACCAAACCCCTGAGTTGAGAACCCATCTTCAAAGTTCAAGTTAAAACTGCATTCCCAGATGGGACCCTTGCTGCTGCTCATGAGTACACAAATTACCCAGAATACATCGAACTCTTATAGCTGTCAAGGCTCTGATTTAAAAGTTGTCATTTATAATCTGGCAAAATAGTCTTGTTGTTAGTTTCAAACAATGAATTTCAGTAGTAAAGTTCAGAGCTCTTTCTCACTCATTTTAGAAACTCAAAATCCTCTATCTCAAACAGACTAACAACCCATTATTAGTATGTGGTACAGTGGAATATTCCTAAAAGCATGAATAACTCATGTCCACTCTGTAGAGTGTGGGACATTCTCCTATTCTATCATGAAAAGCCCCAAACCTGTGTCGTCCAATGTGCTAGTCAATACCAACCTGTGGGGCTTACTGGGTACTGGAAATGTGACTAGTTTTAACTGAGATGTGTTATAGCATAAAATAGAGAGTAGATTTTTGAAGACTTGGTATAAATAATTAATGTTAAATATCTTAATCATCTTTATATTAGTTCCATGTTAAAATGATACTATTTTAAATATAAAGGGTCACATAAAAAACATTAATTTCATCTTTCATTTTACTTTTTTTTAGTGTGATTACTAGAAAATTTTAAATTACATACATGACTTACGTTTGTGACTCACATTATATTTCTACGGGGCAGCACTGGTCCCACTGTGATTAAGAGTTCTACTATACTTAGAATGTTTATTCCTCCTCCTCTTATAAAAACTAAACTCTCCTCATGATGATGATGATGATGACGATGAAGATGATGATGACGACAACGATGATGAGGACAATGATGACACCTTCAGTTTTACCAAGTACTATCAAATATATAACCTCATTTGATTCTCTTGATCTTCTACTTTGGTTAGTACCTCTCTCCACATCAACTCACATCATCACCAACTAGGATCCCTGCATTTTTGTAACATTTTGGTTGGGGAAAACGTATTTTCCAGAACTGAATTAAAACAGAACAAAATATCAGGACACTAGTAGATAAAGCCTTCGAAGACATTCAGATTTCTAAAGTTAGTGTTCGATGTTTGTTTTCCCCCAAAGAAATAGCTTTTGATTAGTGTATTGTGATGGATAGCCCATAGAAGCAAGGTTCTTAAATAAAATGTATACTGTAAATGAGAATTAGAAAAAAAAAGAAAAGAAAAGGAGAAACAGAAACATTAGAGAATAAATAATAAATACTTATCTTCTTTCTGCTCAAAGCAGAAAGAACTATACATTCAAGAACATTGTAACAGCTAAAGGAGTTTACCATTAGAATATTGCTTAATCAAAGGAGTAAAAAAGAAAATGAAAACAGTTCAATAATTTTAAAGTTTTACTTTTTCCCAACCACTGTCAGTTCTCTGGAGAAACAGAAATTAGTAAAAATTCCTTTGTTCTTCCTTGTATCAAATGATAGATGAGAAAATTCCAGAGTCCTAATCACCAAAGAGTAGTGTTGTGATATTTTCAAAAACAAGTATTAATAAGCTTAATCAGAATTGGTATGTAATTTTTCTCCTGGGAGTGTTCAAACACTTCATTATTAGAGACCATTTCATTCCAATAATTATTCAAATTCTATGATCTGAGCCAGTAGAAGCATCAATTGGCACACGCAGTTTGGAAAACCTTTAGGCACTAAGCACATACCCAACAGTTAACACCCACAGACCCATCACCAGGTGCATGCATACAATCAAATAACACACAGAAATCAAATGACCAACTGCTGCTACACAATGACAGTGATGATCCTCACAAACATAACATGTGTGAAAGAAGCCAGATATAAAAGAATACATACTGTATGGTTCTATTTAAATAAAGCCCCCAAACAGAAGAAGTTAATGTATGTTCTGTACTTGTAAGTCCAGACAGCTATCGCTGGGGAGAAAGAGGAGGTGGTACCTGGGAGGGGAGACTTAAGGGACATTGAAAATGTCTTATTTCTTGACTCAGGCAGTGGGTACATGGATGTGTCCATTTTATGACAACTGAACTATACGCTTATGAGTCGTACACTTTTCTATAAGCCTATTACATTTCAATAAAAAATATTTATTCACAAAAATAATAAAAATGAAATAAAAACTGCATCCCCATACAGACCACCACAATCATACATAGATAATGAAATTAAGTGCTTATGTTTATATACTAAGAATAACTTTAAAATTACATTAAAACATTTTATGAAATTTTATTCACTGTAATGAAAAAGAGAAGTCAAGGAAGAGTAATGGCATTACGTAAACAAAAATTTTAGATTTCGACCTAAAGAAGTGCTGTGATATAGAATACTGTGAATTTTCAGGGGATCTGATTGTGACTTTCACTGAACAAAAGTAACATTCAGGTCCTCCACTACTATTGAGCTAGGTTATTACGATCATCCACTACAGATACAACCGAAGAAATATTGGCAAGTAGGAATAGTTAATGTTAAATTAGCATCATGAAAAAATCCATCTGGTGGGTGCACTAAACATATCAGAGTAATAGTTTAATTAAACACACATACACACACACACACTTACACACTTACTTTCTTAAGGTCATAATGAAAATGCTTTTGCTCTCCTAACATCATCAAATAAGAAAGATGAAATAATGAAAGTATTTGGGAAACTACCATTCACAACCTGTCTGCACTAACCTGCTCAGAGGACAGATCAGTGATTTAAAACCCTTACTTTCAGTTCCTCCACTCACGATATGGGAGTGATCACATGCTGCTCCACAGTGGTCCTCAGAAGCTTCCGCAATGATCACAGTCGCCTCTGCCTCCGGCTTTGCCCCACTCCAGTTAACGCAACAAAACCATTTTTTCCAAACATCACTTGGATCCTGTCCCTGACTTCTAAAGAACTCTTCATGACACCCAACTGCCACTCCTACCAAATAAAATCTCCTGCTCAGGACCTGTCGTGAGTGCTCCATCACCCACTTCCCCAGCACCCATGTCTCTTAGGATGCATATTTCAATCAAGGGGCTCCTTTACTATCCTCATTCTGTAAGAAGACCACCTCCCCCACAACCTGCCACTCTGTGATTTGGCGCCGGTGAAAAGATAAAGCTTCCTGGGTAATGTGCATGTCAAGTGCATTTCAACAAATTACCTGAATGTCTGTGTAACCAAGGCAACTTTCTATGTATACTGAGAGCTCTAATCCAGGTACATTCTTCCTTATAATTACTTTCCACTATGGTCATATAAACAAAATTTTAACTAATTATTTTGTTTATTCTTTACTTTTTCATGAAAAATGATGAAATCATCTTAATGTCTGATATAGGTTGAAACTACTGTGGATTTTTGGCACCTATCTGGATTATGAAGGAAGGGCCCAACTCACAGAGGATAACCACCACCAGACGGAGGCAGTGAATAGCTCTTGGCCGTCATCAGGCTGCTCCCCAGACTCCACTATGACTACCAAGGCAACTCCATGACTGTGGAGTTGCAAGTTACTTAAGCTCCCCAAGGCCATTTCCTCATCAGAAAAATGAGAATTATAGATCTCTTAGGTTGTGAGAAATAATAAATTACAGATAGTGCTTATCCCGGGGCGGGGGAGGGGCAGAGAGTTACATAATAAAAGACCAATAAACTTAAAGATAAAAATGAGGGTTACTTTCCTTCTTTCAAAAGATGTGTAAAAAAAAGTTCAGTAGCTACTACTGGGTCTTTCTTCCTTTCCTTTGACCCTCCTTTTATCCCACAGCCAATCAGGAGCCAAGTTAAACATGATACATTTTTAGAATGGCTCTGGTGGGGTCCAGAGATTTGAGTCTAGTCCAGGCCTCCCTTCCTCTGGCCTAGACTATTGTAGTATCTCCCAAGTGACCATATCCTCCAGACTCCCACAGCTCCAACTCCTTCTGCAAACACAGCCCATAGCACTTCATCTGGGTGTTGAGACTCCAGCTCAGAGAGGCTCCATCTCTCCTACCCGCTTAGCCTGCTTTACTTCATAAACAGGGTATCCTGACATCAAACTATATAATGTTTATTTGTTTATTGTCTAAAACATATGTACCCACAATATTTTTTACTCTTGTCACTGCTGTACCTTTAGCCTTACAACATAGTAAGCATTCAAAGATACCCCTATCTTTACTTACTCTTTTATCTCATCTAGTTCAAACATCATCTATTTGCTGATAACTATCTCCCAGATTCAATACTGATATATCTAAGTGCCTATCTGACATCCTCACTTATTCAAGAGGCATCAAACTAACACATCCAAAGTGAGACCCTGTTCTACACAGCCCCCTCCCCACCCCGCCACATGTGCAGTCCTCCCCATCCTGGTTGATAACCCCACCCTTCCAGATGATCTGCTCAAAGACTTTGGAATCATTCTTCCCTCCTCTCCCCCTTTCACAGCCCATAGCCAAATCATGAGAAACCTGCTGGTTCTGTTGGTTCTCTCTTCAAAATACCCCTTACCTCACTCTGGTCTAAGCCACTGTAATTCCTCACCCAGATTACTGCAATAGCCTAACTAACTGATCTCTCTTTCTACTCTGGCCCTTCTACTTTCTGTTCTCAACACAGCAGCCAGAGTGATCCTGCTAAAATATAAACCAGATCATGTCACTCCTCTGCTAAAAAAAAATCCTGCAGTGGTTTCTCAATTCACTTACCATCAAACTCTAAGTCCTAACCTTGACCTAAAGGGCCCTACTTAATAAGATCTGTTATTTCTCTGAGCTCCTCTCCCACTAGGCTCCCCTGCCTCACTCGGTTACATTGTCTATGACCCAGCAATTCTACTCCTAGAAATACCTACACACGCATACAACCCAAAAATACATTAAAAAGCACATTATTTCCAGTAGCCAAAACTAGAAATGTCTATCAACATTTAGAATGAGTAAATAAATTAAGAAAAAGGTCAGTCACACAGTTGAATACTATACAGCAAAGAAAAAGAACAAAGTAAAAAATACAACAAAAATTAGATGAATTTCACGAATAAAATTTGAGCAAAAGAAATCAGAATGAAAGAGTACATTCTGTATCGTTCCATTGTTATTAAGTTTTAAAACAAGCGAAATCAATTGATGGTGATAGATATGAGTTGTTACCACTGGGACTGAGGGTGGGGGGCAGTAACTGGGAAGAGACCAGTGAGGTGCTGGTACCATTGTCGTTCTGATCTGGTTGGGGATAAAACAAGTATATACATTGTGTAAAAATTTATCAAGATGTACACTTACAATTTGTGCATTCTTCTGCAATTATGCTATACTTCGATAAAATATGCTTAAAAATTAAAAGTAAAAAATCACTATCATGTTTAAAATCACTATCAGGCTGAAAATACAGGTAAAAACATTTAGAACAAAATATATTTTTCTACACGTACAGAATTGTAAATAATTAACTAGAATTTTCTACTTATACTGATATTCTGTTATACACCTGTTGATATCTCAAAATGAACTTATAAACATCAGGTATCAAAATAAGAAAACACGGTGAAAACAGGAATCTTTGGCCTCAGAGGAAACATGAGAACATAATGAACCGATCAAAGGGACAAAACTGACCTAATCAAGATCTTTTCATTGTAGCAAACAAAAGTGAGTAATCTAGACATGAAAATATGGTAAACATAAACAAGGCCTCAGAAAAAACAGGGCAAAATTTCACTGAAATGTGACACTTGTTTATCTGCCCCTCACTCCATCTGACTTTCGTTTGGTGTGTTATCAGGATCAGCGTTAGTGGGAGCATGAACGCTGCCTGCTTGTTGACAAACACTGCTGTTTACTGAGCTTAGTCAGAGAAGCCCTGCTTCAAACAAGCTCTTATGTAGAAACCCAATATGTAAACAGATGAAGAGTGTAACTGCTCTCCTCTGGACGAAATGCAAGGCTGAGAGACATGGGGGATCTGCAGCCACACGCCAGCTTTCCCTGAGGCCCATGGGAAGACCCCAGATGAACCTCCATACAGTGCAAAAATAGTGCTCACCCCATGACCCCAAATGACTGAGCTAATTTGAGAGTTTAAAAAGGAGCCCTTCCTCTCTCACCACCCCATCCTTACACGTACCAAAGATGCATGCTCAGGTAGACGACCTTCTAAAATACAAAAATGGTCGCTCTTGGGTTAAGATTTACAAGGAGCTAATATGAAACAAAAGTAGGCAAATACATGTGTTTTCCCTCTGCCCTAGCTGATCGAGCTTTAAAAGACTGTCATGTCAAATGAACATGGAAGAATGGGTGGGAGAGGGGGCAGGCTGCTAGAATAAATCTATTGTGCTCTCTTACCTGTACTTTATGTAGTTATTATGTTTACTTTTGATAAGGAAAATGAAGGGAAGAGAATTAACTTGGCTCAGAGACAAAAGTAGTAGAACTAGAAGTAGCTAAATCTCTCCAATTCCACAACCATCCCAGAACAATTCTAGATTAGATGTTGCTCTATTACATCGCCTGGATTTCCCCCCTATCTGTACATTTCTTACAATCCATCAGGTAAGAAAGGCCGAAGAGGTCTGAATGAATTGGAAACTATGAATAAGTACATCTGAAAGGGGCATATTAGCCACTTATACTGAACGCACAATTCGTTAGCCCAAAAGGGCTCCAAAATTCTTTTCATGGGCACTGCTGTCTATAGGAGGTTCGTATGCACAGACAACATATGTTGGACACTACATAGTCCAAGAAAAAAGCAGAACTTACCACCGCTCCACCACTTTCTGCTCTTCCCTTTCTCCTAATACTGCAAAGACTTCAGTGTTTTCTAAAGCTCGGCAGCTAATCTCTGTGAAGACGGTTCTGCCTTTCAAAATAAAGATGGCAGTAGCATAGCGGGCACGGCCAACCAGCTATGGGGGAATGTGTCACTGAGAAGAATAAGGTTCTTCATGTGGCACGCTGAATTCCCATCTTGTGCAGCGCCTCTGGCCTCAAGCTACTTCACAAGGACAAGGTCAGGACACAAAGTACTGGGTACATAAGCACCTTCGGGTCTCAGTCAGTTTATTAACTTCCTCATTCTATCAGTGGAAAGCACTACTGATCATAAAGGGAATGAAGAGAAGTCCTGTCTCATTCTCAAATTCTACGGCTGTGAAAAGTTGTGCCACATCGATGCTCCCTCGCCTTAAAATTAAAGCAGGTATCACAAATACTAAGTCAAAAGGTTAGTATTTTTTCAAATAGGGAGACAGTTAAACTGCAGCCCCCCTAATACTGATATCTTTGTTAAAAGGGATATGCTAACTTCTTAAAAGTATTGCCATACATTTCATTCTTGAAAAAAAAAAAAATGCTCACACAATCTTGCATTTACTTAGGTATACACACGTTCACGCCCCTTACCAAAAGTGACTTCTCCTTTGCCAGTTTTGTCAAACAGCTGAAAGGCCACCATGAACAAAGCATCTGGGGCACACAGGACAGATTCAAATGCTACAAATTCTTGAAAGGATATTAATCTGCAACATAAAGCAAGCACAAAGCATAAAGTCAGTAGCTTGTGGAAAATAAAAGCATACACAAATATGCACGAAGAAAAAAATGTCACTGTTGAAAAATAAAATTCAAACCTAAAAACATTTATAAACACTTAGCATTTCCTTTTATATATAGTGGACCTAAATAACAATGTACAGAATCTAAAAGACATGACAGGTTTGAATGGTGGTTTGACATATTAGATGCATTATAATTTCAAATGTAACTGTTTTACCCAACATGTATCATTTTTGTTTAGCGCATATTGTGGGATTCCAGAATTAAAGCTTAAAAACTTTAGATGAAAATATGATTGTGCTATAATAGCAAAATCAAGCTGCTCTGTAATGCATTAATACCTTTACACACTATGTAACATGGTTCAGAGAGATTCATTCATTCATTACTGCTATCTACTGACCATGTGTGGATTAAACTAGGACTGGGGGTGGGGGTGGAATACAGATAAATCAGACATGCAAGAAATCTAGGAAGCAATTTTGTCTGGACAGGAGAGTGCATAAAAGAGAACACTGTGAAATGAGATTAGAAGCACAAGACCGGAGATGGGCCTGAAGACAAGAAAAGGGCCTAATCTTTCTTCTCTAGAAAGCAAGGAGTGACTGAAAGTTTCTAAGCAAGGTCATGACATGATCGAATCTATCCGACAGGAAGAGCATGACAGGCCACAGATGCTTTGACTTTCAAGGAGTAAACAAAAGCTTTCCTAGAACTGTCTTTTGCCACTATTTTATATTTTAAATGTCCAACTATTTCAATGATACATTGAGAAAGTCCAAGTCTCTGGAGGATATAGAAGGAGGACGAACACGAGAGTAATTTTCCTATGTTTCACAGAACACTTAATTACTTCTAAACATCTGATGAGAGAACACGTTTTTATGGAGAGTGTACAAAGCTAACTTAGCTGTTTTCAGAATATCATCTGATATTTGTAACAATGTCACAAAGAAAAGAAAAACTCATGGTGTGTTCAATACACTATCTCTATGTCATTCACTGCTCAAAATACATCCTGGCCAATGCATGGGAACATTCAAGAACGGCATGTGTTACAGATGAATGCTTGCCCGGAACATTTTATCCTCTACGATACAGTCTGTCTTACTGAGAATCTATGTACAAGCAAGACCAAGGGTAGGCAGGGATGAGAAAGGAAGCATATTTGAGTCAAACATTCCTGGCTGGCATCAAAGAATTTACAACCTGTCGGGGGAAGACAAGGCAGTCATGTGCACATATGCCCACCAGAATGCAAAAGTTGAGTGTCAAAAGTAAAAGGAATAAAGCACTAAGGGGCACAAAAGAAGGAGTGACTTATTTTGCCTAAAAGAACTGGTGAATGTTTCATGGAGGTGTGGCATGCAAAGAAAAAATTTTACTTTTGAGAAAACTAGAAGTCAAAGGCTTGCGTGAGGTGAAACAACTGGGTTCTGGCACTTTGACCTAAAAATCATGTGTCCTGATTTCCATTTGAGATAGAATTCTAGCTGATATAAGAGGATGAAGAAAAGAGAGAAGGGTAGAGAAAGGATGTTCCACAGAGAGGAAAGAACAAAGTACAGAGGTGACAACAATGGGGTGTGCTGTGCTTAGAGAAGGACGAAGGTCATGAAGATTAAGAGTGGCTTGAGCTGTTAACGACAGCCACTCATGGGAGATCTGAAAGGCCAAGTTACAGAATCTTGACTTTTTTTGCAGGCAGCGAGAAGTCACTGAAGGTTTTGGGATTGATAACTATCCGGTGCAGATCTCTGTTTGAGGAAACGGACGGTAATTTAACAGAGGAAAGACAAGACGTGGGGAGACAGCCTGGCAGCTAGAGACAGCAGGAGTCTAAGCCAGAGCTAAAGCACTAGGTCTGAAAAGAAGAACAAAGGCTAGAGAAATACAGTTGAGGCAGGAATGACAAAACTTTGAAGCAAATGGATGTCAGAAGCTGAAGACCAGGAAACAGGCCAAGTTATTCCCATGACTTCTAACTTGGGTAACTGAGAGGGATGATGATACCAGCACCAAAAAATAAAGAAGAAAAAGGAAGAAAAAAAAAAAGAGGAAAAAGTTAGAGAGAAGGGACTTGTGAGAGAACAAGATCAATTCAACCGGATTAAATCCGAGGTACCAGTGGCAGACTGCCAGCAAACCACCAGAAGCTAGAAAAGAGGGAAGGCACAGATTCTCCTTTGCAGCCCTCAGAAGGAACCAATCTTACTGACACCTTGATCTTAGCCTCCAGAACTGTTAAGACAATAATTTTTTTTTTAAGCCATGCAGTTTGCAGTAGTTCGTTATAGAAGCTCTAGCAAACTAATACAGAGACCAAGATTGGGAACACAGATCTGAGAGTTTTTAAACAAAGGCTAGTTAAAGCTGTGAATGAAACTGCCCAGAAGCATTTCAATCAAAGATGCAAGTTCACGTTTTCTAGACTACTGAGGCAGTACAGAGGAGAAACGTGTTTCTGAACCATTCCTCACATCCCACGATGCCTTCTGAGCAGGCACCAGCAACCCTACAGCCAGTCTAACTTGATGGCAGTCTGTCAACGCAGAAAACAATCATATTTGCTAAATTATCCCTGCGCAGACGTTAGGTTAGTTAAAAGTGAATCGCATAGTGTGTTATCTAGAAAAGTGACATTTTTCAAAAATTTAATGATCTGAATAAAGAAAGGCTTAAGTACAATAAAAAGAGCATCCCATCTCTCTCAAAATGGTACGAGAAACCTGAAGACTATCAACGCGCATTAACAAATTCTCCTCTGGCAATGTCAACGTGGTTTCATAACCATAACAAGCCAATGAATACTCTGGTATTTTAGGCATGTTACAGATATCTAAAAGGTATGTAATTTGGTAATCCTGTTAGATACAAGTACTATACATCTATGTAGGAGGTATATAGATGAACCATGAAATCATAATGTCTTACTGTTCATCAAGATCATTTTGGATTTTCAAGGTAATCTGACTAGAAGGCTATCAGAATAATTATATAGTACTACATTCACTTACAGCATGATACCTAAAAACATTCATATATGTTTTTCATATAAACAGTACTTCAGTCTTGCTTTACAGATTTAACGGGTATTAGCATAAATTACAACAACGAATACAAGCTTAATCAAGTTCAGACCTGGCTGGTGAGCTCACTAAGTTCCTTTTTCCACCCTCCACTCCCTAAATTTCTTTGACAATGTTAGATGCTCTTTAAAATAAATCACGCAACTCTGATGAACTCTGTCTGGTATCTAAGGAAAAGTACTTGACACAAATGCTCACCTGCAGCAACTAACAGTGGAACAGGGGTCAGTGAACATGGAAGAAAACACAGGAGTCACATTTTCGTAGGCCTACACTGCCCAGAGGTCAGGGGAGAACAGGTATCTAACTATGCTCTCTTATGGTTCTGATGCTACCAGAGAACACAAACAGTGACTTGTTAAGCAAGTCACTGTTTGTGTTCCAAACCCCTAGAGCAATTTTTCTCCTTCTGAAAGCCATTGACAGCAGCAAACTGACAACTCCTTTAAAGTCCAGGTAAGCAGTGAAAATAGTACATACTGCTATCAAATACCGAGCCAAGTGAGAAAGAGTTAAAAGTGGACTGCCTCTGTGTGCTTAACTCGTGACAATGTAACATTCCATATCTCGCATATACATAGGAAGATACTGGAAGGATACATACAATGATGACAGTGCTTCTTTATAGTAGCATAACTTTAAGGTCTCCTGTCCCCTACCTTTTCTCAACTTTGCAAGGGATAGCTCTTAGCCCGGAGATACTTAAGATACAGTAGAGAATACAGACTGAAAACTATGATATAAAAAAGTGATAATTAATATAAGAAAACTGAAGATAAATTACTCAATGAATTCAGAGATAAAGATTATTGTTCTATTGAGAGGAAGGATGAGAGATGGGGAAATTGGGAACACGATGTCAGAGGGAAGATGTGGCCAAGTAGACAGGTAATATCAGTACTGCAGGAGAGGTAAGACGTGATCAAGTCAAGATGGGAGGTGGAAAGAGAGGCCACCAACTGCAGTGGGGCTTTGGTGCCTACTGTATATGCTAGGCACAGGCCATACTAGGACTACACAAATGAAAGTGCAACCTCTGCTCCCCAAAAACTGGTGGTTGGGGGGTTGGGGGTTGGGGAGGGCAGGTGGTGAGCCAGGAACCAAGGAAGGAAGGTCGGAGATGAAGAACCTCAAGACATGCGGGCTTGTTTGAGTGAGGGCAAGTACAGCGGAAGGCATGGTGCTCACATCCTGATTGTAGACACAGGTCTGAAATTTTTAATGACATGATGAATTTGTGCTTCAGACCGTTTAATCCAGCAGAAGAGTGAAAATTATTAGGAGGGAGAAGGGCCTACAGCTGGGGGATGTGTTGGCTGAATCCAGGGAAGAGCCATGAAGGCCTGAAGGAGAAAGATGGTGTCCTTGTGACGAAAGGATAAGAGTAAATAGTACTGTGATCTCCCAAGGGCAATGTCCCAACACAGCAAATCTTAAAAATGCCTACGCTCTCTGACACTATGATCCCACTTCTAGGAATTTATCCTGAAAAATAATTAATGAATGTGTGCAAACTTTTACCTACAGAGCCATTTAGCATCACTGTTGATAACGGTGAAAAGTGAAAACAACCACGATCTGCAACAATATGTGACTAATTAAATAAAGGAATACTATCTAACCACTAAAAATTGTTGTAAACAAATTCAAGTTATTAAGTAAAAAATCAGTTACATAAATATTTGTATAAAGTGATCCATTTTGTTAAAAATGGACAAAATTAATATTTTATACACACACAATCTGAAGGACGTACACCAAAGTATTAGCGGTGATTATCTCTCGGTAAAGTAAATTTAAGATTTTTTTTTTCCTTTTTGCTTGCCCATATTTTCTAATCTTTTCAATAATAAGCATAGGGTATTATTTTTGTAATACAAAATAAAAAAATATATGAAATAAAACAACAAGGACCTAAACTTAGGTAATGACAGAAGGACTAAATAAGAAATGGTGTGGGGCTGGGGACTTAAAAAAAGAAACAAATGATTGAAACAATCGCACTACCTCTGGCTATCCGGGTGGATAACCAACCTCAAGTGCTTCTCTTCCTCCCTGCTGTTTATTCTCCCTCAGCAGCGGCTCATACCCCATGTGGTCCCTTTCATCTCCCGCCTGGCTTCTATCTCCAGGCCAACTCTGCGGCTACGAAAGTTTAAGCAACTGCACATAAGGATCTGATCTGTTCAGATTTCAGGAAGTTTGGTTGTAGACAACGCACCATATCAAAACCCAATTACCACTTTTACTTAAGGTTCCTAACCACAAGAGTGCTTCGCAAAAATAACTTCTCCTTAAAATCCTCTTCATGTGTTACAACAGAGGCCAAACAATTGTCCCGGATTAATGGCAGAGATAAAAGTAAAATCTAAGTCCAAAAACAGAGCTCTAACCACCAGACCACCCAGGTTCAAGTATCCATGAGTGTCAAGAAGGGAAAAAAGAAAAAAAAAAAAAAAGAACTGGGGTCTCCTATGATCACCAGTTTACCAAAAGAGCTTTGGCCTCCATTATTTGAACATCTTTAATAGCTTTTGGAGTTATACAGCTCTTTTATCTCCTTCCCAAAAAGGCCTTGCAGATATACATTCTTCAGGCCACCAAGCACATATGTACCTTGTATCTATTATATGCCAGGCAATGCCCTAGATAGTAAGGGTACCATGAAAATGAATAAGAATGACAGAATCTGTGTTCTCAAGGAATTATACTCTAATGGAGAAGGTAAGCAATGAGAATAAGATGATTCCACAACCAGATAATTGCTGAGGACAAAATAAAATAAAGGAATGCATTAAACCAGTGTTCCTCAGCCCCCAGAGAGTCTATTTAACTGGTCTAAAGAGGACCTGAGCAGCTGTTTGGATTTTTAAACCTCTGAAGTGATTCTACCATACAGCCAAGCTTGAGAATGACGGGGATGGCAGAGAAGGAGCTGTTATCGCTGGGGTGATGTGAAATCTCGTGTCACCCCAGCGGCATGTGGTCGGGGATGCTCGGTTCTTCCTCGCCGACACAGTAAAGAATTACAGGTCAGAGAGATTTAGAAGTAAGATTTACTGAAAGTACATTTTAGAAGGAGATGGGCGATACTCAGGAAGGTGGCGGCCCTGTGGAACTGGGGAAGTGAAGAGATAAAAGACAGAGTACACTCCAAGGGAGGAGCAGGTTTTCAGAGAAGAGAACTCTAACAGTGCAGAAGTGGGAAGGTCTGTATTATCTTAGGGCATTCCTAGGGGATTGGCACTGTGAAGTCATTTTGATCGACATCTGGCTGTTTTATAACTCCCTGCCTACTGTGCATGCCGTTACTCAGAATTCAGTCTGTTATAATTAGATTCATGAACTTCTGGGTATAGGGATGATATTATAGTTATGGTATAATGAGGCTGAGGTTATGGGCAGGTTAGGGTAGTACTTTCTGCGCAAGCGTTTGTGGCTCGTTAGGCCAGCAGCTTTTATGGCATTTGTGCCCTAGGATTTAGGATAATTTATAACCCGAAAGGGGATGTTTTTTATGGGAGGTCCTTAAGGAAGGTCTTCAAGGAAAGTTATGGTTACAGAGCTGGGCCTTCTCATGTCTAACTACATAACAGAGCCGCTCTGCCTAAGGTGGTCAGCAAAGGCCTCTGGGAGGTGGCATTAAGATTTGAATGATGAAAAGGAAGAAGCACTGGGAAGATCTGGAGGAAGCGAAACCTCAGTGCAAGAGCCCGCCCTAAGTAAGGCAGGCCAACCTCGGCAGGTTCCATGGGGCAGGGAGACATGAGTGGCTGGAGACTAAAGGCAGAGGGAAGCGGGTAGGGAGACAGGGACGAAGGTGTGTGCAAGGCATACAAGGCCGTGTAGAGTTTATTCCAGGCATACATGGGGAACAGCCATTGTTAGAGGGTTTTATGCAGGGGAGTGACGTGACCCCACCAAACACACACTCAGGACACTGCGGAGCTTGGACTGCGTGGTGAAGCACTGAGTCCAGTCGGAAAGCAGCTGCTGGTCTGGGGTTGTAGCCAGAGAGACATAAATGAGAAGTGGTCAAATCCAGGATGTGTTTTCTAGACAGAGCTGGTAGGGCTTGTCCTAGAAGTCCTAGCACACAACTTTCAAAGACCAGGGGCAAGTCAGGCCCTAGCTGCAGATGACCGGTGGCCTGTGGCTGCAGGGGCTCTGGCAGCCAGAAGCACAGACTCTGAGGCCCTGAAATTACTGAAGAAATGAAAACCGCTAGCTAGGCAGATGATGAAGGAGCTCATAAATAAAGATTTTATTTAAAATGCCAGTTGATGGTCGGTGAGCAAACAATCTAAGCCTCACTGCCCCAATTATGTAAATTGTCCTTAACACGATCTAAAAAGAGAATGAATTATTACCTAATTCTATATTCTAAAAACCATCAGTAATAAGGCAGAAACAGGCCCGAGTTCTAGTTTTTCTCTTGCCTAATTGACTGACTGATGTTGCTGAACAAGTTGGAGAGGCCTCCTTTCCTGACTTATAAAAGGTGCTCTCTCCAGCGCCTCCCACTCCGCAAGCCCACTTCCTTCCATTTCAGTTGCAGGGAGCCTTCCATGCCCACCCAAGCACTGGCCTTGGCACTCCTGGGACTGCATCTGTTCTGACGCCAGCTGCGCTCCTCAGCTCCACCACTCACTCGGGTTCAAATCTCACTGCAGCGTTTGCCAAGGGCCTATTTAAATTCATTGGCTCCAATGAAATCTGGCAGATTGAATATTGTTCAAACAAGCAGGCTACTGCCTGGCTTTAAAAACCTATTAAAGATTTTATTAGCAATTTTACTGTATTGTTATCATGAATTTAGCCCATAAATACCACCTCTGCATATATCACTGCCTCCCTATTGCGGAAAGAAGATAAATATATAGGCTCTCACAACTGTGAGCTTAACTCGGTTTTATGACCATACTTCCAGATTTATCTGTCTGTCCGTGGCTTTATACTTCACTCCAAACAGGACATCAGCTGCCCAAAGCTGACTGTGCCAACAAGCAGGATTTATGAAAGGCATTCTTATACCTCTAGCACTTTCTTCCTTATCAGAGGGATTCAGCGTATTTATCAGTAGTAATTCATCCCTTCTACTTCTCTTTTGCTAATACTTAAATCACACCCTAGAAAATGCCTTTCACCTACACATCCTCTATTCCCCATTCCTTCTTCTCCTTCCTGTTAAATAACACTGTCCAATGACTTCAGGAGAAAGTGTTTCCTTATCCTGCCAGCTCCCCCAACCCATCTTTTAACCTTTGAGTCATAAAAAAGGCTCTAACCATGGCCGATCCCCCACAAGAGTGATACCGCATCAAGGAACAGAACCATCACGGCTTCTTAAAACGAGAGATAAATCTCTATTTCCATAAGACTCTAGCTAGATACCCTATTATTTCTTAAATACTAATGGATATTATTTTTTAAGCTAAAAAACTATCTCATATTACATTATCTCTATTTTGTATAATTACCAATATTGAGAGCAGAATTTTATAATGTGCATCACAAATATTCTGTATTTTAGTTACATCACGGGTTAAACAGCATTTTGAGATCTATCCAAAGACTTGGTGTTCTTTTTTTAAAGGAAAAGTATGCTAAGTTAAAAACAAACAAACAAACATAAATCACTTTAAATTGGGGACTGCCTTTAAAGGGGTAAGTTGAAAGGGAAATAGAATGATGTTGACAAAAAAAGGGGGGCAAGTAGTTGTAAACCATACTGGAAAATCAACTGAGGTAGGCAAAGTACATTTAAAAAATGCAGGTTTCCTACATCCTCTGTTATTCTTTTAATTAAGGCTGGATGAGAAGACTCTGAAAGGAATCAAAGTTTTGCCACTCTTAGGCTGCCTTTTAGGAAATTGATTTTAAGCTGTTTATTAAGAAAGAAGGCTCAGAAAGAACCTCTGACCTACCCCTTTCCTCCCCAAGAGATTCAGACAGAAACACCTGCTTTAGGGAGGGAGCCTGGGCCTGATCACCCTAAGGACCTTCACCCTGGCATCAGTCAGGAAGACTCTAAGCCTGTTAGCTAGACCCCGCCCCTCCCATCCCGTGTCCCATTGCCTCCTGGCTGCCTAGCAAGAATTTTCCCACCGTGTATGTTCTACTCTTCCTCAACAACCTGTAAATTGCCCATTCTCACTTCTGAACTCTAATACCTCGCCCCAATACATAAAATGTCCTATACACCCAACCTCACTGTCACAGTTGCCTCACTGTCTTTGGAATTTTCATGCTTATGTGAATCCCCCACACGCATGTACTAAAAATTTGATTTTCTCCTGTTAATTTGTCTGTTCATTTAATTATTAGCCAGCTGGAAGAACTGGGAAGGTGGGAGGAAATGTATCATTTCTTTTTTAGCCCCCACAGCTTCAACTTTATTAAAATGGCAAATGTAGAAGGATAATGGAAAGATACACTGCAGATAAGAAATCAGTAACTGAAAAACCAGCAGGCACACAAATTTGTTAACTACTATTTTTTTAAGTGACCACACTGCCTGATCACTCTGCATAAAGTAGATTGCCAGTAGATAATCAGGTACTTCAAATGCTTCTAGTAGAATAGGCCAATGCTTTGTTTATCTGACTTCAGTCTCCAGTTTGATTGTTCCCTTGGTTTAGAGCTGAAAAGCACAAAAAGTAACCTCCACTTAGAGACCTTGTCAGAACCTAAGGCACAGGACAGCCCGAGGAACAGAATTTTCTCATGCATACTTTTAGCAGATGCCCATATTACCTATGGGTGTTCTTTGCCCAAATAGCACTTTAAAATAACAAAAAATGATTGAGTTAAATGATTTTTTTTTAATTGGAACAATGTCTTTCTTAAAGTGTTTTTCTGAATCTCTGAAGCAAAGTAATGACGATTAAAATGATATTTGAAAACAAATAAAAGGCACCTGAGCACAAATACAAAAAGTGCTACTTTCTTGTATCTGCCAATGACAATTCCCCACTCACTGTAAAAAAATAAACAGTAAGCCAATTTTTAAAAAATATATATAAAATCAAATTTTACTGATTCCTCTTTGAGAAACATTATCAATTCTCAGGAACATGTTAGCATTTCCTTCTGTTTTGGATACACCCAAAAACATTTTTGATGCAATTGTAACATAAGCTCAATGATTTATGCCAATGCAAAGCAAAAATTAAGTGACTGAAACAGCCTTTACCATATTTTAAAAATAAAATTATTCATGGTGAGGGCAAGAAGAAATAGATGTGCACAGGCTTGAGCCAGATTATCACACACACACACACACACCCGCGCGCACACACACAGCCAACATTAATATCCGCTGTGCCAGCTGAATTCAAATTAACCCAATTTTACATGTTAATTAAACCAGCTATTTTCTTCTTATTGTAGTTTTCCTTCTCAAGTAGTAGAGTCTACAACTGATTCCCAATAGACTTGTTCCAACAACAATGACGTATTCATTTACTTCTATTATGACCATACAATACAGTAACTGAGCAGTAATTTTTCACAGTCAATTACATATGTGGTTCTTCATGCTTAAAGATGCTGAAATAATATGTACTATAGAGCCATATGCCCGAATCTCTAGTCTGCCTGAGGCAGTTGCCTGGGTAACACATTTTCTCTCCAGTTTAGCATAACCCTTCATTGAATATCATTAGGTGTCATTAAATAGCAAACATTAACATGAACTTCAATACACTACTTAGATGGAGTCATTTTACCCATGTAAACAAGTCCTCCATCATTTATAAAAAGCTTAAAATTGATTATGCTTTTCTGTATTTAAGACATGAAAAAGAAAAAAAAAAGTGCCCACGTGTTGATTCCAAATTGAATTGGTAGAAATTTCTGTTAACATAAAGAACTCAGACCCAGTTTCATAGGAAACTTTCATTGATAGGGTCATATTAGTCATTGTAAGAAAAGGAAGATTAGGTTTTTAAATCTTACTCAGAATTATAAAATAATTCCATCATTTGCCGCTCAGACTATCAAAGACTGTTTTACCCTCTTTTCTAAGCGGTGTTACAGGACGGTTGGTTAGAGAAGGCGCTAGAGTTTATTAACAATAAATATAATGAATAAGATGTTTAAAAATCAAGACACATAATACACAGAAAGTATGGGATGTACCTTGCATTATTTAAAATATCTTAAACGCTAAAAATTTAATAAAGTTTCTATAGTTTAGCTATGGCAATATACGGTTTATACAGGCTGCTCTAGAGCAATGCCAGTTTTAAGAGAGGCAATTCCCAGTCATCTCCATCAGCCCCCCATCCCATGCCACCCCAAAAGAGCATCTACATCTACGAAAAACAATGCACTTGCTCTACAAACACAGTTTCCACACTTAGAGCCCTCCCTTCCCGCCTTCCTGACCAAATTACCACTTTTACACCATGGAATTATAATTTTTCTGAGACACATCATAATTCCATGTAAGCCTAAACTCTTGGCCTGTGAACAATTACAATTTGCCCTCTATCATCTGCATTACAAAGGGTCTCCAAATTTTCAATATTAAAGGACACATATAAAAAGAAAATGAATCATCAAATGGCATCCCTACCTCTAATACACTTTCTCACCTTCCCATCACAAAAGAAAAGCAGGCTCCAAAATCCTAGAAGTGGGGCTGGGGCAACTGATAAAGGGTCAGGAGGCAGCCCCAAAGCTGTCCACAGTCAATCTAAAAGTAACAAAAGAGAAAGCTCTGCCTAGAACAAATGAATTGTTAGTGATGGTGACTGAGGCCCCACATACAAATACGATGATGAACTGGGATTTTTTTATTTTTCTTTTTCCAACATCTGTTTCCTAATTCAAAGTAAGGAAGAAATGGCCACACAAAACTGAGTGATTTTAGCTTTGGGCACTTTGTTCTTACCTCTCACTGTTCTATAAACATTCATGTAGCTATTCGTAAAGGTGAATAAAACTTCAATCACCGTGTTCAGTCCAGGGGCTGAGATGTTGTTGGCAAGGAAAAATTATTTGATATTAAATGTATATTCCATTTTGGTTTCATCATTCTCGTTTGAAATGAGGTAACTCTTGGGATATAAACCGACAGCAAGGATAAATCTCAGGCAAAATATTTTCAGGATATATTGGGATCAGTATAGATTTAGTCATATTTCTGATGCCTCCATGACAATTCGTGTGTTGAATGATTACTTACAACACTACAGGATTTCAAATAAAATTTTAAAAATTAAAAATGTTGTATAAACTGTCATTATTGAGAAAAGTAGCCTAGTAACTTAAGAAACATCGTTAATGAGAACTGAAATAATAAGTGATTTTCTGCTTATAATATTCTAATTAGGTAGTGTTTCTGGATTTTACCCAAGATCCTCAATAAACAGAACACTATTTCCATCCCTAGTCCCAATACAGATTAATTAAAATGTTACTATATGAACATAATTTGCTTGCCCGAGAACTGGCACAAGATTTGGTAAAGAAAAAACATAATTTTTTCTTATAGTTTATGTTTTGTCATCCAAATAATCACAAACAAAATACAATGAATTCACCTGTTAATTCAGGCCACCCATGAATGTAGAGTCTCATTAAAATAACCAAAAGCATTTATTATAACTGTCTGAGCCTAGTCTACTTCGGTAAATTTTATTTTACTATCTGGAAGAACCTATATAAGTGCTGAAAAACAGGTAAGGAAAGAAAGTTTTCTGTCCCAATTGATCCAACATGGTTTCCATCCTATTCCACACAGTCTCTGCATCTATTAACAAGTCTTGTTTCTAAAGGTCTTATAACAATGCCAAGCTTTTTAAAAAGCAGGCAATTACAACGCAGAACAGCAATTGTAAAGAACAATCAAAATTAGAAACTGTTGGGAGTACTTTATGTTTTTGTAAAAGCAAATTAAGCTACAAGACTTTTGAGACTCTTGCTTTTTCTAGGTACAATTATTGCTAATTGTGGAAAAGCAACATCAGCGTCTAATGCTTTTTCCTTCAGTACGTTGGTGACTGTTTTACTTCCTGACTTAAAAAAATAATAATAACACCTCCAGAAGAAAGCACTGATCAGGAAATTATAAAGCGATAGAAAGGGGATTTCAATATGAACTACATGTTCAGCCAATCCATAGGTACTTTCAAGGGGAGTTTTCCCCAAATGGAAATGCAACACCTTTAGTGAATTTCAAAAATAAAAATAAAAATAAAATAAAATAAAATTATATTCTAAACTAATAACTGGAAGGATAATGTGAACTAAAATTAAAAGAGACATGGCTGCGTTTATTTAACCACGGAAGGCTGTAACTCACCAGACCACAAGCAGAGATGAGAGGGGCAGAAGGGCAGAGCCGAACGGTGCCCAGTCAGCAAACGCTTCGGCCTTCATAGGGTACTGACGGGGAAGGGCAGGAGTCTCAAAAAGGATCAAGACACTAATGGTATGGGTGGTTTTCTTGGTACAAAAAAAATTAATGTTAAAAAAAAACAAGAACGATCCCACACGATTGTGGTACCAGTCTATTTGGAGAGCATAAAAGTAAAGACCAGAGGAGAAAAAAATTTGCTAAACGTTTCAGTACCTGTGACAGAACAAGACTGCATAAAATGGTACAGTGTTCCTTGGGGAAAATGACAACCAGGGATTTTAACATGTTGAATTTCAATATGGAACCAGAAAGACAGCCTGAGAATCTCATCCCCTCATCATCGTAATAACAATATCTCGCATGCTCACGGCGCTTTATGTATTCAGTTCATTCAAATTCATTCAACAAACACCAACGAAGTGCTACTATGTGCCAGCCACACTGTTCTAGGATCTGCAGATTTAGCAGCAAACAAAAGAGATAAAAATCTCTGCCTTAATGGAGCTTCCAGGCGAATGTGTGTGAAAAAGTCGAGGGGGGACAAAACAAGGAAGTCTTTGTTACAAGATGAGAACCACTATGAGAACCACTACAGCAAACGGGGAAAGGAGTGTCAGGGGTACAGTTTAAAATAGTGTGTTTGGGGAAAGCATCCCTCAGAAGGTGTCACAGGAGCAAAGACCCTAAGGAGGCGAGGAGCTTCTTGGCAAAGGAAGTGCAAAGGCCCCGAGGTGACACAGCATGGTGTGTTCAAGAGGCAGCAAGAAAACCAGTGAGGCTGGACCAAAGTAATCAGGGTGAAAGTGAAGGAGGAAAGCGGGGGAAGGAAGGAGTGGCCGCTGCAAGGCCTTGGTGGCCACAGTAAGGGCTTTGGCTTTTACTCTGAGTGGAATCAAAAACCATAAAGGTTGTGAGCCAGAGAGTGAAATGATCCAGCTTAGGTCTTAACAAGATCACTCTGGTCACTTTGCTGAACAGACAGAAGGGATGACTAGATGATGGGAGGCTTGTTAAGAGGCTACTACAACCATCGGAGTGAGAACTGGCCATGCTTTGGACTGTGGTAGTAGCAGCAGAAGAGGTAAGAAGCAGTCGCACTGGATGCAGGGCAACATCCCACCACAGTTAGTTACGAATGAAATCAAGAAAGGCTAAGTCATGTAAAATGCAGGTCACATCCCTGGGAGTGAATCTAAAGAACTAGCCAACTGGGGGCTACACGTCAATCACTGGTTACGCTGCATCGCTGAAGAGTGAACTAATAATAGTTTTAGAATTTCAGTTCTTTTGGTGCTCACGTAATACAGTTTTAGTTTTGAAAATGTACACTTAGATGAACTTGCAGAGAAAATTGAAATGAAGCACAACTAGAGTGGTGGGCGGTGTGCCGCCCCACTGCCGGTTTGAAGCATCTTCACCAGCAGCTGGTGCAGCGCCATCTTTGCTGGTGCAGGTTGAACAAGGATTCTGTGTTAGAAATCAAGCTGATACATCTCCTACTAAGTATCTCCTAAAGGGATGCCCTGGTTGGGAAGCCTCAAATTGTCAGTCCTTCAGTGATGACAACAGTTATTAACTTAAGAGTTGGAAACTTCTTGATAGTTTGTCCCATGTGCCTTTATGAAACAAAATCAAGTAATCGAGCCTGCCTTGGAACTTGCCTTTGGACCTATTCTCATCTAGGGCTCGCCCCCAGACGTGTGCAGTGGGTCTTTGTCTGTCCTGGCTATCCCTGTCGGTCATCTCTCTCATATCTTCCTTTCTCCTATTGTCTATGTTGGTATAATGAAGCCTGAAGAGCCACTGCTGCTACCGCCACCCTCTTAAATAGGACAGAAGGAGTTTTATTCTATGTTGAGGGTAAAGACAACTAGATCTGATGAAAGATTAAACGTGAGGTATGAGAGAAAAGGAGGAAACAAGGATGTCTCTAGAGTTTGGGTCTGGACAACTGCAAGATGCGATGTCCTGAGACAGCGAACAGGAAAGGAAGGAAGAGTGCCACTGGAGAGAAGGATCAGGAGCCTCGTTCAGGAAACCTGAGGTTTGAGAGGCCTAGTAGGTAAGCAAATGGAGACCTCGAGGAAGCGGCTGCGTGGACCTGACTCTGGAGCTCAGCAGGGAGGAGAGGGCTAGAGACACCGTGAAATGAGGTCACTCAAGTAGTTAGAAAAAACTGGAAGTCCCAGGACTGAACCCCAAAAATGGGAGATGAGGAAGAACAAGAAGAGGGGACTGAGCAAGAGCAGCCGGGGAGGTGTGAGAAAAGCCAGAGACCGTGGTGTACTGAATGTCAAGAGAGTACTTTGGGAAGGTGCGAGGCAGCAGCTACGTAACCCTGAGGACTAGTATTTCAGTGGATTTTGCTATGGGGCTCTGTCAGATAATACAAAACATATATACTGGTCTCTGCCCCTGGTTCCCGGCACAGCGCTCCCTAAAACCCTAATAATTTCCTAAATGACAAGGGCACTAGGAGCATCTTTTGTTGTCCTATTTATTCTATGACCACGGTTTCTGACAGAGAGCTCCTGAATCCCTTGGTTCCCTGGGTGATAGCAGTGTCTCTGTTCTAAGCAGTGTCTTTAAGGTGACTCTTGGTGGGCTCCTGGATAGGAGCTCATCACCAGAAAGACCCAGAGATGATTAGAAGTTTGGCATTTTCAGCCCACTCCCATTATCTAGAGAGGGAGAAGGGCTACGAGTGAAGTTAATAATTGATCATATCTACATGATGAAGCTTTCATAAAAATTCCCAAAACACAGGGTTCAAGAGCTCCCAGGCTGGTGAGCACGCGGTTCTGGGGAAGCAGTGAGCCGAGGAACTCTGAGCCCCTCCACAATGCCTTGCCCTGTGCCTCTCTGCCATCTAGATGTTCGCCTGCATCCTTTAGCAAACCTTTTATAATAACCTGGTAAAGGATAAGTACACTGTTTTCCTGAGTTCTGTGAGCCGCTTTCATAAATTAACCGAATTCCAGGAGAGGGCCACGAAAACCTCTGATTTATCGTTGATGAGTCAGAAGCACAGGTAACAACCTGGACTTGTGACTGGCATTGGACGTGTGATGGGGGTGGGGAGGGCAGTCACGTGGCACTAAGCCCTTGTCTTGTGGGATCTAACAGATCTTCTCCGAATTGAGTTAAATCGTAGGACACCCAGCTGATGTCACGGAATTGTTTGGTATGGCGGGGAAAGAAACCCCACTTATCTGATGACCAGAAGAATCAGAAGTGAAGCGTTCTGTGTGAGTAGTAAAGGAGATGCACACAGAAGGAGCAGTGAGTTTCTCCTCCTCAGGATCTGAACAAGAGCAGACCCAGGACAGCCGTGGAGGAAACCTGAGGGGAGTGGACTCGAGCGTGAATGGGTGGAGACAAACTGCAGAGGGCCAGAGGGGCAACGCTCTCGATGAGCTCTGCAGAGAGAGCAGAAGTGGAGCAGAGATGGAGGAGGAGGCAGAGTCATGAGAACTTTTCCTTAATATGAGAGAGATACCAGAAGGTTTATGCGCTGTCAAGAAAAGATCCCAGCAATGGGAGAGGGAAGGGGAGGTGATGATGTGGGAGAGAGAAGAAACGCTGGAACGAGACTTGTGAGTAAAGTGAGAAGGGAAAGCTGACTGAACTCTTTCATGGATGTTATTTTACTAAGTAGCAACACACAAGTGATCACAGAGCAGGTACCGGCTCCATTTAATCAGATGAGAAAACAGGCTCAGAAAGTTAGATCACTCGTCTACAGTCCCAAAACTTTTAAGAGACTTAGTAAGATGTGAATGTGGTTTTATCCACCACTATCCATGTTCCTTCCACTGTGTGTTCCTATTTGAACAACCCGTTCTGTCTGAGGGCAGCGGTTCCCAGAAGAATTGAGGTATGTAACATAAAAGCCCTTCTCCTGCGCATGTGGATAAGGGAAAGGCGGGCAGATGGCCTCAGCAGCATTTGGTGCAGAGAAAACGTAAAGAAGTAAAAGAATATCCTGAGTGTAATTACAGTTCATCTAATTCATCACAATGTGTCTGGTTCTCTTTGACAAGAGCCCTAACAGATGGTCTGGAAAAATATCCTTATGACTCAAATAATGTAAGTATTAAAAGCAATGGTCTGTAAACTTTAATGGCTATTAGAATAAACTGGGGAAATGATTCAAAATGTGTATTCTTATGTTACACAGATATAAAAAAAATAAGTAAGATGTCCTTACATAGAGTGATCTTCAGGACATATAGTTAAGTGACAAAAGTGCAGGAGGAGAGAGAGAGAAAATATGTTCTGGGAACTAATATTACACACATGGGGACTAATATTACATCAAACTGACTGGGACCTGGGATTAAACGTTATTACATATTACACACACCCAGATTAGACATTATTTCAGGCTGTCTGTGGGAGTGTTTCTGGATGAGATTAGCATTTAAATGAGAGAACTGAGTAAAGCAAATTGCCCTCTCAAATGTGGGTGGGCATCGTCCGATCTGTTAAGGGCTTGGGTAGAACATAGAGATGGAGACAGGTGGACTTGCTCTCTCTTCCTGACTTACTGAGCTGGGACGTTCATCTTCTCTTGACCTCAGACTGAGACTTAAACCACCGGCTCCCCTGATGCTCAGGCCTTTGGATTCGGACTAAATTACATGACTGACTTTCCTGGGTCTCCAGGCTGCAGATGGCGGATAGTTGGACTTCTCAGCCTCCACAATTACATGAGCCAATTCCTTATTATAAATCTCTCCCCTTCTGTCATTTCTCCCTTCCCTCCCTCTCTATATTGAGAATCCTAATACACATGCACACATACACATACATACACTCTTTCATAGGAATACATCCATAGTATATAGAGAGTTTGCATAGCTGCCTTTTGGGTATGAATGGGGAGATACAAACATGAATATGCATACATACAGCTTACTTATATTTGAGAGAGAAATACCCATGTGGAAGAAGAAACTAAAGGAAATAAAAGTGAGCTCTAAAGAAGAAGGAAGACAGGATGAAGGGACAGGCATGGTAGGTCAGACTTCTCTGAAGATATCTTGCTTCTGTTATACAATTTTGACTTAGGAAACATATGTTTTACATATTCAAAAATTAAATTAAGTCTAAAAGGAAAAAAGCAATCTCTAAAAATTAAAAACAAACTGAAACGAATGAACCTAACCAAATATCAAGTTGGTGGCAAAACCACACGGAGAAACGAATTATTTCAAATAACCTTAGAACACAGTATTTTCACTGTATAAATTCATTGGGATACATACTAAGCACAAAGAAAGCTGAAAAGAAATCTTAAACTTCATTCACTATCTAATTGTTAGCAGCAATACCAGTCTTATTATTTTAAGTATAGTCTACATCTTGCATACATGTAATTATGTGAATGTTGCTGGTAACTAAGACTTTCAATGAAAGAGTAAAAAAAAAAAAAAATCAAAGAAATAAATATACTTTAATTTTGTCAACTGTTTAACTTTGAATCAGAAATATCAATATGAAATGAAGACTTTTTTCCCCGTGCTATCTACTAAAAAGACCTAAAAGCAGTAACAACCTAAAAGAAAAAATACACTTACCACCCAAATTGTGGTCTCTAAACACAACTGCCCATTAAGAAGAATAAGGGCTCCATGGAGGAGTGAATGATTCTAGGTCTGGAGCAGGAAATACACAAAATAACATCCTGTTTTGCCAGAAAGCAAGTAAGCTATGACATATTAATGGAGTCTATCAGAAAAGACTAATGAAAAAATAAAAGGGTTCTCATTGGCCAAAGATGTGATAAACACATTTGATTAAAACATGCCAAATATATATTTAAAAAGCATATGAGTTCAAAAAACTCAATATTAAAAAGGCTCCCATTCCCACAAAAAACAATCCCCAAATCGCTGAACCTTTAAAGTTACTAATTACAGCACCGATTCCTTATGCTGAAAATTGGCTCTGATCAAGCAATTTGTTTGACTCCTGTGTCTGTCTAACCCAGACCTCTCCCTGGAAATCTATACCTAAATATCTAACAGCCTACCTTTCCAACTGCATGTTTAACAGGCACTTCGATATATTTTTTTTAATTTATGTATAGTTGGTATATAGTATTAGTTTCAGGTGTACAATATAGTGATTCGACATTTCTGTACCTTACAATGTAATCATCTGTCACCATGCAAACTTATTGCAATATTATTGAGTATATTCCCCTTCATGATTTACGCCCATCCGGCCACCCCACTCCCTTCTGGCAACCATCAATCTTATCTATTTCGATGAGTCTGTTTTTATTTTGTTTTGTTTGTTTGTTTTAGATTCCACATATAAGTGAAACCGCACCATATTTGTCTTTCTCTGTCTAACTCATTTAATTTAGCATAGATACCTTCCGGGTTCATCCCTGTTGTTGCAAATGGCAACATTTCATTCTTTATTGCTGAGTAATATTCCATTTGTGTGTGTGTGTGTGTGTGTGTGTGTGTGTGTGTGTATCACATCTTCTTTATCCATTCATAGGCATCTGAATATTAACACGTCCTACAGAACTCTTAGTTTTGCTTCCAAACCTATTCCTCTCCAAGAATTTCCTATGTTGCTCAGATTGCCCTCTCTCACATCTCATATCCAATCTATCAAGAAAATCCCAAATCCGACCACTTCTTACCAGGTCTACAACTACTACTCTAGTCCAAAGATGTCTGGCCTTTCCTCTACTCCTGCCCACTTCACTCTATCCTTTACAAATCAGTTAGGAAGATCCTTCTAAAATTTAATTCACATCATGTCAGTCCCATGCTCAACACTCTCCAGTGACTTCTACTACACTTGGAATAAAATTCTGTAAGATCTTTAATAGGATATAATCTGGCCCCTGGATACCTTTTTGGCTTCTTCCACTTTCCTCCTCCTCCTCAACCTCTAGCCAAATGGGTCTCCTTACTGTCCTCAAACATGTCAAGCACCCTCCCACCTCAGGCTCTGCATCTGTCATTCCCTCTACTTAGAAAGCCCAACTCAGATTCTCACATGGCTCTGAGGGCTCTGCCTAAATGTCACATTTCAAAGAGGTCTTGCCTGACAACCCTGTTGACCACGGCACCCCAGAGCCCACACACAGTCACTTACCATCCTCTCCCCTTGCTTTAGTAGATACAGCTACCTGCCTCTGTCATAAACATCTATTGGTTCACGTTGTCTATTTGCTATGTAAGAACACAATGTTTACTGTTTTGTTTAGAACAATGCCTGGAACATAGTTGGTGCCAATAAACATTTGTTAAATGAATTAATAAATCTAAAAATAACCTAGATTTTTTTAAAAATCAAGATTCTCTCAATTTGTAACCCAAGGCCACTTTATCTTACTATATATGCTTTATTACAGAAACTAAATTATTCTACAATTTCTATGAAAGTGAGTCAGTTATCTTCTTTCACTCCTTACTTTTCGAGGTTGAAGATCCCAAAACCTTTATAGCAAATTGCAATGGAAGCCTTACCCTCAAAAACCTTCATTAAAGTCTGAGAGCTTCATTCTATTTAATAGGAAGTGACTCATTGACAATTATGTCACAATCAATGGGAAAGTTAATAGGCACTAAATCTCAGGTTACACTTCAATCCTCACAGTTTATCGCATGACTTAATTTAAGCCACTGCCATATCCTGTGCCTACAACACTGACATTGGTAGGGAAACAGATTTGCAAGTAGCTGGGAAACAGTGCTTACATTTGATTTCTTTTCTTTACAGTTTTAGATCTAAGTTTTAAACACCTATGGTACCAGTAAAGCAAGACCAAACGAGGAAAGTGGGAGGGAACAGTATTTGCGCTCTCACCTTCACATACTGGGAAGAAGGGAGAGGTGCTAGCCCGGTAAAGGTAAGTATTCTGAGAACATGGTATGCCATGGTACCTCAAGGTTGAGTCTAAGGTTAGTAAAAGGGAAAAAGTGTTCTGAAAACTATTCCTGGGTTAAAAAAAAAAAAAAAAATGTGAGGACAGTTTTTCCTAAGTCTGGTGGTAAAGATGATAGTTGGCCAAAAAGTCTTAAAGGGTAAGAATCTTGCAAAGGGCATCATAACTTTTAAGTAAAGACATATGCTCAGTTCTCATGCAAAGCTCTATTTTTAATATTCTTCTCTATACTTAGAAAGTTCCATGGTAGAGCAGGTAGGGCACAAATAAAAAAGAACTAAGTACAAATTCTAGTTCCAGAATTCACTAGCTATGTAATTTTGGGCAAATTATTTTAACTCTCTGATTGTGCACCCCCTTCTAAAAAAAATGGGGGCAAAAGTACCTAGTCTAAGGATTTGTTATGAAGATTAAAGGAGAAAACAGGTGGAAACTGTTAACACTGGGTCTGGAACCCTCTCCTCTGTGTGCTCAGTAACTATTTGCTTGCCTTGTCCTTTAGTCTAACCATCTAGGGAAAAACAAAAAACAAACACACACACAAAAACAAAAAACCAAACCAAACCAAAACAAAACACAGCAGAGCTCAAATCTCACAGAATAATTTTACTTTAGAAGTTCTTCAAGGAATAAAATTGCCCCTCCCAAGGCCTCCTAGCCTCTCTGCAAATACCCCTATCTCCCAGCACATACAGTGTGGAGTCCACTGGAACTAATTCCATTGGGTCCTTTATCCTGTGCATGTTGACCTCCACCAGCAGCCCAAGACCCTCTGGTCACCCTTTTATCACCCACATCCAATCCCCATGGGCTCTGCATTTTCTTTATTCTTTTGCCATCTCCCAAAAAGCCTTCCGTTGTGCCTTCAAGATTTCACAATTCATGATGAGCAAAATCTCATCCTCAATCTCTTTACTAAAGGAAATCCTTTTCAGAGGAATCCTTTAAGAACCCCTCCACATTCTTGCTCCAACCAATACATGGTTCTCCCTTGAGGATGATCTTTCTTCCGCAGCCCCCTCCTTAAACAGCGAGGGGCTCTCCTCTGCAGTACTGGGTTGCACCAGGCTTACGAGCAGGGTAGGTGTACTCCTTCATTCTCGCTGTGTCTCCTAGACCATTCCCCAACACTCCCGCTCTCACCCCCAGTTCAAATACTTACATCATCTGACTATACCATCCCTCCTTGTTTCTGTCACCTAAGAACAACTGATCTGTATCCCTCCCCACCACCCCACCATGTTTTAGCTTTTGGCTCATTGACACACTCTCCAATCCTACTGCTACCTTAATTCTCAGTATTTTCAACATACTTATCCTTCAATATACTAATCCCTCAAACACCTAGGCCTCCCAATTTCTTGAACTCCTCTCTTCCAATGATCTTTTCTCCACCTTTCCTTAGTCATTCACTCCCATGGTCAGACTCTAGACTTTTGCCACTATCAATAACTGCAATACCTCCCTATTCTCACTTTTATGCATCTCACTTTTTGGCCACTAACTTCTAGTCTTCCTGCTCACGCCTTCTGATACCTCGACTTCAACAATCTTCTACCACACTGAAACCTGCAGTTCAATAAGCCTACCACCTTCTCACTGTCTCCTACTCCAATATCCTCTCTTTACCTCTTAGCCATAGTAAATCTATAGTCAATCATTACAATTGCTCCCTTGCACATCCCTCGCCTCTGTGGCACCTCTCCGGCCCTGGATTATTCAATGGCCATGTCCTCAACCTGGGATGTATCCAACATTTCCTACTCTATGCCAGGAGCTAAGCAGCTGAACTCAGCTGGAGAGCACACAGCCACACTAAGCAGTTTCACTTTGAATTTTGTGAGCACAAATCCTCAGGTGGGCCTCCAGTGAGTCCTGCCCAGCCATGCTATGTTCTCTCGTCCATTCGCCCTCCCACTTCCAGACGACTGTTTAGTAAGTTCTTCTCTCTCAAAATGCCAATACTTCAACCCTCATCCTCTCTCTCATCTATTTCCCAGAGAAAAACCAAGAAGAAAATGTTCCCCAAATCCTACCACTAAATTTATATGACATTTTTACTCTATATTCCACTTGCCCTTCTATTTTTCTAGCTCAGTATTTCTCAAACTTTTGGATTTCAGGAACACTTTAGATGCTTATGAATTATTGAGGTTCTCAAGGAGCTTTTATTTATGTGCATTATAGCTATTATATTTACTATGTAGAAAATTAAAACTAATATTTAAAAAATATTTATTATTACATTAAAAAGTGAATAAACCTATTACACAGCAATGTAAATAACATATTTGTACGAAAAATAACGACAGTTTCTAAAACACATAGTGAGGAAAAAAAAGTTTTATGTCTGCAAATCTCTTAAACGACTGACTTAATGGATGCATTCAGTCCGCTGTAATATATTGTTTTTGTTGGAGGATATGAAGGATTTCAGTCTTACACAAACTCATAGTTACAAATGGAAGGAGTATTTTAATAGCTTGTCTGTCTAGTTAATTGTGGATATTCTTCTATGATACAACACCAAATCTCAACAAGTGATAGTTTCTTAAAAATCAGTTGCAATGTGGAAGCTGAACCTGCATCCATGAACACTTCCCATTCTGTTACATTAAAATCCACGGGTCTGCTTGTACCTTGAATAGATCTTTTACACATGCATGATTCCGAAACAACATTTACTTGGTCATCTGGAAAACATGTTTCCCTAAGTTATGCAGATCTTCCGAATGTTGGCACATCTCATTATACTATATTTAAAAATCACATAATTAATATCAGCACTAATTACATCAGAAAAATCTTTACGTAATGGGAAACTGTCATGTGAGAATTTTAATTCTTTCAAATAAGTCATTCTTTCAAATTTAAAAAAAAAAAGTGTTCCATGAAAAAAATAAATAACTAGCTTAACTGGCAACTCAAAACACTGCTCAAGCGCTTTTCTCCAGACAACCATCAGACGACAGTGAGCAAGTCCTCATGGACACTTCCCATTTAGTCACTCAGAATTTTAAAGTGACATCTACTTAAGGGTGAGATTTAAGAAAATCAATATTTTTTTACTACTTCTTCAAGGCCACCCTGAAGCAGAACTGGCGGCATCATCATCACCACTGCTGCTGCTGGGAATGGGTGGTGGGAATGGGTGCTGAGAATGTGAGAGCATGATGGCTCACAGTGTGTGGCTTAGTGGCACTGTTTCATTAGAGATAGGGCACCAGCCGTTTTACCCACCGTTGCTTTTAGAACCATCAGTTCAAATACAACACAGCGAGTAAGGCAGATCACATCTTAATGTTATCATGTCAACAGTCTGGACCTCATCAACTCCTTGAAAAGGTCTCACACTCACAAGAGGCCACCTCCCACACAGACAAGACACTAGACTTTTCTTTTCTCCTACAGTGTGTCAATTCTCCACTGTCCGCAGAGTCATTCCCATCGGGATAAGTGATGCTTAATCTACTCACCTTAAAAAGACCCTCTTTTCTTTTCACCTTCTTTTCCCCTCCAGCTATGGTCCCATCTCTCACCTTCCCTTGACAGCAAAACTCTCCAAAGGACAGTCTCGATTGGTATGCAAAAGAACAAAGGGGAAGAAAGGGAGGGCTATCCGCACACAGGAATGAGAAGTGAAATCAGCACCTCGTCATTAATCAACCCTTTCTGGAATTAAAAAGAAAATAATCCCAGGCACCTGACATTCCTAAAGGTTTTCTAATATACCAGCAACATAATACAAACCTTTTTAAGAATTCTTTTTAATTCACCCCTCGCAGACAGTGTCTAGCCACCACATTGCACGCACTCCCCCTATGATTTCAGACATCAAATATTAACACAAAGTGAGTAATGCAAAAAGAAAGGGGGTTAATCAGACACCTTGAGAGAAAGAAAAAATAACACTGATTCAATGAGAGCTGCTAATGAGGCTTTTTGTTTTGGTAGATTAATTTGGGAGTCTGATGACTAAGAAGAAAATTTAAGCTTCTCAGGTGACTGATGGTGATTATTATCGATTTTTTTTTTTTAATAAAGAGATGCTTTTGCTTAATACTATAGTTTATGAATTTCATGTGTTTATCTGAGATCTGTGTCCACCCTAGCAGTGTAGAAAACTTTCCTTATTAGCAAATTGAAAGGCCTCCTCTTATTGATTCCGGATTGTATCTGACAGATGATGAGCACTGCAGACTGTGAACTGCTGATGTTTAAATACATTACCCTAATACTCTTTAAGCATTGCCAATTGTAAACCTCATTAACTCCCAGCATGTGGCCAAGGCCTGGATTTCATCGTGACAGCTTCACAAAGTGAAAACAGGTATAGAAAAATGATTGTGTCATCAACAACATTATATACTCCTTCACCCTGCGAAGTATTTAAAAGGTCTTATTTTTTTTTTTCTCAGAAGGAAAAATAACAAACATGGGAAAAGCAGAGAATACACTTTATTTATATAGACACACATTTTAAAACTCTAGACTTCTCTTTTTTCTTCTTTGACATCCTTATTCTTCCTACTTCAAATGGGCACTGTTGCAGAACTGATCCTCCACATACGGAACAGAAAGAAATGATTTGTGGATGTTGATTCCACTGCTACCATTTTGATTCAACGAAATGAGTGCTGGTAATGTAGTAAGTTGGACATGTCAACTCATCATTAAGTAACCAGAATTTCTGACATTCTGGGCTGCAAAGAGGTACCACACTTAAGACTGGAAATGTGTATGTGGTAAATTTGTACACAATCCAAGCAAACCAATTAGAAAGCAGATCCACCCAGTGCCCACTCCACACAGACAGGGGTCAGAGCTGTTAACACGCAGCCAGCACCCTGAGCCCAAGAGGCCAGGCGCCCAACACCTCCAGCTTATACAGGCACCACTTAGTCTTTCCAGGTGAGATCAGATACTCATGGAAACACACTTTGAGCTTAAGACCTCTCCAGTAAGACAGTTAATAACAAAAACAAATAACAAATGGAAACATGTTTACAATGCTCAAAGGGACACACTCACAACATTTATTTTTACCTAGATAGCTATGTGAACAATGTATAAAAATCACACTTACATGATACACAAAGAAAGCTTCATTCCTATTTTAAACAAAAACATCACAATCTAAAAGACATATCAAAAACCGTACAAACAATCCAACAGCAAGCAAGGTGAGAAGGCCTGAGAAGCCTTTAGAGACCTTTGTTCCCTCCTCTTCCCCGGCTTTCTCATCCTCACTCCCGCCAGATGCTGGGACAAGCCTTCCTCGCCTGTGACACCCACTAAATAAAAGGTGTCCAGGCGTGGGCAAAGTTTCTTCTTATCTCCCACAAAGTACCTCAAAAAATGAGTATGCCCATGATTAAATCTATTAAAACAGTGGAATTCAGGGAAATCTAAACATAACAGACAATCAGAAGGGAAGAGCAGAGGACCAGTGAAATCACAGCAAGCACGCTGCAGCATAGGCAAGTTCTGCCAGTCCTGACTCAAATCCCCCTTTGACAGCGCTCCATTGCTCTTAGGATAAGAACCCTTAATTCTTAATATGAATTAGAAGTTCCTACGCAGCCTGCCCACTCCTACCTCCCTACCACTGTGTCCTGTACCTTCCATGCTCCAAGCATGCCAGCCTCTGCATTTCAGAATACCCTTGGCAATCACTGTTCCCTCTGTCTGCAGTGCTCTGTCCCTTGTCCCCCATACCCTTTCTTCAACTCCTAGAGCTCAAATGGCACTCATCGGGAAGTCTTTCCTAACCTCCCAGTCAGCACGGAAGCCCCCCTTTACCGTCTCTCACACCATGCTCCTCTTTCACATTTATCACACATCAGTTCATTTTTTTGTGGTTCTCTGATGAACACCTGTCTGCTCCACTAAATTAGAAGCTCCAAGAGGGCACGTACCATGTTTTTTCCACTCACCAGTTATCCTCAACATACAGAACAGCCAGGCACAGAGATGGGGTTCTCAAACAGCTGTTAACGACAAACTGTACAGCACTCTGAGAGGAGCTCACAGCATGGAAGGCTGACCAAGTCGCAATCTCATGAAACATTAAATTGGAATCAGGAGTGCTCCAGAAAAACTGGATCCCTTTACCATAAGTTCACGCGGTACACAGGTGGTTAACTTCCATGCCTGGAGTTCATGGGGACCAGAAGTCTGAAATCAGAGTGACAGTGGGGTCACAGCCTCTCCAAAGAGAGATTCATTAGGGGAGAATTCTTTGCCTCTCCCAGCTTCTGGTGGCCCCAAGTGTTCCTTTGCTTATGGACACATCACTCCAATCTCTATGGTTACTCCTGCCAGGGTCTGTGTCAAAACTTCTGCTTCTTATAGGGACACCTGTGATAGCAAGTAAGGCACTGATAATTCAGGGTAATATCATCATTCCAAAATTCTTAATTTCTGAAACTTACTGGATTTCGTTAACCAATGTCACCACTAAAAAAAAAATCCTTAATTTAATCATATCTTAAAGAAACTTTTTCCAAATAAGGCTCCATTTCCAAATTCCAGAGATTATGACTTGATATCTTCAGGTAGCCGTTATTCAGACTACTACAGTGAGTAACCTAGAATATGAACTAGACCTTCTATTCTCTCAATAGTCTTGGGCTTTCATAACATTACAGAGTAAACCCTTCTGAGTAGCTCTGCCTAAGTTTAGTCAACAAATTGATGTGAAGCAGAGGCCAGATATTGGACTAGATACTGTAGATACCAAAATATGCAGGACCTGGTTTGCACACTCAAGAAACCACAGCTAATGGACAGTAGTACCTACCTAAAAATCAGTTATTTAACTTACCATGACCTCTGGGTCAGCACAGCTGTCACTATTTTTAAATCTTAAGGTTGTCAATCTATAAATTGCTTTTCAAATTTTAACAAAGTTATGCACTAAAATTCTTCTGGCCAGTCAAGCTAGGTGATTACGGCCCCAAGAGCCCGGCTAAATGAATAAAGCCTACTCCAGTGCTTCGCCATTGTCTGCTGTGTGTGTTGTGCTTCCGTGGGCCAACATGTGGCTTCTGCCATGTAAGTTTTTCAAGGAACAAAGGTTGATTTTAGTTAATAATTTGTGACTATGAACTTGACAAATGCCATGCTTCAAAAAAAAAAAAGAGAGAGAGAGAAAGGAAGGGGAACTAAAGGAATTCATAGTTTTACACTGAGAACGAATGTATGGTTATACCTATTTGTGAAGTAAATACTGAGGAGCTGTGTGTCTGGGTTAGGATTAGGGAAAATGGCACATCAACATCTGAACAGGCCTTGGGCAGGCCCAGGCTCAAACACTGGCCCTTTGCTAGTAGCTCAGTAAGCATAAACACCTTGGAAGAATTCTTCGACTTGCTCAGCCCTTTTGGAAAAATTACCACGATACACATGGTGGGCGATAAAATAGTTCTACCCTAGACCCAGGAATCTTTGTCTTCTAATTTCTTTCTAAGGAAGTAATCAAACGGAAAGGGAAAATATCATATGAATGAAGATATTCACTCTAATACTACTTATTTTAGAAAATTAGAAACTGACATTACTCTATAAGGGCATGATTTCATAAAGTATGGTACATTAATTTGATAGAAAATGGTGAAGCTATTTAATACTGTTAATGTGAACAGCATATGAAGATATGAAAATTGACTGATATAGTCTAAAAGATTATGAAGGAGAATTATAATAAAAATGAATTCAAATTATAAAAAATATCAATGCAGGTTAAGAAATGATGGAAGATACTAAAAAGTTCAAAATATCTCTGTCAAGCTGAAATTATGGGTGGTTCTTTTCCCTTTTAAA
This sequence comes from Pteropus medius, assembly GCF_902729225.1. Taxonomy (NCBI): domain Eukaryota; kingdom Metazoa; phylum Chordata; class Mammalia; order Chiroptera; family Pteropodidae; genus Pteropus; species Pteropus medius. The sequence goes on along the minus strand of NW_024347791.1, from coordinate 12,331,553 downwards.
ACTGAGTTGTTCACTGTTAATACTCTTTTCACAACTAGAAAAGAATAAGTTAGCCGAAGGGTAACAGATTGAGGCCCTCTACGATTTTCTCTGTCACAGTAAAACACAGAGATTTAAGATAACACAACACCTTAAAGAAAATGTCAGGTTAAAGAGGACTGCGAGATTATGAGAGAAGAGGCAGTTCCGAACACTGCAAATGTCAGGGTTTTGACAGGCCTGGGCACCTTTTTGGCAGCAAATTGTTTGAACACTGAGAGCCTCAGCAGTCGCCTCTGTAAAACCAGGAAAATAAAGCCAACATTTCAGATTTGTTATAAGCTTTTGAAAATATATATATGTTATGTTTTATTATACATGTAAAATGTATGTTACAATGTTGCATCTAATGAATTTAAGGCATCTAGTGAATTGGAGATGGGGATGGAAAAGAAGGCAAAATACATTAGAAAGTATTATGATTATACGAATTAATGCCCCTAAATGTATTAATGTAATTAGGAACCAAAATACTGAAAGAGAGGAAGAGATACAAAATAAAAGACAAAGAAAAAATCCTGTAATGTTAAGTTTAAACAGGAAATGTCAATACGAACTTTTGATTTTTTAAAGTATATTTCCCAGCTCTTTCTACTAAAAGTCAGAGAAGCAGTAACACCCTAGTAATAATAAGCCAGTGCTCAGATCTTTGTTTCCAAACGCCAATCCCAGCTAAAAAGGGCTTCTTGGAGAAAAGAGTGATTTCCAGAGGCAGGAAAAATCCAAAGTGAGCCTAGAACATCCTATTTACCAAAAGCAAGGAGCACTCAAAGGCTAAGCGTACAGGAGCCAGCTTGAAGGGACACCCACTGACCACGATAGGACAATTTTAGCATCTAAGGGAATAACAGTAACAGATTATAACACATTGAAGTTAAAATAAATAAGTCCATGAATTTATACTGATGTAAACGGTTAAGAGAGAAAGAAAAGAGAAGGGAAGTAAGCTAGCTTTTCTTTACCAAAGAATGGTAAATAGGATAGAATTTTAAAATCACCAGTTTTCATACCCCATTGTAATAACTGATTCAAGAAAGGATTATTGTGAATACTAAAACTATTGGGCGAAATATTGCTGGGAAACAGGATATCCACACATTGTTAAAGTATTCTATCTACTAATTATAAAACAAAAGTGGTCCCCCATACAATGGAAACATCTAGTGGATACCACCTTAACTAAGTGACCAAACTTAGCATCTTCAATGCTGGGACAGCATGCCTCCTGAGAAGATAGAGCAGGTATACAGAATCTCTCCTAACCCCAAAATGTAACATGAATCCAGGCAGGCATGAAGACACAATCAGACAAGTCCAGAACATGGGACCTAAACAAAATGAATGGGCCTGGATTTTAAAAATCAATGTCATAAAAAAATAATAGAAAGCAAGGGTCTGTTCTAAATTAAAAGATATAAACAGCTAAATGTAACAGAAAAACTTAGACTGGATCCTGGATTTTTTTTTAATGCCTACAGCACCTGGTATTCCTAGGTTGTCTTCCATCCAAGTACTAACCAGGCCCAAGCCTGCTTAGCTTCCAAAATCACACGAGATCAGGCACATTCAGGGTGGCATGGCCGTAGACTTGCATCCTGGATTTTAAAAAAAGGCAAGGAGGCATTTGAGAGTGGGAGGTGAGGGGTGAAGAGATCGGTATATTTGAATATGGACCGGATATTAGATAATATTTGACATGGCTGTTAATTCTCTGTAATTTATAGTTAAATAGTCCAAGCACAAAAGGAAATTATGTGTGTGCCTGTTGCGTAAAGAAGAAAGGGTGTAAAACAAAGAGCACAAAGGTGGAAAAAATGTTAACAATTAGTCAATCTAGATGACGGGTATGTACTGGGTGTTCATTGTATCCTTTCAAGTTTTCTGTAGTTTAAAGAAATTTTAAACTATCAAGAAAGAAAAAAATTTGATCTTAAACACTGAGTTAGATAATTTATGTTGCATGTGAGGTTCATCACCTTTCCTCTGAATCCTGAGCACAGAGAGTATGGAAGCAACCAAATTTTCTCAAAAAAATGTTTGCTAGAATAAATCTGTATCCTATCTAGTTTTTGCTTCAATAGGCTGGTATGAAATATGCCTCAGCCTCTCCCTGCACTACTCTATAGAGGCCCTGTGAGCGAACGAAGGCCTACTCATACACGATGTTCCCTTACCAAGCTAAGTTGCTACCTTGGGGTGGAGATGGAAAACAGAAGTAACTGCTACTAGAACAAAGAGAGAAGGCTTGATCCAGCAATCCTCCAGGATATTACAGAAAGTATACTTGCCAGTTTCCTCCCACTCCTTTCCACTCTGCAAGACCTTCACTTTAGAGGAGGTTATTTCCATGCAAGATGGGACAACAGGTTCATATATAAGAAAAGGGAAATGCTGGTAAAAACTGAAAGCATTTGAAGTACACCAAGAGAGTTTACTTTGGTTGTATCTCAAACCGATGCATGTGGGAGAATCAGACACGTGACAGAGAGCTCTGAGCTAGAGAACACCACCCCAGAATGGCAGATAACTGCAATCTGTCAAAGGGGGTGCTGGCAAGCAGTGTGGGCATATGGCTGGGTCTATTACAGTTCACATAAAGAAAGCCTATTCCTGATTATACTTGGCTATTAGGGGTAGTCACTAGTGTTCATATTAACAAGAATTCAAAGCCCCAAATTCTACACTACATGATGAAAACCAACTGCAATTTTATACGGCTTAGGAAAGACTCATTTTAAAAATGTAAATGGAGAAGACTGGTAGGGGGAAAAAACCCAAAAGCATTTTGCAAAATGTTTTATTTAATCTCAGATGGTTCGGTCTCTCCCTTCCAGCTTGGCAGAACAACTTTCATGGGGATTTGGAATCATATTCTTCTGTTATTCGTATTTAATCACGCGTTAGATTTAAAAGCTATTTGAGCAGAGAAATATTATAGAAAAGCTATGTTCTTAGAGCTATATTTTACATTTACTCACAATTTTTATAGTTGCCTTGAAAAATACCAACTTACATATAGTAAACATACTGGTATATCTTCATACCACTTATCAACAATAGCTCTGTGAAACTATAAATAGTTCTTTAAACTATGTCAAAAAAATACACACATAGAATCCTCAGCTGTGATAAGAACACTAAAGAAAATATTAAAGTATTATTTCTAAAATAATGTATTGATTGCAATAGGTAGAAAAAATGATGCGCTTAGGAGATGAGACGTGTGTTTACAATGACATCCTCATCATTAAAGCAACAGACAGTTGTTTCAAACACAAAAAGTTAAATGAGATCATTAAAAATAAACATACCCATCTTTGGTCTGGTCCACTACACCACTTAAAAGTTCCACAGTCTTTGGATTCGGCTGGCTTTCTCCAAAAATGTTCAAATATCGAGTGACGAAGTCACTGGGAGACATGAAAAATTCACCATTTTTTTCAATGCTTGCATACTATTTAAAAAGAGAGAGAAAAGATATTTTAGTCTCAAAAGTATACAATCATAAGATTAATAAGTTAAAAAGCTGAAAATATTCAAAGGATAAAATATCAGATATGATAATATTCTCTTCACAAAGACAGTTACTTCCCATCACATCAAAGAAAAACAAAAACAGAGTTTGCCAAATTTAACGTTTATACCAGTGGTTCTCAACTGAGGGCAGCTTAGCCTGACCGTCCAGCTTACAAACACCAATGTCCCAGCCAAATGCAACCTACAAGAACTAGTCTACTCTATCTATAACCTGCCTTTCTGGGGTGGAGTTCTCTAACTCTGAGCTTCCTCTGTCTTTATTTTCCCCATAGGGGACATCTGGCAGTGTCTGATGATAATTTTAATTGTCGTAACTTGGAGAGGAGGGATACTACTAGCATCTAGTTGGCAGAGGCCAGGGACATCGCTAAACACTATCCAATGCATGGGATGCCCCCATAACACAGTGATCCAGCCCACAACATCAGTAGTTATGAGGCTGAAAAACTCTGGCTTACAGAAGTTTGGAAAGACAACTATGGCTTGTTCTTTAACAAGGACATATAGCTTTTATTAAAAGTAGGACTAATTATAAAGTCCTAGGTAAAAACAACCTAATTCTTTTGCCCATTCATGCTTCAAGGGCATCAATGACGCAAGAAAGGATGACAGGCTGAGCTGGAAAATAAACTACGAACTGCACGGCTTCTTGTGGGATTTTATGGAAGTGGGTATGAAATGCTGCTCTAGTTAGTGTCCTCTTCATTCTAGAGCAGAAATGGTCAACAAGAACTAGGTGGCATGCGATGCTGTGTCGTAGCGTTCCCCCAGGTCGTACCTTTAGTGTGGTACATTCCAGCTCCTGTAAGTGGGAACTCGCTAACTCCTGCTCCATGGAGCCCCAGGGACTGTGGGAAATGCTGAGAAACGACCTGGGGATCCCATGATTTCCTAACGGAGCAGGAAAGAGTCTCTTGATTCCAGGAACGGAACAGTGATTTAGGTGGACAGTAGTAGGTGGGAGGTGAGGACAACGAGCTATACAAAGAACAGAAAGAGATGGGTGACAGGAACCACACTGGTGGCCACTGTGACGGGGGAGCACAATGAAGTGAGGTACAATAATAGCGTCTCCACTCCAACTGTAACCCCAAGGTTAAGCCTGATTTAAATTGTTTTAAAAAGCCACTTGTTATTTCTACATTTTAATTCCAGTGAAGGATAAGCTCTTGCTTAAATACTCAGTAACAAGCGTTGGAGTCCCTCGGGCACGGGCTGCCCTGAGTTCTCCTTCTGCCTCTTACCACCTGTATGACCTCAGGTAAGTAACTAATGCTTTCTGGGCCTCTGGCTCCTTACCTATAAAATAGAGATAACAACATTACCTCCTTCATACCGTTGATCCTAGAAATAAAGTAATAATCATGTAATAATCTTAGCACAACATCTTACACACAGTAAGCAATTTATAAATTTCTATATTACTAGTTTTATTTCACATTTTTTAGCATAATACAGAAGAAAAGCTCAAAGATGGCCCACTAATCCCATTCTTCAGTTAGCAATGAATTCAGCTTTTAGAAAATGTGAAAGAATTCTATTTTGATTTTCCTAAATGAGGCAAAAACAAGACTGAAATATAAAGGAAATGACACTGCTAATTACAGCAACACTGTGATTTTGAATTACACCTATGTTTGCTTATCGTAGTAAAGAATTAACTTAAAAACAAAATTTAACTCCTCTCCAGTAGAGTTGGATTATTTCCAGTTTGGAGTATTTTTAAATAAAGCTAAGGTAACCAGCCGTGTATATAACATTTGTGCAAATTCCTGGCAATTTTTGAAGGCTAGACTCCTGGAAAAGAAATTGTTGAGTCAAAGGAGAGGAACTTTAAGGCTCTTGATGCTTATTATCACACTGCTCTCCAGAAAAGATTGTACCAATTTACGCTCCCCCCAACAGTGTGCGAACACGCCCTTTCCCCACCTTGTCTATCGCATTTGTTGCGAATATTTTTCCAGTTTGATATTTTTATATAATTGAGTCTGTAGGTTTTTTTCTCCTTTGCAATTTTTTCCATTACTTCTAACTTTAGAAACTGGTTCTTCCTCATCTCAAGGCTAATTATTCACTCGTACATTCTCTTAGCTTTTTTAAAGTAGGTTTATTTTTTACCTTTAAGTTTCAATACATTGGTACTTTGTTTCTGTATGTGATTGCAGGTAAGGATCCTCCAACTTTCGTTTTTTCCATTTAATCTCTTGGTTGTCCAGGACCACATCTTACAGCTACCACATCTTTAAAATGTTATTTAGTCTTTCTTCGGGAATAGATTTTACAAGTGACCTCAAGTCCTTCTCTTTTACAATTTGTAGAAGTTTTAATATGACTAAACACACACTTACAACATGGGAAGGCTTTTAGGATTCCGTGAACAACCCAGTATAATACTAATTGTGACGCTTAATTTTATGTGTCAACCTGACTGACTGGCCAAGAGGTGCCCAGTTGAAGCATTGTTTCTGGGTGTGCCTGTGAAACTGTTTCTTGATGAGATTTGCATTTGAATCTGTGGACTCAGTAAAGTACATTGCCTTCCCCAGTGTTGGATGGTATCATCTAATTCCTTGAGGGCCTAATGAAACAAAAGGTAGAGGAAGAAGACTCCACCCTCTTTATTCCTGCTCCATTGCTTAAGCTGGGACATAGCTTCTCTGGCTCCAGGACTGAGACTTACACCATCAGCTACCCTGGTTCTCAGGCCTTCAGACTTGAACTGAATTGCACCACAAGTTTTCCCAGGTCTCCAGCTTGCAGACATCAGGAGACTTCTCTGCCTCTGTAATGGATGGTGTGAGCTAATTCCTCAAAATAAATCTAGATGGATGCATAGATGGATGGATATAGCTAGAGAGAGAGAGATCACCTACTGGGATCACAAGTTACTTCTCTTTATATGCATCTGCTTTTAAAATTTTTATCAATATGAACTGTTTTGTCATAAGAACAACGTTTTCCGAAAAACGAATTATTTATTTTTCCTACGAAAAAATTTAAGAACATATATGCTTCTACTGACAATAATTATAAAAATCCAAGTGTAGTAGTAACAAATATTACTACTACAATTTGTAATATGGACTATTTCTCTTGTCCAGTTCCGTTACCCCGTCTTCCTATCTCCAACGTCTATAGGCATTCAGCCACTTCCAGTTTTAGACTTCTAAGCAGTGCATATCACCTCCTTTGCTCTCCCTTGAGCTACCTGTTTTCTCCTCAATTTCCCCATTCTTATTACCACCCAAGATATATATCCAGTGGTCATGTTTACCTCCTGTTCTCTCTCATCCATTACATAAGATCAGTCATTTTCATCTAATAGTCCTTCAAAATGTTTTTAACTTGCCCATTCTCCATTCTTCCTGCTGTCACAACCCTAATCAAGTTATTAGGGCCCACACCAGGATTACACCCAAAGCTGCCTAACTCATGCCCTTGCTGCACCAATCAAATCTCAAACCCATCCTCCACGTGTCACTGGATTACTCAGAAAATCTTTAGTGTCTTCCTACTGTTTAGCAGAAATGCCAAACTCCTAATTATCCATCTAATTTTGTCACTGACACCCTGTAATACTTGGCAGACTCCTTGGCACAGAACTGAATTTAAATAAACATTATTTGAAGAATGAGCAAGAATCTCTCAACCTGGAGAAGCTGTCTGCTCCCAAAAACCACGTCCAGGTTCACTCAAATGTGTTCTTCTTCCCCAGACTGCCTAGGCTGGCCTAAGCTGCCCTCCCTCATGCCTCTACAGCTCCCACTCATCCTCAAGTCTCCTCTAATTCCCTAAGGAGCCTTCTCTGACCACTTATCACCATGGAGACCTCTCCCTCCTTCCATTTCCTATGATATGGGCTTTCACCATACATGGGAGCCTTGAGTATACTGATTTAGATTCTTTTTTACCTGCTGCCTGCCTGTAAACCTGGTCTCCTGGTTTAAAATTATAAAATCTGAACTCCTATAAGACAGAGTCAACTGCTTATATCTATTTTGCAAATCTCACTCACCACCGAAGTTTCATGGTGTTATACAGTTTAAGCACTCAATGTACGTCTCCAAATTATCATGAAGCAGTTATTAGGGAGACAAAAAACACATCAAGCAAAACTGACCACACCAACACATCAACTTCCACATCCAGACAAAACATTAGCCATCACTCATCTCAAGAACAGCTTGAGCAATAAAGTTCAAACACCTTATGCTAGAAATGTCTTACACCAAGTTCCACCCCACCACCAGAACCCAAGACCCGGTGCCCCAGGATACCCAACACGCCCAGCACGCTTATAGCATTTTGCTTACTACATGCTGTTCCTTTGCCTGGAGTGTCTTCCTTTGCCCCACGACCTTCCCTACTTTCTCCATTTGATAACTACCTACTCATCTTCAAGCGCAGCTCAAATATCCCCACTTCTCTGTAACTTAATGACCTTCTCTAGGAAGATGTAATTAGCCTCACATTATCTTCCTGCTAATCAATGCTATATATTGCTTATCAACCATTAATATAGCTTTTTCTTGCTTAACACTTAAACACACACGGTGAGATAGTTAAGGGCAAGAGCCATGATTTATACATCTTTATCTACCCAACAACAAATACTATACTTACTAAAATAGGAAATAACTTGAAAAAAGAAAAAAAAAAAAGAACAGTGGAATTTATGTTAACTCAAAAACATAAAATAAGCCAGAATTGGGCTCATTTTAGTCCTCCAGAACCCCCTTTTTCTTTATCTGTCTCAGCTCCACTGTCTCTTTTCTTCTCCACAGCTGCCAACTTCCCTGTTACAAGCACATCTGGTCCAAAGGGTACAATGAAGCTTCTCTCCACCTCCCCCAAGCTACAGAGGAATCCTCTAACTAGTTTAGCAGACAGAAGGCCGGGATATTCATTAGGAAGAAAAGTCAGGAAAAAGTCATAGAAAATCAGCAAAGTAGTCAGGTTTACGCAGGGCTTAAGGCTCATCGTACTTCACTGCAAAGCCCAGCCACAGCGCAGACGCACCTGGCACGGTCCCCACGGCGCCTCGCTCCTGCTCTTCCTCTGCCACACACTGTCTGCGGTAGATGGTAAACAAGAGAGCCTCAGCGTGCCGAGCCAAGGATTTCTGCTGGTACTGCACTATCCAGGCCCGATGAGATCACTCGAATCTTTGCCAGATCCACAATCCCTCCCAGAAACTGCTGATCGCCGTTTTCTTCAGGGGCAGTTCCCCCTACATCGTCCCCTCAGACCCTAATGACAGAACTCTTGTGTAGTCATGCAGTCCTAGCCACCCCAAGGGATGACAGTACTTCCCTATCTGGTCCGATTCCACCTCAGCCCACAGGCCTACTCACACAGAAACCCCACAGGTGGCGCTCCTGAACTCTGCAAGGAATTCCTACCCTCCCTGGGTCTCCCTGACCAATCTGATTTGTCTCCAGTATAGACATGCCCGCTATTGGGATACCGCAGATGGAGAAGACACAGTGTTCCAAAATAGGATCTTAACCTGGCCTTGCCAGCTGTCACATGGCCTCGAAAGGTGGACACAGCTTTTACCTGGAGCCTTTCCACTGGATCATGCCAAAAGACCAGTAAGTGTCTAGGAAGTACCACCTATTGAGACGCTCTAAGTTGTTCCCCTTTCCCGTCAAAAGGATGCCTGCAACTACTGCTGGTTTAGAAAACAGAAATATGTAACAGACAGGTCCTGAATTCAAAGAATGATTATGACTTCGGCAGCTCAAGTTAATGAACTTTATACATTTCTCTAGGCTCTCTGGCACGTATTATGTGCTCTTCTGCAAACGGTCTCATAGAATTACAGCACTAAAGTTCTACATTACAGACCTTAAATACACAGAGAAAAAATGTCTGTTGCTTCCTTATACACACCTCATTCTAGCCATGGTGAGCCCAAAATGTACAGCAATAGACACTAGTCCAGGTGAGAAACAAAACCTGTATTTTCTGGACCTTCATTATTCAAAATCCTTTTCCATCTTAGAATCTTAGAATATTGCATTGTCATTTCTGGGCCAAATACAAATTTATAAAAGAATTCTGCTTTCTTATATATAATCCAAACCTCCTTACAAATTTATCTTTTCCTCCCTAAATTTATCTTTTACTCCTATGAGTAAAACTGCTCATAATTTTAACCATTTTTCTCTTGGAGTCTTTGTCTCTATTGTGTTTTATTAATTATTTTTAAGCATATATGAATCAATAGCTAATGCAAATCATTTAATTTTCACAATTTTTGTAACTTATGAAAATGTTCAATAATATACAAAGTAGAAATAATAGTACAATAAACCCAGTACTCCATTTCCCAATTTCAAAAATTATCATCATACTGCCCATTCATTTTTCCTACCCTACCAAAACTCGATTTTTTAAAAGCAAATCCCAGACATCATAATCTCATTTGTAAATACTTTAGTGTGTATCTCTAAGAAAAAGGTCTTTTATAGTTCCCATAATCATAATACTATTACCTAGCCTAAAAGTCAATTAATAACAACTACTTAATATCAAAAAATTCTGTCAGTGTTCAAATTCTCTGATTTTTCCATTTTTAAAAAATAGTAACACATTTTGATGAGAAAAGTGATGCTCACAGAATTATTAATTTTCTAAGTTATATATTCAGTATACAGAAGTAGAACATCAAGTTTCATTTGAAGCCTTGTTCTTCTTTATGTATAGCACAGCTGCCTTTTTGTTGTGTTTAGAAAAGGCTCACATCAGGAAATCGAATATATGGTGACGGAAGGAAATTTAACTTTGGGTGGTGAACACGCAATGCAATATACATATGACGTATTATTGAATTGAAACCTATATAATTTTATTAACCAATGCCACCCCGATAAATTTAATTTAAAAAATTTAGGAAGTACAAATATACCAAAATAATTTCAATAAAAATGCTGAATTTTTTTTTTTAAAAAAGGCCCACATATATACTTTTTAAATTATCTTTATAAAAGTGGCCTTTTCTTTTTCGAGTACTTGGATTCCACTTGAGTAACATTAAAGGTGATTCAGTGTTTGGAACCTGAGGTAGACTTTTGTTAGAGTATCAATCATTCTCTGCTCAATATCACTAAGTAGGTAAAAGTATAAGAAACTAAGAAAAAAAAAACCCATATGGTGTCTGTTGTGATCCCATCTCTATCATTACTCATCCTGAGGTCTCTACATCAGGCACCACAGTTGTAATAAAATGGGACGATGACAGTGAGGATGATGGCAACAATAATGACGGGCTTCTACCCAGAGAGAGAGCCAGACAGCCCCCTCTGGGTGAACGAAGGATTACTGAAACATTGATGAATAGCTTTAAACTTCTTAGGAGAACAAACATTGCCATCAAACTGTACAAGTCAATCCTGGAAAGGTAGGTGGGCTGGGATACTAAATCCCTCAGAAACTCATTTTCATTACCTGACATCATATGAGATAAAAGAAACTAAAATGTAAGCTGTGTTGCCATTGCCATCACCTACAAGTTTCTGATACAGTTTCTTAAAAAGATATAATTGTAAAGGATCTCTATCATAAGTCTTAAGTAAAGATACTTTTGAGGATTTTTTAAAAAGTATAACAATAAAAGAGCTGCTTGAAAATAATCTTTAAAAGTTACAGAACAAAAATCAAACAAGGAAACGAAATAGATTCCTTTATACTGACCTTCAAAAATATTGTTCTAAGCTCAGCTGGATCTGCTCTCTTGGTTAAAGCCACCTATAAATAAACATAAAAGTGTTTATATTATTAGAACAAAGCTGAGAAATCAAGCTAGAGACTGAAAGAAAATAAACTCCAGGTTAGAAATTAGTGGATTTCATTTTTGTACTTAAAGCACCAAATTTCCCCAGTGCATAAACTACTCCCTGGATTATTGATTAGCCTCCTTATGTGGCTTCTAAAATGCTAACATTCTGGGTAAGCAACCAGTAAAGCTCCTAATGTGTAGTGTTTAATGTATATATATTTTTTTGTCGTTGTTGTTTTCAAAAAGAAGGAGAAAAAAGAAAAAGTGTCAAAACAAATTTGTAACGATCTGGTATTTTAAAATCATACTCCAGAGTGACCCATACCTTTTCATAGCGGAATATTAAATATTAAAGTACAATTTATTTAAATATGCAAGAGAACATAGTTCTTAAAGTAGTTAGTGAATAAAGCAAATCATATGAACAAACAGAAGGGAATTACTTCCCACAGTTCCCATATTCACAAACAGGCGTGAATGCCTCGCTATCTGAGCATGTCCAGCAAAGTCTCCTCCTCTCCCCAATTTTTAATTTAAGAAATAAGAAGTCTCCAAAGGTACGACTATTATTCTCCATATTCTAGAAATACAAGGGGCTATGGTTACCTTTCAAGAGCAAAATTTGACAGATTAGCTCAGAATAGGTGTTGTGCTTAATTCTCCAGCCCACAAAGTCCAAAAACATCATTGGGAAAAAAGCAAGACAAACTTGAGCATGGCTGCCCCAGGCCAACACAAAAGAGTCCTTATGTGGAACCAAACAGTGGGCTTATTCAGTGTCCCATCACCCAATCCTGCTGGCAAAACCGTCATAAGACTGAATTCTCACCAAGCACCATGTCACCCCATGATATAGCCAAGGAGGGGTTCCTGGAAATACCCCAATACTGGAGCCATGTCGCTATCCATGGGGAGATTTATGCAAATTGTTCTAAATCCCTTCTGTGTGTTTGCAAAGGCTCTTCTGAGCTCTTTGGACAATGGGTTCTCTGTCTCTAAATATGTAACGGCCTGAGCTCCTTTGCCCACCACTGTCAGGAATAATTTTATTAACTGATCATTGGAATGGGAGAGGTACTCTTTCGAAATCACTTGGTTGGTCACCTTGTTTCCAAAAGCAAGACTGATAACTCTTTTAATTTCAGCTGAGTACTTGTGACCACAAGTGCTATATTTATCCATAAGAATCTGTGACCTTTTAAAAATCCTGAATTAGTTAGTGTTCTTTGCTGTTCAATTAAGGAGGAAAAAAAATAGACTGTTAACCAACTTAAGATTGATGATAGTGCTGACTTGAAGGTTGCAGGAGAAGATTCCCTCCTTTCAGACCTATATTCTGAGAGATGGAGTAGGACAGACATTATTGGAGAAGATGCGACAGCAAAAAATGCCTCCACCCTCTTCTTTTAGTAGCAGAGAAATTCCGAGTTCCACATCTCAAGACAGTCCATAAGTAAGTAGCCTTTTTTGAAAGGCATATGGTGACCCTCGGTACTTAGTCGGTTTTCCTGTTAAAAGCAAAGGAAAGTTTCCACAAAGTGAACTATTCTTGCTCCATCTGAATATCACATCCTTTAAAATCTAATTAGTTCACTATGCCATGTACTTCATAAAGCCTTCCCTGGGTCATGCTTTCACAGTGAATTTCTTCTTCCCTAAATTCCCACAGCTTTCTTCTGCTTATTGATCCCAAAATGCACATTCAGTGCTCACCATCAGGACTATAACTTGGTGAGAGAGAAGAAACAAAGCTTTCACTTTGTAACTCTCCCAGGGTCTCCGGCAGAGGAGAAAACAATACGAACGGTGACCACTTAAGTCATGTCAACCAACTGTGTATAGAACACGTTATGGTTTTTAAAGCATGACTATCCCCTCACTGGATCCTTGCAGCAATCTGCGACACAGAGCATATTATTGTCCCTATTTTACCGAGGGGAAACTCAGGCTCTGAAAGGTTCCAATATTTCCCCCAAAGTCAGATTAAGCGCCAGTTTGTACCAACATTTCTAAGTGTTTGAGATCAGATCCTAAATCGTCCATCTTTTACTGTGTAGGTCTTTCTACTGAACCACATTATAGGCAGCTTCAAACCGACCATAACTTGTGTTAACCACTGACAAAATATAATACATGCCTAGAAATGAAGAATCTCCCAATTTCTCCTCTCGCCAACAGTTTGTAGTGTCCATCCAGTGCTGTGCTGAAAGACATGGCTTTAGTGTCAGACTACCCTTGATTGGGGGACAGGCCTGACCTCCAAACTCATTAGCCATGTGACCTTGAGCTACTTGCCTGACTTGTTGGTCTCATTTTGCTAATCTATAAAGCATAAGTCCCAGATGGTTGGAGGAGTGATAGGAGACAGTTACATAAAGTGCTTAGCACCAAAAACACCCCAACAGTTAAAGCACTCAATAAATGGTATATATTATTTGTATTATTTATCCAAAAGTGTTTACTAAGCTAACTCCTAAAAATTTTTAAATGATGAGCAACGTGGCTCATAACTTGAGAAGGGAGAAATCAGGGTCTTCAAAAACATTTGCCAAAACCCTAAACAAACACTTAGGTCTTCCTAACTCATCATTCTCTCTGCTACCCAGCCCCATCCAATGCTACTTCTTGGAAACAAACCCAAAGTTCCAGGTATAGCACATGATCAGTGATCACTATGGAATTCCCGAGGTCCACTGAAATTATTAGGTCCTGGGCACATTCTACTAACAGGCAGGTGACTGTGGTTCAGTAGGGGATAGATCCAGAAAAACTGCTACAAGCCTCCGGGGCCTCACCTCCGCACTAATTCCATCTACTTTCCAATGCTCTGTGGCTATTCAGAATTTCCACTTCTTCTACCTCCCATTCTTCTTGTTTGGGTGTCATCTGCAGTGAAGAACACTTACACAGCTTCACTGAAGACAACACAAAGTTAGAGCTAAAAGTGCCAGGGTTCTGAAGGTGCACTGAGATGGAGTCTACCTGGTGGCAAAACCAATACCCAGGAAGTTCGCTGAGCTGGAAAAAGGGAGCCACAGAAATGCAGCCTCCCTTCTGAAATCAGATCAGCTCCTCAGCGTGCACGCTGTGTATCATCTGACAAGCCTTAGTTCATTGGGCTTTAAAAGATTCATCGAACTTTAGATTGTTTTCAGAAGGCTGATTTTCGTTGTTGTATAAATGGATTCTGTCATATACTAATAGCATTTAAATGTTTACATCTACCACTTTTATAATCCAATTGCCTGATTTTATCATTACTCCTCTTTATATTTATAAGAATAAATTCCACTCTTAAAACAAAATTTTTATAGCAGGAGTTTTGAATAAAGTAACTGGTTTTCACATACAGATCACCAAGAAGGAAAAGGGTTCTTGGCAGATGACTATAAAATACTACTATTTGCTACTTAAATTAACAGAGAATTTTACACTCAAGCAGGTTAACGTTCATATCAAGCTTAAGGGAGAAAGAGGAGGATTAGACCAGGAAAAACTATGCATTATATATTTGTTCAATAAATTAAAAGAAGTTTATTTTTATTAAACTTTAGTATGGGAATTTCAGGTCAATTCCATGAATCTACATTCCACAGGGCAAAATTTGAGGATCACTGAATACGTAAAGTTTTTGACAAGACAAACATTAGATACAATAGCTTCAATAGGTTATCTATCAATAGCATTTGCAGAACATAAATACCAGCTATGTACATCCCAGATATATCTATCTATCTATCGATCGATCGATCGATCGATAGATAGATATAAAAACAGCCAACAATAACATAACTTCAATGACCGGTTTTAAAAGGGGGGTAGTAGGAAGCATGGCATGGACAACCAGAAAGATATCCTTCAGGACAAATAAATTCACTCATTTTAATATGAGTTTCAGAAGCCAAAAGAAAGCAGATACTAGGAAAGATTCTTCCACATGTTGGAGTATTTTTAAGACTGGCTTTCTTATACTGATATCGAGCTGCAGTTGCCGGCTCATTACTTTAACACATCACAACAGTACAGCATTGAGGACTCAAAAATGTTGCTTAGGTCTAACAGTGGTTGGGAAGAACCTAAGAAAACCTACATGAAATATGGGAAACTAATTTGAAGAAGAAAAGGTAAAGAAGAGAAAAGCTATCATTTTACACTGGTAATCTCCAGTGACACAACACCATGACCTTCTCAAAGGTATCTGAGTCTTCCATATCCCCAGCTCTGGCAAAGACCAGAAACTAAGTAGAGGTCCCCAAAATGTTAATTAAAGAACGTCTTCCAGGTGGGAAGAATTAGATCTTTACAATGAAAACAGGTAGCTCCCTTTAGACCAGTGGTTCTCAAAGTGTGGTCACTGGGCCATCAGAATCACTTGGGAACTTTTAGAAATGCAAAATTTCACACCAGACCCCAGACCTACTGAATCCAGAACCCTGGGGGTGGGCCCAGCAGTCTGCGGTTTGACAAGTCTTCCGGATGATCCTGTGCTCTTAAAGCTTAAGAACTGCAGCTTCAGCTAATGTCCAATTCTGTCTGATTAAGACCAAGGATTTTAGCCCCAGTTGCACATTCAGGCCACCTAAAGAGCTTTTAAGTTTTATCAATATATATTTGCCTTACTGATAAATTGTACACCTGAAACATACTGGATTTCATTAACCAATGTCATCATAATATAATTAATTAATTAAAAATAAAAAAGTTTTATCAATGCCCAAGCTCTGCCAAAGGCCAGTTGAATTAGAACTTCTGAAATGGGTATCTTTAAAGCTCCCCTGTGAGATTACGATGTTTAGCTGGGCTGAGAACCACTGGGTTAGTAGAATCCAAGGTCCCAACCTCAGCTTCCTACTTTACCAACTGTATAATAACAGACTTCACTTAGCAATACTTCCTCTATCACCCTCCCAAACGTGAAAAGTCTGAAAGACAAGACAAGCACAGGCTTATACTTAAAATTTTACTGTCATGAAGCAATTATTTACCTCAGATATGAAATAAAAACAAGAACAGACAGCTCATCAAAAGCAGACTCCTCTGTGTGTGTGGGAGGGGATAGAGGAAGATGTGCATGTACACACATGCAGCCATGCAGTGACAAGCAGAAAAAGGATGTGGAGGGAGAAATGTTCCTACATGGTCTTTTGTACCTGAGGATGTAAGTGTAGTAGGTGGACCAGAATCCCAATGTAAAGTACTATTGGGTGTAACCTAATAACTTAAAAACTGGGATCCACCCTTCTTCCCATGTACTACAAAAACTACAAAATTAAAACTACATTTCCCAGACTCTCTTGCAGCTATGCGGTCTGAGTGCTATCAGATAAAGATGAGTGAGAACTGGAAGGCAAAGGCTTGGAAGGCAATGATTTGGAAATTAGGAACCATGTTTCTGCTGTTTCTGCCAGCAAGCACCTCCGTTGGAAGTGTCTGATTTTCCAGTGGCAACCTCCTGCCCATGTCAATGACAGCATGGTTCTGAAATACTCCCCATTTGGCAGGTGATTTCATGACTGCACAAGAGGCAACTGCTCCCTTGGTGGCCTGATCTACTGTGAGGCTCTGGAAGTCATTCCTGAGAGCTCAACCTGATGTCTGTTTCTTCACCTTCCCAACAAATTCTGTAAGCCATTTAATACCCTGTAATAAATCTCCCTCTGCTTAAACTAGCTAGAATGCATTTTGTTCTCTGCAAGTGAACCTTGACTGATACAATCAGTAATTGCAAAAGAAAGTTTGAAATTCCCCAAACCACAGAGTTACCACAAACTTGAGAAGAAGAAAGAGGTGTATTATCAAATTTAAGAAAAATATTTTATTGAATTCACTGGGTCACTCATTCCTCATCCTACACTTTCCCTAAGTTCTAATAAATGAAGAGCAGTCATTATGAAAAAAGTTACTGAAACATAAATTAGTACACAGACAAGATGCTACGTTAAGCATTCTTCGAACCACAACATTTTTGTGTAATCCACCCCCAAAAGTTCATATCACTCAACAGTTGACGTATAAAGCACCAGACATCATAAATGTTAACCCACTGGGTAATTACACAAGCAGGTCATTTCAGGGCCGCCAAGATGCTTATCAGAAGGATTCAGTAGGTTGTGAAATGTGTTGGATTTAACTCTAAGCCATTGTAGACAAATATTAAACTATAAAGCCATCATCATTAAAATTCCGATATTAAGAAGGAGAGTATGACGGTGAAGAAATAAATGGCGGTGTTTTAGCTGTGAGTTTGTTATGCCAAAAGAGCTTTAAACACGCTAATTTTAGATTTTATTATTATTGTTATTAAGCTAAAGCTAACATGCCGGTAAATGCTCCCAAGAGCAATAATTTGACAAGAGATAGTATGAGTCTCTCTGAAATAGACAATTTTTCTGTTTATATTTTTAACTCTTTAAAGATAGTAGAAGATGCTTGTTCACCCTGACATAGGTGGAAATCATCAGCTTTAAAGATTCGGTTCTCATTGTGCTAACTTGGTCACCTTGGGCAAGTCAGTTAACATCTCTGAGTTTTACTTTCCTCAACTATAAAGTGGGAAAAATGACAAAATCTACTTATCTATTTCATAGTTATCTTAAGCACCAATCAGATTGAAGAAAAAGT
Source organism: Pteropus medius (assembly GCF_902729225.1). Taxonomy (NCBI): domain Eukaryota; kingdom Metazoa; phylum Chordata; class Mammalia; order Chiroptera; family Pteropodidae; genus Pteropus; species Pteropus medius. Next base: position 12,313,573 of record NW_024347791.1, on the reverse strand, counting down.
ACCCCATGAATCCTAAAGTGATAAACAATGTTAATAGTGATTATTAGCTACTCTTAAAAAATATAAACTGAGAAGTACATGACATATAAGTACATATTTCTAATCCCAAATATGAATGGAGTGAGGAAGTCCAGCATGTATTCAACTTAGAAATAAGTAACAAAAGATGACAAGCTAAGAAAAAAGACAGCTTATTAAAATTCTATTGGATGATCACAGTCTTGTTAGAAAGGCTGGAGAATCAACTTGAGGCATGGCTCCGTCACAGATACCTGAAACTATCCCAGAATCACTTGGTGAGGAATCTACTTCAGATCCCATAACAGAAGCAGGTTGCCTAGGCTTCCTGTTAGGTTAGCTCCATGGAAATTTCACACACAAGCTGCTTCCTCATGTTGCCTGCTTCCATATCAAAGTCACACGTGAATATCTAATTGACAAAGCTAGATTGTGTGCTTGTGTCCTGGCTGCAAGGAAAGATGGAAATTGGTTCTGACTCAAATGTTCTGACAGGCAGGCTTTATAATTGGAGATTTTTTCTGCACATTATAATGCGGGGAATTTTCTGCCATTTATAAAATTTACAATGAAATATCACTACACACCTGTTAGAATGGCCAAAATCTGGAACACTAACAATACCAAATGCTGGTGAGTAAGTGGAGCAACAGGAACTCTCGTTCACTGCTGGTGGGAATGTGGAATGGTACAGCCCCTTTGGAAGACAGTTTTGGCTGTTTCTTGCAAAACTAAACATAATATTACCATACGATCCAGCATCCATGCTTCTTAGTATTGACCCAAAGGAGTTGAAAACTCATGTCCATACAAAAACCTGCAAAAAGGTGTTGTTTATAGCTGCTTTATTCCTGTCAAAAGTTGGAAGCAACCAAGATGTCTTTCAGTCAGTGAATGCATAAACGAACTGTGGTACCTCCAGTTTATTGGAATATTATTGACCCCTGAAAAGAAATGAACTATCAAGCCATGAAAAATACATGAAGAAAACTTAAATGCATATTACTAAGTGAAAGAAGCCACTGTGAAAGGGCTACCTGCAGTATGATTCCAACTACATGACATTCTGGAAAAGGCAAAAAAAAAAAAAATCAGTGACTGCCAGGGGTTAGGGAGTAGAGAAGGAGAATAGCACAGAGGATTTTTAGAGCAGTGAAAATACTCTGTACAATAATATAATGGACACATCATTATAAAATTTGTCCAAATGCATAGAATGTACAACGCCAAGAATGAATTCTAATGTAAACCCTGGGCTTTGGGTAATAATGATGTGTCAATATAGATTCGTCAGTTATAACGAACGTATCACTCTGATGGGAGATGATGATTATGGGGAGGCCATCCATGTGTGTGAGCAGGTGGTATATGGGAAATCTCTGAACTTTCAATTTCACTGTGAACCTGAAACTGCTCAAAAATAGTCTATTAAAAAAAACAAAAACAAAAAAATCATGGGTAGCCAGGACTATCAAGATGAACCTGATTATGTGCAGTCACTAGGCACATACCTGTATAAATCTCCCTTCTTTTAGAATCCTTGAAGCAGGCTGGATTCTCTTCCTTTATATTTGAGAAAACTGCAGACCAAACGGATTGATCTGCCCCAAGCCCATGGCCTTTTCCACAATGCAACCACCTAGGCAGTAAGGTTGCCTTAGACCAGGCTTTCTCAACCTTGGCGCTACTGACACTTTGCATCGGATCCTTCTTTGTTGCAGGGGGCTATCTGGTGCCTTCCAGGCCGTTTAGCAACATATCTAGACTCCACTCATTGGATGCCAGTAGCAAACCCCTCCCAGATGTGACAACCAAAAATGTCTCCAGACATTGTCACATACCCCCTGGGAACAAAACTGCCCCATCTCCAGATGAGAACCACTACCCAGTGCCAGGAACTGAGGAGACAGTACCCCATGGGGGGAATGACCCTGCCCCATGGTGGGAATGACACACTTATAAACAAGTAGTTGGTACAAAATGTGTGATGATACGTGCCAACACAAGTTGGAATGGTGGCAGAACTAAGATCACAATTCTGCTGAAGTTGGGAGTCGCAGAGGCAGGCTTTGGAACTGGATCATTTGTTATTAATTATAGCAATTAACACTGACCAGCTAACTTTTACTGGGCCCTTAACTCTACGCTAGGCAGAGTGCTAACAGATTTACATCTGATCTTATTTAAACATCACCAAAACTGTTTAAGGTGAAGAGACATTAATATCCTCATTTTTCAGATGAAGAAGCTGAGGCATTTAACACACCTAGTCTTAAATGAGTAGTAGTAAATCACAAAGCCAAAAACAACCCTAGAGCCCAGTTCCTTTTGACGCTAATTATAATACTTGGAGGATGTGCCAAAAATTCAGCAAGCAAAGACTTTAAACTATCCTTATGAATGGTGCTGCTGGATAACATTGTAGCTGAAAGCAATTTAAAATAAAGTTTTTTTGATTTGGCATTATGATACATAAATGCTCATGGTTCAGTAGAAAGCAGATCTGCCTAATGCAGAATATTATTCTCCAGTATTATATGCTGAACTCAGTCTCAATTTTTTTTTAAACATCAAGGTTACAGTATAATTAGGAACCAGCTGCAATTGTAATTACTGCTCCCAATATAATTTGTTACATATTAGCAAGTGTCAAATTACCACTGCTCCTTAAATGAATAAAAATTGATTGTGCTGTTCTGAAGATTGGGATGTGTGTTCCTGATGGGGAACAAAGGAATATAAAAAGTATATGACATATTTATAAAGTGCTGAAAGGTTCTACTTAGGAGATCACAAGTTGCTGGAGCCCAGATAATGCCAATGAAAGTTAAAATGGCTTCTGAGAGAGAAGAGCTAACTTAATAAATGCAGAGGAAAGCAGCAAATCCAAAGGCAATAGAAAAGTTGCTTCCACTAAATAATACCTTACCAGTTCACAATTTTGCTGTGCATCAATATTATATGACTAAGAATAGACAAGAACCCAGGAGGAAGTCAAAAGAGAAAGAACAGGTACCCTCTGCACAGCCAGGATCCTCATTCCAAAGAGTGTGCACAATTTCAGTGGAATGAGCTCTCCTCTGCCTCTCCCATGGGACCATGGACTTGTGACATGACTGTGAACAACTTCTCTGGTTCCAAACCCACAGCCCGCACTTCTACAAGCTTACTATGTCCCAGCTCTGAGTTTTACAAACATGAGCACACTGACCATCTCAATAGCCCCAAGGAGTAAGCACAATTATGCCCTGTTTATAGATGAGAAAACTGAGGTAACAGAGAGGTTGAATAATTTGCCCAGAGCCATAATTTGAACCCAGAGTCTATGATTTCAACCATATGTTAAACTGGCTTTCAGAGGAAAAGAGAGAGGGCATAAGATTGAGAGAGCAAAAGAGCCTAGAGATTAAAAGAAAGTTAAGACACATCAACTAATTGCAATGCTTGAGCCTTATTTAGATGACAATTCAAATAACCATTTTTTAAAAAATTATAAGGCAATAGGAAAAATGGGTAAAATGTGTACAGAATAGATATTTGATCGTACTGAAAAATTACTGAAAAATTTTTAGGTTAATGGTATTTTGGTTGTGCATTTAAAAATGTTTTAGAGATACATACTAATATTATACACATGATGATACAATGTTAGGGATTTGCTTTGAAAATATCTGAGGGATGGACAGAGGAGATAAGGTGTGGTATAAATGAAACAATGTTGGCCATAAACTGATAACTGCTGAAACTGGCTACATAGGGACATGAGAGTTCATTACATTCTTCTATTTTTGCACATTATGGAAAATTTGCATAATGAGAAGATTCAAAAATGCTGCTATTCTTTCAAGGCCTAAGTCAAATGGCAGTTTTTCCAGGAAGATTTTCTAGATGTCCTCATAGAATGCTATCTGTACCTATTCTACGGGGTTTGCAATTGGATATTTAAATTCTTACTTTAATGCTAACCATTAACATGACCTCCTATTTTCTTGCGTGGGGGGAGAGAGGGAGAGGGAAAGAGACAACGTGAGAATGCAGACTGAATGAAAGCAGCATAACTTGGGAGAGAATCTAGGAGTACCTTGCTTCCCAGTGACTTGTAATCTTTCCACATTCACAGTGGCCCAGCTAACAGCTGAGCCATAAAGAGAGGCTCCCTGGGCTTTCTGAACTAATCCGATCTCATAAGAGTCTGAACTAGCAGAGGGTCTGGGCTGGGCTGGCAGCAGGTCACACTGGCCGATGATGTGGCACTAGTGAAGGTTCATGACCTCGTGGGGTTGAACAACAATAACAAAAATTAAAATGGTTCTCTACCTTTCATCTTATATCAAAACAATTGCAGATAATCAAATTTAATCTTTAAAAAGAGAGAGATGTATATAAAGTACTAGAAAAACACAAGTGATTTCTTATGTAATATTAAGTGGGGAAGCTGTGTTTAAACATGACAGACAACTCAGAATCCATATAACACAGAAGCCATAGAGGATTAATAAATAGGTAATATAAATTTTTTTTAATAGAAAATGCTTATGAACCAGTTAAACATCAAACGACTGCAACAAAATAATGTGTAACAGATAGGACAGAGGGCCAAGGTTCTTACTCTTAAAGTGCTCTTAGAATCAATCAATGTGAAAAAGCAAATAACCCAATAGAAAATTGGGCAAAGGTCAAGACCAGGCTCTTCTCAAACTGCTAGTGGACACTAAAAACGGACCAACAGAAATCTCCAAGAGCCACTATAGAAAGAGAACCAGGAGCTGAGATTTTACTTCTGGAACTGAGAGGGAAGACAAAGAGAAAGTGGAATCTTCAAATTCAGTCAACTTCAACCTGCCATAAAATGCTCACAAAGAATGAACACCCTGGCCAGTGGGCCTGGCAGAGTAAGATAAGAGACCTGATGCATCACCAACTGTCCTTGCAAGCCACTTGCATGACCCAGTTAGCAAGATTTAAGAGACATACCAACCTCATGCCATGTGTGGACTATGTCTGAATCTTGATTAGAACACACCAACTGTAAAAGCTATAAACTTAGGACATGGGTTTGAACATCCTTACAGGTGTTTCTAGGAATGGGAAAAGAAAACTAAGCCCCTTTTCTTAAAACTGAAGGGAAGACCTAAATAAACAAAATCTGCCCACCAATAGAGAGAAATGTCAAGAGACACTCCTATCTCTGACAGCCCTAAGTTAAACAAACAGCCTCCCTTTTTTCTGCTACACTGTTGCCCTAGCTTTATGGCAAGGAATTTAAACAGGGATTGGGTAGTTCCTATTGAAAACTGCTGTGAAGGACATGTGAAGGACATGTGCTCCACAATAGCTAGAGCCAGAAGGCTTTGGCCTGCTAAAGAGATTAAATTCCATTCCCTAGGCAACATGAAGCCACACTGTGTAGCTAAGTTAATTAAAGAGGGCAGTGTAGTACAGTGGTTACGTGCATGAACTCTAGAGCCAGGCTGCCTGTATCACAGCTCTGCCGCTTATAAGCTATGTGACCTTGGAGAAGTTATTTAATCTCTCTGTGCCTCAAGAGACTTAATCACTCTATACAGAGGAGTTTGCCCATCTGAACAATGAAGACGATAATGGCACTTACATACCACAAGATTGTCGTGAAGATTTAATTACTTAATATACGGTGTCTAAAACAGTGTCTGGCTCTTATAAGCATTATATAAATGTAAGCTGCTGCTATTATTGCTATTTGTGTAGCCTCTCTGAGCCTTAAATTTCTTTGTCAAAAGAGATTATAACACCTTCTCTGCTGCCTTGTAGGTGGATTATAAAGATCAAAAAATGAAGCTTGGGTCTACACATTATCTGGTTATTTTAATCCCTATAGACTATGAGTTCTTGAAAACAAGTCTAATAACTTACCCATTTGGGGAAGCCCAGTGCTTAGTATAGGAGCTAGCAGATAGTTGGTATCAATAACACACTTTAATTTTTTTAAACTGTTAAGTGTTCTACCCATGATCACAGTACCACTATTAACGTGGGAATACGAGCCAATCTCAGAAGCTTCCTTTGACAGTTCTGGGCAGAACAGAGAGGGCAGTGCAGGGAAGAGACCAAAGGCAAGACCAGTTTGGAAGCTATGGCAAAGCTGTAGATAAAAAGTAATGAAGACCTGAACATAAATGGGGGAGACAGAACATACCTGTTCAGGGAAGCAGAGGGTTTAACTGGCCCATCTCTTTGCCCACATCCAAATTCCTGTTCATGGTGTCTCTCCTGGCTGCCCACAACAGGCACTTAGGAAAATGAAGTTGTAGGCTGAAAGTGAGGAACGACTGAGAAGATGTGTTCCAAATAATACCCGGCCCCAGTGTGGAATCAAAATGAGCCCAAAGAACCCAAAAATTTATACTGAATTTTGTCACTATGTATTGAATTGTGCAAAAAGTTAGACTGATAGACAACCAATTCAAAAAGTGCTGCACCCTTAGTTTAGAAAGGTAGCTACATTTAACGATGCGGTAATGAGAATTCCAGACCAATGGTCTTCAAACTTGAATGTGCACACAATTCCCTAGGGATCTAGTTAAAAAATGCAGGTTCTGATGCAACAGAATCTTTGGCCTGAGGTGAGTCAAAAGATGCTGCAACTGTAACAAATTCCCAAGCAAAATCCGTGCTGCTGGTCCCGGGACTAGCAACTTGCAACAGCAAGGCTCCAGGAAGATCACTCCGCGAATTTGGCGCTTGAAGCAGCCACGCTGGCTAGCCATCATGGCGAATATTCAATAGACCATAAGCTTTAAAAAAGCACACCACATTTTGTTCAGGTAGGTCAAATAATAGGTCTCCCCTAGTTTTCAGTTTGGTGGAAATATCCCACAGTCTCCAATAAACAACTTTTGACATTCCTATGGCATTTCAGAATTCCCAAAGTGTTTCCACATGTTATATTTCATCTGCTCCTCACAGATGTCACAGATGGCCACTGTTTTCCAAAAGGTGACACCAAGCAGCCACAGAAGGGAGACTTGTCCACGTTCTCACCACCAGTCAAAGCAGTGGGCCTGTAACCCAGGTTCTGACCCTTTCTAGTCCAGGGCTCTTTCACTAAACCAGAGCTATGGATTTAAATAATGAAGAAAGAAGGAAGAAGGAAGGAAGAAGAAGGAAGAAGGAAGAAGGAAGAAAGAGGAAGAAAGAGGAGGAGGAGGAGGAGGAAGCAGGAGAGGAGGAGGAGGAGGAGGAGGAGGAGGAGGAAAAAGTTCCCAAAGCCTCTTCCACATAAGAAAGCAATTCTGAGCTGACTGAGCAGTTGGGGGTCTTCTGCAGCTCAGCCTACAACTATGGGGAGGATCAGACACAGGCAAATTGCATGTCTAACTCAGAGAAACTACCAAATATGCACCTGAGGCTAGAAGCCTGTTCAAATCAGGCTTATGATGAGGTTCAGGACATACTACCCCAAAAGAGCACCTTGGCATATTGAATATCTTAAGCTGAATGAGTCTGAGAAAATGGCAGAGGCAGGAAAGTCACTCTGACCCTCCCCACAACCACCAGACACACTCTGCTTCCCTGAAACAGTTATAAAACTCCCAGGTGAAAGGTCCCCTCCCTGTACCAGGAGGAGGAGTGACATTCTTATCACCAGAGATGAGGAATTAGCCCTCATCTTCCTAGTTCTTTCTTCACCATTCACTACCCCTAACCTATCTTTGTCTTGCCAATTCTCCACAAATTTACTGTTTATTTGATCACCTTTGTGGTCTTCATTCTCTTGTGAGGGTGCCCGTGTACATGGTATGCCTTGTCTCCTGTTAATTTGTCTTTGTCGGTTTAAGTTTCAAGGGCAGCCAAGGACATTAGGAGGGTCGCGGAAAATTGTTTCCTCCCCTATATTTACTTATATTTTCCACTTACAATTTTCTTACAAATTGTACTACACAAGCATTAGGCGAAAGATGTTTTACCATCAAACAGTAAGTGTATCTTGAAATATCTGACTCATATCAAGTCAGCAGTTTTCATGGATAACATGTGGAAACTGACTACATGTGGAAATCAAGACAAAGCTACCAGCCTAATAACAGTCATTAAATAGAGTGGTTTATTTAAGTTGAATTGCTAAGAATTTCAACACTGCCTACTTTGCCATGTTGTCAGCACCTAAAGTCAAAAGGAACCATCCGGGTCTATTTTCACTCATGCAATGGCACAGCAAATTTCCAAAGGAAATAGTGAGTATGAATACTCTATCTCTTAAACATTTCCAATCAACGAACCAGACCACCACTCTACACGTCAGCCATTGGGAATAATTCTGAGCTAACAGACCAAAACCACCATTAACTGGGTCAGTTTGACCCAAAAAGGTCTGGTTAAACAGGCCATGGAAAAAAAAAAAGGTTTCCTCAGTTGCTGTTAAATATTTTGCTAAGGGAATTATATCACTGTGACATGGCACATCCTCCTTACTCTCAAGCAGAACCAACAGGTACCCGCACATTCACACATTCCTCTGTTCCAAGGCCCCACCAAAGGCAACCAAGGAAAGGGTGGGAAGGATAGGTGCTCCTGAAGCAGGAGAGTAGGTAGGAACTGTGCTGAGCAGGCCTAATGATTGTGGGTGATGAGGACACAGGAAGGAATGTTTCCCTTTAAGAACTCAACAGAAACAGGCTGTTCATAGGGCAAAAGGTCAAAGAAGCAGAAGCAGCCAGCGCTCCTCCTGACTTTGAATCCTTCCCACCTCCCTGTTCTGTATTTACTGACCAAAGGTTGTAAAGCCACATGACCTATCTGGAGAACACTGACCACACCAAATTAGGTTCCCCAGGGGATCAGTCTGCAAGATCAGGGTCATTCTTTGCAATGTTTCCCTTCTCAAGCACCTACGCTGATCTGGAAAACCACTGAAACTTCAAAGGAGTTTCCAATCACTTGGTGATAAAACCTATATTCTGGGATAATTACAAAACTGTATAAACTTGATGCCTAAGCACCAAGGTGATATGGGGTAAAAGGACTGAAAAGAAACTCTCAAGAAAGAAGAGAACTTGTAGGCACCCCTACATGTTTTCTTTTGCATCGACATAACCAAGGATTCCCATTTATCTCACTGCATTCCTTCCTTATCCCAAAAAGGAGCCACCAGAGAACTGAAGCAATGAGCACGAAAACAACCTAGAGGGGTGGCCTTTGAAGTGCATTAGATTCGCTTGGCAAGCTTTTAAAAGCCTGGAGGCTCAGGACACACCGAAGTGCAATTAAATCAGAACCTCTGGGTAAGACCCAGGCAATGGCATTTTTATATGACTATGACATGCAGAGAACCCCTACAACAGTGCAAAAAGCAAAGAGGTTTCAAGGGAACTTGGACCAATTTCAAATTTTTCTGGGACTCCATTTCTCTACCTGATAAAAGTGAACAGAATTGATGAGCGGAAGAGTGAGGATCATTGTGTCATATAAACCTCAAGGCTTAGCCAGCTTAGCCACTTCTATCAATTTAAGAAACCCTAAATCTAAACACCAGTGAAACCACAAAAACATACCATCATCATGGTAGCATAAAACCAACTCAAAGACTCCTTCCTGCCTAGCACAAAAACTGGTCTGCTCTATTATATCACCAAATGCCTAGCAGTTTTTACAAAACATAAGGGAGAGGAAAACTTCAATCTGAAGAATATCCTTAATAAACTCGATCACATTTCATCATCAATAACAAACCTCTTTAGAGGATATTATTATAGATAGGAAATATGAAAAACATGGAGGTTAAATGAATAGCCCAAATCCTTAGTGAACAATAGGTTAAATTTTTTACACAGGTATATGACAGTGGTAACAGTTGCACATCTCTGCGAATATATGAAAAACCACTGAACTGTGTAATTTAAATGGGTGAACTGTATGGTATATGAATTATATCACAGGTGAACCTGTGATATATAAGGACAAAAATAGAGAACACTTAATTCTTGGTGTTGTGAAAATTGATTATATGTAAAGTACTTGGGAAAGTGTAAGTAGGCACTATGTAGGTGGTTCTTAAAAAAGTCTGGTTTACACTGAGGCTCCTAAATTCCCCTCCTAAGCCAAGTCCCCCTCTAAATGTAGCACGTGTTCTCACCTCTCTGCCTTTCGTCTGCTGCCTCCTATCACTGCAATGGGTCCTTCCTCATGCCTCATTCATTCCCTCTGAAGTACTATTGCTTTTGAGACATATTCTCCTCTCACCTGTGGCTCTGTGTTCAACATGTAATAATATCTGCACTCCAGAAAAAAAAAGCAAAGAGCATGGCCATGAACTCAGGCTGAGCAGCCCTGACTAGTAGTTGACAGAATCATCCCACAAGGATAGTACCCAAAGGCAACTAAGTAAGGGGCATTCTTGGACTAAAGTAGACCAGAACAGCTCATTTTGGGACCTTTTAAGAGTACATTTACTGCACTGCCCTTGAGCTACAATGATGTACATAAGAAATGGCCTTATGGAACCCATAGACATATATCCAGTGGTCATGAGGGAGTTTGTAATCGTTTGCTCACAGCATGTAAAGGGACGTGGGGAGAGAGTGCCCTCAGCTCAGAGAGCAGCAGTACAAGGAAACTTCTCTCCCAAGTAATTGACCTCACTGATTGTTTCCTCTTGCTTTGGCTGCTAGAAAATTCAGTCACCTCTAGCAAGTAGGACCGTATTTTCCACTAACCTTAGTCCTGGCTTCATCTTACTTTATCCTGTTTTTCTCATCTACTCTGACTTGATTTTGATGTTTTGTCAGATTATAAATATATGCATATATATTTAACGTGAGCCATCAAACATTCCAATAAAAGGCAAGTTTAAATGAATAAAGAAACAAAAACAAGTTCTCAAAGAGTAAAAATGAAATGTTTCATCTTCTCTGATTCTCACTTGGCTAAAATTCAAATGTACCTATTGATATGACAGTTCAATAAAAATACAACCAAGAAGTTAAGCCTGCTTCAATGTCATTTATTTTATTTCATACTAGTTAATCGGTCTTATCTTATACTCCAATTATATGCATATTTCTCAATTTAGGTTGCTCAATTATTTTATATCCAAAATTAAGTAAAATTATTTAATTCATCTACAGATATAAAAATGACTGTAAAGTATGGGTATCTACTCCTACCTAGAAGAAGTCAGCTGGAGGGAACTAATTCATACCAAGCCTTGTACACTGATTGCATGCAAATTTAATGCAACAAAAAAGGCCAAAGGCTACTGGGTTTGAAAGGGTTAACATTACTTCTTCCAAAAATGAATCCCAGTGATCCTCAGAGAATCGACCTAAAACAGTTATACATACCTGTGTGTTCACACACAACACACTCACATACACACACCCAGAGCATGCTCCTGAGGATGGAACTCAGAGTAATTACTGAAAAAAAAAAGGGCCACTTAGGCCACATAGTTTAGGAATATGAAGAAGCCTGCAGATTTGGGGAGCCTGGAGAAACTTAAGTCATAGAACAGCATTTAAATATATTTGTCTGCTTACAATTTCCATTGCAAATGTGATTAGTTTGCTTGAATAAATAGGAATATGATGTGTTGGCCATGTTTTCCTCTGGAGGGTTATCACAGAGTTTTGATTAAGGACAAATGTTTGAAATGTTGGGTATATTTAAGTTCACTGCACTTAAAATGAGCTAAGAAGTTGCATAGGCTTGATTAAAGGGCTGCCTTTGTGAACTTAAAATTAAAAGCAATAAATTCCAATGATTCAAGTGATTGGGACTAAATATGGTATCCTGCCAGAAAAGTTTTGAAATGCAGTCCAAATTGACTGAAATGGTGTCCAGGTTTCAAGAAATGGTGAAAGAGGAAAGGTCAAGTTGTAGGAGTTACCTTTCCTCTGGGTTAGTGAATGATTCACATTATGCAGAATCCTTTTTAAGTAGAACTTCACAGGAGTTACAGGCTCCCAGGACAATCTGTTTTGTCATTTCTAAAAAGAAGTCTCTCAAACGCTCAGAGGCCGGTCTATAAGTATTGTCAGATGGGGACAGAGGGGAGAAGGATGGGAAAGGTGAGGGTTGAGGGGTGGGGGTCCTCTGGAGTTTGTCCGCAGACTCGCGCAGGCCAACTCTCAAGCCACCTCGAAAACGGAAGTCAAGGTGACTTCTCCATCCGCGGGAGGGCGGAGCCTTGGAAACCTAAGAGGATCAGGCTTCAGCCCGGACTGTGGCCTCTGGAAGCAGCCCGGGTCAACTACAACCGGGGTCAGGGGCAGGAGCGCGCTGGGGTGGCCCAGGGGACCTGCTGACCCCAGTCCCTCCCCCACCCAGGCGCACCGGTCCTCCTCGCGGGCCTTGGCTCAGCTCGCCGGGCGCCGGTCAGGCACCGGCTCCCCTCCCGGGCCAAGTGGGAGGGTGCAGACTGCAAAGTTTCTGCGGCAGAGTCGGACCTCGGGGTGCGCACGGGTCGCCTCTGCCGCCCGGAGTGGCCATCACCTTCCTCCTCCCGCTGCTGCAAGGTGAACAGCTGCCCCACTCCCCCTTTTCTGTGCTTTTCCCGCTGCACCGGCCCGGCACGTGAGCGCCCGAGCCTCTCGCGCCCCCAGGCCCGGTCCGATCGGCGCGCTCCCCGGGGCAACGGGCCGACGCTTACCTTGGCGGCCGCCATGCTTCACCCCGGTGCAGGCGGCTGCGGGACCCGCTCTCACTGCGGCCTGGCGGCTCACTTCCCGTCCCGGCGGCGTGCGCGCCCGGCCTGCCTCCCCACGCCCTCCCGCCCGCGCCGGTCATGCGGGCGCCGCCAGCCCATTGGCTGGGCCGGGCCAGGCCGCCGCGGCGCGTGTGATGCTGCAGGCCTCTGCCCTGCGCCCCGGGCGGTCCAGGGTCCGTGGGCGGCAGACTGGACGCGGGCACGTGACCGTGGCTGAGCTGTCCAGCGGCGGCGACCTCTGCGGCGGGAGCCGGCGGGCATATGGGGTGCCAGCCTGTCTCCTAGGGGCAGTTGGCCTCTCAGAGGGCTTCAGCTGATACCGGGGGCTACTCCAGGGCCTTGGAGACTCACGGCCTGGGGAAGTTGACAACTCCGCTATGTCACATGTTTAGCTAGCTTTTCCTTGTTGGTTCCGTTTCAAAGGGGCTCCACTCTGCACTGTCTTACAATGGATCCAAAATCATTGACCAGTTGAAGGGAAGATAGCAAAGTGATGGAGCTATGGGTGTGTGTATTGCAGAACATCTATTTGTGGGGCTGTTTCGTTTCAGTCCTGCATATTAGGACTGCAGAGATCAAAAGATCCACACCGCCCCCCAAAAAAGCCTGGCTTACTAAAATAAATAAGTCAAATTTTAATGGAAAAATTAAATGTCTAACCTCTAGAGATCTTATTGCTCTTTATCAGAATTTCATTTCTTTGTCTCTGCTATCAAAATTTATAATTAAGGCAATAGTTGGTCAGGGAAAAGGCCTTTAAATGTTTGATGGATTACAGATATAACTTATCAGCGAAAGTGTTTTTCACTAATCATTTTTAATTAACACTAAGTGAGTGACTACTATGTGCCAGCGCTGTGCTAGGTGCTGGGAACACCAACATGACTTGAGAGATGGTCCCAGCCCTTAAAGAGCTTACCAGCTAGTGGGAAGGCAGACACATAGTTAACTTGGATATAACCTGTTAAGGTAACAACCTGTTCCCAGGGCACTATGGGAACATTGAGAACTAGAGGAGAGGATGCCTAAGCTAAATGCAGTAAAATGGCTCTGTATTAGTCCAGTGAGGTGGAAGGGAAGAGTTTTCCAGCCAGAGGAAATGAGGAGTGGCAGGAGGCCCAGAAATTGGCCACAGCAACTTATGAAAGTGGTTGGTCATGAAAGGTAATTTCAGCTGTGAGTCTGGTAGAAGAAGAGTTTGGACAGGCAGGTAGGGACCTTGTCATGGAGGGTGTTGGATACCATACTTAAGGGTGTGCACCTTAGCTGAAGGACTTTAAGGCAGAAAGTGGTGTAGCCAGGTTTATCATATACATGGATCACTCTGCTCACAGTGGGAAGAACAAGGCATGACTGAACGATTGGAATACCCAGACAAGACAGGATTATACGTAGGAGTGGAAGAGAGAAAGGAGTCGGTCTGTCTTTGCACATGGCCCCTGGTGTGGATGTTGGAAAGACAACAGAGATCAGTGTTTTGAGCTGTGTATATCTGTCTGTAAGGAGAGTATATGTGCAATATATAAATTATGTCATAAAAACCAAACAAGAAACATTTCGAAAAAGAGTGATTGATTAACATACTCGCAGAGGTCTAACAAGACCCTGAAAGACGTGAACACGTTCAGAAGCAGAGGAAAATGAGCAAAGAGTGAAAGAATAAAGACAAAAGCAAAAACAGGAGAATCGATAGAGAAGAGGATGTCAAGGGACAAGCCTAAAGCTTATGTGAAGGGGTGGCCCCAGCTACTCTAAAGAGATTTAAAAGATGCAGAGAAAATACAACCTCATGTAACCAAGATCACATCATATATTGCATATTTGTATTTAAGGGTATCACTGTAGCTCTCTTTTTAAAATATACGCTTTAAAAAGTTTTTAAATGTAGTAAAATATACGCAATATAAAATCTGTTATCTAACCAGTTTTAAGTGTACAGGTCAGCAGTGTTAAGCACATTCACATTGTCATATAACCAATCTCCAGAACCCTTTTCATCTTGCAAACTGAAACTCTATGCCTATTAAACAATGACACCCATTCCTTCCTTCCCCCAACCCATGGCATTCTACTTTCTGCCTCTGAAAATTTGACGACTCTGAAAGTGGAATCATACAGTATTTGTCTTTTTGTAACTGATTTTATTTAACATAATGTCCTCAAGTTTCAGTCATGTTGTAGTATGTGTCAGGATTTTAAGATTCTTTAAAATTGTATAATATTCCTTTAAGTTTTAAAGAAACAAAAAATCGAGACTGTTAGATTTTTTTCTTGAAACCCTAGAAAATTCAGGAAGTTATAGTAATGACCCCCCAAAAAATCACTCATAATCTTACCAACAGATTTAGCCACTATTAACATTTGACTGTATTTTCTTCAAGTCTTAATGTCTTCATGTGTATACATAATCATATTTTTAAATTTAAATACAAAAATTCATACCCTGTGTATACATTTTCTATGATTGCTCTAACAAAGCCCCCACAAATTTGGTGGCTTACAACAACAGAAATTAATTTTCTTATAATTCTAGAAATCAGAATTCCAAAATGAGCCTTCAGGGGCTAAAATCAACTGGTCATCAGGGCTGTGCTCTCTCCAGAAATGCTAGGCAAAAATCTGGTTTTTTGCTTTTTCCAGGGGCTCACGGCCCCTACCTCCATCTTCTCTCTCTGCTTCTGCTTCCCTTACATGGCCTCTCCCATCTGTGATCTCCCTTTGCTTCCCTCCTATAAAGACACTTGTGATGGCACTGAAGGTCCACCTGGATAATCCATGATATTCTCTCCACCTCCAGATTCTTACCTTAATCATATCTTCAAAGTCTCTGTTATATAAGGTAGCATTCATAGGCTGTAGGGATTAGCATGTGGGCAGCTCTTGAGGGGGCCATTAGTCCACCTACCAACCTACCACACCATGGACACAAGTGTATCCACAAAGGGATAAAAGTGTATTTCAACTAACATTTAGGGTCACTCAGTTAATTAAGTTTCTTCCTTTATTCTAGAATTCCCTGAAACATGAAATTTTCAAACAGTTAAACTGCCACAAGCCCTAAGACAGGAGAGATGCTCCTTGACTTCTGCATGACCTATAATCGATAGCATGACATGAAACACCGCCTAAGAATATAAAGTATAAGCTGGCTGGGAGCCTGCTACTTTGTGTCCTGCCACTTTGTCTTGTCCTGACAGGTTTAGGTGCCCTCCTGATAAGTAACTCATCTCATACTTGTCCCTCCTGTCTATCCCCAGACCACCCTCTTCTCTATCATTTCGAAGTAGCTGGCATTGAATTTCAACTGAAGAGGGTCTATTTGGGTTGAGTGGTGTACCCCAAAAGTCCTAATCCCTATTATCTCAGAATGTGACTTATTTGGAAATTGAAGATGTAATTAGTTAAAATGAGTCATACCGGAGTTGGGTTCTTATGACTGGTGTTCTTATAAGAAGATACAGGGACATACTGAGAGAATAGCATGTGTTAAAACGGCAGAAATTAGAGTGATGCAGCTATGAGCCAAGGAACACCAAGGATCAATGGCCACCACCAGAAGCTAAGAAGAGGCAAGGAAGGATTCTACCCAGAGTCTCGGAGGGAGCATGGCCTTGATGACACCTTGATTTGGGACTTCTAGCCTCCAGAACTGTGAGAGAATAAATTTCTGTTGTTTGAAGCCACCCGCTTTGTGGTACTTTCTTACAGCAGGCCGAGGAAAATAATTTAGGCCCCAAAGCCACCTGTGTCTTATAGCACCAAATGCCAGGCTGGCCTTCTGGGAAAGCAGCTATGATGGGGAAAGTGAACAGGCACACAGCCTGAGCATGAGCCCTGTTTAGAAGAGCGAGCTTCCACCTTCCCCAGAGCAGCCGTGCCTTGTACATGCACTTTGGTCATGCTTTGAAACTATCTGATTTTCTTCAGCTCCGTGAAAAACAAACAAGCAAATACAAGGCACCGCTATCACTACCAGCATGCCCCCAGATTAGATTGCTGGAAAAAGTATCCAGCAAGAATGCTTGCAAAGAATGTCATCTACAGGAAATTTGAGGCACGTAACTACAAATTGCAATAGTGATCCTTTGTGTGGATTGCACTTTGCAAAGGTAATGCCAGGGCTGGTAAAGGACATGTGTGACAGAGCAAAAGGAGCACCATAACATAAGTAAATGAAGAGCTCTCAAATTCTGATCTTGCAGCCGAGACTCAGCAACTCAAGGACACAAAGAGCCCTTCTGTGCAGTCATTTGTTTTTGGAATCTTGCCGAGTGTCAGATCAAGCGTGATAAGCCTTCTCTGAGAGTGGGCTAAAGGTAGGTCAGAAATGAGAATGATCCTACTTCTCAGTAGATCCAGAGGAGAAAGCTATGTCAACATCTTTAATGTTAAAAGGGAAGAAAGGCGAAGGAGAAAGTGAGTCAGGATAAGGAAACGTAAGACACTTTGAGAAGTAGAATTGGAAACAAATCCCCAAAGCTCTGAGGTATTTTGCTCTGAGAGCGAGGCCTTGAACAGCTAGTTTCTAAGAGCAGAACAGGTACACACAAGCACATAAACACCTGCCCTACCCTTGGCAGAATGCAGGTTGACCCTCGGTTTCACCAAATATGAAATATACATTTTCAATTTCAATTCAAGGCCCCATGCTACAAAGGAAAAATATCTTAAATTGCTATTGGAGTGGCAGATGGCATGTAGTACCCCAAAAAGCTCTAAGCAGAAGGAGTTACGTGATTTCCATGTACTCTAAGAGCAGAAAGTACACTTAAGAAAGATTAGGCAGGTAGCTGATGCTGACCAGTATTCATGGGGTTATATACATTACTTATACTTCCACAATATCTGACTATTGCTGCCTCTGCCAACTGAGTCTCATATTCTAGTATTAAACACGATTCCTGCCCTACATTATAAGACCCTGGCACAGAAGCAAATGTGAAGAAGATAGTCTTGGGCCTCAGGGAATTCACAGATCTGTCATTCGGGTCTTCATCGAATGTCACCATATCAGAGAATTCTCTGCCCCCACTCCATTCACCTATCCCTTCATGATTTTATCCTTCCCTTATCATCACCTGGCATACATTTATTTATTTATCATCTGCCTCTCCCATTAGAATGAAAGTAGGAATTGCATCTTTCTTGGCTCATTTCCCCATCCCAGTGCCTGCAACACTACAAGGCACTCAATAAATATTTATTTAATGTATTCGTCAAAAACATGGACTTCTATGCCTAAGGCACCATGGCCCGCCTATAAAAACTGAGGAAGTTTAACCCACAGGGGCCAATGAGTGTAAGTTTTTTATTTATTTGTTTCTTTTTTGCAAAAGGAAAAATATTTAATACAAAAAAAGCACAACAGAATCAACAGGTATAAAAAGCATATACAGTGCAAGACTAAAAAGGCAGAGATATTAACCATGGTGCTTATACAGACTAGGCAAGAACACATGAAAATGTCTCCTTCCCTCATTTAGTGAACTGGCCACTATTTGAAAAGTTATTTTAAATTGCCATTTTCTTCCCACTTTATGAAAACCCTAGAGCTACCAAGAGTATAACAACTTCTAACATTGTATTCAGGGCTATTATTGGTTAAGTTGCTCCCCCATACTTAATCCCCACAACAAACTTTGAGGTACAAAGGGTAGTAACGTGTACTCATTTTACAGATGAGAAAAGTTGAGGCAAGGACTTAAGATGGTGGAATAATCTTACTCCTTATCTCTATCCAAGGTATCTAACAGTGCCTGCTACAAACTGAGGAGAGTCGCATTCACAGGCTGCTTAAGGCCTCTACCTTGCCTAGTGCCAGGGGAGCCAGAAACATTTCATCCCTCTTGAAAACATTCTCTACTAATTTTAAAAGGGAGAAAAAAAGAAAAAAACTGGAGATTTTTTTCTTATTACAAATAAAATGAAAAACAATACCAACTACATGAAACAATAATCTTCGACCTCAAGTTCTTAATGCAGAGATGTAGGGGAGCTAATTGCCCTGTTCTCCCATGATACACACAAAGGAAGCTTTGATTATGTGCTATCGTGACATCGATAGCTCTGATGTCACAGCTCTCCTTCTTAGTGTTAGAATCCACCACCTGACTCCACAACAGAAACATCCCCCAAGACTGACTGCAAAAGTGAGATCTTATCTAAAGACACCATATACAGAAAGGCCTTTGGTATAAAAGCAATATCCAAGAGTAGATAACTTTGAACTCTGAGGAAAAAAGATCAGTAGTAAGGGAGGAGGAAAGGGAACTGTTTGACATTAAAGTACTTAGTTACTACTTTAAAAAAAAGCAATGTCTTGGAATAAGAAATTAGATGCTGATAAACTCTCAGTGTTATGACCAATGAATATGTTTAAATTAAAGCCACTGTGATAACTAGGTTTCATCCACAATTTTAAGGCCCACTCTGAATTTCCTATGTGAAGGTATTAGACCGGAGCAGTTTCCTTTTCCAATATCTTATTCCTGCCACCAGTTCATGAGAAAAATGTCTCTCAGTGTTATGTCAGCTTCCTATTGCTGCTGTAACAAATTACCACAAACTTAGTGTTTAAAACAATATAAATTTATTATTTTATAGTTCTATAGTTCAGAAGTCCAAAATGGGTAAAATCAAGGTATTAGCAGGGCTGTGTTGCTTTCTGGATGATCTAGGAGAACATCCACTTCCTTGCTTGTTTCTGCTCTAGAAGCCATCACGTTCCGTGTCTCATGGCCCTCTTTCTCCATCTTCAAAGCCAGCAACCATGAGTCCAATTCTTTTTATATCGCATCAGTCCAATATCTTCTGCCTTGATCTTTTACATTTAAGGACCTTGTGATAACATCAGGCTGGCCCAGATAATCCAGGATAACCTTCCAATAATCAGGTCAGTTAACTAGTATACTAGTTTCCCAGAGCTGCCATAAGAATGTACCACAGACTTGTTGGCTCAACAACGGAAACTTATTTTCTCACAATTTTAGAGGTCGAGATGTCATCAGAATTAGTTTCTTCTGAGGCCTCTCTCCTTGGTTTGTAGATGGCTGTCTTCTGTCTGTGTCTTCACATGGTCTTTCTTGTGTTGTAATCTGATCTTCTTATAAAGACACCAGTCATATTGGATTAATGTATGACCTCATTTTAACTTAATAATGTCTTTAAAGACCCTGTATCCGAAAACAATCACATTCAGAGGTACTGGGGGTTAGTATTTCAACATATAAAGTTTGAGGGGGACATAATTCAGCCCATAACAATTAGCAACTTTAATTCTATGTGCTACCTTAATTATCTTTTTCCATGCAATGTAACATATTCACAGGTTCTGGGGATCAGGACGTAAACCACTTTGAGGAACCATTACTCTGACTACCACAACTTGTTCTGAAAATGTCGTCACTGGTGTAGCAAGTCTTAGAGAAAGAATAGTTCTTAGAGTAGAATATTTGGTACCTTTAACCATAATACCATATGATTCCGGTAAAGCAAAACTGACTGCTCAGGGGAATTACATCAAAAGTCTTTAAGGAGGTTGAACCCAGTTTTTATGGCCCAGAACTAGAATACCCAATGTCTTGTACCAAGCCCAAATCTGTGTTTATGAATCTGGATAAGGTCCCCTGGGCTCAGCAATACCACTCAATGCGGTGGCAAATCAAGCTTAGGCTGTCCTGTTGCTTCAGTGCACTCAGAAGGGACATATCAGATCAGGCAGGCGTTCCAGCAGGCCAGTGTTTGACCAGTCAGAAGGAGCAGCAGCCAGTTATGTGTACAAAGAGCTGTCTAGCCCTGGCTATCTGAAGCATGGAGTGTTTTTCTTCTAGCATAGCAGTTTCATTTACAAGAATTCTTAAAACTCTTAATCAAGAGTTCCATAATTTTTAAAGAAATTAGATGCTCTATAAAACAATTTTACTAAATTTTACTAAAACTGACTTACTGAGACCTACCCTATGTGTTTATTTAAAAAAAAAAATGGAACTGAAAACGCTATGTAGATATTATGAGACCTATGTGTTTAAAAAACAACAACAACAACAAAAAACCTCTGTAGATATATTATTTCTCTCTTTTTCACTCTTTTTTTTTTAAAACACCTAAGATGTAAAATAAAAGGAGAACTAGTTACATTATGTAAATTCTAGCACTGGTTCTTATTATTTCTCCATCAGTCTCACTCTGTGTTTGTCTAACCAGCTTCAGCTAACACGGTGAGTTAGAAATCAGACAGACCTTTATTTGAGTCTCAGCTCTGCCACTTACAGCTGTGCAACGTTTGGTCAGTTGTTAACCTCTCTGAGCCTCAGTCTCCTGACCTCTAAAACAGAAATAAAAATATCCATTTTGCAAGATTGAATTGAATGTATATAAATCATTTAGCAATAAGAATATGCAATAAGTAATAATAATACTAGAATGAGAAGGTCAGAGAAGCTGTCCTCTGAGAGTCCTTCCAGCTCTGGTATTCAATGAGTCTATTCTAGTGTTTTTCCTCCTAGGATACTATTACTCAGATGAAGACTATTTATGCTAGGCTTATTATCTCAGGATCTTTCAAAGGCAGAGAAACATGGGGGTGAGGGAAGGGAGGTAGGCAGGTCAGTTTATAAGAATTGAGAAATCTATTTTTGAAGTTAGAAATTGAAACTCCAATAAGGCAGAGAGTATGAAAGCACTTGAGTATTTAAGAACAACCTTTTAGTATTGGCTCTAAGTTTCCAATTTGAAAATACTGAATCAGACTGTTCATGTCTGAACTAGTTTGTCGGTTGGACACAATCACAGTTTCAGCCTCAGGGCCACCAACCAGCCTTTCCAGTGCTTTATCTTACTTCATGCTGCTACTGACTGAATCCATTAGGGCTCCACTGCTAGAAATAGAAGTCAGCACATTGAACCTCCAAGGACTCTTGCAAGTAGCAGAGCTAATTCACATTAGTTCGTGATACAGCAAAGAAGATCTTTAAACATCGAAATTTTAAATTAAAATGAAATTCTCCTCTCCAGGACTGTTTCTTCACCAATGAAATGTATACACTTAATTTTGAAGAGACTCAATCAAATACTAACATTCTATCTTCTTGTCCTGAGTCATTTAGAGAGCCAGCCAGCTAACCTCAGATATAAGTTGGAATAGGAAACCATCCACTTTGGTGAGGGTGGGGAGGGTGGTATGTGTAGGATAGTGATGGCCCCTGTACTTAAGTTTCAAACTGTCCTTTAATAAGGGAGCTGACCTCCACTTGATTCATAGCTCAGATAGGTGACTTCCTATTCTGTGTGGCAGAAAAAGACAAAAGGTACTTGAAATACCTCAATGTATGTGTCACAATCTGTGACAGGCAATATCCTCTAAAACTCCTGATTAAATGTAGATGGCTGTCCTGGTAGAGCCAACCCAAGAAGCTACCACAAAGCATTTACATTTTTGGAAGTCCTGGGCTAGTGGGAATGGAACAGAAGTTCTAATACTATAACCACGAGCCCCCTATGGCTACTGAGCACTTATGATGTGGCTCATGTGAATTAAGATATACTGACAATACAAAATGCTTTGGATTGCAAAGATTTTGTATGAAAAGCAGATGTAAAACATCTCATGAAATATTTTTCATACTTATAACATATTGAAATAGCAATATTTTAGACATATTGGGTTAAAAAAAATGTTCCTAAAATTAATTTCACATGTTTTTTTTAACATTTTTAATGTGTCTAGCAGAAAATTTTAAATTACTCAGTGACTCGGATTGCATTGCCATTTTACAGTGCTGATCTAAAGCTAGAGTAACCTGTGCGTCCACACGTGTGTGTAAGGGGTGGAGGAATCAATGCGGAAAAGGAGGAGAGTGATGGAGGGGATGGGAATGAGTCAAGAAGACGTTCTGCCTTGTGAGTCTTTAATTTGTACTCAATCACACCATTATGCAGCAAGCGTAGAAAAGTTCCACGATGTCAGGGCACTGGCTGGAGATCCCAGAGGTAAAAATTCCAGGAATTTTCAGGATATGTGACTTCACATGAGGATAGAGTATGACCAATGGGGTAACAGGGGCAGGAAGGTATAGCAGGCTGAGGAATCCAATAAGAATATTATTCCACTCTACCTCTCAGAATTACATTGCACAGTGCACTTTTCCATTGGTGAAAAGAGTTATAAATTAAAAGGATAAACCCCAAAAGGTGCCCCAAGGTGGATTAAACAAAGAATGAACTTTACTGTTAATAATCTAGGAATAGAATTTTGATTATTTTTTTTGCTCAAGAGATAATTTTTTAAATTATGATTAGATTATAATGAGTTTTGGCAATGCAGAAGACAACAAAGAAGAGAAACAAAAATCATCCATATTCTCCTAACTCAGTGATAACATGTGTTATCAGGTTATCACTGGGTTAAAGTACCTTTCTTCCAGTTTTTTTCTTTGTATGCATGAGTGTGTGCCATAATGATGTGTTATAGGACTGAGATAATACAATTCATTCCTCTTATTATCTCACTTAACAATATGTCGTAAGCACTTTATCATGTTATTAATATTCTTAAAAAACAATTATAAATGATTACCTAATAGTATATCCTAAGAATTTACCAATACCTCAAACATTCTCTAAAGGGTGGGTATTTAAGTCATTTATCATTTTTATCTATCATAAGTAAAATGTGATGAATACCTTTGCATACCAAATTTGCTCTAAGTTTCTAAGGAATGTAGAAGAAGTTTATAAAAGTCATTATGGAAAATGCAAAGGAAATCAATGAGAGCTGGTTCTCAGAATCTTTATTTTTTTTTAATGGAGGAAGTCAGTTGAATCAACTTATTAAGTTCTCTTACTACTCCAAAATTTTATGTCTGACTGTTTAGAAAAACATTCTATTTTTTTCATTTTGAGGTTTGTTTTGGTCATTAAAATATAGACAAGTATTTTCTATACTGTGGATGATTTAGAACATGTTTTGACTATTTGGTTTTCCATATCAATTTCAGAACAATCTTCTCTTTGTACTGACTACAGATCAATTTTCTGTATTCTAAATTTCATTTTAGAAGGACTGGAACCACAAAGGCAAAATTTTAAGGTACACTAAAATAACACATTAAATATTAGACATGCTCAAATCGAGTGTTAAGCACTATAAAGGGTCTGAGATCTTGGTCTATTTACAAGCTAACAAGCTTCACAGATGCTAGCAGAAGACATGAGTCCCCCCTGGTCAGAGATAAAGGATAGTTTATTACTCAGTAATAGCAACAGCCAGAACATCAGCTTGGTTTTCCCAAGCCCCTGTTCCCACAGGACAACACAAAGAGGGTCAGGTGACACTTGAGCAACCATTACAATGAGTTGCATTACAGAAAAGGAACCCTGAGTTAGGAAGCGTAAATCATTTAAAAGAGACAGTAAGCATGCTGTTCTATGTCTAGGAATGTCCAAAGCTGTTTGTTATACAAATGTCCTGATAAAATAATTTGGAGCAAAGACCATCAGAGCCTCTGTTCATTATATGTGCAAAAATGTGACAGACATATGGAGAATTATCTTTAACGTGAGCATGAATATGGTATTAGGAACTAGAGTATATAGTATATTTTATTCACGAGTTGTCATTATTTTCTTCAGGACCAACCTGAGCTTCACTTTGTCTGGCATAATCTACTTCCTTTCCGTATTCCTTAGCCACAGAGGTTAATGTCTACATGCATATGCTGCAAAGTATCCTATACAGAGAAACTTATCGGTAGAGTTGTGTGCTCCCATCAGAATCCGATAGCTATCATGTCCACTTTCATGAATGCAGTCAAGGCAAACCATCCCTGCACTGCCAGCAAGAGTGCAAATGTTTGCACAACAGCCTAAGGGGCTCACTCTCTCCCTCCTGGGGTTTAGAATGGAATAGCACCCCAGATCCCCCAGATCCTCTCTACAATAACCTACATCCACTGGATGTGGCTGAAATGCCACTGATCACCAGAAACAGTTCAAAAAGAGGTCTCACCAAAAAAGATTTTGTTCCCTAAGGGAAATGTCTTTATAACGTTGACATGAATAAGTTATGAAAAGCCTTCATAACTGAAAGAGACATAATCATCATTCATGTATAACAGATTTGTTTATTCAGTAAAGATTCATTTCAGTTGATTAATTATCAGTATCTGCTGATGGTGGGGGTAACAAGGCTGCTCTGATGAGAGAATTATTGAAGTACACGCTTAGAATATTTATCACTGAGCACATATCGTATAAACTTAGCATATTTATCATGTTCTTTCTGTATGGGCTCTTTCTTCCCCAAAATATATTAAACATGTAGGCACTTTCCCCTCCAATATGGTCCTTTACTCTTGTAGAGAAATTTGCTCTTTTTATATATAATATCAATAGCCCCTGCCATAATTAAGTATGACTTTGTTAAGCGGCTCTTGTGTTCTTCTCAATTTAGGCAGAGCTACTCTAAAATAGAATGCAAATTGTCATCTCTAGCCACATCAAGTTTAATCTTAGCCAACCAATTCCCAATAGTACACTACTGTTTAAAGGAAAAGGGACAATTTGTATTTAAACAATTAAGCAGTTTAAATGAAAATTAAAAGTGAAAGTTGACTAAATTTAAATCGAAATATTAAAATCGATATTCTCCAACATAATCTGTATATCATGATCTTCAAAGAAAATTTTTCCTTCTATTTATTGAACATGATAGTAAGAACTATTTATTGATTTCCTACTACGTATCATACCCTGACTTAGATGCTTAAATACGCTTTCTCACTTAATCTCCAGTAAGCTTGAAGCTGACATTATTATAATCTCCTCACATTATAGCATAAGAAAGTAAGGCATAAAGAGACTTGGTCACTTACACAATATCACTTGGCTTACAGGGGGCCACGTGGGGATTCAAATGGCTCTCTGCTTCCTAAGTCAGGGCTCTCAACTACTAAACTGGGTTTGCTCTCCCTTCTGGACTTTGGCAACACCACTATATTAGGAGTCAGAAGACTCAGTTGTGATCCCAGCTCCCATAATACTGTCTTTGTGACATTTTCACCCTCTTTGCGTCCTACTTTCTCCAAAGTTTTACCTCATCTCATTTACCTCTATAGCTTCAATGTCTGACTCTCAAATCTTTATATCTTTCTTTAGCTCTCTTCCTGACCTTCAGGCCCCTAATAATTATTTATAAATTTGTTATCTGGTCATAAATACTTTAATATGTCTGAACTGGACACCCTCCTAACCAGCCCCTCCCATACTGATCTCTGTCACAATGAGTGGCACCATCAGTCACTTTATTGCCCAAACCAGAAAATGGGGGTCATCTTTGACCCCTCTTTTTCTCTCACCCTCCACAACCATTTGATTCCTGTAGATTCAAGTGCTGTAGATTTCATAATGTAAATATCCCTTCTCTCCACCACCACCACTGTGGTAGTGCGAGTGTGATCACTTCTCCTAAGGAATTCGGATAGAATCTCTTAACCGGTCTTCCTGCCTCCAGCCTCATTCTCTTCCACACCATTCTCCACCCTGCAGCCAAAAGTGAATCTTAAAAATCCAAGCATTATCAGGCCACTCCTTTACTCAGAATCTTTTAATAGCTCCTCATTGTCCTTAAACAAATTCCCAAGATTTTAACATTGCTTACTGGCTCTGAGCTACCGCTTTAGCCTCATCGTTCACCACCTTCCTCCCTGCAACCTCTGCGTTAGTCGAGCTGAACTAATTTCAGTGTCTTAAAATCTTTCCCACTCTCTTGCCTTGGTTCTTCTCAAATTCATTCGTCCCACCATGAGGGAAGGTATTCCTCTATTCTTACTACTCTATCGCTTTTCTTCCGAGATGATTATTTTCTAATGCTACATGGAAAGAAGATAACAGAGTTTCAGGATCTGGTCCCATGCTTCCTGCTTCCTATTATGATGGCTCAATTTGCAGGTATCTATAATACCTACCCTGCTCAAAGGAACCAAGTCCTTTCATTTTCCCTCTCTATCAAATCTCTCAAATATTTGAAAATATGATTGGATCATAACAAATACAGAAAAGAGCCCTAAAAATTTAAATAAGCAGTTTCCCCACAGGAAAATTGATTTCTAATTGATTAGGATGATTGATAATTTGTGGTTGGTGTGTAGTAAGCTCAGCAGTTGCCAGCAGGCCTAAGTCTCAAAGGACTCAGGATATCAGGTGTTATCATAACCCTGACACCCATGTACAAATTAAATCAGAGGCTACTATTAGCTTTATTGCTATTAAGCCTAGAAATTTATCATGCTCTAAAACTTGTCAGAGACTCTCAGACATCATGAGGCTTGATGTAGCCACATGGAGCTATATGAAGCCCCATTGTTTATGGATCACTTTCTCTTCCATTTTCTCCCTCTTGTGACTTTTTCCATCATTTTTTCAGCATCAGAAAAATGCATTCAAAAGATTATAAACAGCAGTTGGTAATCAGTGCATAACAGCTTTCTGTGTATAATACAATCATTAGGTGTACTTTAGACATTTGGCATAATAAGAGTACTGTCACTGTAAGAGAACTCTGTCAAAGTACCAATGCCTCCCGCTTTGAAAATGCACAGATCAATTTTGTGACCCCTATGGACAGGGAACAGTATAATACTTGCTTGGCATTATTCCATCACAAAGTTCAACTGATTTTGCTTATCAAATTCTAAAGAAAGATAGTATACATGCAAATGTGTTAATACCAATTTCTCTTACACACTGTTTAATATCCTGCAATCGCACAGTGTTCTTGATGCCTTTAAGATAAATTTGAACATGATTTTAAGTCATATCTATAGCTAGTACTAGAGTGTTAGTGAAAGAAATTTTATGTTGTTGAGTACTGTACATGTAGCAATTAAAACAAAAATACATTTCTTATGAGAAATATCCAGGAAAGGGAACTTTATAGAGGCAAAATAAATTAGTGGTTGCCTAGGGCTGGGGGTGAAAACAGGGAGTTACTGCAAATTGGTATGAGGGATCTTTTGGGGGCGAGGGAAATATTCTAAAACTGAATTTTAGTAATAGTTGTATGATTGTGTGAATATACTAAAAACCATTGATTTGTATATTTAAAATGAGCAATTTTTATGGTACATAAATTATAGCTCAATAAAGCTATGTTTTAAAAAATCAACTATAGTGAATATCTTTATATGCGTATCTTTGTAGTCCTATGTAAGTATATCCAGAAAACTAATTGAGAGCTATGTCATGGGTAGACTAAAGGGATGCCTATTTAAATTTTTGATTGAAACCACCAAATTGTTTTTTAAACTTAATTCACCAGTGTACTAACCCTATATGACACTATCCATTTCTCCACAAGGTTGCTAACACCTGATAATCTTATATGTTTTTGATACTGTGGCAAAAAGCTTGTTGTCATTAATTTTTGTATATCTGGACTGTTTTAACCATTTTTTTATACCCTTACTGGCCATTTGTATTTCTTTGTGAATTACTTATAGCTTTTGTCCATTTTTTTAAAAAGGATTGCTTGTCATTTTTTTATTGACTTGTATAATCTTACATACTTGTACATATTATTTTTTTCCTATTGTAGCTACTGCAAATGTTTTTTCCTAGTCCAGTGGTTGACAAACTACAGCCCACGAGCCAAGTTGAACCCACTGTTTGTTTTTCATTTTTTACTTAACTTTTTATTTGGAAATAATTATAGATTTGCATAAAATTGCAAAGATAGTACAAAAAGAAGCCATGTATCCTTCATCCAGTTTCCCCCTAAGGTTACATTTTACGTGATTACGATACAATATCAAAGCCAGAAAACTTATTTGGCACAATGTGTGTATGTGTGTGCCTTTTTATCACATGTGTAGATTCATGAACTCAACACTGAAATCAAGACAGAACTACTCCGTTATCACAAAGGTTTCCATCATGCCACCCCTCTGTAGTCACAACCGTGTCTCTATCTCCTAACCACTAATTTGGTCTCCATATTTGTAATTTTGAGAATGTTACATAAATGGAATCATATACTATGTGACCTTTGAGACTGACTTTTTTTTTACTCAGCATAACACTCTTAAGATCCATCCACATCGTCATATTGTATCAAGAGTTTGTTCCTTGTTTTGCTGAGGACTAGTCCATGGTATGGATATACCTTTCGTCTGGTTCTAAACGGCCTATGAGCTCAGCCTGATTTTTACATTTTTAAATGGTTAAAAAATCAAAAGATGAAAAATATTTTGTGATACATGAAAATCATAGGAAAGGTAAATTTCGTCCATAAATAAAACTTCATTGGAACACAGCCACATCCATTTGCTTATGTAGTAATTCATGGATGCTTTCCTGTTACAGCGGCAGAGTTGAGTAGTTGTGATAGTATCTACTGTCAGGATGAGGGTATAAAACCACAGAGAGGAAGGGCCCTGCCTTGACTTCTCCCAGACAAGCCTTACCCATCTTGCCATTCTAGCTGCTTCGTTTGTTTGACTTCCTCCTATGATTCACTTATTCAGAACCTTATTTTCCCTTACTGACTGAGAGCTCTTGAGCCTCTTAAATTCTCTACCTTAAATAGTTTTCATCACAGCCTTTTTCCTCCTTATGTATATTGTGGAAATGGACAATTCTGGCATTTCAGGGCTCTGTTCTGGTAGGAATTGCTTAGACAAAAGCCTAAAGCAACTATCGTACAGCATTACAGAGAGGCAATGTAGTATAGTGAAATCTGTGGATCTTAGGAAAGTTATTTAATCTGTATGAATCTCAGCTTCATAACTGTAAAATGGGTATCATCATAACTACCTATGTTCCACGATATCTGTTTTTCCTGTTCTCTTATGTAAATGAAATTTAACCTGGCATGTGGTAGCCCATAATTAAACCTGTATTTCCTGGGTAGATTTGGCCATGAGGCTAAACTTTGGCGAACAGGCTGTGAGCAGAAGTGATGTAAAAGGAGAGAATGTAGATGGGGTAGACAGTTGTCTTAGACCATGTAGATGAGAGTAACACCCTGGAATGGCTGAGCAACAAGATAGAAAGTGCCTGCATCCAAGAATCATCAAGCTAGTCCCAGAGAACCTACTTCTGGACTCTTGCATAAGAAAAGAAACTTCCGTCTTATCTAAGGACCACTATTTTGACTCTCCATTACACGAGGCTGAACTTCAATGTAAACCACACAGCCTGTCAGGGTTGTTGTGAAAAACATTTAAGAAATAATTAAAGCAGATATATAGAATGGACTCTATCAATATGACTTACCTTTTTTCTAACTTCATCACTAATTCCACATTTACAAGAATAATGTACAGAGCTATTCACAAAGAAGGCATTCAGTAAATAGCTATGATGAATTGAACTGAATTTAGTAGCTTGAGATCAGGACAGTTTCCAGCCTTTACACACACTTACACACTTGGCATGATATATACCGTGGTTTATATTTCTAAACGAGGGGAGCTGACATGCATTCACAGGCCTCGATGGGAAGATCCCTACTGTTAAACAGCCTGCATTCTTTTGCAAGGGTTTGAAGTTGGCTTCTGTTACCCTCTGGGAGCCCAGGAATTACATACTGCCTGCTGTGCCTACTGAGCTTCCACGTGGGTCTCAGCAGGCAAGCCAGAAAGGCAGCCTCGATGTCACCGTGTTCTCCCAGGGAGGCTGTGCTGTGGTTAACAGCAGCGCTCGGCCACTGCCCATTATAAATCATATGAGCTCTTCCAGGGGTCTAGCCTTTCAAGCATGACTCCACAGACCACTCTCCTCGAATTTCCCCTCTCTCCAAAAGGAAAACGACCTTATCATTGATTCCCGGGTGGCTACCGTAAAAAAACAAGGCAGGACTGCCATATTTACTAAGACCCTTCGCTCAGAGGGAAGGTTGGATTTTCTGAAAGACTCCAGTATGTGGGGAGTTACATATGATAACCCCATTCCACAGCTCTGAGCTCAGGACTGGGACTGTTATCTGATTTCCTTTCATTTAAGAAACAAAAAAAAGGAGACATATGTGTTCCCCCATCAAACTCACCATTTAAACCCTTGAAGAATTAAGGGATTTGATCATTCTTAATTATTATCCCCATTAGTTGATGAGAATTCAGATTATGAGATTGAGTATTTTTGTGTGTCCAGTTAGAAGGAAGAGAAATGAGACAAAGCATTTTTTTGTGTTAATAAAGAGAAAATCTGGCATATGTGTTTAACTTCACAATTTAAACTCAGAATCAGCTGCCTTTCCAATCAGTTTGGCAGTGAGGTGTTGGAAAGAAAACAGTGAAAGTTATATTGAGAAAGATCCAGTAGAAAATAAACAATGAGAGATTTTATGCTGATGTACTGTGTTAAAAGAAAAAAAACACAAGCAAACAAAATTTCCCTATCCAATGTAGCTTATCCATCTTGACCACAAAGAATCATTGTGTCCTTATATTTCTGCCATCTTATGGTGCCTCTGAATCCACATTTGTGTTTTTAGTTGGAGAGGCTCTTAACTAGCTTCCAAAACCCTTTTCTGGCTGGTGTCCATCATCCCTTGAAGGAAAATAGGCAAAGGGAAACCCTAGCTGACAGAATCTGGTTTGGCAAATCACTTCAGCAGTGAGTAGAAATTATGAATTTGAAACTAGGGAAAGGAGTGGGGAGATGTGGGAAACAAAGTTCTTCAAAATAAGATGACTCGGCTCCAGAGAGCTTCCTGGTGAGAGAAGGTTAGGAAACCATCTAGTTGAAAAAAAAATTATCTCTGAACATTGAGAAATGACTCAGAAGTTATCATGTATTGAGCTGTTATTTTGTGCCAGGCATTACACTAAAGTCTCTTGTATACATTTTCTTATTTTATTTTCATAAAAACCTTGTGCCATGCAGCTCATTGTCCTCATTTTACTGACGGGGAAATAAAGTTGAGGAAATTAAGTAATGATCCTAGGTCACCCTGGAGAAAGTAGTAGCAGAGTGAGGATTCTTAACTAAATGCCCTGATCGTAAAGCCATTGCTCCTCACCACTGTGCCCACCATGCCTTTGTTTTAAACCATGGACTTCCAAAACATTGCCTTCCCATTTGCATTTTAAGTGCTTGAAAATAATCTTAAAATTAATTATACAATATTACGTATAACAACAATATTATGTTGTTGCTCCATGTGTTTGGATTGAGATCCGGGTGTCAGAATTATACTGCTCTCCATCTCAACACTTCCTACGTTGCTTGGCATCTAGTAAATTCCTAAAAATGTATCAGAACGAATACCATGTTCTTGGGCTCTGGTATCACTGACTAACGTCAAACAATTCTAACAACATTATTAGTAATTCTTTCACTTACTGTGATGGGCAATAGGCTCTTTCTGAGGCTACACAACTTCATCTTGTGGAGTTTGTATTCCTGAGGGAGTAGAGGGGTGAAGAAACAACTAAAAAAATCAGTCGAACAGTAGAGTTTCCCGTAGAGAGGATGAAAAAAAATACCGTAGGTGACTTGGTGTATTAGTTTTCTATTGCTGCTGTCACAAATTACCACAAATTTCATAGTTAAAACAACACAGGTTTATTATCATTTGGTTCTGGAGGTCTGAAGAGTATAAATTAGGTCTCTTTGGGCTAAAATCAAGGTGTTAGCAGGCTATGTTCTTTCCGGAGTTGTTAGCAGAGACTTTGTTTCTTTGCCTTTTCTTGTGTCTGTGTTTTTTGGCTTACAGTTCCTTTTACTAT
Organism: Pteropus medius; assembly: GCF_902729225.1. NCBI lineage: Eukaryota > Metazoa > Chordata > Mammalia > Chiroptera > Pteropodidae > Pteropus > Pteropus medius. The sequence goes on along the minus strand of NW_024347791.1, from coordinate 12,281,149 downwards.
CTTTAAAACTAGCAGCAGAGTATCTTCAGATCTCTCCTTAACTCTGCTTTCCCCTACCTCCACTTATAAGGACCCTTATGATTACACTGGGCCCACCCAAAACTCCCCCAAGATAAATCTCTCCATCTTCATAGTTTAATCACATCTGCAAACCACCATTGGCCACCTGAGGTAAGATATTTGCAGGTCTCAGAGAATTGGACGAAGACATCTTTGGGAGCCATTATTCTGCTCATCATACCTGGTGAGGAGTTTCATAACTCAGATGAATATGACAGACATCAACTTGGAGGTGACTATTACTCTCTTATTTGGGATTTTAATTAGCTACAAGTCTCCTACCAAGATTTTAATTATCTACTAGTCTCCTACCTTTCATAACCATTTTCCCCCTTGGTCTGGTGAGAGACAAATGTTTTGGTCAATAACTATAACTGGGTAAAGAATGAAGAAAAAGTTTGGAATACTTAAGGATAAGAAACAAGACCAGCAATTCATTGCAAGACTTATTAACATTTGTCAATAAGTTTCCTCATAAATTTCTCTCACCTCTCTACATGTCCTCATATTCATGAAAATAAATAAAACGGATCCTTCACAATCTTTAAAGGAATATGTATAATCCTCTTTCTCCTCTTCTTAGTCTAGCAAGTGTTTGGGTCATAAAACTATTCACTAGGGGATCTAGAATTGAATTTTGGCAGTGCTCTATAGCCTGCTCCTCTAACTACCAAATTACTACTTTTTAAAATTGTTTTTGTGTTCTGTAATTCACAGACCCTTTGGACCACTTCACTTACTTGCATGGTTTCAACTAATATGTGTGTCTAAAGCTAATCAGCCTGTAGAAGGAAAGAAAATTGTAGAAGGCTTCCATGAGGAAGTGACCCCAGACTCAAGTCTTAAAGAATGAGGAAGGATAAGGTAAGGGCAGAGGGGATGTCTGGACATTTCAGGTAGAGTGTTTTGATAACTCAAAGACCTATTAGCTTCCATGAATTAGTTCTACCTCTTGCCACAATTCTGCCTGATCGAATGTTTCATTTATAAATCATAATCATAAACTTTTATTAACGAGCACTTTATTCACCAGAATTCCAAGTGGCATTGGCAAGAAGGTTGGCCTGGCCTGGCTGGTCCCCTGGAGAGATACGATTGCAGGATAGAATGTGACTACACTTCTGAGGGGATGCACAGAGCTGCAGGGTCACAGGGCGCGAGCTTACATTTTTGGAAGTCAGAGAAATGTGAAAGAGGTCTGTGGTGGAGGTGCTTTTACGACTCTTCTAATCTTTACTTAAGTTACTCAATTCTAAACCAGGAGTGTGCTCGGATGCCATGTAAAAGGCAGCAGAGTGACTCTAGGCAGCAGAGAGGTGGCTCCTGAGGATGGAGGAGCAGAGAAAAACAAGCTCTTAAGGTTAGGAATTAGCAGAAATCATTGGGGAAGCTCTGGATTTGCAGAGGCCAGGATATTAGGGGTTCAAAATAATTCACATAACAGTAAAGGTCAGTGAGGTTCTAAATTGCAGTTGCTTGTCCATGCTTAGTAATCATTCTGCTTCCTGCCACAATGAGATCCTAGACAAAAGACAAAGACTGACGAATTCCAGGTTTTCCTACCTTTACATTTGCAGCAGCAGAAACTCTCTGCTCCTCTCTTTCAAACCCACTCTCTCATTATCGATTCACAAATTCTAACAGTTACATCCAGCTTTCAAATTCTAATACTATCATATATTATCCACCTTTAAATATATTTTAACTTAGAAAAGCAATCATCATTTAAAAAATTACGCAGAAAAGAAAGCTATATGAGAAAATTATAATTGCACTCCTCAGAAGTAATTACTGTTTAATTTTTTGTATCTTTTCAGACATTAACCAAGCATCATAACTAATGTGTGTGTACGTGAGAGAGACAGAGAGACAGGGAGGGGGTGGAAAGAGGGGGCAAAGAGAGAGAGATTTCTTTTACCAAAGGAGTTCACACAATTCAAAAGCCTGCCACTTCTTGTTTCATCTAATAACGCCTTTCATTATAACTCTATGGACATTCTTCATTATTTTTGTTTATTTTGTTGTTGTTGTTGTGAAATTTGCCATAGGCATAAAATATGTATATATAAAAAGTATATGAAAGAAAAATAGTCCCAAACATGGTCTGGGAAAGAATCTCTTGCATGAAGTAATTGACAGCATATTCCAGGAAATAATATTTTTCAACTTTTTATTTTGAAAACATTTCAAACTTACAGAAAAGTTGCAAGAATACAGAGATACTTTGTAAAAGATTAACAAACTTTTAACATTTTGTCACTTGTTTTTGATTCTTTCATTTCCATATGTAATTATTTTTAATAAATTATTACTCTGTAATACTTTAGTGAATACTTCCTAAATCAAGGCTATTCCCTTAGACATCCATACACAGTTATCAAATTCAGGACATTTAACATTATTAATGTATTAATAATACATATCCTAATATATAGTCCATAATCTGATTTTGTCAGTTGTCCCTATTTTGTCCTTTAAAGCAGGCCCTTCCCCTAACAGTCCAGAATCACAGATTGTACTTATTTGTTATGTTTTTTATTTTCCTTTAATCTAGAATAGTTCTTAAACCTTTCTTCGCTTTCATGATATTAAGAATGAGCCAGTTATCTTATAAATATTCTTCGGTTTGGGGTATTTTAGTCTGAGAAACTGAGTTAAAAGTTTAGCAAGGGACCTGAGTAATTACGAAGAGAGGAAAATGGAGAATTGTGTTGCCAAAGACCAATTTCATAGAGTCCAAAATGTTTTATAAAGTCTGCCTATATTTTTATCCAACAGACTAACCCCAACAACAGTGCTATTTAATAACAAAGAGAAAGCTAACAATTATTGAAGACCTGTTGTTTGTTAGGAAGAATGATAGGGTTTTATTTTCATTATTCCTCATAGCAACAGAATGAGATAGCTAGTATGGCTTCTATCTTACAGATGTGGGAATCTGGGATTGCAGAGGTTAAATGACTTTCCCTCGTCACATAGCCAATAAGTGGTAGAGCTGGTCCTCAAATCCATATTTCTGACTTTCATTTCCCATTGTACCATGGCCTCTAAGATGCTTTACTTCTGGCCTAGTCGTTATGAGTTGATAATCCCTGTAACAAGCAATACTCAAAATTTTCTGAGAAATAATTTGACTCAAGAACAATCATTGTCGACTTACCACCAACTGCTCATGTCCTCTTTCTTAGAACTAGTTCTCCACTTGGCTTCTAGGACACTGTCTCTTGGTTCTCCTAATTCCCTGCTCACTATATGTAGGTGGGCTCCGTCTTTGAGTCTCTGCTCTTGCCTAGTTTCATCTGCTCCTCCTTGTACCCATCTAGCCACGTGGATTTCCACATCATCCACATGCTCACAACTCTTAACTTTCTGTCTCTCGCTTAGACCATTCCCTTGAACCCATAACTAGTATATCTGAGGGCCAAATAACATTTCTACTTTGATAAAGGTTAGGCATCTCAAATTGAGCATGTCCAAGAGTGAGCTCCTGATTCTTCCACCTCAAATCTGCTTTTCCCAGTCTTCTTTATCATAGGAAATGACTGCTCCAAATTTTTAGATGCTCATTTGGAAACTTCTGAGTCACTGTTGACTTTCTCTTACAACCCTCATTCAATCCATAAGCAAATCCTGTTGGCCCCACCTTTAGAATATATCCAGAAACTGTCTACCTCTCACAACATGCACTTTTACCATCCTGGTTTAAGCCACTAACTCCATTTGCCTAGGTAATGTAATAGTCCCCCAGTGTATTTTCCCTGCTTCTGCCTTTGCTTGCCTTCAGTCTGTCTTTACCACAGTAGCTAAGTGATCCTAAAACACAAGTCAGGTCACATTTCTTTCTGCTGATGGTACCCGCTACTCTTTTCCCTGTTGCTCGTGGTCTCCCATACGCTCTGGCTACCTTGCTGTATCTAGATGTTAAGCAGACTTCTGCCCCATGCCTTTGCACTTGCTGCTCTCTCTACCTGAATTTCTCTTCCTTCAGAAACCCAACAGGCTCACTACATCACCTGTTCTAGCTCACTTCTTCAATGATGCCTTCCTTGAATACCTTATCAAAATGCCTCCACCCCAAACACTCTATTCTTCTTCCCTGCTTTATTTTTCTTCTAATTATTAAGCACCATTTAACATATTCTATTAACATCATCATCTCTCTCTCTCTCTCTCTTTCTCTCTCTCTGTCTCTCCCTCTAAAATGGAAGGTCCATGAAATTAAGAACTTTTTATGTCTTATTCGGTGCTGTATCCCCAGTGCATAAATGTGCCCGGCACATTGTAGGTGCTTAATAAATATTTGCTGGAAGAATGAATAAATGCCTGAATGAATTCTTTCGCTTACTCACCATTGATTTTTTTTTAAAGGATGCTCATTTGTCGGGAGAGGCTCCAAGTATCTGTCGATCCAAGTATCCAGCTTAAGAAAGTTTGAATTTCTCTTTTAAATAGGTTGGAAATTACATATAGCTACAGATGAATTATGTAATTTCTGATTATCAAAGTAACATTATTATTATAGGAAACGTGGAAAATGTGGAAAAAGAAAATAAAATTAACTTGTAATCCAACCCCCCAGAGACTGGTAACATTTTGGTAAACTTCTTTCCAGGCACGTTTAATTTCAATGATATTTTATTTTCAAGTTTCCTTATCCCCGTGACAAGGAATGGAACAAACAAACTGAGGAACTCAAAGCTGACTGCGGTTTCATGCTTCTAGCAAAATGCCATCCTCACAGTTCACTAACAGCCACAAGTACTTCCATGGAATTTTTGGGCGCTACTATTTTCCTTTTCCAAGAAAGCATGCTATAATTTGAACATTTAGGTTACTCAAACTTCCACTGAAGGATCTTCCTTCTAACGTGACCTCAAAATTCCCAGAAAATGAAATATTTGGAATTTGAAGAATTCAGGTTGATTAATATTATGACCACTCATTGGACTAAAGGCCAGAAACCTGGGGTTCTAGTCCCAGTTCTACAACATTTTGGCTGTAAGGCTCTGGGTAAGTCACTCTCTCTTAGCTACAGGTTCCTTAATTAGAAACGGAGATAATATCTGTCTCACAATTCACTGTAAAGATCAGATATAGCTAGCAAAGGAGACTTGTTTTAAAACTTGTAAAGGGCAAAACAAGTGTAAGGGATTATAAATGTAATTAAAGTGTGATAGACCTTAGGGTAACAATGACATAATGAAACGGACATGCCAGCATTCCTAAGCCCAAGGAGAAAGGCTAATCAGTCCTAGCAGGATTTCCCATCCATTTTTGCCCTTGTGCTATTTCTAATCATGGATTTGTGCTTTTCCCATCAGAACATGGACTCCCGATTGAGAGAGAGATACTCCCTTGCCCCATTCACTGTTACTTATCTATCACAGTAATTCTCGACATAGAAAAATGTTTTAAATGTTGTTTTAAAAAACTAATATCCTACAGTAAACTTATTAGATGGTGCTGTGAGTGCTTTTACACATATTAATACAGATACAGCAAAATGTAGTAGAAAGTGATGGAGATTGAGAGTCAGGAAAACGATGTTCTAGATCAGCCTGTTGATAACCAAGTGTGACATTGGCCAAGTCAGTGTATCTTCTGGTAGATGGAAAAATACCTAAGGTCTCTCTCAGCTCCAAAATTCCATGAACTTTGACCCTTGCAATGATAGATGGCAGTCTTTGGTGAAACCATTTTTTGAGAAGAGGGATTGAGAAATTATTAGCTTAATCTTTACTTTCCTTTGTAAAAACAAGCTTCAGTATTTTGTACTGTGAAATACACTTGGAATTTGTTAAATCATTAACAGTCGTTGTTTACTGTTTAGCATGTAACAATATTCTTTGATGTTCCCTAATTAAGATGCATGTTTTAAAATGAGTTCTGATCACCTCTCTGCTTAATTAAAACTTATTCTAAATTTGTTGAATTTTAAAGAAACATTTGATTTGCAAAAATAAGTCATACATCCAATAACCTTCAGTATTTCACAAGGGACCCATAAAACATAAAAAAACAATAAGGTGATGTGAATGAGAGATGAGCCTTGAACTAAATGCTGTGTACATTCAAAAAATATCATTTTTCAATCTACTCTCTTTCTTCTCATAAATTCCTCCTGGTGGTATTTCTTCTGTTCTTTTTAATGGTCATTTATTCTCCTATTTGAAAGTCTATGAAATAGCTGCAAACCCTTAAAATTAATTAAATCACTTTGCAAATCATGAATAAATCATTCTGTGGTAATGTCAACTGGTTGAACTCACCATATAAAATGGTGAAATAAAAATAGAAACGTGTTTCCATGCAAAGACAGGGTTCATTCAACATTTATGTCTTCCTACTAAATCAATTAAATGTTTTTAGAGTTATACATTTGTGGACTAATCTTTTGGATAATATCTTAAAAATGGCAAGTCTGACTCATACATTAGTGATGTGTGAATTGGTGAAAACACACATTTCCCTTTTCAGAATTTCTTCACAGATATATATGTATGCAAAAATAGATGCCCATTACAACATTTTTTATACTAATGAAAGACTGGAAATAATCTCAGTACATACTAAAGAGGTGGTGGAAGTTAAATTAAAATCCATTCATACAAAAAGATATGATGCAGATGTTAAAGAGATTTATGTACTATTGGGAAATGAGCTCTAAAATATTTACCAAGTGAAAAAAGAAAGGTGCAAAACACAGTGTATAGTATATTTCCATTTGTAAACAAATGGCATATACCTATTTGCATACATTATCTCTGTAAGGCTATATAAGAAATTGGTAGTAATAGTTGCCTAATTTTTTTAACTTGTTTTATTTTTTTATTTTTATTATGATGACATTGGTTAATGAAATCCAGTAAGTTCAGGTGTACAACCCAACAGTAAGTCATAGATATATATTGCATTGTGTTGCCTACCTTTTAAAAATCATGAGATTGGATTTGTATTTCAATAAAAAGTAGTTAATTTAAAAAATTTGGTCATTTTTCACTACCTTATGTTATTCATCAGTATTTCTTTTTTTAAGGTTATTATGATATTATTGATTATATTCCCTATGCTGTACATTAAATATTTTTGACTTGTCAATTTTTTTAAATGTATTTTTATGAGGTAACATTAGTTTATAACATTATATAAATTTCAGGTATTACAAATCGACGTCTGTATATACTACTACATGCTCACCAAAAATCTAGTTTCCATCTGTGATCATACAATTAACCTCCTCTACCCATTTCACTCACCTTGCACCTCCCTTCCTCTCTGGTAACCACCAATCTGTTTATCTCTATAAATTTGTTTTTGCTTTTATAATCCACAAAACAATGTAATCATATGGTATTTGTCTTTTTCCATCTGATTTATTTCACTTAGCATACTATCTTCATGGTCTATCCATATTGTTGCAAGTGGCAGAATTTCATCTTTTTATGTTTGAGTAGTATTCCATTACATACATAAATATATATAAATCTTACACCTTCTTTATCTATTCTTCTGTCAATGGACACTTAGGTTGTTTCCATTTCTTGGCTTTTGTAAATAATGCTGCAATGAACATAGGGGTGGGTACATATGCCTTTTTGAATTAGTGTTTTCATATTCTTCAGATAAATAAATACCCAGAAGCTTAATAGGTTGGATCATATGATAGTTCTAGTCTTAATTGTTTGACAAATCTCTATTCTGTTTTTCATAGTGACTATACTAATTTACATTACCACCAGATAAGTACAAGGGTTTCTTTTCTCTGCATCCTCTCCAATACTTATTGTTTCTTATCTTTTTTATTATGTCCATTTTAACAGGTATGAGGTGATATCTCATTGTGGTTTTGATTTGCATTTCTCTAATAATTAGTGTTGCTGAGCATCTTTTCATGCGCCTGTTTGGCCATCTGTATGTCTTCTTTGGAAAAACGTGTATTCGGATCCTCTGTCCATTTTAAAATCAGGTTGTTTTTAAAAGTTCTTTATTTATTTTTGGATATTGACTCCTTCTCAGATGTATGACTTGCAAATATCTTTTGCCATTCTGTAGGTTGCCTTTTTGTTTTGTTGATAGTTTCCTTCTGTTCAGAAGCTTTTTAGTTTGATGTATTCTCACTTGTTTATTTTTGCTTCATTTCCCTTACTGTAGGAGTTGAATCTCCCAAAACATCTCTAAGAATTGATGTCAATAAGCTTACTGCCTATATTTTCTTCCATGTATTTTATAGTTTTAGGTCTTACATTCAAGTCTGTAATCTATTGAATCAATTTTTGTGTATAGCATAAGGTAGTGGTCTAGTTTCATTCTTTTGCATGTGGTTGTCCAGTTTTTCAACACCATCTCTTGAGGACTGTGCTTTCTGCCTTGTATGTTCTTGACTCCTTTTAACAAGTATTTGAGTCTGAGTCAGTGAAGCAGATATTGTGTCATGTAAGATGGCTTTTATCCTCAAAGAGTTTATAATCTGGTTTGGGAGGGATTGATTTCTCTCAACTGTTTGCTAGATACTAATATGAATTTAGTGCATTAAAATGATTAATAAAGACTGTGAGTTGCCTTTTATTCAGTGAGACTATATCACCAATGAAAAGATACTGCATTTTTAAATACCCAGTTGCATTTTAGATAACAGAACACATATTTTTAATTTAAATTTTAAAATTTCAATAATTTTTAACTAAAAATTTTTAAGCTAATTGAAATCTAAGATTATTAACTTATAAAAACTCCACAGTATCATTGTATTGCCTATTTGTTACAAATAAATAAATTGAACAGGAAAAATATCTGACAAAAAGATAACACACATGGTAATTGATTAATGTCCAAACAGAAATAAATATTTTAACCAAGTAAAACAGTAGAGTCAAATCTAGCTGACCTGTCAAAGAAAAGTATGGAAATCTTGCTTAAAGTGACATTTTGTTGCCTTTCTCAGGTAATATACAAATATATATTTGCCAATACAATCAGATCATTGCTTATCCTGGGTTATAATTTTACATATTTTTACCTTTTTCTATTTATAACATGTAAGTAGATTTTTTAAAATAAATAAATGCCTAAATAAGAATCAAATAACATGTAAACTATCATCAATAACTTCTAAATTCAGAGTTTGGGGAAAATTAATACTCTGGAATGGTGAAAGCAGATTTTGTCATATATTTATCAAGATAATTCTATGGTGTAATTTTTGTAACTATTAAAATATTTAAAAACAATAGTTCCTACAAATATATACATACTAATAGAGATTATTTGCTATTCGTAGAAGTCATTGTAGTTGACACCCTGAACATCCATTTCATCCCAGATCATTCATCTATGTCAGTCATGAAAATTCAATCCCATTTGCCAGTTATTACTTCAGAAATGGGCATGCGACACAATTCTAGCCAATGAAGTATAAAGGGCTTTCTGCTGAACTGGATGGGGGAGTTCCCCTGCTCCTAAGACAAAGTTAGAGAAAAGATGCTGTTCCTTTTTGCTTTTGCTATTTCATGTCTGAATATAAGTTCTGAGTTTTTGATTACATAACTGAGCTGCTGAATCAATCTACTGTGAAGTGCATTGTACCCCCTTACTTCTATATTCAGATGGACTGGGTTGTGCCTCTCCCAAATCTCAATAGCTTAAACTAAAAATTTAATTCTTGCTCATGCTTACATGTTCATTATGAGTCAGCAGGGGCCTGTTTTCAATAGGAATGCAGGCTGATAGAGTCTCCTTTATTTCAAACATTTCCTTTCTGGTGCTGTGGAAGCAAATGAGAGCATGGGAAATAGTGCACCAGCATTTAAAGGCTTCTACCTGGAAGTGATGAATGCTACTTTTGCTCATATTTCCTTCTCTAAAGCAATCAACATAGCATCTCTAACCTAAAGGGGTAGGCAGAACATTTCTACCATGTGCCCAGAAAGGGAAAAGCCGTTAATGACAGGTCAAATAGATGAAAAATATGTATTTAAGTATATATAGAACTAAAAAAATAGTTGAGAGGGTGCATCTGAGATATATATATATATATATATATATATATATATACACATGTAAATTGATATATATATATGTATATATGCATATACACATGTAAATTGCAAAACCTGTGCCCTGAAAATAGAAAATATTTTCCGAGGCTTTCTGAATATACACTAAACATTAACTATATGTTAGGTTATTTAAAATGAATACTCAATAAACTCCAAAATGTAAAAATATAGCCAACATTATACGATACAATGGCATAAAGTTATAAATTACAAACTAATTTATGAAAAAACAATTCCTATTGCCTAGAATTTGAAAAATTCTCTTTTAAGTAATTTGTGGGTCAACAAAGGAAATCCAAACTAAAATCACAGAATTTCTACAAAAGCACAATAATGAGAATATTAAATATCCAGATGTAATGGATAGAACTAAAGCAGCCCTTAGAGGAAAATTCGATAGCTTTTAATAATTTTATTAGAAGAATCTGAAGAGTGAATAATAAAGTTTTAGCACTTGGCTGAAAAAGAAAAAAAATGAAGCAAAACCAATGAAAGGAATTAATAACAAAATAGTGATTTTAAACATATAAACTCTATTACTAATAAAGAAATATCAAAATTTCTTTAATAAAAGAAATTTTATTAACCAAAAAGGACAAAAATAAATAAAAGAAATGATCATAGGGAAATAATGACAGAAACAGCAGAAATTAAAAGGAAAATGAGAGAATACACTCAGCTCTATGAAAATATATTAGAATATGTGGATGAACAAAATGATTTTTATCTAGGAAAATATAATATACCAAAATTGATATCAGAAGACATAGAAAAATCTAAACACAATTATTTCCTTAGAAGAAATAGAGAAAATTAATAAAGAAAATCTCCAGATCCATTTGATTCTATGGAAAATTGTACCAACACTTTGAAGAGAATACAATACCAATTTTATTTAGATAGCCATGGCATTAAAAAAAAGTACTATTCCAAATTATTTTTATCAAATGAATGATATTGATTCCAATATCTGAGGGATTGTAAAAAAAATGAAAAAGGGCCCGAAGACCAATTTCACTTGTAAATATTAGTACTAAACTCCAAAAGAAACTCTAGCAGCGAATTTTAAGATTAAAGCATCATTGGCAAGAGAAGTTTATTCCATAGATCAATGACACATCTGTATCAAATAATTATTTAATTAGAAGAACTAATGAGAAGAATCACATGATCATCTTCACAAATGCTGACTAGGAACTGACAAAATTCAGCAATAATTTTTGACAAAAACACTCAATAAAATAAGAATAAATGGATATATTCCTTAATGTGATAGAAAATTACATTTTAGCTCAAAGCCAGCATCAGGATTAATGGAAAACACTGGAGTCATTCCACTAAAGTCAGGAAGAACTGACTTTAAAAAGTCAGCTTTCCATTGTCATTTTAGTGTAACTTTGTAATAGAGTTAATGGTGTAATCAAATAACAGGATTTAAAATTTGGAAAGGAAGAGGTAAAATATCCGTCCATCGACACAAGAATTGATAAATAAATCTTGGAATATTTGTACAAATGAATAGTATGCAGCGGTAAAGATAGATGGATTACTGCTGTTCATATTTTTATGGCTGAATTTCAAAAACTGCATAACAAAAGCAGTTAGGCAGTAAAATTATATAATACAGAAAAGAAATAATCAGCACAAAATTCAACATAATGTTTACTTGCAAGGGAGGTGATTTAGATGGGGGCACACAGGGATTTTCGAGGGTTACTAATAATGTCCTAGTTCTTAAGCTGATGGTCAATGCATATGTTTTCATTTGTTATACTTTAAGCTCTACATTCATCATATACTCTTTACAGATGCTATTTTCATAATGAAACTAAACTTAATTTTTGATATTTTGCTTGTGATTAAAATAGAATTTATATTGACTATGAATGTGTTTGGTGTTTTAGTATTTTGACATTTCACAATGTCAAAATAATGAGGATATCAACACACGTATACCCTGGATTCAGAAAAGATTTACACTAGCACCAGTGCAAAGAGAATTTAACCATGGAAATAATGGTGATGGCCATTTCAGATTTCTAAGAGTTGAATCATCAGCAGGGGAATGGAGGTTTTCTAAAAAGCTAGCCAGAAATGTTAAAGATGTAACAAGCAAGAATAAAAACTATTCTTGTTGGAAAATAAAAATCAGTGAAGCCATTGAGAATTACAGATTTGTTGCCTTTATTTATTTATTTGACTTTTTCCTCTTTAAAGTTTTTTATCTGTACATATTTCAATATGTACGTCTAAAAATAAGAACTCTTAAAAAAATAATACCACTAACATCTAAAATATTAACCATAATTTATTCAAACAATGGTCAAATTTCTAATTGTCATAAATGTAATAAGTGCTTTTTTTAAAAAAAAAGTTAAATAAAAAATCCAAATAAAATTTTACATGTTGTGATTGATTAGTATATTTTTTAAATCTCTTTGTTCCCAAAGAGTGGTCCTAGACCATAGCCTCAGCATTACTGGGGAACTTGTTAGAAATGCAAATTATTATTATTATTATTATTTGTAATTTTATTTTATTAGTTTCAAGCATACAGCACATTGGTTAGACATTTATATAGTTTATAAAATGATCCCTTTAATTGCTTTTTCTCTCCTCTGGCTCTCCACCTAGCCATTACATTAAAGCTAATTGCATTCCCTATGGCATGTTCCCCATTCTCGTGACCATCTATCAACTACTAATGTGTACTTCTTTAACCCTTCACCGCATTCTCCCATCCCACCAACCCCTCCCCTTCCCTCTGGCTGTCCCCCGAAATGCAAATTATTGAACCTTACCCCAGGCCTACAGAATCAGAAACTCTTGAGTCTATGGTCCTGCAATTTGTGGTTTAACCAGCCTTCCAGGTGATTCTGATTCTGCTCAGAACAGCTGACTGAGAGGTTTAGTCTGATATTTTAGACTGAGAGGTTTTAGGTCTGATATTTTTTGTCAAGACCACTTTATAACTGTGGTGTGTTCTTTTAAAATGCATATAGTATCTGATTGTATTTCCTTTTATGGCCATTGATGCTGAGGGCTTAGATCCATGAGTCTATTAGAGATTACCAAATGGAGATAGTCTAAATTTATCATTCCTTCTTCATTTATTACCTGAAATATTTTTAAGAAGAGAAACAGCCCTCATCTACTACTTAGTAATGAAGTGTTCTTAAACAATTTCAAGTCAACTGAAAAGTTGGAAGAATCGTACAATGAAAGCTCATATACTCTTTACCTGGATTCACTAATTGTTAACATTTTGCAACATTTGCTTTTATCTCTCTATACACAGACACACATATTTCTGTGTGTATCTGTATATATATTTAAAAGCAACTTGCCACTTTACCTTTAAATAATTCGACATGTATTTCCTAAGACGAAAATAGTTTCCTACAAAACCACCCCCCCAAAATTAATATCGATTCAATATCTAATATAGAGTCCATATTCAAACTTTATCAATTGTCCACAAAGTATTTGCAGTTGTTTTCAAGTCAAGATCCAATCAAATATTATACATTATAATGGTTGTCATGTCTGTTTATTTACCTTTAATCTAGAATAGTTCCCCTTTTCTGTTTGTCTTTCATTGTATTAACATTTTTGAAGGGTCAGAGCCAATAATTTTAGGGAATGTTCCATAATCTAGATTTGCTTGTTGTTTTCTTGTAATTATAATCAGGTTAAACATTTGGTGACAATACTATATGGATTATGTTACATATGTCTCATAGCATCACATCAAGAAATACTTCACGACAATTTGTCCCATTACTAGGGATGCTACGTTTGATCTCTTGGCTAAGGTGGTAACTGCCAGATATTTCTGTTGTGAAAGAAGAAAAGTTCAGTTTATTAATTAATAAATTCTGTTTATTAATTTAACAGCAAATAATGACAATACTGAAAGTGACTTGCCATTATTATAAAATGGATTTAAAATCTAGCCTATAACTTTCCAAACGGCATTAATCTCCACAGAACACTCCCTGCTTGATTTCTCTAAGCCATCATGAAATTCACCAAGATCTTTCTTGGCAAAAATACCTCAGTTAAAAATTTTTTGTTGTTCTTTTATTTTTATCAAACATATGCTCAATAATATGAATGTTTACAGTCTATTTTCTAAAAAAAAATTGCAAGAAGATTAAATTGTTTCAGGCTTTCAAAGTAAAGGTGAAAAAATTTTTACTTAGAAGTTCACAGATTATATATATGGGTAGATTTTCAGCCTTTGGAGGAAATAACTTCTCTCTTCTTGGATTCTCAATATTCACAACCAAAATTCTTTTCTTCACGCTGTATATGTTTCGAATAACTTTTGTTATGACTAGTAAGGAAGACTCGAGCTGTGTATATTGTTGTAATTCGTATGGTGAAATGACTTCGTTATTCTACATGGAGCTGTGCAAAACGTCCCTGTTCTTACACTACTTTGATGTTTGGGGGCCATTCTCTGGCTGTTTTATTAGTCACATCATTTCAGATGTAAGTTTGTTTTGATTTCCAGTTCTGCCCCACTTTTTCCTTAGTGGTTTTTCCTTACTCATCTTTCTTTTTAAAGTCCTATTCAAGTGTTCTGTGTGCGTGTATGCGTGCTAGTGCACGTGCAAGCACAGGCTAAGGAAGAGAAGGACTGCTTTTAAATTGACTTACCTGCCAAGAATATTTTGCATTAATTATATGTAACTTGATAACCTTGGTTTGCAACTATTTCTGTTAATATACCATATACTACAAGATATGAGGCTTCCTTATAATTGGCCATAATAATACACACCAAAAACCACATTGGTATAATTAACTTTTACGGACTTAATATAAGCAGGGATTTTATGTATAACTAACCTCATATCACCCTTTGTGTCATGGGAAGACCATGAGGATAGCCCAATGCCTTCAAAGGCCAACACCTGAACCATATCTTCTAATTAGGGACTCTTTTACCCAGGCTCTCATGATATCTCCTTTTTCTGTTCTCTACTACAACGTAGTTTCTACCACCCATCCCGTGGGCTTCTGAGTTTCTTGAAAGTTTGTAAATTGGCATTTGACATTACTAGCAGAATTATTTTTTATTTAAGGATATTGGGCTAGTCTTTTCAATAGAGTGTAATATTTGGCTAGCAATACTATTTTTCATGCCCCATCACACTTTTATACATGGCAATGGGGAAAGGAAATGTAGCAGTGAGTGTCATTGGCTCTTTGACAGAAGCAGGCAGGGGACTCCAGACTTAACCTGATCTCAAGAGGCTGTGAGAAGGGGACTTTGCTGGTCTGTAAGTCTCAGTATCTTGGCACCGAGTCCATAACAGGCTTCCGATGCCCCTGAGACCATCTCATTCTCAGAAGCCACTCGCTCAGATTCCACAGCTTGGCTGCCCTCCCCTCCTCCAGCAGACCTGGTGGTGATCTTGAGCCACACAGAACTCCAGAGTGTTTGCTCAGCTGCGGTAAGACTACTTGCCCAAGAGACGCAGCCCCATGGGAGAAATCACGTGACAGTTTTATCCAACAGAATATCTTAGCTCTCCGGGGCTGTAAACAAATTTGTGTTCTGTGAATATGAATAGCATAACTTTTTTATTTTCTGGGTTTGGGTAAATATACTCGTTTATAAACGGACTTACTTTTCTTGACTTCCTATTTACCTCTCAAAAATGAATGCCGATCATCTTTTAAGTCATTTTTTTTTTTTAAGGAACCAGAGACCTTGAAAAATATTTTATTCTTCATACTCTCTCAAACTTTTTTGTTGTTGTTGTTAAATGTCTTTCACAATGCACTATAAAAATAAAAACAGTTACCACTGTCTCCTGGCATATGCCAACACATTGCTGTCTTTTTATTTTTCCTTTTGGTCAATTTAAAGTCACTACTTATGAGGAAAAAAAGAAATTTTTGTTCAGAAGAAAAACACAGTATTAACAAAAATGGAACACAAAAGAACTTACTCCTTTGTTTATATCGTGAAGTTTAGTTTTCTCTACAGAAAAGATAGCCTGACATTGGCATATTAACATGTCTGCAAATAAGATGTTAAAAAACATAAAACTTTATTATCAATCCTTGACTTTTCTTATAGAAAAGAAGACTTGCATATACAAAAAAATAAGCCTTCAGATTCATTTATTTGGTCCTCAATATAGGTTAAAAATAAAGGAGAGAATTCTGTATGTTTTATCAGTAGTTTGCCCACTGCACATGAAATATAAAAATAATTACCATGCCACTATTTTTTTAAAAAAAGACACAAAGTTATAGGGGAAAAAGATATGTCCATTTATGGGTAACATTTAAACTACAAAGTGATAAAATTACCAGTTTGTGGCCTATTTTTAACCTCATAAATGGAATTTAGATTGTTAATAAGGGGCAGATATTGAAGACAGCTGAGGGACCTCCAGCCTGGGTTTCCGAATGATCACCATGCAGCCGAATATTACCAATTGGCAATACTCACTTCAGTCTGGTACATGATTGAGAAGTCAATTTATTTGTTTCTTTAAGACACTAAGATTTTTTGGTGGAGGAGTTCTCTTTGATGCAGCAATTTAGTCTTGCCTTCACTAACATAAATGTATGCGTGTGCCTCTGCTATGCAGGATGCAAAGTGATTGAACAGCGTTCTGAGCTTGTCTTGAGACAGGAATATTTAATGTTATTAAATAGGAAGCATCATGGTGTTCATGCTTTTACAAATTAAAGGAATCTCAAGTGGAAAGTAATTCTTCCATAACAAATGTGAATTTACACCTTCCTTTTCCACTGATGGGCAGTGGAGATGATAATCCTGATAAGACTGACTCGGACAGCTAGATATACTGAAACATGTAGCAGAATGGTGTGACCAGTAATAAGTGGCCTGAAGAAATACTCTAGGTGTCACAAGATCCTGAAAGTGGAGGAAATACAAACAGTTATCAAAACACACTGCAGTATATACTTTCTAGTTCAGTAAGATTTATATAGTTCTCTTTGCAGAATGTGAGTTTGGTCAAAAATCATTTTATTATTTTTATAAAGCCTATATTCTGCAAGATTATATATATATATATATATATGCATATATATACACACACATATATACACACACACATATGTTCTTATACATATAAAACCTTTTAACTCCTGAATTACTCTTTTGTCATTGAAGTGTGATGCCAAGTGAGGGCGAGAAAAACAGCAGCATCTCTTACAGATTTCTCTTTTAACTTAATTTATTTCATATGAAGCATAGTACAGGTAACTCTAGAATCATTGCTCTCTTAGGTGCAAAAAGAACTAGATTATCCGGAGCATTGCCTCCTCCCTTTTCAATTATAGAGGAAGAAACTAAGGCAATTGGCAGGGGGTGAGGGCAATTTGCCCAAGTTTCCCTGTGCACCGTGGTGGAGCAGAGGCAAAATAAGTTTCGGTATGTGTTATAGGGTTGGATCTATGCACAGATAAATTAGGTAGCTGCCAATGTGGTACAACATGAAACAACCTTGAAGAGCCAATATTCTCCCACCATTTTGCCAAACTAGCTATAATATCTGCTCCTAATAAAAGACACGTGAACCACCCAAGAAAGATATCATATTAAACAATAATCTGCTGATAACGTGCCCACACATATAAAGCTTTTTCAGGTTAGCTTCATAATGCTGAGAAAGAATAGCATATGGGAAAGATAAGTTTTGATGATGGGGAGGCAATGCTAAGAAATATTTAGTGGCTGGAGTAAGGATAGAAGTATCTTTAAAACAAATTATGTCAAATGTGCAAGATTTTGTGAGGCTCTGTAAGCCTGGAAGTCGGGGGCCCCCAAATAAGGTAGCATTGATAAAAGGAGAGTGATTTGGCAGCATACGAATCACACAATTTTGCTTAGAGACCAGTTTTTATACGACCAAAAGACTATTATAGTTGGTATAAATGTGTTTTCAGCATTTCTTGTTGAAGGGAGGGTGTGAAGTTAACCATGATTTGTGGCACCTGTGAATCCAGTTTATTCACTTATATAGGACTTAAGAGTTTATGAATGTTTTAACATGGTATCTTAAACAATCCTTTCAATAACCTCTGAAGTAAGCATTGTAATTATACTAACTTGTATTGCATTGATTCATTTATTTACTAAGCCAACAAATGTTTTGAATATTTATCATGTACCAGGCTAGACATACCGTAATGAACAAAAGAAACAAATATCTCTGCCCTTAGGGATCAGAGACAGGTATGGGGGGACCCTCTTGTTTAAATTTTGGGAGTTAGCTTCCTGGAACTCAAAAAATGTCAGTACATTTAAAAACAGCGCTTGGTAGGAATGACTTCCTTTTAGAGGATTATCTGAAGACTAGTTGGGAGCATATATCATTTAAGTAGATCTGGAAAGCTTCATATTCAGAGGAAGTGGATGTGGGAAATGCCAATGAGGCTGAGGTCTTGAATTCAATTCTGTCCAAACTAAGATTATTACCCTTGAAACAGATTTGTTGCAATATGGTTTAATTCATATGCCAGTACTAATAATCTCAGATAGCTCCCTATTTCTGTTTTATTATTATTACCTAACTTAAGTTATTACTCAGGAGCTAGTGTTACACCATAGGATCATTCGTAAAGCCAAACTGAAGGTCTTCAGACACACGAGACCCAGGAATGTGAAAAGCCAACCCCAGTCTCCTGGAATGGAACAAACCCACAACTGAGCTCAGATTTGCAAAACCCAGCAAGCAGAGGAGACAGCCCAGATGAGGAGCAGGCCAAACACATCTCCCAGACCTGTGAAGTAACTAGCCATCATTCACCAGCAGAGAAAGAATTTGATTAAATGGGACAGAAGCTCCTCAGCCCAGCAAGTCCTAAATAAACAACAGCAATAAAAAATTACATCTCTAACTGTACAGCTGAAGTTCCAGGGTGACCTGCTTACTGAAAAAAACATGGTTCCAGGGCAGCCCGCTTTAATAATAGAGTTTAACACCAGTGGGCTTCAGTTTTCACCAAGATTCAAGTCACTCCTGGTAGCTAAAATTAGACATAATGCAGTACCTGAGAGGCCTGGAAGAATTAATGTCTCTGACTCAGTGACAGTTAGAAATCTACAAGTGACACCTGGGCACATACGAACATTTTATCAAAGAAGAAACCAAGATGTACAGTTGTGTGTGTCGGTTTTGGAGTAGTCTTTTGCCTCATCTTTCTCCTTCATTTTCTTCATCTGGTTCAAGGATTCTTGGAGAG